>NC_071672.1:30984943-31692943 GCF_028554725.1 Zeugodacus cucurbitae
ATGATATTTTGTGAAAATAGGCCAAATCGCTTCAGAACCACGCCTACTTCCTATAGACCAAAACTTTGAAGACGATCTGAATCGTTTACTTTACAATATATAAAGTAAGCACTAGTGAAGATATCGATGCAGAACTTTGCACAAATACTATGTTAATAGTGTGGCAGCCCCATTCTAAAAATCGCGAAATCGGACCATACATTTTTAAGGCCCCATATATCGAACACGAAGGCCTCGGTGCTTCTAACCTAATATTATGGTTTCCAACTTTCAATGGACTTTATACAATATATATGACGAATATGTGGGTCAAATTGTGTATTATGTAATATAAATAAAGTTAAATAAATAAATTACGAGAGTATAAAATGTTCGGTTATACCCGAACTTAGCCCTTCCTTACTTGTTAATTCTGGTTTCATGTTATTGGAAAATTTCTCTTTCTTCATATTTTTTCTTTATTTTGTTCGTTAAGCCGAGTACTTTCAAATCCCCGATGATCGTTTTTTATGGTACTCAGTGTAACAAATTTGCGTGTTCGTTATAAGCGGTTTTCGTTAAAACGAATATTCGTTATTTCGGAAAACTACTGTATAAGTATAAGTGTCAGAATTGGTCCATTTTGGAAGAATTTATTAGATTTCAATTGTTTTGTTATGGTTATTTATTTTTTAACAAATAATTAACAAAAGAATTTATTAAACTGCAATTTACGGATATTTAACTCATTTGTATTGAAAAACATACCTCTAAGTGAGTAGTCCAATTAACGAAAAATTCGATATAACGAACAGGCCTGACAATTAATGTGTTCGTTATTTCGGAAAACTACTGCACTTTTATTTGGTGCTGATCAATAGTTTTAAGTTTTTTTTTATAAAATTCAAAATTTTTCCAATTTTCACATTTCTTTTGAATTTTTTCAAGTTTTATTTTTAATTCTGGTTTGATGTTATTTGATTTTTTCTCTTTCTACATACATATGGATGTGTTCTTCATGTTGTTCGTTAAACAGACTATTTACAAATTCCCGATGTTCGTGATTTAAGGTACTAAATGTAAAAATTTTGGTTTTTCATTATAAGCGGTTTTCGTTAAAACTTTTATCCGTTACTTCGGAAAACTACTGTACATACTACATAAATTTATTGTTGCACACAATCGTCAATTTCGATAATAAATATATAATATTTTGTGCTGCCTCTGGATATATGTATGTATGTATGTGTGTATATATATATATTATATTATGTAGATAACGGTAAATTCACAAAAAACGTAAAATTACGTGTGACAAAAGTTTAAATACAACCACTGAAAAATACGTTTCGTATGTTTCATGCGAATTTTTTAGAAAAAAGAACTGTTACATTCGTTGATTTAGCAACTTTTAGAATTTTATTCGACACTAGAAACCCGGCAACACGTTTTTGTGGCTAAGTTATACATTAAATTAGTAAGTTTTTCAATGTAGTGAAAAAATTCTTATGCATAAAGATGAAAACGTTATAGCCGGTAAAAATGATTGATGCAAATCAACATAGATTGTTAAACTTTGTATTTTTTAATCTTATATAGAATAATGTAACAAATGAGTAAATACAAAGTTTGTTCAATCTAGGCTTCGATGACGATATTGATTAGTTTCTGCACAGCCAATGTTGTTCTATTACAAAGTTGAGGTTGATTTATGTTATACAGCATGATGAGAACTGATGCTGCTTTTATATGTAAAATAGTGGTGATAGTCCAGGCAATTCCAATGATTATAAAAATCCTTTGGAATAGTTGACTACGTCATCCTGAACGAAATTATAAATTGTCGCTAACGACTCAGCCAATTATGGGTATTATATTGTTGTTTGATGGCGAGAAAACACGATGGATAAGCTCCTATTTCGAGTTTGTTAAATGACAAAAATCTTTGGAAATGTTATTAATCCATCGAGATGTCAACTGCGACCTTAGCATTCCCAATATCTAGCAACTGCTTCTACAATCGCAGTTGGATCTTGTTGCAAAAACACTCATATGTTAGTTCTTAAATAAGCGATTCTTTATGTGCCATTATTCTTCAACTTGAATATCTGAGAATCTTCGCTATAGCGCTATTTTTGGCGACTTTGCGAAATGGTGTTTCGTTGATTTGCAATTTTGGAGTAATTTTAAAGGCCGAATGTACAGTTTGTGTGCCTACTAACAGGTGCCAAGTTGCCCCTATTTCCATTATACTTTGATGGTAGAAATGAGTGAAATCGGTTCAAGAATTACCTTAGTCTTCATATGGGTATTTCCGCCAGAAGGTCTACCACAGACAAAATATTAAACATTATTAGAATTACAAAGTTTTTGCATATTTTCATAGGGAAATATTTAAATTTATTTACATTAAATTATTTTTAAATTAATTCATAACCAATTACGAGATATACCAAAGCCAAGTCGAACAGGAGCTACTTTTCCCATTTCGATTTTTCTACTGCATTTGTTTTTTCGTCAAAATTGTTAAAGAAACATATCATGTATTAATTATTGCTTTGTGTAAAACCTTTATAAGGGTACAAAGAGCAAAATAAAATGCATAAAAACGCATGCGATTGCAAATAACTGTAAGTTTTTGCTCTCTTATTATCCTATATTTTAATGTCCCGTGCGACATCAAAAAACAACACTTATTCCCACTGCATCGCAAATAAAAGCAGCAAGCTCGCCAAATTTTGGGTATAAACAGTAAACTTGTATACAATTAAAATAAAAAAACCTTGTTCAAAAATCAGAAGATTTGTGGTTTTGGTAACTACTTAAAATTGGCCCCGTGCGACATCGTAGGTGTGGAATTTAAAAATTGAAAATTATTTTTTGTCTTATAAAGTTGACTTAAGTATGTGAATAGATACATTTACATTAATTATTTACATATGAACCAAAACCGCACTTTCAATTCCACTGAAATAGCTATTCAATATATAGATTTTGGCGAAAATTATAGGCTTACAAATCAAAATAAGAGTGTTCATTTTAACAAGGTTGTCAGGAGAAAATCGTTTGCTTTTAAAAGTGACCAGTTAAGTTATGACATATTATTTTCTTGATAAATCTCTTAACCAAAATTAAGAAATCCTTTAGTTGCTTTTCTAAAATATTTATATTTTTTTAAGTTAACTGCTCTCAGTTTAAAATCAAATTTATATTATCAAGCCTGGTTGATTTTATAAAATAATTAACTCTTCATTAGATTATAATTTTTTTGCAAGGAACCAATGGACTGGGAGCAGTTATCAAAAGGAAAGTCTAGCAGATAACGAAATCCAAAAATTTGTATACCCGAGGACAGCATTTTGTGAAAAAAATTGCATTTCACATTCATAATACTATTTTAATTTCATACTATGGAATTTTTGTTGTGTTTCTCTTTGGATGTTGGTTAAAATAAATAAATAAATACATTTACTACTTTTTTAAGCCATTTTATTGGACTTGTTGTTAAATAATTCCGTATTATACCAACAAAATCAACATAAATATTATGATGGAAAAAAGTGTCTTGTGCGAATGTGGTTAATAATTAATTAAAAAAAAACTATAAATTATTTTTGGATGAAATTCATACCGTCTTTAAAGGCCATCAATGCGCAACATTTTACAATCAAAAACATTTGAATATTGCCTCATAATTCGCTGAAATCGCCGTTTGAATCGTTGTCCCCAAAAACGACTTCCATTTTTTGTCCCGTGCGAATGCCTTGGTTTTTTGCCATTATCTTGAAAATGAAAGCCGTTCCAAAATCAACCTTAACACTAAATGTAGAGCTAATGAAGGGCTATTAAAAAATCCTACTGTCAAAATTAAAAAACATTTTAGTTAATATTTTTTTTAGTTGAAAGGCGTACGATTGTCCCGTTCGACATGGCGGAAATGCCCATATACTATATATGATGATTTTCGTTATTCTATTGGTCTTTGTGAATATTTGGGTCAGTATTGTGTGTTATCTTAATAAAATTACATCAATAAATTGCGATAGTATAAAATGTTCGGTTGCACCCGAACTTAGCCATTCCTTATTTGTTACAAATTGTTTTGGACAACCTTCAAAATATTTTTAATTCTTGTTTTCTTTTCTTATATTTTTGTTGTCAACTCAAATAAAATTCTGCTATTATTATCTTCCTCGCAATTTTTTCATATTTACTTACTTTCTAAACCTTTCTGGCCATGCTCGAATATTTCAAGACTAAAATTAGCCAGATCGGTGTGGCCGTTTTCGACATTTTGCGAGACTAACGAACAGAAATTCATTTTTATATCTATAGAATACAAATTGTTTGTATGGGAGATTAGAAAAGTGTGGATTTTAGACTTTTTCAGGCAATTTTTTTAATTTCTCCGTAAGAACCATCCTTGTACTTCAAGGAATATTCTAAAAAAAAAGAATTAGCGAAATCGGTTTACCTGTTCGAGTTATGCGCTTAGCAACATATTTAGTGATTCTTTTTTATCTTATAGATATGCATGTTTTCTTCTCCAACAGTAAACATAAAAATAAAAAAATGGTAAAGGAAAAAAATAGAGTAAATATTTTATAAAGCAAAATCTTACCGAGAAATAGGGAAAATTGCTAATCTATCTTGTGAGAGTGTGTAAAATATTGTCCGAAAGTATAAAACGCTCAAATCCGTTGAAAATATACCAAAAACTGGGCGTGCAAGAAAGCTTTCTTGGCGAGATGTTAGTTTTATCATCAAGGAAGTGACAAAAAATCCCAAAATAAATGCTACAAAGATAGCCAATAGCATCGCTGCAACATGGCAAAAAAGGACACCCAAAAACTATAACACGAGCTTTCAAAACCGAGTTTCATACAAAAAATATGACAGATTTTTGAGGAAAATTTGATTTTATGAAAAATATAAAAAACAAAGATATGAATCCTTTTGAAAAAGTTTACTGATGAATCCAAATTGAAAATATTCGGAAACGATGGTCATGTAAAAATGTGCCGTAAAGTTGGAACAGCATATCAAACCCAAACTTTAATACTAACCGTTACGCATGGTGGAGGTAGCGTCAAGCTTATAAAAGTATTTTGGAACAACATATGCAGTCTTTATTGGATTGCTTGGATCTCGGAAGTTCTATAGTCTGCCACAATCATCAAACATGAACCCGCTTGAGCATTTTTAGGAGCTATTGGCACGGAAAATCTATAATGCGTTTTCAACTAGCAAACAATCCTTGAAAGAAGCTCTGAAAAAGGAGTGGTCTTATATTGCGCCTTCGGAAATAGAATATATGGTTCTATCTACGCCATACCGTCTAAAAGTAGTTATTGAAGCAGAAGATAGACCAACAAAATACTTAATGTATTTTATTCCCTTTATATTAGTTTGATTAAGTCAGAAAATGAAACTGTATATACTGTATTTAAACTTTTGTCCCGCGTGCATTCCATTATCGATTAATTATCTATTACTAATAAACTACATCATTACATTTGTGTTAAAACACTTAATTTCAATAAAAATTTAAATTGCATGGGTGTATTTAAACTTTTGTCTTTGACTGTATGAGTTTATGCGCATTTTCGTAACCATTGAATTTTTTGTGAATTGTAAATTTTTTTGTGATTAGGTGATCAGAACTTGAACTTTTTTGTGCATTCCACAAAAGCGCTTTTGTTGTAGTTGTTGTGGTTGTTGCAAACATTGATCTAAGTGCCAAAGTGTCTAAGTACATTTGTAAATGCAACCTTGGTACACATACTGCTTGGCACAATATGCGTGTTGGTATTGTAGATGAGCGAAATCGAACCGGTGACACGCCCACAAAATGCACTAATCGAAATATATAAAAAATAACTGTGCCATAAATAAAGATTTAAATGTAAAAGTTGGTACAAAGGATCCTACTATAGCGGGGCAAACCAAATATTCTAGACGTACTACGCTTTAGTGCTCCATCATGCACCCTGAAATCCTGATACAAAAGGACTAGCTCAATTTTTTTCAAATTCTAATATTTTTATTCCGCCGTTCATTAACTACATTTATCCACGATCTATCGAAATATTTTTGGTAAAATCTCAAAACCAATAATAACGAAATCATCATATATGGTATATGAGGGCTGATGTAATTCCTATACCGATTTCTCTCATTTTCCCCACCAAGCTACACTATATGCAAGAATATTAATTTTGTTAATATATCTCACATATTAACCGATATATGCGGAATAAAGCCCGCACATAATTAGGAATGTATATTGGTATACTGGAGGATGGGATCATGTGTAGAAGTTCACGCAAGTGAGGAAAGTTTTTGATTGTCATTCACTTGGGAGTGGCCAGAAACGATTCTTCTCCACATGGTTCAAGCAGCTCACGACTTCCGGTTTTAGACCAAGTATCCTCTGGGTAGCCAACAGACATCCGTTTGAAGGCGAGCTAAAGTGAGAAGGCGAAGCCCGCTTATGCGGTTGTGCGTAGGGCTTGGGACCCACCACATAAAAACGAAGTACCAATGAAAAATCTACGAAAGCCTCGGAGGAAACACCCCCCTTTTGATGACGACCCCTGCAAACGCCTCTGCCCAGCTGGTTGATGTCCTCATACGAGTCAAGGCTGACATCACCGCCATCCAAGAAGTGCGATGGACGGGACAAGGACGGAAGAAGGTGGGTCCTTGTGACATCTACTACAGCGGCCATATAAAGGAGCGCAAATTTGGTGTTGGATTTGTGGTGGGAGAGAGACTCCGTCGCCGAGTCCTGGCATTCACCCCGGTGGATGAACGTCTTGCCACAATCCGCATCAAAGCGAGGTTCTTCAACATATCGCTGATTTGCGCCCACGCCCCAACGGAAGAGAAGGACGATGTGACCAAAGATGCTTTCTATGAGCGCCTAGAACGCACCCGCCACGATGTAAAAGTCGTGCTTGGCGATTTTAACGCCAGGGTGGGTAAAGAAGGTGTCTTTGGCACAACAGCCGGAAAATTCAGCCTCCATGACGAAACATCGCCTATCGGCCAGAGGCTGATCGACTTCGCTGGGGCCCGAAATATGGTCGTCTGTAGTACCAGATTCCAGCATAAGAAAACACATCAAGCTACTTGGCTGTCTCCTGATCGAAACACGCGGAACCAAATCGATCACGTTGTGATAGACGGAAGACATGTCTCCTGTGTTTTAGACGTGCGTACGCTCCGAGGACTAAATATAGACTCGGACCATTATCTGGTCGCAGCGAAGATACGCACCCGCCTCTGTGCAGCAAAGAATGCCCGTCAACAAACACAAGGAAGGTTCGACGTCGAAAAGCTGCAATCGCAACAGACATCCATGAAATACTCTACTCGACTTGCACTCCTGCTTTCTGAGAGCACTCATCAGCATCTCGGTATAAGGGAACTGTGGAACGGCATCTCAAACTCACTGCGTACCGCTGCGAAATGCGTGAGTACGAAGAGCTTGGGAAGCTGGCAGACAGAGGGAATGCTCGAAAATTTTATGAAAAGATGAAGCGACTTATCGAAGGTTTCAAGACCGGAGCATCCTCATGTAGAGACCAAGGTGGTAATCTGGTAACCGATGTCCAGGGCATACTGGGATTATGGAGGGAACACTTCTCCGACCTGCTGAATGGCAGTGAGAGTACAACACCAGGAGATGGCGAACCCGATCCCCCAATCGATGACGATGGAACAGATGTTCCATTACCCGACCATGAAGAAATTCGAATAGCAATTACCCGCTTGAAGAACAACAAAGCAGCGGGGGCCGATATATTACCGGCAGAACTATTCAAATACGGCGGCGAAGAACTGATAAGGTGCATGCATCAGCTTCTTTGCAGAATATGGTCGGAAGAAAGCATGCCTGACGATTGGAATCTCAGTGTGCTCTGCCCAATCCATAAAAAGGGAGATCCCACAATCTGCGCCAATTACCGTGGGATCAGCCTCCTAAATATCGCATACAAGGTTCTATCGAGCGTACTGTGTGAAAGACTAAAGCCCACCGTCAACAAACTGATTGGACCTTATCAGTGTGGCTTTAGACCTGAAAAATCGACAACTGACCAGATATTCACCATGCGCCAAATTTTGGAGAAGACCCGTGAAAAGAGGATCGACACACACCACCTTTTTGTCGATTTTAAAGCTGCTTTCGACAGCACGAAAAGGAGCTGCCTTTACGCCGCGATGTCTGAATTTGGTATACCCGCAAAACTAATACGGCTGTGTAAATTGACGTTGAGCAACACCAAAAGCTCCGTCATGATTGGGAAGGACCTCTCCGAACCGTTCGATACCAAACGAGGTTTCAGACGAGGTGACTCACTATCGTGCGACTTCTTTAACCTGATGCTGGAAAAAATTATAAGAGCTGCAGAGCTAAACCGAGAAGGTACAATCTTCTACAAGAGTGTACAGCTCCTGGCGTACGCCGATGATATTGATATCATATGAAGCAGCAACCGCGCCGTTTGTTCTGCTTTTTCCCGCATGGATAAGGAGGCGAAGCGAATGGGTCTGGAGGTGAATGAGGACAAGACGAAATATCTCCTGTCATCAAGCAAACAGTCGGCGCATTCGCGTCTTGGCTCCCACGTCACTGTTGACAGTCATAACTTCGAAGTTGTAGATAATTTCGTATACCTGGGAACCAGCATCAACAACACGAACAATGTCAGCCTCGAAATCCAGCGCAGAATAACTCTTGCCAACAGGTGCTACTTTGTACTGAGTAGGCAATTGAACAGTAAAGTCCTCTCTCGACGAACCAAAATCAAGATCTACAAGTCGCTTATCATTCCCGTCCTGCTCTACGGTGCAGAAGCTTGGACGATGTCAACATCAGATGAGACGACACTAGGAGTTTTCGAGAGGAAAATTTTGCGCAAGATTTATGGTCCTCAGAACATTGGCAACGGCGAATACCGCAGACGATGGAACGATGAGCTGTACGAGTTATACGACGACATTGACATAGTTCAGCGAATAAAAAGACAGCGGCTACGCTGGCTAGGTCATGTTGTCCGAATGGACGGAAACACTCCAGCCCTGAAAGTGTTCGATGCAGTACCCGCCGGAGGAAGCCGAGGAAGGGGAAGGCCTCCACTCCGTTGGAGGGACCAGGTGTCTCCAACTGGCGCCGAACTGCGAAGGAGAGAGAGAGGTGGCGCACTATCGTCGATTCGGCTATAACCGGCTAAACGGTTGCAACGCCAATCACATACATACATATTGGAGCTAGGGGAAGTTCTGATCCGATTATAATAATTTTTGGAACAGAGACACACAATTAGGAGACAAAAATTTCCTCTGAATTAAATTAAAATATCTGAGAGTTTTGCTGATATTTTCGGTGAAAAAATACCCTTAGGCACTGAGTTCTTCATGTAGGTATCCGGGGCTTTGAAAAGTTATAGTCCGATTTGGAAATTTTTTTCATGAATGAAGCCACAGATAAGTTTTATTCCGCTATCTTCATCGGTTCCTTATGTATATATGTATGCATTATAAAGTGAACGAATCAGATGGAATTCAAAATAAAGTTAAATGGGAAGTTGGCGTTCTTGTGAACCGATTTCGCCCGATTTCATTTCATCATCGTGTTGTCAGGGTGCCAAGAAAATATTATATACCGAATTTCATTGAAATCTATTGAGTAGTTCTTGAGATATGGCTTTTGACCCATAAGTGGGAAATGCCACGCCCATTTTCCATTTTGTAAAAAAATCTTCTTATGTAAAATTTAGTGTTTCTGACATTTTTCGTTAGTGAGTTAACTCACTTTTAGTAATTTTCAACATAACCTTTGTATGGGAGGTGGGGGTGGTTAGTATCCCATTTTTTTCATATTTGGACTGTATAAGGAAGTTTATATAGCTTCATTGGTTTGCAAGACATTTACAAAGAAACCTATTTGGGGTCGGCGCCATGCCCACTTAAGAAAAATTACATCCAAATGTGCCCCTCCCTAATGCGATCCTATGTTCCAAATTTTACTTTCATAACTTTATTTATGGCTTAGTTATGGCACTTTATGTGTTTTCGGTTTTCGCCATTTTGTGGACGTGGCAGTGGTCCGATTTTGCCCATCGAAAGCAACCTCCTCAGGGTGCCAAGGAATATGTGTTCCAAGTTTCATTAAGATATCTCAATTTTTACTCAAGCTATCGCTTGCACGGACAGACGGACAGACAGACATCCGGAATTGAACTCCACTCTTCACCCTGATCACTGGTACTATATCTAACTTGTTTAGTTTTGGGTGTTACAAACAACCGTTATGTGAACCAAACTATAAGACTCTCATAGCAACTTTGTTGCTAGCAATTCTTTACTTACGTCTCAATTCCCAGCAAAAGATTTGATGTTGCTGTATACTGTTATCGAGTTTCGGTATGCATATATATATATATCTTATAAATAAGTAGGTTATAGCATGATTACATAGGAAAATAATCTAGTTCTAATAATCTAACCGTTTACATATGGGGCATTCTCTGGAAAAAAAGCCACTTGAAAAAAAAGTTCTTTATTTTCTTTGGCAATTATATATCTTATAGTACATGTAAAACCGAAAATAAAACATATGGTTTTAGGTCTGTGTAACGCGGGGTTGCCATATTATAAGGGGTCAAAGTTGTTTGTAAAAAAAATTTTGAACCGCCATAACTTTAAAACTAATGAACAGATTTTAAAACACCATGTGACTTTTTTGTACAGAATTTCTCAAACTTTGAAACTGTATATCGTAAAAATTTTTAAAATTAATATTTCATAGCAAAAAATGAAAAATTTTTTTTTTTTTTGGAATTTTTAACAACTTATGCCCCCTTCGATTTTTTTCGAAAATATCTTAAAATGTTCCTTATTTCATCACCTTTTTACCCCCCCAAAGGGAATTTTGGGACAGCAATATTTGTATGAGCTACAAATAAAAAACCAACTCAGAACATGATGAAAAATCATTGATTTATGCACTATTATTATCAGAATTTAGCGTAACCCAGGATTAACGACGTGGACGTAGCAGACATGTAATCCCTTTTTGTTTTTTTTTTTTAATTTTTAATATTTTTTTAATTTTTTTTGTTTGTTTTTTTTTGGTTTTTGCTTTTTTTTTAAATGATTACTTAGATTAGATTCAAGTACGTGATAATTTTAAATAAAAAACAAAAACAAAAAAAAATTAAAAATTTGAAAAATACAAAAAAATTAAAAAAAAAGTATTAAAAAATAAAAAAAAAACAAAAAGGGATTACATGTCTGCTACGTCCACGTCGTTAATCCTGGGTTACGCTAAATTCTGATAATCATAGTGCATAAATCAATCATTTTTCATCATGTTCTGAGTAAAAAGGTGATGAAATAAGGAAGATTTTAAGATATTTTCGAAAAAAATCGAAGGGGGTATAAGTTGCTAAAAATTCCAAAAAAATTTTTTTTTTCATTTTTTGCTATGAAATCTTAATTTTAAAAATTTTTTACGATATACAGTTTCAAAGTTTGAGAAATTCTGTACAAAAAAGTCACATGGTGTTTTAAAATCTGTTCATTAGTTTTAAAGTTATGGCGGTTCTAAAATTTTTTTACAAAAAACTTTGGCCCCTTATAATATGGCAACCCCGCGTTACACAGACCTAAAACCATATCTTTTATTTTAGTTTTTACATGTACTATAAGATATATAATTGCCAAAGAAAATAAAGAACTTTATTTTTCAAGTGGCTTTTTTTTCAGAGAATGCCCCATCTAGCCAAATGAGATTATCAAATGTAAATGTGTTGTATTTGTTGTTGTATTACACATCTTTTTCTCGCTGTCGGCCATTTTTATTTACATTTTCATGTGCTGAACACATAGAAGACCAAGAATGATAGAAGACAAGATTACGACAGGCGTTTACAGTTAGCTTTTTTGGGTTTTGAGTTCCTGTTGAGTGACAACTATTATTTAAAATTCTAAGTGAAAAATGCATTAACTTGAAAAAGAAATCCGCAATGGCGGAATTAAACAACAATAGTACTAAAAAGTCGTATATAAAGAATTTTTTTCACTTTTCCAACCAACAAAGAAGTTGGCAAAATGGCGAACTCTTTGTAACAAAACATTAATTATAAATATGCATTTTTTTTTATAAATGAAGATGTTAAGAATTACGTTCATTGTGATATTTTATCCGTACATTATTCAATTTGGTTCACTATGTTTCACATTTCCGTTTTTCATTTGACAATTATTCTGTTGCCTATTCCCATTCGTGGGTCGTGAACGCTTCAGTCTGTCGTAATCTTGTGTTCTATCATTCTTGATAGAAGACGACAAGCGACGAGCGACATCTGTCAAATATTAAAATACACGCGTTCTTATGGGCACAGATTTTTTGACAACAGCACGACTACGCGATAACAGGCTTGTAGTTGTCGTTGTCGCTAAATTAAAAATGTTTCTAATTTTGGCGACGACAATGGGCAGCTATAGAGTTGCCACTAATATGTGAAATATAAAATTATTTAAAGTTATAACAATGACGTTATTTTGCCAGCAGAAACTTAAAAGAGCTTTGATATATCATTTATAATAATAATCGATAAATCGACCATTTTTAAATTTTTTGCACAAATAATTTCACTTTAAACTAAATATGTAAATTTTATTGAAGTGAAAGATTTTAGTACGGCAACAATGAAATTGCTGTTTGATATATCGCTGCCGTCTTCAAAATGTTCACGACGCTGGCTTCAAAGCGACATTTGTGATCAGCCGTCGCTACGTCGTGTCGTGTTGTCGCCTTTGTGTTCAGCACTTCATTTGGCATTTCTCTTCTTCTTCGGAAAATTATCGATAAAACTAGAAATAATACCAAATATCTAGTTATATAAAACGAGATAATTTTATAATCTCGGATTATCAAGAGAGGAATTTTGTATGGTAAATCTCGTTTCTTAATTACAGATTATCGAGATAAGCTCGTAAATGGAGATAATCTCGTTATATGTAAACATGGTATAAACCAACGGAATTTTGACAGCACGTGTTTAGGAGCGATGAAAATATGTTAAATAGGATTAGTTTAGTTGGAAAAACAATTATACGTCGTTTGCAAATTAAAGCTTTCAACACTAGTTGAACTAAAAAAGCACTTAAGACTAGTTATACCACGGTGGTGGAACTATGATGGCTTGACTCGCGTTAACTTGTTATGACGTTGTGCGAATTGTACATATAAATGGTAAAATGGAATGGTATCAGTATTTGGTTATACTAAAAATTGAAATGGAGCTATTTTTATTTAAGTCCATGTCCATAAACTGGATATTTATACAGTAGAATGAACCAAATGAATCAATCAACGCAAAGGTAGTAGGGCAAGAAAAAAGTTAGGATATTGGATTGATTTGCGCTAATATCGCATCTATTGAGGTTCGTTGGCCATAGAAAATATATGGCATAATATCAAGACACAAATAGTATAGAAATAATTAAAATATTTTTTGATTTATTTGCTGGAGTTGAGGACGCTTGGTATACAATCTCAAAGAAGCGATCTCCCAAAAACTTCTGTGAGAACAAATAACTAAAATATAGCGGATATGGTACAAAAGACTAACCGAGTCGACAATTTTATATAATTTATTAATCATTTGTATACTTTTTGCTCATTTTTGAAAATTATGCCACTGATATGTCCCAGCTGATACCCAGGATACTGATGTTTTCTTATAAAGTCAATTGAAGGAAGTTGTCCCAGCGAAGTCTTATATTAAGGGGTTATATACAGTTAGACGGCAGAAAAAAAGTGAATTTTCCAGAATTTTTTCTGAGAAAACTTTTTAATTTATTGATCCAAAAATTTATACACATATTATGGTATCTTTTAACTGTATTTTAAGACTTAGTACTAGTAAAAATATTTATTTGAAACAGAGCTACAGTTGATCTCCAGGAGCTCCTCATCCGAAATTAAAAAACCAAACAGATTTCGTTAAAATAATGTCAAATCTAGTAATTAATCGAAGGAATAAGCAAAATAAAATTTTTTGACAAAATGGCGGTTTCTCAAAAAAAAAAAAATCGATTCTACACCGAAATTTCGGCCTTAAATTGTTTATAAAAAAAAAATATTTATCGGAGAGAAAAAATCTACGATTAATTACTAAAAAATATATTTAAGAAGGTCGTGTTAAAATTTGAGACTAATCGGTCTAGCCGTTTTCGAGTAATGTTGGTCACCGACTTTGAAAACACCATTTTGAGAAAAACGCGTTTAAAGTTTGGATCTTGTACTTCCAAGCACTCTGAAACGTCTTTTCAAATTTTTCATTTGCTTGTAACTTTGAAAATATTCACCGGAACGATATGAAATTTTCTGTGTGTATTCTTAAATGTATGTACATTAAGAAAATGAAATAAAAAAAGTCGATTTTTTGAAAATTCTAGCTGTATATAACCCCTTAATATAACCAAACGGTTTTCATATATTTTCAGGCATGAGTAGTCTTGCTTATAATATACGGGACACATTCTTGAGCGTGAAGCAGGTATTGCTGTTGTCATGAGACTACCATACAAAAGCCTTGGCGGTATTTAAACATTGCAGCAGCTATTATAAGTATGTATTTAACAACAATCATGACATAAATACAAATGTCAACTCAAATGTTAATATTTTCAGATGTCCTTTGTAAGACGGTGTACGTCGAAGAAAAAATAAAGATTATAACCGGAAACTGAAATTCAAGAGAACATCAAAGAAATTTTTAAAAACTTATAATTATAATTAACATATAAACCACTTTGAAATATTAAACTAAACGCAAACACATACAATTCTCCTTATATCTGGCGGTGACGGTGTTTAATAATACTATTGAATGTACAATATTATTGGTTAATCCTTGAGGAGTGGAGCAAAAGTAAATTCATTGGTTTTTCAAAGCTAAAACGCGCAACATATAATTGACCGTGCGCACAGAACATAGACATTTAAAAAAGGTTAATTTTGCGTTTTTTGCTATGAATTTTTTATTGATAATAGGGCGTCGTTCGGTCAAGCTTTTTTTTGAAATACGATGAAAGGAAATTGAAAACAAAGTTTTGAGAAAAGGCGTTTAAAGTTGCTTGCTGCCAACTCAATGCTTCGAACAGCTCTTTATTCTAACTGCTGTATTTTTAAAACGACTTCGAATTTTTAAAAATCGCTTTACTACCGTATTCTGGACATGTTAAAAAAGCAATTTATGAAAAAAAATTCTTGAGCTCATCACGTGGATAGTCTCAGACAATGCTAACCGGATTGGAAATTGCGAATGTTTGCACGGTTTAGAAGAATTTGAAGGAATCTGTTGGAACCGTGATAGAAATACAACTCCATCTTGAAAATATAAAACCACTCACAATAGTGGCACATGAATTTTTAATAACACTCTCGTGGTGTTGCACGATTTCGGGGCACTCAAAATTCGAGGCAAAATTATAGGCGAAACCATCTTGAATTTTAAATTACTATTACTCTTAAGTGAAAAGAAGCTCACAGCACTGAAAACTAGATAAAGAATCTGTGTCCAAATTCAAACAAGAAAAACTCCTTTAGTAGATTCCAACATAAGATATTTTAATGGTGATAGTGTTCGAAGTGTTAATGAAAAGACAATTGCTTTGCAAATCACCTAGAAATGGTATTGCAGCCTAATTGCCCAAAGAATAATTTTAAAATGTCAAATTTACCCAATACCAATGGAACGACTTGGCGAAGCTTGTGCAAGCACTAAAGTTCTCGACCTTCACAATCGTCAACGATTCGCTCTATGGGCGTTTGGAAAGTCCGACTTTTTCGAGCCAAATTCTGTTTAGCGATGAGGCCCATTTCTGGCTCAATGGGTATGTAAACAAGCAAGAAAGATCCAAGAGCTGCCATTTCATTCAGAAAAAACCACAGTTTGGTGCGGTTTGTGGGCTGGAATCATCGGTCCACATTTCTTCAAAAATGCGCCGTGATAATCGACTTGCCTGATGCCTGAAATTGAAGCTCGTGATCTTGGTGACATTTGGTTTCAAACAGACGGTGCCATTTCCCACACATCGCATCAATCAATGGATTTAATGATTTATCACACCGTTTAATGATTTATAAATTCGTCATAGTCTAGTTCTTCCAAGTACAGTCGACGACAAAAAGATAGCACATTTAACTTTTATGGAGATTTCAATACTTTTGGATACCAAAAAATTTTATTGATTAATTTAATGACAGCGTTTCTGAAAAAAGTCAGTTATTTCCAACATAAACTTCGCCACAAAATCGGTTTGTATGCAGTTGGCTTAGGAACCGTTTATACGGTTATAACCGAGTTGACAACAGCGCAACATTCACTTTTCCTTTTGGGTGTCTTAGCACAAGTTGGTGATACCAAGTTCAACCAGGTCCTTCTCCAACTGGTCTTTCCAAAGGAGTGGAGGTCTTCCTCTACCTCCAACAGCGGGTACTGTATCGTACACTTCCAAAGCTGGAGTGCTTTTGTCCATTAGAACAACATGGCCTACAGAGAACTGCAATTATTCCCTTTTTTGAGTCATTGGTTGAGTAACACAAAAAGTAGTATTAGTGCATATAAGTCAAAAATCATCAAACACAAAGATCCACTAAAACACATTTACGCACAGCACACAAAGCGAGAACATGAAAAATGAGTAAGTTTCTCTTCATACATATCGTTGAAGTGCTCAATTGTTTCATGAGCCAATAATTCAGTCAAGTTAACCAAAAATGAGCCATACCACCAAAATAACACCAATAGTATAGCTAAATAAATAAAGTTATACGAATAGGATCAAAGTAAAACTGACGAAGGCTGTGCCGCCGCTAGGCAAAAGTGCCCTGCGGGAAATGACTAACGATGTGTTTTGTTCTTTGATGTCGTGTATTACATTTAATGTTTTAAGTTAATTAATGACAGTAAAGTTAATACTTTTAGGTTCTAATATATATCTTTTAATAGTAATGTATTGAAAATAAATAAAGACGCACGAAAATGCATGTTCAATGAAATAATGAAACATGTAATGTGACAAAGTTCTCACTGGGTATCTTTACTTTCGTGCTCAGCTACGAAGTCACAATTCCACTCATACCGATCAGTGTAGCGAGCTCATTCAAGTTTATTCTCATCGTGACCAATGAACAAGTGAGTAAAATGAAATTTTTAATATACGCTCGTTTGAGTCATAAATTGACGGCACATATAAGTGTAGAAATACTATGAGTTTTTTTTGGTTTGGTGGAAATGAGTCTTTGTCATTTTTGATATTTGTATTAGTACTCATTTACACCAATTTGTTTGGCTCATGAGTTTGTGCACTAATTTCATTATTACTCAATGCAGATCTCTGATGGCCTATATAGTCCTTTCATTCGCTGAACTGATTCTATGTCGTCGTATAACTCGTACAGCTCATAATTCCATCACCTGCGGTATTCGCCCTTCAAAGGTCCATAAATCTTGCGCAAAATCTTTCTCTCGAAAACTCCTGGCGTCGTTTCATCAAATGTCCACATCGTTCACGCTTCTACACCATAATGCAGGACAAGAATGATGAGAAACTTGTAGAGTTTGGTTTTTTTTTTCATCGAGAGCGGACTTTACATTTCAATTGCCTACTCACTCCAAATCAGCTCCTATTCAATCCTAACAGTCGGATTGACTTGAAATTACATTTACAGTAATCCCTGCTTAAGTGCCAGTGCTAAAGATATAACACTTTTGAGGTACTAATGCGGGAAAGGCATTTAAATTAATTCTGCTTAAGTGTCTCGAAGTACTTACCAAGCTTTTTCTCAAATACTTCAATCTACTATTTTTTCTTTTAGGATGAAATTCAGATTTATTTCTTATTAATAACAATAAATATGAAAAAAAAACATTACAAAACAAGTAAGGAAAGGCTAAGTTCGGGTGCAATCGAACATTTTATACTCTCGCAATTTATTGCTATATTTTTATTAAGATAACACACAATTTGATCCATATATTCGGAATAAAGTCCAACGAAAATCATCATATATGGTAATAGGCTGAGGTAATTCCTGAGCCGATTAAACTCATTTTCATCACCAACATACATTATATCTAAGATTATATGCTCATTTAATTTGGCTAAGAAATTTCATATATTAGCCGATTTATAAGCTATTAGCCCATCGTATTTTTGAAAATCCTATAATTAGCTATATGAGAGCTCGTGAAAGTTATGACCCGATTTTAACCATTTCTGATACAGATACACACTATTAGAAGAAAAAGACTTCCTCTTTCGATTTCTATTCGAGATTTACTGATATTTTCGGGAAAAATTACATAAGGCACTGAGTTCTTCAAATTCGATATCCGGGGCCTTGAAAAGTTATAATCCGATTTCGACAATTTTTTCACAAGTGATGCCACGGAACATATACAGTATTTATGTAAACTTTTATTTCGCTATCTTCATTGGTTCCTAATGTATATCTTATAAAGCACAGGAATCAGATGGAATTCAAAAAGGAGTTATATGGGAAGTTGTCGTAGTTGTGAACCGATTTCATCCACACGTGTCGTCAGGGTGTCAAGAAAATATTATATACCGAATTTCATTGAAATCTGTTGAGTAGTTCTTGAGATATGGCTTTAGACCCATAAGTGGGCGACGCCACGCCCATTTTCCATTTTGTAAAAAAATCTGAGTGCAGCTTCCATCTGCCATTTCTAATGTAAAATTTACTGTTTCTGACGTGTTTCGTTAGTGAGTTAACGCACTTTTAGTAATTTTGAACCTAACCTTTGTATGGGAGGTGGGCGTGGTTATTATCCGATTTCTTTCATTTTTGGACTGTATTCAGCCTCGAAATCCAGCGCAGAATAACTCTTGCCAACAGGTGCTACTTTGGACTGAGTAGGCAATTGAACAGTAAAGTCCTCTCTCGACGAACCAAAATCAAGCTCTACAAGTCGCTTATCATTCCCGTCCTGCTTTACGGTGCAGAAGCTTGGACGATGTCAACATCAGATGAGACGACACTAGGAGTTTTCGAGAGGAAAATTTTGCGCAAGATTTATGGTCCTCAGAACATTGGCAACGGCGAATACCGCAGACGATGGAACGATGAGCTGTACGAGTTATACGACGACATTGACATAGTTCAGCGAATAAAAAGACAGCGGCTACGCTGGCTAGGTCATGTTGTCCGAATGGACGAAAACACTCCAGCCCTGAAAGTGTTCGATGCAGTACCCGCCGGAGGAAGCCGAGGAAGGGGAAGGCCTCCACTCCGTTGGAGGGACCAGGTGGAGAGCGACCTGGTTACACTTGGGATCTCCAACTGGCGCCGAACTGCGAAGGAGAGAGACAGGTGGCGCACTATCGTCGATTCGGCTATAACCGGCTAAACGGTTGCAACGCCAATCACATACATACATACATTAAGAAGTGGCTAAAAAAACGGATGCGGAAAGTTTGGTTTATATAGCTCTATTGGTTTGCGAGATATGTACAAAAAACCTATTTGCGGTGGGGCCCCTTCATTGTACGATCCTTCATACCAAATTGTATTTCCATAGCTTTATTTATGGCTTAGTTATAGCTCTCTATGCGTTTTCGGTTATCGCCATTTTGTGGGCGTGGCAGTGAACCGTTTCCGCCCATCTTCGAACTTCTTCTTATGGTCCCAAGGAACACGTGTGCCAAGTTTCATTAAGATATCTCAATTTTTACTCAAGTTAAAGCTTGCACAGACGAACGGACGGACAAACAGACATTCGGATTTTGACTCGCCTCGTCGCCCTGATCACTTCGGTATATACAACCTTATGCCTAACTCGTTTATTTTTGGATGTTACAAACAACCGTTATGTGAACAAAACTATAATACTCTCTTAGCAACTTTGTTGCGAGAGTATAAATATGTACATACATATGTATGTATATATTTACCTTTAGACAATACTCAGCGCATTCAATGCAAAATATATTAAAAGGCAAAAGAGGAACACTTTTTTTTATTTATGGCCTAAATATAATATTATGTTGGCAAATATCTCCCTTCCGCCTTTTTGTCTTTTGAATTTCGTGGTTATGTATAAAGCGCTACAGAGCTGCTGGAAAATCCACCATGGACCAGATATTAACCATGCTCCAAATCTAAAAAAATCAAAGAAGACCCCTGAAAAGAGGAGCGACACACACCACCTTTTTGTCGATGCCTTTATGCTGCGATGTCTGAATTTGGTATCCCCGCAAAAGCAATACGGCTGTGTAAGCAACACCAAAAGCTCTATCATGATTGGGAAGGACCTCTCCAAGCCGTTCGATACCTAACGAGGTTTCAGACAAGGTGACTCATTATCGTGTGACTACTTTAACTTGATGCTGGAAAAAATAATACGAGCTGCAGAGCGAAATAGAGAAGGCATAATCTTCTATAAGAGTGTACAGCGGCTGGCGTACGCCGATGATATCGATATCATTGGAAATAACAACCGCGCTGTTAGTTCTGCTTTTTCCAGACTGGATAAGGAAGCGAAGCGAATGGGTTTGGTGGTGAATGAGGACAAAACGAAATATCTCCTGGCATCAAACAAACAGTAAGCGCATTCGCGCTCGGAAAGGCACATAAGCGGAAGCTCTGAAGCGGTGATCACTGTACTTTAACCCTGGAAGGTCATCGCTATTTTTAAAAAGTAGAGGTCATCCCTCGTCGATTCGACGACGGCATTACTCGAAGTCCTAATATATTATCCTACCTATCAAAACCTACTAAAATCAATATATTCACATTACCTGGTTTATATATCTTCTAAATAAAACAATATCAAACAGTTTTTCTTACATCTTTTATTAAATAAATAAAATTTTCACAGCTCTGATTCATTCGGCTTTTGTACAAAATAAACACTCGCGTCGTCGAAACGACGAGGCATGACTTTCCAGGGTTAATAGATGTACATTGCGAAAATGAAATGAATAAATAATTGATTTTATGAAAATTCTAACTTAATTTCAAAATGTTCGTTATAAATGATTTTGCAATTAGCGACATCTATTAGTCACGGAAAGTATTTTATCATGTCGGTAAGTAAGTGCACACGATCGAAAATTTTATTTTCACTACGGTTTCAATGATTTCAATGTAGTATTTTTCGCACGTATCGAACCATATGTTGTTCCAAACGGATGCAATAATTTCCTTTAAATTAAATGAATTTCCTTAATACATAAAATAATAAATAAATATTTGAAAATATTAACAAGAAGAATTATTTAGTGGAACTACAATCCCAGCTGGCCACTGATGCAGCAGAGTTCGAAACCAGCCTTGTCATTATTCCGGAATGGTGTGTGTCTTTGCTGACATGCACCCGCCGCGTCATCTATATGCCAATAATATTTGCGTTCCCAGCACAAGTTATTGCATAATTTATTTCTTTGATTGACGTGAATGTTTGATTGATGATATTTGCTAACAGTTTTTAACGCTGTGCGCTTATAAAGCGTATTATTTTAATATTTTCCAATTTTTTGTCTATATGAAAATGGCGATTTTAACATTTAAATATTTTGGAAACACGCAAAACAAAGGATTACAATTTCAGCAAAAAACTGTTCGCCAAACATTTGCATTTATATGAGTTAAATACAGGTGGCAACACTATGCGATCGCACTACGCTCAAGCTCAACTCTACAGGTGCCTAAGCTTGTACGTGCGAACCAAATGGTACATGAGTGTATGTAGACTTGGCGCTGCGATCGGGTGTACAATACAATTTAGCAATTTCAATGTTCAATGTTCGAATAACAAAAGCGTAGAGTGGTAGAATGGTTGAATCACCAAAAAAACATTTGTTAAATGTCGCCTCTTTGCTTGTGTTACAAAATGTAGATACAAGTGCGCCGCGGTGTCTTAAACGTAACGGTAATGTGATTTAAACAAATCGATACACACGCACATATAACCGATAGAAGTGATAGCAGTGATTTCATCGCAAAATATGTTTGAAATATGATGAGAGACAAATACTATTCATTCTCTGCAGTGTCGAGTAGTGCATAAAGTTGTTAAGAAATTAATGTTGCAACTCTTCATAACAAATTTATATAAAATTCATAAAAGCAAAAGTTAGTATTTAACTCCCAGCGATTTAACGAAGGTTAAAGGTAACTAGTGTATAATAAAAAAATAAATAAATCCATTGCATCGAAGTCTCTCTAACTCGAATTTTTTTTGTAGATTATGGTAATTCGTGTTAGGAAAGTTCAACTGTATATTGTTTTAACTTAGCATCCAACAGTTGTTCGCATGCGCCTCTATTTATTGGCAGCTGGCTGGCCATTTAGAACAGGCACACATTTCTTACGCACGCATTTCTTCATTTTTCAAATAAATTTACTTAAAATGAAGTAAGGTAGGAACATACAAGTAAAAAAAGGATCATATGGTTAATGGGATTTTTTTCACAGATCATCTGTTCGATATTCTTCAAAACAAATTTAGTTATTGTTATTAAAATAACACACAATTCGACACATATATTTGGCACAAAGTCCACTAGAATAATTACTATACATAGTATATAGGGGCTGGGATAATGCCTAGACCGTTTTTACTCATAAGATATAGCACATATTAACCGATATTTAAGCATAAAGTCCACTTATAATTTTTAATTATAATGAATACTGCATACTTAGGCTTTTTCTAAATTTCGCTATTCCACGCCCACTTTTTCCCTCGACATGGTATTTAACCAAGAATTTCTTTAAATCACATGAAGAAAGTTTCTTAAAGCGGTAAATTTTTGAACGTGAGTAGAAAGAAAGAAGAAAGGGTCCTCTTTATACACGTTTTAATTATTCAAATATGAGTGCTTTATTTTTTCACTTTTATATTTGGTTCACGGTTTACGAAATATATAATAGTTCTCACAACAATAGTACGGTTCTACCATCCACCATTTTTTTTCAAACAATATATGGTAAAACCCTTTCTTATGGCAAGTAGAAACAAAATTTTATGTATCTACGCTGTTTGTTAAAAAATCTATATTCGGCAAGTGGTTTTACTAACTGTATTAAGTACGCTTAATGCTAATAAAATGTTTACATATTAACAGATAAACCAGATAGAAAGTCAAACGAAAGTGCGGAAATCATTACATTATCTATATGTTAGGTATGGAGCTAGAGAAATAATAAATATGCCGCATTTAGAGGTTTCGAAAACTGTGTAAAACTTTGAATCTAATCGGTTCAGCCATTTCCGAAAATCCAGAAATCTGGGTCAGCGACTTTCAAAACACAGTTTTGAGGAAAAAAGGCGCCATCTGGCCTACTACTTGCAAATGCGCAAACATTACCGTCGGATTTAAATTTTCATCGTGTCTACTTGAATACATGCACATTAAGAAAATGAAATAAAAAAATCGATTTTTTGAAAATTCTAACTAGATGTAACCGCTTAAAACACTGCACATTTAAAAAGCTGAATAAGTACTAGTGGCATAACATAATTCCCAATAAGTAAATAAAGCCTAAAAAGCATTTCACTTTGGCGTAAACCGGAAACGTATAACATTAAGCCAACTTACTTAATAACTTATGTTCACATGCAGTACAAATGCGAGTACAAATTGTTATTACGATCGTATTATTTCCTGTCCGACCCACTTCCTTTCGGGCCCGTACAGTTTTGTAGGTTCTACGAATATTTGCTACGTAATGTAAAAATTTCAGCGGAAAACAACATTTTCGCATATGTATATACATATGTACATATTTACAGATGCAGCACAATTCATGGAATGCCATCATCGATATTGACAATGTAATATTTGTGTGCACCCAATTGTTTGGTGATTTTCAAAGTATAAAATAAATACGCTGGAGCGCTATAGGCTATTGACGATGTCTTTGACACCACTCATATTTTTAACACAACTGGTTTTAAGCTTGTCCTTTATAGAGAGTTTCTTTCCTTTATTTCCGGACTGAAACATTATTATTATTTTTTTTTTTTAATTTTTAAATATAATTTCTCTAACATTTTGAGCGAACAGAGACTTTTTTTATGGGGTATACACAAAGCGATTTATCGTAACCCAATTTTCTAACCTTATAAGTGGGAAAATCTCTTATTCTTATGTAAGATACAATAGTAACCAAACTTCTTGTAATAATAGAGCCGAAATAATCAACCAGATCTTTATAAGTTGTTGTACAAAAACCGAACACCTAAGCGACTAAAACCGCTGTAATACTATTTTTTGATATATGAGAGGTACACACTTTCACTGCAGAGGGTCTGCCACGAATTGTTTAAAACAGTTTGTTTGATACATGTATGTTAGTCGTGTGTTCGATTTGTCACTCGGTAATTGTGGATTCTAATATTATACAATTAAGTGACACACTTAATTTGTGAAATTAGCTAAGGAATCGATTATAATATACATAAACATACAGTAATATATGAGCTTGCAATTAATAAAATAAGAATATAGACTGCAAAAAGTATACATTATTTAAGTGTGAACTAACGATTGTTATTGGCGCAACATAGAGAGCAGCATCGTTGGCGATGGCGTTTCAATAACAGAAATAGCGAAAGGCGGAGTTGCAGTAACAGTTTTAGCATGGCTGACAATAAATTCAATTCTGCCAATGAAGTTGATAATTTCAGTACATTTACTGAGACAAATAAAAGTCAAAAGTGTGAGGAGAGTGAAGAGAGTGATAGCAATTTAACGCAATGTTTAGACAATAATACCAACGGCACGATAAATGGCGATTATTATCATGTAAGTAAGCGGAAATTATGATCCTCAAAATTTCTATTTTTATATATAGCAGGCTGAATAGATCATAACCTAAATATACTATCCACCTAGTTAATATAGAGTGCGGCACACCCATTATACCGACCTTATTTATTACTATGCGCTCGCAACATGTTGCACAAAGTATACTACTTGTGTGCACCTAACAGTTGTCCATATAGATATTGAATTCTATGTATGAATTTGATGACGAATTGAAATACGTATGTCAGTCTGTAATGCCTTCTGACAACGCAAACCACAACTCAAGTAAAAATAAAGATCTCTTGCTGAAATATTATTGATAGCCTGTTGTAATATGTAGTTTGAGAATGGATGAAATTGGTTAACGATCGAAAACCCATACAAGAAAAGGCTGATCCATTTCGAGGTTCCATACTTTTTAAAGAAAAAAACACAGAAAAAACAAATTTAAGGGGGAATGTTTATTATAATTCGAAAGAAAATTGTTTGGCATTTATTTTTTAAAGATTACCCACGTCTGAGATGGTCCATCCGTTCTGTGCAGTTTTTGATATATCTTTCAAGCATTTCGAAGCGGGATTGTCCGCATAGACTTTAGACTTTACATATCCACACAGTAAAAAGTCCAACGGTGTGATTTCACACGATCTTTGTGGTTAATCGACCGGCCAATATCGTGAAATTATCTGCTCACCGAAGTGTTCTCTCTATAAATCCATTGATTGATGCGACGTGTGGGTAGAGGCGCCGCCTTGTTGTGAAACCAAATGTCGCCGAGATCACGAGCTTTAATTTCAGGTATCAATTACTTTTTTAAAAAATATGAACCGTTGACTCCACCGCCCCACAAACCACACCATACCGTTGTTTGGATGAAACTCTTGAATCTCTTCATTTATTGAGCAAAAAATGAGCCTCGTCGCTGCTCAGAATTTGGCTCGAAAACGTCGGATATTCTTCGAAGAGCCCATAAAGAGAAGCGCTGTCGTTTAGGAGGGTCAAGCGACTTCAGTTCTTGTACAAACTGTATTTCGCAACAATCAAAAAGTAAAATTCCTTAGCAAAAATTAACTTGGTGGCGATAATTTGTGAAATTGAACCACAAATTACCACACCCCTATATATATTATATAAATATAAACGTAGTGCCGCTAGAGCTCTATAGTAGTGTCTCATACTTATAAAAACGATACGATTTTTTTTTTGGTAAATATGTTTGGGTCTATACAAGTCAATTTATGATTAATATTTATTTATAAATCTACGTATGTTTTAGAATACGTCAGTAGATGAAGGAGCTCTCAAGAACACACGCAAAAATCCCAACGAGTTGATGGCAGAAAAACACACCGATCTTCAACAAACCTCTAGTCGACGGAATCAATGTAAGTAATAATCAATAACAATTATTATCCCCGCTGAATTGTTCGCTCAGAAACATTGAACTGAAAGTTCAGCTGAATAAATCGTGCTAAAATAGTCAAGCCATTTCGTGAGAAAACACGTTCACCAAACTTGGTTTTCAATAAATCGATTATGACATTCGCAGTGTGGCTTATGGTGCCGTCCTGTTGGAATCACATATTGGCCAAGTCCTTATCATCCAATTATTCAGTTATCATAGAGCGGTCGCAATTCCCATTCACAGTAACGTGCCGGTCTTGATCATCACGGAAGAAGTAGGGCCCAATGACGCCGCCGGCCCATGAACCGAACCAGACCGTAAACCATTTTCGGGATGTAATGGTGACTGAAGGATTACGTGTGGATTGCTGCCTGACCAATAACGTATATTTTGCTTATTGGCGAAGCCATTCAGTCAGAAATGAGCCTCATCGCTACGTAGAACGTAGTGCCCTTAAAGTTGAGCCCACTCACTCGGAATTTCGGCAGTAAATTTTAATAAATTCAAATTGTTTTTGGATCGTATATCTTTGATGAAGAAATGGCAATCCTTACTGAAGAGAAATGTTCAAATAGCGGGAAATGGCGTCGCTTGCTGTCCATATTGGTCTTCTTTTGTAGCTACCCTATAGAAAAACCCTTTATAACTATAAATTAACATAATTTTGGTAAACCTGGTCTAGAAGTTCTATCGCTATCTCTATGAATTCCATATGAAATCCTATATTAAAAAAACATACTTTTTATATCTTTTCGACCTTCCAGCTGACTTATACGGTCCGACGATAGTGAAATGTAATTCATACCGTGATTGCAAGACCGACACTTGCCGCTCAACAGCGGAAACGCGTGCTCACTTTCATTGCGTCGCGGCTGCTTGTCGCACAGCGTTATTTAGTCGTAGAGCAGTACTAAAGCATCTCCAAGGCCATCTGCATCATTCAACGTTACAGTGCACCAGCAGCAACAGAAGAAGTGTATCGTCGCGTTTCGGGGATGAAGTAAACGCTAAAACTGCTGGCTCGTCAGCGCCGTCATTGCTGAGCAGGCGTAATGCAACATTGGCATCAACTACAAAACCTGCGCCGCGCTTAGACGGCGGAGTCGCCATGTAAGTAAATTTGCGTTTTTGTGCAGGAAATCCAGCATCATTTTCAAGTAAAAAAACTAAATCCTGAATGAATTTATTCCGTCTTAAAACATTATTTCAGATTTTCTAATACTTTATGTATTATATGTATGACATGTGTATATCATTAGAAATATCCACTAGCAATATATTATGTTAATTTGTTTGTAGAAAATATTTTCGAAAAAAAGCAATACAAAACAATGTAAATTGAGATTAAAATGTGTTCCTTACTCTATAATCTACCATAATTGCGCATATAACCACATACATATGTACATACACTCGGAACTCATGCAACCATTTACATACTTATATTCAATTTTAAGAAAATGCAGATCCAAGCATGCAAATTTGCTTACATACATATCTATAGTGTTATTGGTATGCATTACAGCCATGCAGCAATCGCATATATGGACTCGAGGCCAGCTAATACCAACAGCGACGGGGATGATGTAGATCAACGCAAATATGCCAGTGCTAAGATGCGGCATTTCAGCAAAGAATCCAATAAAAACAACTGCGATTCCGACTTTCTCAACAGTAAATATTTAGGTATGTATTTCTTATTAAAAACAGTGCAGTCCAATACTGTCTCACTATATGTAAATTCAATTGCATTCATGAAGATATAACTTATGCAAGTACTTATGTACTTATACAAATATTATGATACATGAGTGTATAGCCAGTCAAATGTTGAAATAGCTGTACTACATTATTATGAATAAGCACAAAAACATTGATATAAAATCTTCTGATAAGCCGTGATCGAAACAAAAATATCAGACTTAATAGATTTTGCTGTAGTGAAAAATACATATAGACAGGTACTGATTGAGCTACTGATCATGGTCCTGCACGTAAGTTATAAAATAAGGCTTAAATGCGTGGAGGCATATTCACTGAAGGAACTATTGAGCAACACTTTTTTTGGTAAGCCCTAAAGTCCTTAAAGGGTTACAACTAGTTAGGAGCCCTATAAAAGTTGGTTTTTCAATTTATTATACTAAGAATTTGAAAATAAAACGGATTTCGTTAAAGTAATGTATAATCTTTTAATTTATCGAAGGAATAGGCAAAACAATATTTTTTTGACAAAATGGCGGCTTTTTTGGCCTTAAATTGTGTATAAAATCCTTTTATCCGTAATAAAACAGTTTCGATTAAGTACCGAGAATATAGTCCAGCAGCCAGTGTAAAACTTTAAGACTCAAATCGGTTCAACCATTTCCGAGAAATCTTGGTTACCGACTTTTAAAACACAGTTTTGAGTAAAATGCACTGACGCGTCGTTACAATTATGCGTGTAACTTCAAAAATATCGGATACGAACACTACGAAAATGAAATAAAAACCCGAACTATATTCATTTTGCCACCAATTCTTTGAGATTACTCAAAGGTCAAATCTGTCATACTATAAGACTTTTAAGATATTGTATTCTAGTTCACTATTATGCCGAATTCTCTTAAATAATCGGTTTTTTAATTTCTTTTTTTTTTTTGTAACTTTCAATATAAGTGACTTAAGCCACTCAAAGCTCAAATATTTCATACTATAAGACTTTTAAGATATTATATTGTGCGTGTAGTTCACTATTATGCCAAATTCTCTTAAATAATCGGTTTTTTTATTTTTTTTAAGCGTTCAATCTAAGTGACTTAAGCCAAAAAAGATTGGACATAGCTGCCTCGCCACCATTTACACAAATCGCGGCTGATGATAGAGCAACAGTGCTGAAGAGAGAATCTACACACAGCGAGGGTAGACTTTTGTTGCAACCAAAACAGGATCAACACAATCTATATCTCCATTATAGTATGTTAGCAGCGAATGTGTTATGCACTACGTCTACAACGACCAGCGAAACATGTAGCCTGACTCCGTCCAAAACAAAACCAAGCACTATAGTTAATTCGGAAAGGTTTAACAGGCGCCATGTACAACAACATGACCCTCAGCCTACTAATGTGAATATAACTGAATATCCAAAAAGAGAGGAAGCAGATAGAAACCACATTGAAAGCACCGCATTTGAGGAAAGCTACGAAGCTACGTTTCTGCAGAAGGAGAATCATTGCAAAGTCACGGAACTGAGTGATACAGACTCCACTATACCTTCGACGACAGCGATGGGCGTCAGTAGTCCTATACAAATTACTTCCATAGATGGGTTTTTCAATCGCAAACGTGGAAGGCCGCCCAAAAATCGCTTCGTAGAGGTGTACAAAAATGTAAGTAACATTTTTTATTGTATTTATGAAACATTTTATTGAAATTGGAATCTCTGGAAGTATCTTGCAACGTGTTAACTAACTATGTACACCTTTTGTCACAGTCAAGCAACTCTTTACACATTCCAATTGATGATTGTGTTTTGCTCTCGTTTTCACGATGAGGTCTCACAATGTGTGACACCGATCAATAAAAGACGACCAAAATCGGGTTATATCTAAATCCAGCCACGAGACAGCTTTTGGCGTACTTTCACTTTGGTCATATGCAATTTCGTAAACTTTATGAAGTACATACGCAGCAACGCTTGATTGGAATTTTTTACTGTGTGCTATTGCTTATTTCGTCAAAAGTTTTTGTTATTGGCCATACAAAACTGAAGAATTCAATGCTGAATTCCAACAGTGTCCCCATTATTTCACTAATATGGTCTTAAATGCTTTAACGATTTTTAACGACCTCATATCCGCATGTAAAATTCATATTTTCCACCACACATATACAGTTATATGTTTGTATATGTAAATTTAAATTTGTGCTACATACATACATACTTATCGAATGAATGCCAAATATTGAACGGAATCTAATATCTTTATATATATACATATTTATGGTTAGATCACAGTTCTATAAAATTCCTCCTGTTGTCTAAAATTATTCCTTAGCTATGGTGGAAATTATATTACTAAAGTGTGACCCATTTTTAAAGAAAGAAAGCAACGTGTTTAAAGAAGTAACAGAAAATTCAAATTTAATGGAAAATGTTTATTATCATTCGAAAGAACATCCTTTGACAATTTTCGATGACTCGTTTGAGCATTTCGACTGGTAACTGGCGAACTGGCAAAGCCTAAATCGAAGCGGGATTATTCGCATAGATTTTAGACTTGACATGTCCACGCAGGGCCTTCCCAAAACGAGAAATTTTCAGCTCACCGAAGTGTTTTCTAAATAAATGCTAGATTACTGCCTTGTGTGAGAAGTGGCGTCGTCTTGTTGAAACCAAATGTCGCTTTGTTGATTGTCACGGCGCGATAACGGGCCATTTCTGGTTACGTTCTAACCGGCATCATTTTTGAAGAAATATGGCTGATTCCACCGGCCCACAAACCACACCAAACCGTTGTTTTTTCTGGGTGAAATGGTAGCTCTTGCATCTCTTCAGGTTGCTCTTCGTCCCAAATGCGGCAATTTTGCTTGTTTATATATCCAATAAGCCAGAAATCAGTCTCATCGCTGAACAGAATTTGGTTCGAAAACGTCGAATATTTTCGTGGAACTTCTCAAGAGCCCATAGAGCGAAGCGACGTTGCTTGGTACGTATTATAAAATGCGCCAAGTCGTTCCATACGTCAGTCCGAGTTGCTGCGAACGTCGCCGTATCGATTCTCCACTGTCTTCGTGTACACTCTCAGCTATGGCTACTATATTTTCTTAACTGTGTGCTAGACGTATCGAATATTATCCAATAATGAATTTTGGGTCTTAAGATGGGTGATGGTGTTACGTGTAGTACGCTCTGTCCATCGAAGGGCGCCAAACATATTCTTCACAGAGCGTGAATTTTCGTGATAAAGTTGAACAACTTTTAAGGAATCATGAGGGAATCATATCTAAGCCATGTTTCAAAAACATCAATATCAATTTTTGGCTTTGTAGCTATTTGTAAGTTCGATTTTCCTAAAATATTTAGATTTTTGGACGCGTTTGTACAATACAAATGGCCAGATGGCTTAACTAATTAGTTTGTTTTTCATTTCGAAAATTTATATATGGGCATTTCCGCCATGTCGAACGGGACAATCGTACACCTTTCAACTAAAAATAAGTATGAACTAAAATGTTTTTTAATTTTGACAGTAGGATTTTTTAATAGCCCTTCAATAGCTCTACATTTAGTGTTAAGGTTGATTTTGGAACGGTTTTCATTTTCAAGATAATTGCAAAAAACCAAGGCATTCGCACGGGACAAAAAAAGGAAGTCGCTTTTGGGGACAACGATTCAAACGGCGATTTCAGCGAATTATGAGGCAATATTCAAATGTTTTTGATTGTAAAATGTTGCGCATTGATGGCCTTTAAAGATGGTATGAATTTCATCCAAAAATAATTTATAGTTTTTTTTAATCAATTATTAATCACATTCGCACGGGACATTTTTTTCCATCATAATATTTATGTTGATTTTGTTTTATAATACGGAATTATTTAACAACAAGTCCAATAAAATGGATTAAAAAAGTAGTAAATGTAGTTATTTATTTATTTTAACTAATATCCAACGAGAAACAAAAAACGAAAAATTCTATAGAATGAAATGAAAATAGTATTATGAATGTGAAATACATTTTTTTTGTTCAGAAAATGCTGTCTTCGGGTATACAATTTTTTGGATTTCGTTATCTGCCAGACTTTCCTTTTGATAACTGCTCCCACTCCATCGACGGCTCCTTGCAAAAAAAATTCTATTCTATTGAAGAGTATTTTAATTATTTTATAAAATCAACCAGGCTTGATAATATAAATTTGTTTTTAAACTGAGAGCAGTTACCTTAAAAAAAAATAAATATTTTAGAAAAGCAACTAAAGGATTTCTTAATTTTAGTTAAGAGACTTATCAAGAAAATAATATGTCATGCGTTAACTTGTCACTTTTAAAAGCAAACGATTTTCCCTTACAACCTTGTTAAAATGAGCACTCTTATTTTGATTTGGAAGCCTATAATTTTCGCCAAAATCTATTTGAATAGCTATTTCAGTGGAATTTAAAGTGCGGTTTTTGCTCATATGTAAATAATTAATGTAAATGTATCTATTTACATACTTAAGTCAATTTTTTAAGACAAAAAATAAATTTCAATTTTTAAATTCCACACCTACGATGTCGCACGGGACCAATTTTAAGTAGTTACCAAAACCACAAATCTTCTGATTTTTGAACAAGGTTTTGTTTTTATTTTAATTGTATACAAGTTTACTGTTTATACCCAAAATTTGGCGAGCTTGCTGCTTTTATTTGCGATGCAGTGGGAATAAGTGTAGTTTTTTGATGTCGCACGGGACATTAAAATATAGGATAATAAGAGAGCAAAAACTTACAGTTATTTGCAATCGCATGCTTTCTTATGCATTTTATTTTGCTCTTTCTACCCTTATAAAGGTTTTACACAAAGCAAAAAATTATACATGATATGTTTCTTTAACAATTTTGACGAAAAAACAAATGCAGTAGAAAAATTGAAATGAGAAAAGTAGTTCCTATTCGACTTGGCTTTGGTATATCTCGTAATTGGTTATGAATTGATTTAAAATTAATTTAATATCAATTAATTTAGATATTTTCCTATGAAAATATGCAAAAACTTTGTAATTCTAATAATGTTTAATATTTTGTCTGTGGTAGACCTTCTGGCGGAAATGCCCATATGTCGAACGTCCCTTACTCGAATCACCATAATCCACAAACAACTTCGAGTTAGAGAGACTTCGAGTTACGGAAGATAATTTGTATGAAATTTGACTTCTATTGTCAATTCAAGAATTCGAGTTATGGAGAAATTCGAGTTGTAAAAGTTCTACTGTATATGTAATAATAAAGTATCGTCCATGTCTTTATGCTGTAACAAACAACAAAACTTATATTTTACGAGAGTGCAATTATGAAAAACGTCATTTCAGTAAACCGCTCCTCTGCAAGCGAAATGTAAGTAAATTCGCGTTTAAAAATTTTTTATTGTTAAATATAGAGCGGAAGGTGTAAAGATCAGCTTACAGACTTAAGTAAGTATGTATATAAGTGTATGTACTTTTCCAAGTAAAATTGAGACAGGCACACAACTTTACATATGTATGTACATACATATGTACTTACCATGTAGGTTCATATTTAGGTGAAACGAATTATGCACAAGTGTTCCGGTGGTTCAATTTTCAATGCCCATAAAAGATAAATAATTTCAATACTTTAATAGCAAAAGGTGACACGCAAATAGCAAAATACTGAAGTACGTTGTTTTTAGGTATGTATCATACATACAAGCATACATAATATTTAATGTGCGTGTGAGCTGCACATTCAAGCGGAGCTTATTGCCATTGAAGTGTCTACTTACAAATTTCACTGTGCGTTTGCTTCTATAGCACGTGACGTGATATTTTTATACTCCTACAACATAATGCGCTGACGATAATTTCGATTTTGTCCGTTGTTTGTAGCACTTAGAACTGAACGATAAACAAAAAGTGCTACAACTCAAACAAGATTGCACGTATCCACCAACCGATCCGTAATGATATTTACAATGGATTCAGTACTTCCTTCCTACTTTTATGTCAAAGTTTGATGACATCAAATCAAACCTTTCCGGAGCTCTACTATATAGTACATAAAATTTCGGTCAGTGAGGCATGTTTAATCCATACATAACGTTTTTTAAAACAGACGTGCAAATATTTATCACGCCTTTAGTTGTTACAAATCGTGAGCATAAACGATATAAATGTTCGCCTGCGTCTGTACACAGACCGTCCTTACCTATTCCTTTTGTGGTTTTCAGCTATTCACAGAAACAGTATTAGCTAACTGTATTTACAAATATGTACTCATACGAATTATGGTAAAATATAGAGTCTTAAATAAACAAATAAATATGTAAAATTGGTCTGAAATCATATACGGAAGCTTTTGTTCCGCATTATCCGCAACTCTTCTCATTCAGTTCTATTTCTGTCCTGGCGTTTCTCACACTGTTCACACGAGCAACACTGGTCGGAACACAAAGTATATAATAACATTATCCGGAAAAATCGACCAAATTAAAATTTTCCAGGAGATTGAGTCATTTGTAAAAAAATTTTACTCTTAGATTTTCAAAGTTAGCCCCCAAAACTTAAATATTTTAATTCGAAGTTCGAAAAAAGGACTTTAAAAAACATCTGACTTTAAATAACATCTGTCATATAAGCTTGACGAAAACGTTTTACATACCATTCTATTAATATATAATTTAGAAGTACAGTGGAACTTCCATACCTCGAACTCGAAGTCAAAGGACTCCATAACTCAATAGCGTTTAGAAGTAAAATTTCATAAAAATTTCCTTCCATAACTCAAACTTCCTTAACTCGAACTCTTGAAGTGGCAATAGAAGTCAAATTTTGTTCCATAAATCGAACTTTTCGACGATGGCTTACTACAAAATTCAAAATTTTATTATCGAGGCAGAAATTTAAAAGAGCCCCTATATCGTATGGAGGTGAACAAAAAATATGATATTACACTTATGAGTTGCGTAAATCATGTAAGAAAGTCATGGGATACAGACGTCAAGAGCCAAACAATAGCATACTGCAACAAACTACAAAATTACAGAATTTATGTTTTAAGGTTATATACATAAAACTTTATGCGAAGTAAACTTATAAAACTGTATATTAATCTATAATTTTGCTATAATTGCTTTTTGAAAAATTGTATGTTTTAATGAACATTCTATAACTCGAAGTCTCTCTAATTCGAAATTTTCTTGTGGATTATTGTGATTCGAGTTAGAGAAGTTCCACTGTATATAGATATATTTTAGATTTATTAGTAGATATATATATCCTGTAATCAATAATAATTAAAAAAGGATTTTTTCGAACTTCGAATCCGAATATTTCAATTTTGGAGTTTAACTTCGAAAATCCGAGAATACAATTTTTTTACTAATGATCCCCCGAAAAATTTTTTCCCGGAAAAAATTAGTTTGGACCAGAAAAAAATTGTTCTACAGTATAATATATAAATATTAGTACAAAATCATAATAGTGGTACTCATTTAACGTCGCAGTTATATAAAAATGGTAAATTTGCAATATGACAACACCAATTAAATGAGCGCTCTTTGCCAATATTGTGGCAATATCAGCTGATTGTGAATTAATAGTAAGCATGCCATGAATGCCACTGAAAATGGTCTCGCATATTTGCAAGATTGTCGTAAAATAAAATGCATGTAAAAATTAACAGCGGTTTTACGATATTGTAATTTTGCGATTTTGCCATACGTTTACGACGTTAAATTAATTTGAATAATATAACTAATATTCATTTGAAACTGAGCGCGATTGCTACCATGGAACGAATTTCCAAATGAAAAGGAATGCCGAATTAGAAAGAGCAAGAAAAGAGCACAATGCCTGTTGTTCGAGCAAGACCCATTGGATGCCTTTCGTTTTCTCTGTCGCCCTCTTGAAGATCGTTAAAAAAATTTAACTGACCTCGCCTGCTATTTGAATTTCTTGCCTCGTGACAAATGGACTATTTCCATCACATTTCTCGTTATCGATAATCATTTAAAATCAGGAAAGTTTATGGGGTTTTTAAAAGATTGTTCAGATCTAACAGAAAATTACCATTTTTTGTTGTCAAATGGTGGAAAACTGAGCACCGCGCTCACAACTGAAGAGCACTAGGACATAAATGGATTGGAGCTTTATGAAGGGTTGAAATAATAACAGCGTATTAAACCTGAAACCATCAAACGACCTTTGGAAACTGGTCAAAATATCGTCAAAAAAGGGTACAGATATCTTTCCGAATGTTTGGGTTTCTCTCAGATTTTTTTTACTTTGCGGTGACTTTTGATAGTGGAGAGCGTAGCTTTTTTTGTTTTTGGAGTCGCTGAATCCGAATCCGAATTCCATGCAGCCCCATCAGAACCCCAAAAATACAATATGGCGGACATCGCTTTTAAAAATTCATCAGATTCGCTTGGAACTGGGTACTCGTGGATCCGAGAAGGTTTTTCGTAGCTCAAAATATGGGATTCAATATAGCAGAGGCCTCTTTGAAAAAATCAGCGGATATGCTTGAAATTCGCTTTTCATAGGTTTCGTGGTCGTTACGAATTTGACGTTACGGTTGTATGTAACTTGTGTTTGCTTAATGATTATATGCAGTATATGGGTGCTAAGCTTATTCCTGGACCAATTTCACAAATTTTCGCCACCAAGCTTCATTATATCCATGACAATATACTCACTTAGTCGAAGTCTGCTTATTGCTTTTCAATGCCTCAGAGCCCGAACATAAGTACTCACACTGCACTCGGCTGACCTTTTACCGAAAATGCGAGTCAATCTATGAGATAACTTAATAAAATAAAGGAAGGCGTCTTTTCCTGATAATAATGTTACCTGACACTAAAAATTAATAAAATCGGTTCAAAAATTTCTTTTCCGGTTGGCTTAAGGAGTTAGATGAGTTGCAGTGGTTGAAAACAAGTGTATTTTTACAATTTTTTGTTTTAATATATACAATCATATATTTCATTTAAACAACATTTTTTGAAATTTGTATATAAAAATTCCGAAAACTCAGCCGTAGGCAACTCAACTCGTTTGAGGTCTCAAAAAAAAAAAAAAATGCGCATGCCTTGGACGGCATAACTCATTATTGATTCAACCAAAATCAATAAACCAAAAATATTTCGATAGTAACTGGATAAATCTAGGAAAAAAGTATTAAAATTAATAATTTTAACGCAAAAACTCACTTTTTTGATAAAATTTTCATCATATATTGGCTGGAAAAAATAATTGTAATAAAAATAAAATAAAGCCCTTCATTCATTAGTTAATGTTATTACAAAGACGTGTGCTAAATTACATGAAACAAGTAAGGAAGAGCTAAGTTCGAGTGTGACCGAACATTTTATACTCTCGCAATTTATTTATTTAACTTTATTTATATTATATAATACACAATTTGACCCACATATTCGTCATATATATTGTATAAAGTCCATTGAAAGTTGGAAACCATAATATTAGGTTAGAAGCACCGAGGTCCTCGTGTTCGATATATGGGGCCTTAAAAACCTTTGGTCCGATTTCGGCGATTTTTAGAATGGGGCTGCCACACTATTAATATAGTATTTGTGCAAAGTTCTGCACCGATATCTTCACTAGTGCTTACTTTATATATTGTAAAGTAAACGATTCAGATCGTCTTCAAAGTTCTGGTATATAGGAAGTAGGCGTGGTTGTGAAGCGATTTGGCCTATTTTCACAACATATCATTGGGATGTAAGGAAACTATTACAAACCAAGTTTCATTGAAATCGGTCGAGTAGTTCCTGAGATATGGTTTTTGACCCATAAGTGGGTGATGCCACGCCCATTTTCCATTTTGTACAAAAATCTGAGTGTAGCTTCCATATGCCATTTCTTATGTGAAATTTAGAGTTTCTAGCGATTTTCATTAGTGAGTTAGCCCACTTTTAGTAATTTTGAATCTAACTTTTGTATGGGAGGTGGGCGTTGTTATGATCCGATTTCTTTCATTTTTGGACTGTATTAGGAAGTGGCTAAAAAAAAAACACTGCAGAAAGTTTGGTTTATATAGCTCTATTGGTTTGCGAGATATGTACAAAAAACTTAGTAGGGGCGGGGCCACTCCCACTTTCCCAAAAAAATTACATCCAAATATGCCCCTTCATAGTGCGATCCTTCATACCAAATTTTATTTCCATAGCTTTATTTATGGCTTAGTTATGGAACTTTATGTGTTTTCGGTTAGCGCCATTTTGTGGGCGTGGCAGTGGTCCGATTTTGCTCATTTTCGAAAGCAACCTTTCTATGGTTCCAAGTTTCATCAAGATATCTTAATATTTACTCAAGTTACAGCTTGCACAGACGGACGGACGGACAGACAGACATTCGGATTTGAACTCTACTCTTCACCCTGATCACTTTGGTATATATAACCCTATATCTAACTCGTTTAGTTTTGAGTGTTACAAACAACCGTTATGTGAACAAAACTATAATACTGTCTTTAGCAACATTTGTTGCGAGAGTATAAAAATTGTGTATTTGAGTTAAACGCGTTTAAAGAATTTTACTCATAGAATTTTACTCGGTTCGATTTGATATTTTTGGAGAATATAATATTAAGCATATTGTTGTATTTAATAAGGCACACATTTTTCCTTTTAAATTTTGATACCCATAGGGGTCCCATAAAAATAGTCGATTTTGTCGTATCTACAATAATAGCCGCTGCTCCCTCCATTAGTGCGAAAGGTAGTCATGAATTTCGTCACGATATGCAACGTGTCTCATCAAGAGTCGATGAATGCAACTGATGGTATGCACCTTAATTGGTTATTTTTCAATGATTTTCGCTTTGTAATTTTGCTTATTAATATAGTTATTAGTTGTACTTATGTATATAATACTAATGCAGGCATAGACAACGAACCACACCACACCCCACTGCCGCTCGGTGGAACGCACAATTGAGCTGCTACTTGATATTCATAGCTTGCGCTTGCAAGCCCATTAACCAACTGTACCCACATTTTTCTAACTTGAGTTATCAACCACAACAACATCAAGACAACAATGAACAGCCCGGTGACACCACCCATTCACTTTATATTGCCGCAGCCAATACTCAATTTTACTTGCTTTGATTTATAATAGAACTCTTGCTATACTACTTGAACTTAATATTTAAAAGGAAGTATACGAATCAGTATAATATGAAATTACCAGCACGAAAAGCGATAAAATTTTAAAAATAAATTCATATTGATCCCCTATTTTGAATTTTTGAAAAGTAACGTCCACATCATATTCGTAATCCGTGACCCCGATAACGAGTTTCAAGTGAATCCTCGTATATGATATCAACAGTTATTAAATCCTCGAATCCTCAGAAACTGTAAATTAGTAATACTGCTAAGCACTGCACGACAAACCATTAATTAAGTTTTAATTGAAATGACTTCTTGTATTCCTTAGACACATCAAACGCCGCAAGCTGTTTTCACAAGCTTCAAGCTGGAGAAGAATGCAGCGACCTCCGACTCTCACGCTACGGTGAATGAAAAAGCTTTGGATTACGACTATGCGCATCGTAACCGCGATAGTACACTGCTGCCAACACCTGCAACAGTTAGGCCACATTTTACGCTTATTCCACAATTACCTATGTATGCCAATGACAGCGGCAGCGAGGTAAAATTTAAGTCGGAAATATATTTTCAGCCGAGGCCACAACGCTCTCCGCCAATAATAACAGATGTTGATGACTTTGTCCATTTAAATCCTGATGAGGTCGTCGACTTAAAGCGTGCAGATCGTGAAACCATGCGCGATTTCATGCAAAAAATGGAGACTCAAGTTGCTTTGGCAGCACAAAAGCATTCTGCGGAGGCAGCGGCAACGGATATTGCAGCAAAGCTTATGAAGCGAGATATGGAAATATTAAAGGAACAGCGGGAGCATAGCAGTAATTTAGTATTGAATACTCGGGATCTAGAACATAGAGGAGGCGATGTACACATACACCCCGCCAGTCCGCAGCAAACGGTAAGTTTTTAATACATACTAAGTATGCGAGTATACATTAAAAGGGTGAACCATTTCGAAGCTCCTACTTTTTTGAAACACACAGAAAATTTAATGGGAAATGTTTATTATCATGCGAAAGCACATTATTTGGCATTTATTTTTTAAATATTATCTTTTTCAAATGTTGACCGCGGCTACGTCTGAGTTGGTTCATGCGTTGAGTCCAACTTTCGATGACTCGTTGCAGCATTTCGACTGGTGACTGTCAAATGACACGCGTGTTGTTTTACTTCAAGATCTGAATCGACTTTAGACTTTACATATCCCCATAGGAAAAAGTTTAACGGTACGATAACACACGATCTTGGTGGCCAATCGACGTGAAATTATCTGCTCACCGAAGTGTTAACCACACCAAACCGTTGTTTTTTCTGGGTCAAATGGCAGCTCTTGAATCTCTTCAGCTTGCTCTCGTCCCAAATGTGGCAATTTTGTTTGCCAATTGAACCAGAAATGGGTCTCATCGCTGAACAGAATTTGGCGCGCAACATATTCTTTACAGAACGTGAATTTTCGTAGTAAAGTTGGACAATTTGTAAACGTTGTTGAGGCGTGAGACTTTCCACGATGAAATGCCGAACAATACTGAACAAAAATGACAGATTGACAGCTTGATCTGTCAAAAAAGGCTATTGAAAAAAGTACCTATACTTGGAGCACCCTTTATAAGTAGCATAATATAATTTACTTTCTGACATAAACTAAAGTATCCTCAAGAGTACGATTACCACTCGATATCGTTAAGATGACTCCCACATTAACCGATATTTGTGATTTAAACTCAACCGGATGTCCGAGAAAATAAATTTCCTATACATTTGAATATACATATGTATGTAGTTTAAAATTACAAGCGAGGCAATCGCGCATATTTTTTAAACCACACACGACACCCTGTGCCAAATTGTAGCGCGTAGTTAAGACACCTAACCCAAAAGCTTCAAATAAAATAATACGGTTCTAAACCAACAAAATTATTAGCAAAAAACCTTTGCTGAACCAGTGGCGTAGTGGCTTTCACTACCTTACGGATTATGGGTTATAGCCTTTGCGCACAGCCAAATTAAGGCGTTAAATGGGTTTCTAAATTAAAAAAAAAATTATACTTTAATATGTTTAAAATGCTCGCCAAAAATAAAAAAAATCAATCCGAGTAAGATTATAAGAGATATACCCTTTGAAAGTTCCGTTCATTAGGCATTTATCTCAAAACTGAATATTTCAAGTTGTTTGAACCGATTCTCGGAAAGTTATTTTGCATATATCTTATCTAATTAATGGAATGAAGTATTTTTTGTTGTTTTAATTACAATTATTTTTTCGAGAAAAATTTTAACTAAAAAGTGTTTTTTTCGTTAAAATTCTGTCAAAAATTCAATATTAATATTTTTGCATTTTTGCCAAGTTCATTAACTAGATTTTTCTACGATCTATCAAATTTTTTTGGTTGAGTTATGCTGTCGAAGGCAAGCGCATATTTTTTGAGACCTAAAAGGAGTCGAGTTACCAACGGCTGAGTTTTCGAAATTTTTAAATAAGAATTTCACTAAACATGTTTTAAATATGTATCATTGATATACTGAATTGTTTAAATAAAATATATAATATATTAAAAATTTAAAAATGCACTTGTTTTCAACCGCTGAAACCCACCTAACCCCTTATGATACCACAGAACTTGCAATATACTAGGTGATTTAATTAATATTAGTATTAAGTGGTATTGGCTATATTTGCTAAAAATATTTGTACAAAATACAATTATTTGTTGATTATTTTCTAAAATTTGCTTGTTTCATTCTTACTACTACTTTACAATATATTTTTTATTTTCTCATAATAAGTGCGTACAACAATTGAGGGACCGGGATTCCGTAAGCTTAACAAGCAATAGTGACAACCCACTGGATTATGGAGGCACGAAATCAAATTCGCTCAAAAAAGTTTCGGGTAAATATAAATGAATATTCACTATCATGCATGTTAAAAACTCTGTTTCGATTTCGTACTGAACTAGGCACAGTAATAAAAATAAGTCCCTACAAATGAGTCAAAAATTTGTCGAACCAACAAATCATTTCTGTTTCACTGAATTTCGTTATCGAGTTCAAGTTGTCAATCTTGCAGTTGACATTTCTATATATTTCTGATTTTTTTTCTTGAAATTATTTTTGTTTAAAATTTATATTTAATTAACTGACGGTTTTACCTTTATTGCTGTCTGGCATCTGATAAAATGTGGCCTCTTCTGCACAGTCTACTTGTGTTATGCATAGTCGTCTTCAAAATTAAATACCAATTCACATGCATACATACTATATGAAAGCCTGGAAAGAAAAATCAATCAAATATTGTGCAATATGCTATAATTGATTATTACTATGTGATTGCTAAGTAGATTAGCCGCCAGAATCCAAATTTTTGACTTAATTGAAACAATAATTTTATTTAATAGCCTATTCTTACAGGAGTTAATTGATCATTTATCCGACCTTTGCTCCATTATAGCGCTTATTCGATTTTATATTTTCTAGTTCGATTTACCATACAAAAATCTTATTTATCTACAGAAATTTTCAAACGAATTTTCAATCAGCTGTTGCTACTTACCAACTTCTTATGAAAAGCAAAAAACAAAAATGTATAGCAGCTGTTCGTTAATCAGTAGCCAGGAATAACTGGTTTCTCAATTATAAACTTAGTATATTCAATTAATTTGGCTGTGCGAAAAGGCTATAAAATGTTGACTTAATTAAAAGCCTAATTTTATTTAACATCCAGCTAAGTGTTCTCCAGTATTATAGTAGAGTTTACAATATTTGAATTCAATAATAGTGTACCGTGATAATTTAAATCTTCGTCATGTTCTCTGAAACAAATTGCCGTTTCATTCCCAACAGATTTTCAAATCCAAACAGAGTTCTATTGTGCTATATATTATAAATGATTAAAAGTTATAATACATATTTATATCATATTCTTCAGTTGTGCGCGCTGTGGGGACATTTTTTCCAGACTGCAAGGAAATGGCCAGTAATGCGAGCAATAACTTGCATAGTGAGACTGCTTTTGGCCGTGTAACAACAAAACCGGTGATGTGGAGTGCGCGTGGCACCAAAGCAAGTTTCAAGCGCAAACGCGTACAAGATTACAACAAACACGTACGCTACGAGACCTTTAGGAAATCCATAGATGGTAATGAATTTGGTGTGCCTGAAGATTTGAGTACACGCATCAAGAAAGAAATACCGATTTCAAGCAACTGCAGCCGGGCAAAGGATTTTAGTGGTATTTTGAAGAACATGGGTGATGAAACCACAATAGCAAATAAAGCAAAAACAGCAGAAAAAAAGTCAACGATTTTGGAGAATGAGCTTGATTTGCAGAATAAAGTGGCAATAGGTTTGCACCTGAAACAATTGCTCAATCTACACCAGGTGCAGAACCAGCAAAATGTTCTGCAACAAAATCAACCTTCAACCGCCATTAACAGCATATCAGTCGATAATAACATTTTGCGTTATTTGTCCATTTTGTGGGCTGCGTCAAACAATGTACAACCACAGGCGTCATTGTTAGTGCAACCAATAACTACGGTACCTTCAGCTATTGGCCGACTGCAGCAAGTTTCCGCAGACTTCGAGACCGTAACACTCGCTAAACCAGACACACCTACAACAACGCGCACTGCAGCCTTAACTGCCGCCGCAGTCACCCACCGGAATTTGCTCGATATAATGGCACTTTGCCAGGGTAACCGCAACAACTGTAGTAGGACAAACACAACTGCCGCAAATTCAGTACCAACCACGCGCTCTAGCGAAGACAGTGCCTTATTCACTACAGCGTTACGTAAAAAATATAATATGAATATGCCCACCGGCTATCTAAAGTTCCGCTTTAACGAGGATTGCGGCTTTGAAAACTGCGGTTATCGTCAGCGACAGTCGCACTTTCATTGCGATCGTGTCGATTGTCACTACAGCTTCTGTGACAAGACACGTTTCGTGCAGCACACGGCACGTCACGAGCGCCTGGACACTCTAATGGGCGCAGACTTTCAGCAATATCGCAGTAATCTGCAGTGTGGTTTTACTAACTGTGTCTACCAATTGCACGAAGAGTCGGCCAACACCAAGAAGTCATCACATTTCCATTGCTTGAAGTGTCCATTCACATGCACTGACACCAATAAAGTAGTGTCACATCGACGACTGCATAATAAAATGGATTACATACGATCGGTGGGTTTCTGCAAAGTGCTCAACACCGAGAACTGTGCCCAGCGTTACGCAGCTTTAGCGCCTGATGCTGATCACGCAAGAACTGTTGGTGGAGTGGTGTTTGAGAGTTTGAAAGATACAACCTTGGCGATGGCAAGTAGCTGCATATACAACAAGAAATTGACGCATTTCCATTGTCTTTTGTGTGGTTGTGGCGTGGCGTCGCGCTCCCAACTGTCGGCGCATAGGCAGAAATCGTGTAACACTGTATACAAAAACGCGAATACGACAGCAACCTCAACCTCAGTAGTAGCAACGGAAACTAGATCAGCTGCAGCAGTCTCCACTGATACAACAACCACTACAAGACACCCTAGTTAAAAACGTATGAAGTGATATTTATACTCACCGAAGCCACCGATGTATACAAATTATATTTTAACCAGAGTTCGCATTGTATCATATATAATATTAATTTTTTAAATACAAAGTAGCAAGATTAATTGTTATATTATTTTGAGATATACATATATTACGTAGACAAGCGTTTCCCAAATGACGGGTCGCGATCCGGTACCGGGCCATCAAAATAAAATACCGGGCCGCAAAATTCCCGCTTGTTTTCAAAATAATACCTACTATCGATCAATCGATGCATCGTAATATTCGTAAGCGGAGATAGGCGCGCGCGCTCCCGCACGTGCCACTCACCGCTGATGACTGACCTGAAGTTGAAACAAAAGAGCGAGGCGAAAGCTCAGGCAGAGAACTTAAAGATATAAAGAAGGTCCAAATTGAAGTAAATCAGTTAGCGTTATCAAATAAGGGTTTTCGATATAGCAGATGACAACGAAAATACAGTCGTAAGCCATCTGAAATTATGTCATTATTTTTCCTTACAAGTCGATGAAAGTATAGACATTTCCGATAATGCCAATCTGATATGCTTTGTACGATATGATTATGACAATATTATTTATGAAGAGTGTTTGTTCTGTAAATCTTTGCCAACACGAACGACCTCCGAAGAAATATTTATCTCGGTAATGATTACACTGTGATAGTCAAAAAAAAAGACAAGACCAAATTCGACGGTTTCCCCCTATTTCGGGTCCTACGAATCGAACTGCATCATTACTTTTTTGAGTTACAATCATGGTTTCATACAAAAATTTTTGTTGAAGTTTTTCATCAAAGTTGCCCATTGTAAGAGAAAGGCACATTTTTCTTCGGTCTCTAACTTTTTTAATGTTGACTTTTTTGGTAAACTTTCTTTGGCAAAGCTTCTCAGAATAAGTCAGTCTTTAAGTTATTAGATGACTGTAAACCCCAAAATCAATGTTTTTTGTGTCCTTATAGCCAATATGTCGAAAAAACTGAAATTTAATACATTTTTTTAATGTTTTTTCCCTCTATCTCTATTCTCTGTAATCTATGCTTAAATTTTGACTCTTAGGCAAGCATTTAACGTTTCTTTCAATAATACTTGTTGTTATTTCTTATCAGTGCAGTGGTTAAAAGCTTGACTCGTTGCTTGCTGATTTGTGTTGGACATTGATAGATTAGTCTTATTATTGAAAGAAACGTTAAATGCTTGCCTAAGAGTGAAAATTTAAGCATAGGACGAGATTTTATGAAGTTAATGAACTTTACACACTCTTGCATCGTTGCTGTCAAGGGTAAGGGCATTTTTTTGACGGCTAATGCTTCCTTATGAATGTATGAATGCTAAAGTGCGTCCATACACATTCCGGAGCTATGGCTTTTATCCTTGGATAGTGTCCAATACGATTGCCTGACATTGCTTGTGCGCCATCACTACTTAATCCCACACACTTCTTCCTTTCAATGTTATTTTTGTTGATATAACACTGTGATAGTTTTTTCAAAAAAAAAAAAGACAAGACCAAATTCGATGGTTTCCCCCTATTTCGGGTCCTAGATTGTTCTCTGTTTTGTGCAAAGAAATGGGAAATGATCACGAACATCTTCTTTTGCACTGTGATGTACGATGGCTGTCAAGAGGTAATGTCTTAAAAAGGCTTATTGAATTAAAAGAAGAAGTAAAAGCAACATCCCCCAACAGCTAGAGATGTAATATTTGAATTCAAGGACAGATGTTAGGTGGTTGGTAAAAGGGGCTTACATATCTGATATTTTTTAATTGTTAAATAATCTAAACATGGCATTGCAAGGTAACAATGTAACAATATTGGAATACAAAGTGGAAGCTGCCAGAAAAAAAGCTTATAGTGTGGTTACAACGCGCGGAGACAGGGAACTTTAAAGCATTTAGTAATTTTTGTGAAATGCAAAAAGAGTACAACATTACTGCATTGCCACAAGACATCTTAACTCAATTTAAAGAACATTTATTAGAGCTGGAGAGGAATCTTCAAGAATATTTTCCTCCAATTGATGGCAACAAAGCTTGGATAAGAAATCCATTTACATTCAAGTTAGATTCCGAAACAAATTTGCTAGATTCAGATGTCGAAGATGCTGGAAGTGGAACCCGATCTCAGAATAAAACTTTCAGCAATTTCAGCAAACTTGAACTCTATAATTTAAAATAAGCAACAGCTACATATTTCGCACTAAAAAGTGAGTACCAAAGATACCAAAATATTATAATTTAATATTAATAAAACATGTATCTTACTATTATTAAAAGTGTATTATTTAATCTCATGTAACCGTCTTGAGTTTAATATTATTAAGTGGGTCACGAAAGGACAGTGTGAAAATTACCGGGTGATGGCAAAACTAAGTTTGGGAAGCACTGATGTAGACTACAATAAATTCTATTTGATATTAAAAGCATCGCCTTGTTCGTTAGCACTGTATTGCACTGTTAGTTCGAAGCACTTCTAAAACCTCTTTCCCATTTTGGGTCCGTCACACAGTTGAATGAAACGCCACATCAGACACGAGTACAACTCTTCCCCCATTCTGGCCTCCGTGGCAGCAAAACTAAGTCTCTATTCAGATCTCGTAGTCGAAAAATGTGTACAGAGAGCTATGCCCAGTAAGCAGTTGACCCAGACTCAATTCTAACACTTTTCCATTCGCGTGGAAAAATGTGTACAGAGAGCCATGCCCAGTAAGCAGTTGACCCAGACTCAATTCTAACACTTTTCCATTCGCGTGGAAAATGTCGCACCCACGCGCACTTACTGTAAATTACCGTCAAGTATTCTGGCATATATGCATTCCATCAGAACCGAGTGGACCTGACCATGTCAAAGACGTACACGTACTCTTGTGGTTGAGAGGCCCTCAACAACGATAACAAAATTATACCTAGTCAAAGACGCATTCCGAAATGTTCATACAGATACGGCATTTCAGGCATTCGCATTTCTAATAGAGTTACCACGAGTAGGAGTGTTGTTTATAGTCTATTGTACGCGTTCTACATGTTTGTACCAAACTCCACGACTTCCGCGGCACAATTTCGATATCATGGCTATCACGATTTTGTGTATTCGCTCAACCTCTCCAATTCCGCTTCGAACACCCGTGGAAATTGTTAGATGCTGAATACCTTTTTTTTTCAGAATACACTTTGAAAAGAGTTGAAGAAAATGCGAAGCTTCCAAAGTCTGCCAACTACTGCTTCTCCTCTCGTTATTTTTCTTGCATAAAGCCAAACAAATTTGGAAAATGCCTCGACAACCACCGATAAATAATTATAAAATTTCTTCGGCATTCCCATACAGTTTTCTACTACGCAAGATTCTTTCGCTTTCGTGGAATAAAAAAAGTTTCCTCTATGACATCTTGCGTTTTCTTGCTGGAGAAGTGACCTTGTTTATGTGCAATTCTTATAATTTCTTCCTCCATGAGTGAGGGTGCTACAATCAACCCTTTCGCTTGGCGAAGGTTTTACATCCACATGCTTTATGTCCTTCTCTTCCGCGACTGTTGCACTCGAATCTGCTCCGTGGACAATCTCTAGCCATGTGTTAATGTACTCCGCGTCTAAAATACCTTTTTCTCCGGGATTGAAATTCGTTTTTACGTTGTTTGGCGACGATGGTTTCAACGGATACATAAATTGGGATGTATGTTTTCCAGTGTTAATTCGCTCGTAAATTTTGATATTGTCTTTTATATCATCGATAGGACCTTGTTTGGTACAAATTAGACTTGTTTACTTTAGAATCTGAAATACCATAGAGGAAATGCTTTATAATACTGTGGTCATCTACCGCTTAAAAGTGGTCACGACAACAAGTCAACATCAGTTCATCAAGTCATGAGTGTACATCAAGTTAAGAGTAGTCGACAATATCGTCTCTACTATCCAAGAGCGATCACCTCAATAAGTCAACATCAGTTCGATGAAGTCATGAGTGGTCGAAAATACCGTCAATATCATTCCAAGAGTGGGCACTTTAACAAGTCAATATCAGTTCATCAAGTCAAGAGTAGAAAAGAAAATACCGTCGATATCGTTCCAAGAGTGGCCACGTCACATTTTATACTCTCGCAATTTATTGCTATAGTTTTATTAAGATATCACACAATTTGACTTATATATTCGGCATAAAGTCCAATAGAAAAACGAAAATCATCATACAAGGAGGGCTGAGGTAATTCCTGAACCAATTTCACTCATTTTCCCTACCAACATTTACTTTTAGAAGAAAAAAAGTTCTCTGAATTACATTAAAATATCTGAGGGATTTATCGATATTTTCGTTGAAAAATTACCATTATACACTCAGTCCTTCATGTTCGATATCCAGGACCTTGAAAATTTATAGTCCGATGTCGGCAATTTTTTCACAGGTAGATAAAATACAGTATTTGGCAAAGTTTTTCCCGATATCTTCATTGGTTTCTTATGTATATATTATAAAGTGAACGAATGAGATGGAATTCAAAATTGAGTTATATGAGAAGTAGTCGTGGTTGTGAGCTGATTTTCCCATTTTTGATATGTGTTATGAGGGTGTCAAAAAAGTATTATTTACCGAATTTCGTTGATATTGGTCGAGTAGTTCCTGAGATATGGTTTTTGACCCATCATTTTCCATTTTGTAAAAAAATCTGAGTGCAACATCTTTCAGCCATTTCTCCGGAAAAATTTTGTGTTTCTGAAGTTTTCTGGTAGTGAGTTAACGCACTTTTAGTAATTTTCAACCTAACCTTTGTATATGAGGTGGTCGTGGTTATTACCCGATTTCAACTATTTTCATGGTGTATGGTGGGGTACGTAAGAGAACCGACTGCAGAAAGTTCGGTTATATAGCTGTATAGGTTTGTGAGATATGTACAAAAAACCTTTTTGTGGGCGGGGCCATGCCCACTTACTACCCAACTATGCCCCTCCCTAATGTGATTCTCTACCACATTTTACTTTCATAATTTTATTTATGGCTTAGTTATGACACTTTATAGGTTTTCGGTTTTCGCCATTTTGTGGGCGTGGCAGTGGACCGATTTCGCCCATTTTCAGTACCATCCTCCTCAGGGTGCGAAGGAATATGTGTACCAAGTTTCATTAAGATATCTTAATTTTTACTCAAGTTATCGCTTGCACGGACAGACAGACATCTGGATTTCGAATTCTCTCGTCATCCTGATCATTTATATAATATAACCCCATATCTAAATCTTTTATTTCAGGGTGATACTAACAACCGTTATGTGAACAAAACTATTATACCCTCTTTAGCAACTGCGAGAGTATAAAAGTAAAACTATGGAGGACTAATTATGAAATTGTAATATTTTTAAGGCATGTATTTCATGACACCTACTATACATTCATATGTACATACATATTTACATACAAAAACAACTAAAACGCATAATATAATCGGGATGTAAATATAAAAATTATGAACAACGTAGTAATAAATTAATGAACTTTCTTAGTATTTGAAAATAGCTTATCAGATGCTTGTCGCAAGATCTGCAATTCACGCATAAAGTCGCCGTTGTCATCCGCAAGCTGCTGCTGCTGCTCCTGAGCGAGGTGGTGTTGACTTTGTGATGTTGTGGCTGGTATTGACGCCTGCGTTGTATACGCATGCTGCATTAACAGTATTGTTTTGTGGTCATGGTCATGGTCGTGATCGTGATCGTGATCATGATCAGTACCACAACTGCCGTGACTGTGTCCATGGCCCTCAGATCCTGTAAATATTTCAACATAAAGGTATATATTGAAGTTAGTCTCGAATGTGATATAATGTAATATAAAATATAATTTATATTGGAAAGATTAAACAACCATAATATTATTAATAATATCAATAGCACACAACTATAATATCCTTTTCGCACAGTAAAATTAATTTAATAAATTAAGTTTATAATTGAGAAACCAGTGTTTGCCTTTCGCACGGCCGACTAATCGATTAACGAATAGCTGCTATACATATACGCTGCATTCCAGTTTCAACTCAAGTAAGGAAAGGCTAAGTTCGGGTGCAACCGAACATTTTATACTGTCGCAATTTATTGATATATTTTTATTAAGAAAACACACAATTTGACCCAATTTGAAAATCCTATAATTAGGTATATGAGAGTTAGGGGAAGTTATGACCTGATTTTAACCATTTCTGATACAGAGACACACTATTAGAAAAAAAATATTCCCTCTGAATTATATTAAGATATCTGAGAGATTTACCGATATTTTCGGTGAAAAATTACCATAAGGCACTGAGTTCTTCATATTCGATATCCGGGGGCATTGAAAAGTTATAGTCCGATTTGCCACAGATCATATACAGTATTTGTGTAAAGTTTTATTACGCTATCTTCATTGGTTCCTTTTGTATATATTATAAAAAGAAGGAATAAGATGGAGTTCAAAATTGAGTTACATGGGAAGTTGTCGTGGTTGTAAACCGATTTCATCGATTTTCCACACGTGTCATCAGGGTGTCAAGAAAATATTATATACCGAATTTCATTCGAATCGGTCGAGTAGTTCATGAGATATGGATTTTGACCCATAAGTGTGAGATGCCACGCCCATTTTCCATTTTGTCAAAAAATCTTAGTGCATCTTCTTTTAGTAAAATTTTGTGTTTCTGACGTATTTCTGACGTGTTTCGTTAGTGCGTTAACGCACTTTTAGTAATTTTCAACCTAACCTTTGTATGGGAGGTGGGCATGGTTATTATCCGATTTCTTTAATTTTTGGACTGTATTAAAAAGTGAGTAAAAAAACGGCTGCAGAAAGTTTGGTTTATATTGCTTTATTGGTTTGCGAGATATGTACAAAAAACCTATTTGGGGGCGGTGCCACGCCCACTTCCCCAAAAAAATTACATTCAAATATGCACCTTCTTATTGCAATCGATCATACCAAATTTTATTTCAATAGCTTTATTTATGGCTTAGTTATGGCAATTTATGTGTTTTCGGTTTTCGCCATTTTGTGGGCGAAACCTTCCTATGGTGCCAAGAAACAAGTGTGCCAAGTTTCATCAAGATATCTCAAGATATCTAATTTTTACTCAAGTTACAGCTTGCACAGACGGACGGACGGATAGACAGACATTTTTTTTTATTTTGACTCGCCTCGTCGCCCTGATCACTTTGGTATATATAACCCTATATCTAACTCGTTTAGTTTTGGATGTTACAAACAACCGTTATGTGAACAAAACTATAATACTCTCTTAGCAACTTTGTTGCGAGAGTATAAAAAATTTTGTATGATAAATCGAACTAAATCAGCGCTTTAAAAGAGCAATTTGAGATTGTAATTGAGAAACTAGTTACTCGGTTACTCGATTAACGATCCGCAGTTATACATCCGCAGAGTTGCATAGCATATTCAATTCGATTTGTATTCGATTAAAAAATTTTATTTTGTATGGCAAATCGATCTAAATCAGCGTTTTAATTGAGCAAAGACCTAATTGTTCAATTAACTGCTTGGCAAAAAGGCTATAAGGTAAACAAGGACAAGGGCCAAACTACCAAAACGTCTTTCGGTGCAAATCTTAAGGAAGGCCAAAATTCTCCTTGCTTGACAAACGTAAGTAACTACAGTTGAACTTCCCTAACTCGAATCACCATAACCCACAAACAAACTTCGAGTTAGAGAGACTACGAGTTCTGGAAGGTAAGTTGTATGAAATTTGACTTCTATCGCCAATTCAAGAGTTCGATTTATGAAGAACTTCGAGTTATGGAAGTTCAACTGTATATTCATATATTATATTAGTGCTACAAGAAGTTATAATATGTTCATACCTATAGACATTAGTTATATTTATATTTATCAGTTGGCATTGATGCGATACAAACAAAACCAAGAGGAGCGAATTTCAAAATATTGGGTAATACGCTAGACAGACGGCAGAGTTAACTCGGATTAACTGCACTTTTAATCAGTTCGAATTTTGTGGGTGACAGACGGCAGCAAAGCGAGTTATAAACTCCCATAACAGCTGATTGGCAAAAATATTTCCATTTTGGTGAAATAAAATTGGATAGAAAGCAATTATTGCGGTTGTTAGCCGCACAAATAGTACAAAATCACTAATTACTAAAAAAAAATATGCATAAATACGTAATTATTAGATCTTCCATTTTAGCAAAAATTAGCATGCGTATGGTTTTGTTTAAATTTAATTGAAAAACAGCTGTCAGTATTGCATATTTTCATTCACAATAGATAAAAAGTGGCCATGTTTAACAATGTTGCCAACGAAAATGCCACGAACTCCCACTAACTCTCTAAAATTTTGAGGATTAAATGGGAGTTAGCAAACGGAGTTAACTGAGATAACTCTCGAATTAACCCCGATTAAAGCAGTTAACCCGAATTAACGACGCCGTCTGTCAGGGGTATAATAGTAGTTGATAAATCAACCTGCTGCTAAAGTAATTCCTATGAAAATTGTATTTCGAAGACTATAGTATAGAGTATTCTTATTTTCTACATGCCTTCGTATGTATATTATTTTCTAAAATATTACCCCAGTAATATATGTACATATATCTATACACTTTGACTACTTTTAAATCATTACGAATGATCCATTTTCATATATCTCAGCTTCTTCGGTTCTTTACACAATGTTATATGTGCAAAGCGACACATTTAGTGCTGAATTAAAAAACACGGATTCTTTGAAAAAGTAAAACCTATTTCAGGTTAGTTTTACAGTCATACCATTATTCAAATTTACCCATTTGTGTTTTTGGTACTGTTTATACATAAGTTAGTGAATGACAGAGGAGTAATGACGGCAAATTTTTTTTTTTATTAAAATTGACGTACCTAAAATTGATTTCCCTTTCTTGGAAAGTTAACTGAATTATCGACATGTTTAATTGCTGCAACATGCTGCCTAAAATATGCATACATATGTATGTATATTAGCAAAACCTTAACCTTGCCTATTATTTCCAATAACTTTCAAGCGCACTTTTGCGCAGCCAATGAACCCGGACATTAATTCTTTCATCTCTGTGTGTTCAATACTATTTAGATTATTAGTAATAAGGTCGATAATGAAACCTATGGACTCTGTAATACTAGCTGATTAATACTCATTGAGTTTAAAATAAAAATAATCGCATTATAGACATATTCACGTGTAAAATATTGAAAATATCTCACATATTAACTGATATATATGATATAAAGTGCACAGGAAGTGGTTTATCGTAATATTAGGTATATACATATGTATATGGGAGGATGGGATCATGTGTAGAAGTTCACGCAAGTGAGGAAAGTTTTTGATTGTCATTCACTTGGGAGTGGCCAGAAACGATTCTTCTCCACATGGTTCAAGCAGCTCACGACTTCCGGTTTTAGACCAAGTATCCTCTGGGTAGAAAACAGACATCCGTTTGAAGGCGAGCTAAAGTGAGAAGGCGACGGAAGAAGGTGGGTCCTTGTGACATCTACTACAGCGGCCATATAAAGGAGCGCAAATTTGGTGTTGGATTTGTGGTGGGAGAGAGACTCCGTCTCAGAGTCCTGGCATTCACCCCGGTGTATGAACGTCTTGCCACAATCCGCATCAAAGCGATGTTCTTCAACATATCGCTGATTTGCGCCCACGCCCCAACGGAAGAGAAGGACGATGTGACCAAAGATGCTTTCTATGAGCGCCTAGAACGAACCTATGAGCGCTGCCCCCGCCACGATGTAAAAGTCGTGCTTGGCGATTTTAACGCCAGGGTGGGTAAAGAAGGTGTCTTTGGCACAGCAGTCGGAAAATTCACCCTCCATGACAAAACATCGCCGAAATATGGTCGTCTGTAGTACCAGATTCCAGCATAAGAAAATACATCAAACTACTTGGCTGTCTCCTGATCGAAACACGCGGAACCAAATCGATCACGTTGTGATAGACGGAAGACATGTCTCCTGTGTTTTAGACGTGCGTACGCTCTGAGGACCAAATATAGACTCGGACCATTATCTGGTCGCAGCGAAGATACGCACCCGCCTCTGTGCAGCAAAGAACGCCCGTCAACAAACACAAGGAAGGTTCGACGTCGAAAAGCTGCAATCGCAACAGACAGCCACGAAATACTCTACTCGACTTGCACTCCTGCTCTCTGAGAGCACTCATCAGCATCTCGGTATAAGGGAACTGTGGAACGGCATCTCAAACTCACTGCGTACCGCTGCAGCCGAAACAATAGGTTTTCGGCAACGACAAAAAACAAGCTGGTACGATGAGGATTGCCGTCTCGCAGCGGAGAGAAAACAGACTGCCTACCTCACAACGTTGCAAACGACCACAACACGTGCGGGATGGGATAGATACCGAGAGCTGAAGAGGGAAGCGAGACGCATCTGCAGACAAAAAAAGAAAGAGGCCGAAATGCGTGTGTACGAAGAGCTTGAGAAGCTGGCAGGCAGAGGTAATGCTCGAAAATTTTATGAAAAAATGAAGCGACCAAGGTGGTAATCTGGTAACCGATGTGCAGGGCACACTGGGATTATGGAGGGAACACTTCTCCGACCTGCTGAATGGCTGTGAGATTACAACACCAGGAGATGGCGAACCCGATCCCACAATCGATGACGATGGAACAGATGTTCCATTACCCGACCATGAAGAAATCCGAATAGCAATTACCCGCTTGAAGAACAACAAAGCAGCGGGTGCCGATAGATTACCGGCAGAGCTATTCAAATACGGCGGCGAAGAACTGATAAGGTGCATGCATCAGCTTCTTTGCAAAATATGGTCGGAAGAAAGCATGCCTGACGATTGGAATCTCAGTGTGCTCAGCCCAATCCATAAAAAGGGAGATCCCACAAACTGTGCCAATTACCGTGGGATAAGCCTTCTGAATATCGCCTATAAGGTTCTATCGAGCGTACTGTGTGAAAGACTTAAGCCCACCGTTAACAAACTGATTGGACCTTATCAGTGTGGCTTTAGACCTGGAAAGTCCACCATGCGATAAATCTTGGAGAAGACCCGTGAAAAGAGGATCGACACACACCACCTTTTTGTCGATTTTAAATCTGCTTTCGACAGCACGAAAAGGAGCTGCCTTTATGCCGCGAAGTCTGAATTTGGTATCCCCGCAAAACTAATACGGTTGTGTAAGTTGACGTTGAGCAACACCAAAAGCTCCGTCATGATTGGGAGGAACCTCTCCGAGCCGTTCGATACCAAACGAGGTTTCAGACAAGGTGACTCACTATCGTGCGACGTTTTTAACCTGATGCTGTAAAAAATTATAAGAGCTGCAGAGCTAAATAGAGAAGGTACAATGTTCTACAAGAGTGTACAGCTCCTGGCGTACGCCGATGATATTGATATCATCGGAAGCAACAACCGCGCCGTTTGTTCTGCTTTTTCCCGCATGGATAAGGAGGCGAAGCGAATGGGTCTGGAGGTGAATGAGGACAAGACGAAATATCTCCTCTCATCAAGCAAACAGTCGGCGCATTCGCGTCTTGGCTCCCACGTCACTGTTGACAGTCATAACTTCGAGGTCGTAGATAATTTCGTATACCTGGGAACCAGCATCAACAACACGAACAATGTCAGCCTCGAAATCCATCGCAGAATAACTCTTGCCAACAGGTGCTACTTTGGACTGAGTAAGCAATTGAACAGTAAAGTCCTCTCTCGACGAACCAAAATCAAGCACTACAAGTCGCTTATCATTCCCGTCCTGCTTTACGGTGCAGAAGCTTGGATGATGTCAACATCAGATGAGACGACACTAGGAGTTTTCGAGAGGAAAATTTTGCGCAAGATTTATGGTCCTCAGAACATTGGCAACGGCGAATACCGCAGACGATGGAACGATGAGCTGTACGAGTTATACGACGACATTGACATAGTTCAGCGAATAAAAAGACAGCGACTACGCTGGCTAGGTCATGTTGTCTGAATGAACGAAAACACTCCAGCTCTGAAAGTGTTCGATGCAGTACCCGCCTGAGGAAGCCGAGAAAGGGAAGGCCTCCACTCCGTTGGAGGGACCAGGTGGAGAACGACCTGGTTACACTTGGGATCTCCAACTAGCGCCAAACTGCAAAGGAGAGAGAGAGGTGGCGCACTATCGTCGATTCGGCTATAACCGGCTAAACGGTTGCAACGCCAATCACATACATACATACATATGTATATGGGAGCTAGGAAATGTATTGATCCAATTTTACCCGATTTTTGGCACAGAGGCTCTACAACTTTTGGATGAGCGCTGTCACACAACCAATGTCGTATTTGGAAAAGGTTTTTGATTAATATTATTGCAAAGTGAACTAATCAGCTGAAATTCAAAATTAAGTTATATAGGAAATAGGCGTGATTGTGAACCAATTATTTTAATTTTTTATCTGTAACACTAGGTTGTACGGGAAATATTTTGTACCGAAGCGACGCTTCGCCCATTTTAAGTTTTTGTAAACCAATATGAGTGTAGCTCGCCTGTATTCGCTTATCTATAAAATTAGTGTTTCTGGCGTTTTTCATTAGTTGTTTTCAACATAACCTCTATATGATGAGTGGGCGTTATTATAATCCCATTTGATCCATTTTCATACTGTATAATCAAGTATCAATTAAAACTATATCCAGTAAATTTGATACAAAACTCTTATAATGTGGCGAGGTCACACCAACTTTTCAAACATTTCTGGAACGTCCTATGCATCTTCTTACTACATATGATCATACGTACTGAATTTTATTTTTATTTTGGATTTCCCCGATCTGCACGAATTTCGAATTTCAACTCGTCTCATCATCCTGATAATTTTGATATTTATGACTCTATATCTAACTTTTTTACTTTAAACATATGTACATATTTTCTTATTTTTTAATAATGTCCTAACACGATACCAAAATTCATCATCAAAATTACCGCTACTAATGGTATATCTCCCCTTTAATCCGCCTATAGCTTTGGCATGGATATATACATATGTATGTAGTAGAAACGGTTGGTAGTTGACACCCAATGAAAATACTTACTAACTAACTTACTGATTAAATCAAATGTAAAAATTTGCTAGATTGAAAATATTTATCCAACTAATTTATACTGTTGATACTACCCTACATCTATTTGAATTACACATTTCGCTTATTGACATTCATTTTTAACACTGTGTTAATCTTAATCAGTACAGCTATAGTAAACAATTAACAAGTGATATTAGGCCGGCAACTGCTAACGTTTCTATAAAAAAACAACGCACAGCGTTTTGGTTTCAGTCAACAAAGTGACTAGTGACAGAAGTCGCATGCGATAAATACATATTGATAGACTTTTCAACTTGGTAACCATTATGATAACCATTGTAGATATAAAAGTCATAAGTTAATTACTGTCGATTTTATGAGTGTGATATATCTACATATTTCGTTTGTGTATTTCATTAAAGATGTTTAACTTCATTCCATTCTATCTACCAATTGTTTGTTCATAACCCTCAAAGAGTATCAAGCATTAATGTTGTTTAGCAAAATAAATAATCGTATTAACGGAAAGTAAACAAAAGTAGCATACACGCGTGTAGGTTACATGAATATATAATACACTGTGCGTCATCAGCATAGGGCCTTCCAATGCAATGTTAATTATCTCGTATTTGGAAAGAACAAAAACGATTTTTTTAGTAGTGCTTAATTAATTAGATTTTCTTCAAATTGTTGTACAATATATGAAGAAAAATTCTTTTAACTGTGGAGGAAATCTAGAAATAATTTTCAATTTTCTACGAAACAAAGAAACTTATGAAAAGAGCAAATAAACATAATCGCATTCTAAAAAGTTAAAAAAGTTTTTTAAAAATATTGTGACATTCTGGAATGGCATTTATAGCACGAAAAAGCCCTGAACTGCTAATGCTACTGTGATCCAACAAATTCAGCTTGTTCGGTCTGTAAAACATGTTTAAAAAGCCAAATTTCGATACTCCAGAGTGACCGCCTTATTCCACAGACCTAAATATTATAGCTAACGTCTGTGGATGGTTGGTTAGAAAGGTGAATGAGAGAGGTTAATCCAATAAATTCTTGTCAAAAAAGTTGGCACAACCCATTACTACTTTATGTTAAAAATATGCTAATTATAAATTAAAAATGTTATGTAATCGAGGTGTCATGCTCGAATCACCGTAATCGACAAAAAAAACTTCGAGTTAGAGAGACTAGGAGTTATGGAAGGTAATTAGTAAGAAATTTGACTTCTATTGCCAATTCAAGAGTTCGAGTTATAGAAGTTCAACTGTAGTATATAATGTTAAATTACAAACATAAGTATGTACAACTTACCCAACTGTTGTAGTCCGAACATGACTAGGAATCCGACCAGCAATGAAAAGTAGGCCACCAGTCCGGCATGATTTTTCGACAAGATCTCAAAGAAGACCACGTATAACAATGTGCCGCAGGCCAATCCCTGCAATATGGCTGAGGGTATGTTGGGTGATGTGATGCCATCACTATGACTAATCAATATGCCAATGCCAATTCCAATCGGACTTACTATGGCAAATGTCAAGACATATACCGTACAGAGCACGAAGCGTGTACGTGCCACAATTAACTCGACGCCCACGCAGAATGCCAACACCAGTTTATGCGCCGATACAGCACCAAACATGAACCATACATCCGACGCATTACATTCCAAGCCAATGGCCATACCTTCGAATAGTTCATGCAACGACAGCGCCAACACTATGAATAGACCGCGTAGCGACGATGCGAGCGCATCTTCACCATCACCCATATTGCCGATCGGCATATGTGAGTGACCATGGCCATGCCCATGCGCATGATCGTGGCTGTGTTGGTGCTGATGGTCATGATGGTGATGGTGATGGTGATGGTGGTGTGTTTGTGGCGGTTCATATTTCTGTGGCTCCTTGTGTTGCGCTTGCTGATTGTACTTCTGGTTCTCTATGTCATTGGATATGAGATTTTGCAATGATAGTGTTGCTGGACGACCTGCGGCACTTACGATGTTATCAACATCACTTGGTGAGCTGGGATTGCAGGGAGGTGCTGTTGCCGCAATGGTTTTGGTTGCAGTATTTTTATCCAGCGTAATATGCTCATTGGTAATAAAATCTGCTGTTGACTCATTGGTGGATTTGTTGCCCCTCACTAAATAACTGTTGCGTATGCTACGACCACGCTCGAAGGCTGCTCCGGCGCCAGCATCACGATCCATCAATCGCATATGTCGGTGTATATAGGTGTGTAAGCCCTCCTCTATCAAATACATGAGAAAGAAGCCGGTGCACATAAGCAACTCAGCCAGACTAAACCCCAAAGTGGGAATTATGTTACACTCCTGTAATTGTTCGACGGCTTCTTGCACTTCGGGCAGCAGATGCAGAAATGTGGTGGCTAACAGCACGCCGCCACCAAAATATAATAAACATTTCACTACTGTAGCTGAGCGTGCATTGGCATTTGTCTCGGTCCAACGAAAGAATCGATTGAGCACAAAAGGTATGCTGCCGCATAATGTACTGGCACAGAAGAGTACCACCATGGCGGTGGCTTTGGCGACTAGCAGATCATGACCATCCGATTCACCATGATCATGGTCGTGATTGTGGTCGTGATCATGGTCGTGATCAGGATCGGTCGCAAGGATTTGTGCTGCCTGGGGATGCTGTGTCGCACTGGAGTTTAGTGCTCCTCTTCCAGCGGCATGTGTGTGCAATGCCAAATAATTATAATCATCGATATGCAGTAGGCAACGAAGAAAGTTATTTACCTGTGTTTCATTCATGCTTAATTTGAAACGCGAGTAACTGAAATTGCAATTGAAAGTACAAATTAATGCAATGAACATACAACAAATAACAAATAACATATTATATAGAATATAAATCAACTTTTAAATTTTATATGCAGTATATAGGTTAGGTTAAGTTAGGCTGGTAGGCCGCGAAGCCACACATAGAACAGTTTTGGTGCTTTGCGTTACCAGATTGTGTGCCATCACGTAGTCAATGAGGAGTAGTCAACCTTTGGGTTGCCTATGCTTGACGCGAATTTTAAAAGGCTAAAGGTTCTAGTTTCTCATACTGCGTGACCCGCAAATGCTTGAAGCGTTGCCTTGACAATGCAGCACACGCTGTTCCATTGTTGCTCTGATACCTTGCTCTAGACATTTGCTGCAGTCTTCGTGATCTGTCAGCTCCATTTTATAGGCATGCGCCGCCACCTGACTGTGAACAGTGATTATGCCGACATGTCCCTACATTTCCTTCTAACAAGCTTTAGTAGGTATTTCGTGTGCTTTAGAGCTATCGCTTTATACATGACTTCTGCAGTTTTGCAACCCGGAAGATCCTTCCAGCGACATCCTCCACTGCTGCCCTGTCTCCTAAGACCGATTATTTGGCCTTATTATTTGACGATTGGCCGATATGCAGAAAGAGGATATTGCTTTGTTTGTCGCCTGACTGTCTTGGACTGGAGTCGCAATTTTTGAGAATTTGATAGTTTCGGCGGCGAGTAAACAAAACGAAATTATTCATTATATGCCGAACAATGAGGATTCAGTTAGTGAAGTTGAAGAAATTACTCAAACTACAACGTAGGAAAGTTACACTTAGAGTACCTTCTAGCTTGAAGGAGTTTTTGTTTTCAGCAGTAAAAGACATAGAATTGGAGATAATATTTTCAAAATAAAATTGCAACCTGTTGTCTTCACTCAAAATTCGAGTTAGAGTAAAGTAGGTATGTATATACGTATGTATAATATAAATCCGAATTTGTTAGTTTTTTGTTTGTGTTTGTTTTGAAATTTATTGCAGAATGACAAGGTTATCTTGTTACTAGCTACGCAACATTTATATGTGTGTGCAATGTACCAAAAAGAAAATTCCCTGTTGGGTTTATACATAAATGGTATGTCACGATGTCCGTATAACATCGTGTTAATAAGAAGTTACTGAGTAATGCTTGCCGGAAGGGGACTTTTCCAAAATCGATGAGGTGTACCAAAGGTAAACAGATGTACCACGCTCATATCATTGGAAGTGAGTGTGCGATAGTAAATGTCAAAACCTACCCAAGGTCGATGGTATCAAAATAACGCCCTGTCCTTTTTGATGAAATATGCAGGAAATCGCAAAAATAGCAATGAAACGCTGTCGGAATCCTTTTACATCTAAGCGCAATCTACATACATACATATGTATGAATGTATAAGGACATTAACTAAGGAAAATTGTTACGCAACCAAATACTAACTAAGAGTAAATATATTATTATATTACTCTGTACAACACTCGGCTGGCTATTGGACCAAACTAATTTTTTACGGGAGATTGATTTTCCAAGTCAGCCTGCCAAATCGAAATATTTGGTTTCGAAGTTCGAAAAAAGAACTTTTTAAAAGAAATTCTTATAAATTACAGGATATAGCTACTAAAAAATTCCAAAATATGCATATAATCCACATTTTCCTCTTAATTTATTTGCTCTTATAAGCTTCAAAGTGAGATCTTAAAAAAATCAAAAGTTCAAATATCAAAACTACTGGACTCCTCATAGCAGCTGTCAATAGAAATATCAAAAGAGGCTTGCAGAAGTCCAAAAGTGATATACAATATCTGGGATAATATGTGGGGATAAAACAATAATTAAGGCGGCAACAATAAAGTAGTTATCGTTGCTTATAATAGCGCATAACATCGCCCTATATGTTAAAGGGAGCTTATCTACTGTTTAAATGGTGATAAGGAATGCGATGAGAAACACGATTAATTTATTTAAACTACATTTGAAAATTGTACTAATCGCTACCCAATCAGGCCTTTGAAACCAACCTGAACAAGTGGAGATTGGCGCACACTTAAAATAATTTACAAGTGTTTAAACTAATTAGTACATTAATTAAAAATTATGCACTTGATTGAAAATGCTTAACACAATACGGCTGTTCGATGCTAGCCTGGTGACAATATTTAAATTGTTATTTTTTCGGTTGATTTCGAAAAATATTTTTTTCAAAATGTGGAAGGTTTATGAAGACTTATTACACTGGTATACAGTGGTTTTGTTGCCCTGGATATGAGACTAATTTTAGATATATTTATGCTCACAATTCACGAAACTATCAATGATTTTATAAGAATTGCTCTCAATTTTTTTAAAATCTTTATTTTCATTTTAAGGAGTTATATATAGTTAGAATTTTCAAAAAATCGATTTTTTTTATTTAATTTTCTTAATGTACATATATTTAAGAATACACACAGAAAATTTCATATCGTTCCGGTGAATATTTTCAAAGTTATAAGCAAATGAAAAATTTGAAAAGGCGTTTCAGAGTGCTTGGAAGTACAAGGTCCAAACTTTAAATGCGTTTTTCTCAAAATGGTGTTTTCAAAGTCGGTGACCAACATTACTCGAAAACGGCTAGACCGATTAGTCTCAAATTTTAACACGACCTTCTTAAATACATTTTTTAGTAATTAATCGTAGATTTTTTTCTCTCCGATAAATATTTTTTTTTTATAAACAATTTAAGGCTGAAATTTCGGTGAAAAATCGATTTTTTTTTTTTGAGAAACCGCCATTTTGTCAAAAAATTTTATTTTGCTTATTCCTTCGATTAATTACTAGATTTGACATTATTTTAACGAAATCTGTTTGGTTTTTTAATTTCGGATGATTCAGTTACGAGATATAGTGGTCACTGCAAAACGTCTTTTTTGAGAGGAGCTCCTGGAGATCAGCTGTAGCTCTTTTTCAAATAAATATTTTTACTAGTACTAAGTCTTAAAATACAGTTAAAAGATACCATAATATGTGTATAAATTTTTAGATCAATAAATTAAAAAGTTTTCTCAGAAAAAATTCTGGAATATTCACTTTTTTTCGGCCGTCTAACTGTATATAACCCCTTAATTCAAAAAAAAATCGGAAAACAAGAAATAAAATGACATAAATGTTGAAAATATTATTTTTATTTTGAAAGATTAACAAACATTGAAGTAAATAGAGAAAAAAATGTTAAAACTTATACTATATTCCCTTAAAATGCCTTTTATTAGCTTTTCATTTATATTTCTTCTTTTGACAATCTCTTTTTAAACACCAGCAGTAATCTGCCATCATGTGACAATCCCAGCGACCCTGATACCGTTCTTCCATCACTTTTAGATCCTTGTGGAACCGCTCTGCCTGTTTTTCACTATAATTCCCTAAATTATCCGGGAATTCATCTAGATGATTGCGAAGATAGTGTAATTTGTCAGCATATATTGCACAATTGTTTCATAATTTGGTGCTTTATGATTACCTAGGAAATTTTCGACTACCAATACAAAACTTTCGCAAGCTTTACTTTCCGGAACAGTCATGACTTTGATAAAATCTGAGTCTTTCATCATTAGCCGTATTTGAGGACCATCAAATATTCCACCTTTTAACTTTTCTATACTAAGCTTAGGAAACTTTATACAAATGTAATTAAAACAGTCTCCGTCTTTGTCTAATGCTTTTACAAATTGTTTGATCATTCCTAACTTAATATGTAATGATGGCAGTATGATTTTGTCTCTGCTTACCAATGGCTCTCTGATTACATTGGCTTTACCGACATTTAAAGAATCTCTCACAGGCCAAACATCTTGATTCCAATGATGTTCCTTGGCTCTACTGTCCCACATACAAATAAAGCACGGGTATTTCGTGTATCCACTCTGTTGACCGAGTAATAAATTAACCATTTTCAAATCTACACAGATCGGCCACTGATGTTCCGAGTATTTAATTTTTTCTAAAACTAATTAAACATTTTCATACTCCTCTTTGAGTTTTGTTGAATGGACGATTGGAATAGATGCAAATTTATTACCATTGTGCAGTAAAACGCATTTCAAACTTATTTTAGAACTGTCAATGGAAAGTCGCCACTCAGTAGGTTTATATTCTGTTAAACCCATGTCTAAAAGTAGTTTCGCGATATAAGTACAGTACACCAGACCTTCATATTCACTAAATAATTGCAATAACTCTTTTTCTCGTGTCCTGCATGTCGTAATTGTCACTGTTAGGGCCAATAATTTTTTTTCTTTCAATCTTGAGGCTAACAATTCTGATCCTTGTTTTGGTAAATAGAGATCACGTATTAAGTCACTGAGTTCATTTTCAGAAAATAACTTGGACGTATATGTTTCACCTTCCCATCCACTTTCACTTGTAGACTGTCCCGATTTCTGTGAATTTGGTAACATCATTGTTTCTGAGGGCATTCGAATTACTTTTGGAACGTAAATAGGCCGAGGAAGATTTTCACTGTGTAGTATAGGACATTTTGTAGATTGTAAATCTGCATATCTCCAGGTTTGATTGCGATTAAAACCTTTAGCATCAACAACGCAAAAGTAACAATCATCGAAATGATTTGTAGGCTCCATCCAGATCATCGGAATACCAATGTCTAATCCAGAACGTTCTCCTTTTTTCCATAACCGTAAAGACTCAACGAATAACTTACAAACTTTATGAGGAACCCATAGTTTTTCTAGTTTGCCCATTTTAAAACCGAAGTATTCAGTGTAAGCCTCCTTAACAAAGTCTGTGATGTTTCGTTGTTGTTTTTTTTGTTAAATAAACACCGCAAATATAACGAAACAAATCAGTACTATATTTACACTTTCTGCTTGACGAACTCAAATTTTAAAAGACAAAACAAATATTTATTTAAATATGTGCAGTGATTGAAACGAAATATTAACTTATCAGAACTTATTTAGATTCACGTAGAGGTACTTCGTATTGTCGAATAACTGCGATATCAGCTGTTCTGCGGAGCAAAGGGTGGGGATCGCTAAGAGTAGGGATCACGTGATGTTTGCATGCGCGAAAAAGTTGTGCAGAAGTCTAATCATGACTGATAAAATCGATTTTTATGAATAAAAAGTTGATTATTGTTCAAATTATAAGATTTGTGAAAATCATAAAAATAAGAGCACATTCAGTAATTATACATATATATTCGTGATCTGGACACTTGAAAACATAAAAATTTTCACAGATATCCAGGGCAACAAAAAAAATCTTTTTTGTAGAGCTGTGTTATTGTTATTTTGTTTAATTTAATTATCGCTAATAATTTCAGACTTGCAGTTTATTTAGTTTTGTTAGAAATTAACTAAAACTAATTGAACCAGAGGGTAGTTTAAATCGGGTAGATCTCCTCAACTGCAGAGAATCTCACTTAAACAACTGCGACTGGCCTTTGTGACACCCAGATACTCGCTAAACCCTTATGATACGACAAAGCTTGTACTCCATTATAAAATTATTAAATACGTGAATAACACACTGCGCCTCTACTCCAACCGCGAAGGGGAGTAGCCGTTTCTGGCAGGTGACATAAAACGGCTTGAACACTTTCGACGTACTACTAAGTGCAAAGGAAGAACATAACTTGTTGCTATATAACAGATTGCGACCATTCTTTTATTAGTGGTATTATCTTTTCGGTTATTTGGAAATGTTTGCTGAGCTTCTGGTACGCATATGTACAACAATTCGTGGCCAGTAAAAGAGCGTCAAAATCAGATTACACATGCAAACACTTGAAATATTTGAAAACTTGTCGAATATTTATGTTTGCACATACCGAATACCAGTTTGTATAAATGCATATCGGTATGCATGTATAGATATATATATATGCATACATGTATACATTTATACATATGAGATTTTGGATATTGCCGTTGCAAGTTGCATGCTAAGCGGACATACATAAGTATAAGCATGGAAAACAAGTTTTTAGCAATTGTTTAACGTTGTTTTATTTATAAATAATATTTATGCTTATACGCCGGTATTACTGTATGTTAATAGCAAAATAGGTGCATTAAAATCCAATAAAGTGACTGTAATCGCCGTCGGACTTCCTTTCACTTTATACATAAATTATACGCGTAACGCTTATACATACAGTTCTGTGCATATTTATAGCAGTGCCTACATGTCTTAATTCGAAATCCTGATTTATTTGCTAAAGAAACTTTATCGAAAAACTTCAACAATTTAAATAAAATCAACAAAGATCGTCCAACAATGTTTGGTGTTTCACGAAAATAGTCTCAAGTTGCCCAAAATTTACTTGAAACGATAGAAACCGCAGCAGATTTTGGGCGATATCAATATAGAGATAATCAGTAAACATTTGTGAGATCCCATTTTTAGCGCCAGAAACCCACAAAATTTACCAACCTTAATGAGACACTAGAAAAACAAATTTCTAAGTCAAAATGTGGAAAATTTCCATAAATGATAAAATATAGTTACGAGAGTTTAATGGATACTGTGTAGTAAATATGTGCCGCCGGTAACCGGAACAACGTCTATCTGACTAAATTGTATTGATTGAAATTTTTGGTTTATGAATACTAATTTCGAACTACTTTTCGAAAATTCTTAACTTTTTGGAAAAAACATAAAAAATCACAGTAAATGTTCCCGTGCCGGTGAGACAAAGAATATTGCTGCTGCTAGCGCATCTATTGAGGAAGACCCAAATCAGTCTCACACACGTCGTTCTCAAGCGTTGGGCATCTCTGTGACGTCGTTGTGGCAAAAAGATCTTGGCCTACATCATTACAAGATCAAACTGACGAAAGAACTGAAGCTTGTCCATAGAATCTGACTTGAAATTATCCGTATTTTCATCGCAAATCATCTTCAGTGATGAGCCTCATTTCTGGCTGAATGGCTTCGTTAATAAGCAAAATATGCTTTATTGGTCAGGCAGCAATCCACACGTTACTGTGAATGGGAATCTCTACCGCTCTATGATAACTGAATATTTTGGCTCCAACAGGACGCCGCCACAAGCCACACGTGACATTCGATCTATTGAAAATCAATATGGTGAACGTGTTATCTCACGAATTGGCCCAGTCAATTGGCCACCTCGGTCGTGCGGTTCGATACTGTTAGACTATTTCCTGTGGGGCTACGTCAAGTCTATGGTCTATGCCAATAAACCAGCGACGATTGATGAACTTCGTATCGAACGTGAAATTGCAGCAGTATCTGGAGATTTATGCTTGAAAATCGGTGAAAATTGAGTTCAGAGTCTGGACTTCTGCAAGCGTGACCGCGGTGGCCATGCAAAAGAAATCGAGTTACATACATAATGACATCAAATATACTTTTACAGGAATAAAGAATTTCATTGCTATTATAAAAATTATTATTTAAAAAACTTTAAAACACTGATATTTTTGTGCACACAACTGTAAGAAACCACAATATGTACAGTAAAACCTTTTTTAAGAAAATATAAATACGCGATATTGAGACATTTCTAGATTTTGATGTGCCCGGCCTCTTTATAAGTTAATCAGGTTTTTAAACAGTTTTCTGCTCGATCACATAAATGCTTTGGGCTTTAATTCTCTACGCGCTTTCATTGAATTTTTTTGGCAACAATTTTGTACAAGAACTCAGCCATATCCAAGCACACTTGTTATTTTTTTTTTGTTTTCTCATACACCACAATCAAGATGTTAACGAAATTATCTGTCGAATTCAATATAAACAATTGTCCACTGATTAAATGTTGAAATTGTTGTTTCTCATGCGCACCTCAACACTTGCTTGTACTTCAATGTGACGTAGCTACTGAAGAAGCTGCTCAAATGAAACGCGTTCTTAGTGGTTTGTAGATTTCACTGAAACTCTAATATTTTATTTTAAGTCACTTTTATATGTTGCATTTTGCTTCTTTATTAGTTTGTATTCAAAACGAACAAGCTTCCCGCGCACGTAATTTGGCTAATACATATACGTGTATTATACAACAGTTAACTGACGGGCGCGCTAACGTATAGTTAAAGTCAACTAACCGCCAATACTAGCGTTACAATCTACTCTCGCGGTGTATCTCGCGACCATAACTGGCTTACTTGCTTACTTAATGGCCGTGCTGACTACTAGTCAAGAGCAGCGTATTACAGGTAGACTTATTTACCTATACAAATAACGGCAACCGCGCAAAGCCAGTAGGAAATTTTCAGACAAATTTGTTTTGCAACTATGACGCGCTTATCTTCAGATATCAGCGGAAAAAATAACACATAACTGCTTGTGTACGGCAAGATATCACACATGTTCTTCTCTTGCTTATCGTAACGCCCGACAATGTATTGTATATATGTACTATTTACAAGATTAGCTACACTAACTACTCTAACTAAAGTAATTTCTGAAAGTGTCACGAATTTCCTATAGCCACTCTTCAGTATTCCAGCAGCACCTCGAAAGCGACAAAGCTACAAAAACACCAATATGAAATAAAAAAGTAAGGAAAGACCACGTACATTAAAGTCACTCAAAATTTGAAAGAACCGAGTGAAGTACAAATGAACTTCCCTAACTCGAATCACCATAATCCACAAAAAAAAGTTAGAGTTAGTTCAGTAGTATAAAAGGCAGGGAAATGCTGAGGTTTGATGCATTCGCGAGATATTTATAATTTATTTAACCAAATTAACTAACCACTGTATTCTTAATGTCAGTGATGTTGGTAGAAGGATACAGTGCTACACGAAATATTATCGTTTTTTTAAAGGAGTTACAATGGGCCTCCCAAAGGCCTAGGTCCGTTCGTAATGTAAATGTATTCAAGTAAATACTCTGAAAATTTCAAGTCAATCCGAGGGTTATTTTGGAAGTTACACGAATAATTCTAACGACTCGAAGGCGCATTTGATAGTAGTGGGCCGGTGTGGCGCCTTGTTTTTCAAAATTAACAAAAAAAAAATATTTTGAAAGCCAAGATTTAGTCTCAAAGTTTTGTACAACTGTATTTTCTAGCACTTATTGGAACTTTAGTTATGTTTAAGGCTGAAATCATGTCAAAAATCGATTTTTTTAAAAGCCACCAATTGTTTTGCGTATTCCTTCGATTAAGTACAATATTATATACTAGCAGACCCGGCCACACCTTTTTGTGGCTAAGGTATACATTAAATTAAGTTGGTCCAATCTCGGCGACGATATTGATAACAACTCTCACTACTTTTAATGGCAAAGTGAGTGGTGATAGTATAGGCAATTTTAAATAGGTTGGGATAATTGACTACGTCATCCTGGTTTGTAGCTGTGTAAACTCTCTTGGACCGAAATTCTAAATTGTCGCATTAAGATCATCGATATCTTTTTTTTACCACCAATATAGGTCATTCAATCAGTCATTTATGGTTATCATATTGAGCATTCATGCCAGGAAAACTTCTCTTTCGAGTCAATGAAGTGACAGAAATCTGTTGGAAATGTTATTAATCCATCGAGGTGTCAACTGCCAACTGCTTCTACAATCGCAATTTGATATTGTTGTAAAAACACTCATATGTTAGTTGTTAATTGGCGATTCTTTATGTGTCGCCACAATTTAAATGATTTTAGGCATGCGATTAGCCCGTCAGTAACAGTTGATCCAGGAATAATTGGAAGTCTGGCGTAAATCAGCTGCTAACAGAATCCTCCACCAAAAACGTTCATCGACAATCAAGATCTTTTAAAGTCCTGTGCAGTACCTCCAGCGACTTCTTGAATATTTGGAAAATCTTCGTTAAAGCGCTATTTTTGGCGATTTTGCCGACTGGTGTTTCGTTCATTTGCAATTTAGGAGTAATTTCAAGGCCGAATGTGCCGTTTGTTTGCCTACTAACAGGTGCCAAGTTGCCCCTATTCTCGTTAATCTTGGTGGTGAAAATGAGTGAAATTGGTTCTGGAATTACATCAGCCCTCATATACTATGTATGATGATTTTCTATTGGACTTTATGGCGAATATATATGTCAAATTGTGTGTTATCTTATTAAAATTACATCAATAAATTGCGAGAGTATAAAATGTTCGGTTGGACCCGAATTTAGCCTTTCCTTATTTGTTACAAATTGTTTTGGGCTATCGACACAACCTTATACAATTGAACAATAACAAAAATATTATTTTTTTGTTTTCTCTTTTTATATTTTTCTTGTCAACTCGAATAAAATTCTCTTATTATTATCTTCCTCGCAATTTTTCCATATTTACTCACTTTCGAATCTTTTTCTGGCTTTCCACGAATGTTTCAAGACTAAAATTAGCCAGATCGTTTTGGCCGTTCTCGTTTTTTTGCGACACAAGCGAACAGCAATTCATTTTTATATTATATTATTATCAAGCGACAATTTTTTTTAATTCCGCACACGACCATTCAGTAGGGAGCCGACCGCGCGAGTGATCTTAACCCCCCTCCCGTACCCCCGTGCCCGAGTGACGCCTACAACTCTACAACGCATAGTTAGCCGCCGAGCGGCTTTTCAAAATTTTTAACTCGTGATATCTTTTGAATGGAATGTCAGAATCTAATAATTCAAAAAGTTATATAAAGGTTTTGAAGCGATCTTAAATAATAAATCAATTAATTTATTTCGATAAGGATTAATACTAAGGTACAAATAAAGAGCCTTTTCAAGTAGTGGTATTTTAATTAATTTTTTTATATAAAATTATTATAAATTGATTATTGTGACAAAACTATAATAGTTAGAGATATGATGTCGCGACGTTTTTTGTAGATAATGATAAGTTCTACAAAATTGTAGTACATCACTTTGTTATATCTTCAATCGTTTTCGCAGCATTCGCGATTAAAGAAAGCTTTTTGGTATTTTTTTTTACATTATCGGAGTTTTGGTAAGGAACCCTATTGTTTTTTTAAACTAAATATAGTCTATGTCACTCAGGGATTGTATAGCTTTCCAACGGTGAAAGAATTTTTCAAATCGATTCAGTAGTTTCGGAACCTATTCGAGACAAACAAACAAAAAAACAAACCTTTCTCTTTATAATATTAGTATAGATAACATTAACGAAATCCGTTTGAATTTTTCGTTTCAGTTGATCCACTAGACTGATTCTATTACTATTTGGGGTATATTGGAGCTAGGAGTGGGTCTGAGCTTATTCCATTTAGCGCAAGTATTCGACATAAAACTCACTAGAATAAGGAAAATCTTTATATCTATAGTATGTCAAGAATGAGTTTACACATTAATAGAAACACATTTTTTGACTTCCCGAAGCAAAATGTATTGTTTTTTATTCAGTTTAACATTTATTTTTAAATCAATGATGGTTACATACAGTAAACTGCCAAAGCAATGCAAAAACAAACCAAGAACAAAAAAAAAAGTATCATTAAATTTTCTTGGTGTCAAGAAACTCTTTTTTCTTTTGTTTTACAAGTTTTTTATTTCTTTTGCAGGTGTTACACAATTAACCGTTCTTTGCCGTTACATATTTTTCATTTGAAATATAATTTGTGAATTAGTTGGTGATTCTTTTTTGCTTTTTTCATGTCTAAAATACGCAATATTGTGTTTTTTAAATGCCGAGAAAAAGGTTATAGTTTAAATTGTTAAAGCATTGCCCAATAATCATCAATTCTGTAAAAACGTTAGAGCGATATCACAATTGTTTTCTATAACCCTCTAAAGAGTGTATAGTATGTAAAATCGTGCAGAAAATGAGGAAATACTGGAACCATAGCGAGGAAGAGGTCCTAAATCAAAAATTACTGTGCGTGCACAACGCTTAATGACTCGAAAACTTGACCAAATTCCAAAATTTTCTATTAGGGCGCTAACGAAGGAGTTCAACGAAGTGTGTATTTCAAATATTAAAAATAAATATTCAAGCTTAAAATGAAATTGTGCGCCAGGCCGCTATACCATATGAATATCCAACAAGATCTGCAATCAAAAAACAGATTTGGGCCACCTATCTTATTTAAAAGCGAAGATATCTTTATATATTAATCGAAAAATTATAACAGCGGCAACAGTTGCTTGAAAGAATGCAAAACCGCCATTTTTAAATAAGAATATGTTAGTATCTACTATAATAATATCCCAAAAATATTTAAAAACATGTAAGGACGGACTAAGTTAAGGGTGTAACCGTACATTAATTCGCAATTAATTAATTTATTGATTTCATTAACACATTTCCACCCATATATGCGGCATAAAGTCCACTCGAATAACGAAAATTTATGTTATTTATGAAGGCAAAGTTAATCCCTGAAACGATTTCAATAATACACTATAGTGTGCCAAGATTCATTTAATTTGGCTATATTAACTGATATATACAGTATTAAGTCGAACGAAAATTTAAAAAGCAGTATATGAGGTATATGGGTACTAGAGGAAGTATTGACCCGATTTTGACCATTTATAGAAAAGAAACACTTCTGAGATTTAAATTTATTAACTTGGAATAAAAGTAACTGGAATTTTAAATAAATAAAAAATTAACTAACCTCAATACTGAGTTAAAGCGTTTAAATGTGATTCTTTAGTTTACAAAAGTATTGCAAGAATGTTGCGTGACAATTGTTCATACAACTAAGTGAGATCTTGGCTTTCTATTTGATATTTATTATTTAATTTAATATTAATATTTTTTATTTTTTTTTGTAATATTAAGATTATGACCAACTTACATTCATCATAAATAAATTAATCTCCTACGAAAAATTTAACTAATTTTTTTACTCACTTGTTACAGTGCCTTGAATGTGTCAATTAGTATTAATAACAACGTAGTTAGCTGATTTGATTTTCTCAACACTCAACTTGTATAGTTTCACAATAACTGTAGCACTTTTTCCAGCTTATAACTCAAAAAATTATATTCAGCCGCTATACCTAAACGGGCCTGTACCTGCACCAGTATACCAGCATTGTCGCAGTGCGCTTTTGTTTTATGCTGTTCGACAGCTATAACTCCTAAACCTTTTCGGAATATACACACTTAAGCCAATATATTCGAGCGTGTGTTCGATTATATTGCCAATAATCGTAAAACAGTTGCCATGCTGATATCTTGAAATTCCACGCACCGTTCAGCGCATGCCCTCCGCTCAATGACTACATGAACATAAGATGTTTTACGGGTTGATAACTCAATAACTAGCGTATTTTTAGTTATATCAGACGTGTAAGTGTACCTGCACATGTATTCTTCCCCAATAGTAGGCAGCCACAAGGTATGTATTTTTAGTCAGCATAAAACAGTATTAAGTGCTCCGCAACGGGTTGGTACTCATCTGTATAAAGCTATTTGTGTTCAGGTGTTTCATACTGCTATTATCTATATTTTAGTGTATTTTTCTACTAGATATCTTGACTAAATAGGTTGATTGAGAATTTCGGGTATTTAATACAAGCACACCACTCCGGCTTCGCACGGACAAGCTCCGTACTCGGCTCTCAAGGGCGTACTTGGCAGGTTTTGAAATTTTGTTCAGCAAGCAGCTGCGAGCACTCGTTACTCGACTCTCTGACACGCGATTGCAAGACGATTTTCAGTTTCAGATTAAGATTCTCCATCACGAAGTCTTTTTTCCTTAGAAAACTTCTAAATTTATTATGCTAAGCATTTGTACACATATTTACGGTAACTTTGAATAGTATTGCATGAATTTTATTTGTAAAAATAACAGTTTTTGAAGCGGCAACAGCAAAAAGGCTTTTTGCGTTGATATATATATATATATATATATATCTGAAGTGGATCAACTGAAATGGAACAATCAAACCGGTTTCGTTAAAGTAATGTACAAACTTGTAATTAATCGAAGGAATACGCAAAATATTTTTTTTTACAAAATGGTGGCTTCTAAAAAAATCGATTTTTTGCCAGAAATTTTGGCCTTATATTGTGTAAAAAAAAATTCATCAGTAATAAAAAAGCTTCGATTAGGTGCTAGAAAATATAGTTCTTTCAAAATATAGTGACTTTCAAAACACAGTAAAAAGAATACTACTTCATAACACACATAAAATGCGACATGCTACTCTCTAACTTACCAATGGGTGCTAGCTGTATTCATTTTTGATACAATGATAAAATACTTAATATTTCTAACATGTCTCGTTTGTAAGTACATTAGACGCAATAAAAACGCTCAAATTAGTAAAATATTTATAATGCCTAATAGAAAACCGCTATGCGTATGTAGTGCACTTTGTTTGTATGTGGCAATCCACTTCAGGTTGATATCTCGCTAACTTGACGTGCGAGGTCGTCTATTTATGTATGTATAATACATGTGTATAATAGAAATAAAATGTATAGCTCCTATCTAAATTCGACATATACATAAATAATTTCAAATTAGAAATAATAAATGCGTTGATTATGTGTTGGTAACAAATAATTTTAGAGTTGCTGATAACTTAGGCGGTATTAGTATGTCAGTAATAAATAATTTGGCATCATTGTTTAGAGAATGACGATGTATTAGAATTATATTCCAAGAATTCTTGTATCGACGACCACTGGGCTATCCATGCATATCAAACGATTCAGTTATGTGCAATAGAAACGTACATTGTTGACAAAACTGTTCGGTTATTTTCCACTTTTGCATTCTAAGTGCTGTAAATTTTTTACGACAGCTCAAATATTACCAAATTTTCAAGATAAGTTTATTAGTTATTGTACAGGGTGATCCATTTCGAGGTTCCCTAATTTTTAAAGAAAAAATCACAGAAAATTAAAACTTAATTCAAAAGTACATTTTTTGACATCTATTTTTTAAAGATTATCTCTTTCAAATGTTGGCCCCGGCTACGTCTCAGTTGGTCCATCCGTTGAGTCCAATTTTCGATAACTCGTTCGAGTATTTCGACTGGTAACTGGAGCGTGACACACTCCTGGCCAGTATCGAAGCGGGATTGTCCGAATAGACTTTCGACTTTACATATCCCCACAGGAAAAAGACGAACGGTGTGATATCACACGATCTTGGAGACCAATCGAACTGCTCAAAACGTAAAATTATCCGCTCACCGATCACGAGCTTCAATTTTAGGCATCGGTTATCATGGAGCGATAACGATCGTCATGGACGGTTACGTTCTCACTGCCATCATTTTTGAAGTAATATGAACCGATGATTCCACCGAATTTCTGGATGAAATGGCAGCTTTTGTATCTCCTCAGGTTGCTCCAGGTTGGGGATAAGAGATATTGTTATACCGCTGAGCGACACCTAGTCCGTTGTTCGCGGCCCATAGATGTAACCTTCAGAGGACTCTCTGCATACTCTCAGTGATGGTAGGAAATATTAGGAAGATAAACTATCCTATTCTTCAAACCACACATAGCATGCAAAATTAAAATTATTTCACTAGTTTGGGAGTGAATCCCGGACAAACAATGTGACGTGTTTACCCAAACATGTCCCACGGGAACTGGATAAAAAGTATCCGCTATCATTTTGACGATCCTAAGTTACCTTCCCACCAAATTTCGGTTTAGCCCTTCTTGATTTATAAATTACTAACCCGAATTTTTTTTATATATAGATTGCAAATTATATGTATAGGGGGTAAAGAAAAGTATAGTTTTTAGGCTTTTTCAGGGAATATTTTCAAAGATTCTCTACATAAGAAGCAACCTTGTACATCAAGGAAAATTCTAAAAAATAATTAGCGAAATCGGTTAAACTGTCTTTAAGAACAAATCGTTAGAAGTTGCTAACAAATAATAATAACGATTTCATATTACTTAAGAGGAAATTTTCGTTGCAAAATACGGTTTGTTTCAACTTCATTATGGAAATGTTATGTCTATAAATATCTGTATTTCCAAGTGAAAAAAGAAACTGTCAGTACTTATTTTTAAATCATCAGTGAAGTCATGCAATCTACTGAATATCTATGTACATTAGGGTGGCCCTTAGTTGTATGGAGGATAAAAAAAGTTTCTGGATTCTCAATCGCACCCCCTAGAAATATGCGAATAGCCCAAAAACAAGTATATAAAAAGTTTTGGGTCAATCAAAAAAGGTTTAGAGGTTGCGCAAGGAGCTTGAAATCCTGAAAAAAATAAGAAGTTTTGCCATTTTTATGTATCAGACTTCCATATTTCAAAGTCACACTATCCCTTACTGGTTTTCTATACCGTAATAAGATAATAAGAATAACATTAGAACCGTTATAACGGTATATCACGAGCATGCGACGCTTGAGAATGCACCAAATTAAATTTACTTTCATATTTGTATTTCTGTAACTCTATCATCAATCGACCGATTTTTAAGATTGTGGTAGATAGTGTGACTTTGAAATATGGAGACATAAAAATGGCAAAAATTCTTAATTTTTCAGGATTTCAAGCTCCTTGCGCAACCTCTAAACCTTTTTTGATTGACCCAAAACTTTGTATATACTAGTTTTTGGGCTATTCGCATATTTCTAGTGGGTGCGATCGAGAATCGGAATACTTTGGAAAATAAGGGCCACCCTAATGTACATATATGTATACGAGTACCTACACAAAAGTTCCCCGTACTAATGGAAATATAGTCGTGGTTAAACGTTTTTTATAAATTCCATAGGAAAAGGTTTTTTTTTTGTTTTTAATGACATCAGCTTCGTAAGAATAGCTGGTCATATGACAAACCACAAAGCAGATGAACTGATGACTCGTAGTAATATTTATACAAAACTTAAACTTATTAACCTGTTCTTATTTAACAATATTTTTTTATTTTCATGTTCAGAGTAAGTTACTATTCTAAAGTCGTAATTTCAGAATTGCTAATAACGCATTTGGCATCAATGACAGCCTACTAACAGGTTCGAATTGATTCAACCCAATTGTTACCCTTTCGAGATCGATGACTAAACTTTCTGTACAATAATTGGGGAGGAGGTCCACGAAATCATCGCCAACTACATACATATGGATGGAGTCATATGTAGAAGTTCACGTAAGTGAGGAAAGATTCTGACTGCCATTCACTTGGGAGTGGCCAGGAACGATTCTTTTGCTTGTGGTTCAAGCAGCTCACGACTTCCGGCCTTAGACTAAGTATCCTCTGGGTAGTCAACAGACATCCGTCTGGAAGCGAGCTAAATTGAGAAGGCGAATCCCGCTTATGCGGTTGTGCGTAGGGTTTGGGACCCACCACATAAAAACGAATAACCAATGAATAAGAAGCAACAGCCTCGGATGAGACACCCCCCTTTTGATGACGACTACAGCAAACGTTTAAAGGACTACGAAATAAGGGCATGCACCTGGAATGTCCGGACCCTTAATTGGGAAGGTGCCTCTGCCCAGCTGGTTGATGTTCTCGTAAGAGTAAAGGCTGACATCACCGCAATCCAAGAAATGCGATGGACGGGACAAGGACGGAAGAAGGTGGGTCCTTGTGACATCTACTACAGCGGCCATATAAAGGAGCGCAAATTCGGTGTGGGATTCGTGGTGGGAGATAGACTCCGTCGTCGAGTCCTGGCATTCACTCCGGTGGGTAAACGTCTAGCCACAATTTTCATCAAAGCGAGGTTCTTCAACATATCGCTGATTTGCGCCCACGCCCCGACGGAAGAGAAGGACGAAGTCATCAAAGATACCTTCTATGAGCGCCTAGAACGTACCTATGAGTGCTACCCCCGCCACGATGTCGAAATCGTGCTTAGCGATTTCAACGCTAGGGTGGGTAAAGAAGGCGTCTTTGGCACAACAGTCGAAAAACTCAGCCTCCATGACGAAACATCGCCAAACGGTCTGAGGCTGATCGATTTCGCCGGGGCCAGAAATATCGTCGTAGTACTAGATTCCAGCATAAAAAAATCCATCAAGCTACTTGGCTATCCCCGGATCGAATCACTCGCAACCAGATCGATCATGTTGTGATAGATGGACGACATGTCTCCAGTCTTTTTGATATGCGTACGCTTCGTGGTCCCAACATCGACTCGGACCATTATCTTGTAGCAGCTAGGATACGCACCCGCCTCTGTGTAGAAAAGCGCACACGTCAAGGAAGGTTCGACATCGATAAGCTGCTATCACAACCGACAGCCGAACGATTTTCTACTCGACTTGCACTCCTGCTCTCTGAGAAAGAGGGAGCGGGAGCTGTGGGACGGCATATAAAACTCCTTACGTATAGCTGCAACCGAAACCATTTGCTTTCGGAAAAGTAAAAAAAAAAAACAGTTGGTATAATGAGGATTGTCGTCTCGCAGTGGAGAGAAAACATACTGCCTACCTCGCAATGTTGCGATCGACCGCAACACGAGCGGGATGGGAAAGATACGGGGAGCTGAAGAGGGAAGCGAGACGCATTTGCAGACAAAAAAGAAAGAGGCCGAAATGCGTAAGTATGAAGAGCTTGACAAGCTGGCCGACAGAGGTAATGCTCGAAAAATTTACGAAAAGATCCGGCGACTAACTGAAGGTTTGAAGACCGGAGCACACTTCTGTAGGACCCCCAGAGGTCATCAGCCTGCTGAATGGCAGTGAAAGTACAACACCAGGAGATGGCGAACCCGATTCCCCAATCGACGACGATGGAACAGATGTTATTAGAATAGCAATTACCCGCTTGAAGAACAACAAGGCGGCGGGGGCCGATGGATTGCCGGCTATTCAAATACGGCGGCGAAGAGCTGATAAGGTGCATGCATCAGCTTCTTTGCGGAATATGATCGGAAGAAAGCATGCCCAACGATTGGAATCTCAGTGTACTCTGCCCAATCCACCATGCGCCAAATCTTGGAGAAGACCCGTGAAAAGAGGATCGACACACACCATCTATTTGTCGACTTTAAAGCTGCTTTCGATAGCACAAAAAGGAGCTGCCTTTATGCTGCGATGTCTGAATTTTGTATCCCCGCAAAACTAATACGGCTGTGTAAGCTGACCTTGAGCAACACCAAAAGCTCCGTCAGGATCGGGAACGACCTCTCCGAGCCGTTCGATACCAAACGAGGTTTCAGACAAGGTCACGATAGTGAGTGTGACTTCTTTAACCTGATGCTTTAAAAAATAGGTCGAGCCGCTGAGCTAAACAGAGAAGGTACAATTTTTTATAAAAGTGTACAGCTATTGGCGTACGCCGATGATATCGATATCATTGGAAACAACACACGCGCCGTTAGTTCTGCTTTTTCCCGCCTGGATAAGGAAGCGAAGCGAATGGGTCTGATGGTGAACGAGGACAAGACGAAATATCTCCTGTCATCAAACAAACAGTCAGCGCATTCGCGTCTTGGCTCCCACGTCACTGTTGACAGTCATAACTTTGAAGTTGTAGATAATTTCGTATACCTAGGAACCAGCATTAACACCGATAATAATGTCAGCCTTGAAATCCAACGCAGAATCAGTCTTGCCAACAGGTGCTACTATGGACTGAGTAGGCAATTGAAAAGTAAAGTCCTCTCTCAACGAACAAAAACTAAACTCTACAAGTCTCTCATCATTCCCATCCTACTTTACGGTGCAGAAGCGTGGACGATGTCAACATCCGATGAGACGGCACTAGGAGTTTTCGAGAGAAAGGTTTTGCGGAAGATTTATGGTCATGGTCATGTTGTTCGAATGGACGAAAGTGCCCCAGCTCTGAAAGTTTTCGATGCTGTACCCGCTGGTGGAAGGACCAGGTGGAGAAGGACCTGTCTTCACTTGGTATTACCAATTGTCGCCAAACTGCCAAACGGAGAGATGCGTGGCGCGCTGTTGTGGACTCGGCTATAACCGCGTAAGCGGTTTCTACGCCAGTCAAGAAGAAGAAGTTAATGAACATGAGGATTTTTTAATGTTTATTACAACTATTTTTCTTGAGCCAAAATTTGATCAAAAAAGTGAGTTTTTTCTTTAAAATTATGCCAAAAATACTAATTTTACTAACTAATTTTAAATTTCTTCTGCGTTTATTCAGTTACTATCGAAATCATTTTGGTTTATTCATTTTGGTTGAATCAATGATGAGTTATGCTCTTCACCGTAAGACCTTTGGTTTTTGAGATCTCAAGTGAGTTGTGTTACCAACGGCTGAATTTTCAGTATTTTTGAATAAAATTTTCACAAAATACTGTTTAAATATGTATATTTTTGATATGCCAAATTGTTTAAATGAAATATTTGTTTGTATATATTAAAAAAATGCAATAAATATAGTTAAAAAAACTAAAAACACGCTTTTAATCCAAATCAAACTAAAAAACAATTCTTAATATGCAGAAAATAATTAACAAAAAATATTTGTATTTTTGGTTAAAAATTGTGAGTGGCTCAATATGAGACAAATATAATACAAAGCACCTAAGCTTTTATATTTTTATATATGTTTCTGTAAAATCAAAAACATTTGTTTAGTAGATATGCAAACGCATAATTTATTTCACATTTCTTGACAATGGTCTTAACGATAAAAGTTCATAACACAAAACATATGTGTGTGTGTATTCAACTTTTTTTAATGCCTTGAAATTACGTAATATGTAGGTTAATGCATATAATTATAAATACATATATGTTATATGTTCACTTGACATTCATCCGAAACTAATTAAACTAACAAACTATGTCCTGTTTATAAAAATATTTTGCAAGCATATAATATAAAGAAATTATAATTGTAAATACCGATATTTGTTGCGAATTAAACATACAGTTGCTTAGTTAGAAGTTCTTTTCTGCATTTATGATTCTTAGGAGTGTGTGTTAAACTTCACATACAAGTTTAATGGTATTTTCTATTTTGTTTCTAACCTCACACCTTGCTTGGTTCCAATGTTCGGAGACAAGTTTTTCAAACTAAAATAAGTTTCAATTTAGTAACGGCACTTTTTAATCGTATTTTTAAACTACAAAAAACCTATAAATAATTACACATATATACTAAAGGAAGCCGAAAATACTCACAGGGGCAGTCATTTAAACGGCATACATACAGATATACATATGTAAGCTAAAGTGTTGGGTTTTATTCAGACGAAGCGAGCAAATTTTTTAAATACAGTTATAACTTGTTAGTTTTATAAATTACTTATTTACAAAGAAAGCGGGATTCGTCGAGGCATTGCCACCATTGCCGGTATTTTGTTGACTTCTCGTCGATGTTGCATACAATTGTTGCTGAAAACTGTGGTACTGTTGCGCATACTTAAGATCATTCGATGCTGGGCCAACGAATGGTTTATAACCAACGTTACCCACATCACCAGAGCCATTTCCGCCATTACCACCGCAACCGACAGGCGACGAACTATTGCCAACTTGCATTGCATTTGAGAGCATATTGCTATTACCCATCATAATTGGTCCATTCACTGGCGATTGCATCGACGTATTATGTTCATTCGGTAGTAGATTAGCATTTGCAGAGATTTGACCATTATTACCAAGATTTGTGGTGTTCATATTTTGGCATATGTTGTTTGCATTCATTGGTTTGGATTTGTGCTGACTGTTGCCACCTGGATACATCTGACCTTGTCCTGGCACACCGCTAACCCCCTGCGTTGGCCCATGTACCGGCCCATTGCCATTAGCATTATTTCCGATAAACATCGAATTATCACCGCATTCCATAGGATCCTGTGGACCATTGGAGAAATGACCAGGCGGCATTACGGGTACACCTGGCGCTTGCATACGGGGACCAGGTACTATATGACTGCCGGAATGGCCCATATGTTGTCTGATGGGTCGCATGCCACGTATCATTGAAGATTGTGGGCCCATGTTCATTTCATGCCCGCTCATCAGATTTGCACCAGACATGTCTTCCTGGTCCATTGCACCCATCTGATTGCAATTGCCAAAAAAGTGAATGCTTGTGTTGCCTGCACCTGCCGGTCCATTGTTACAATTATTTATTTTACTTTGCTCCGCTGACGAACCCGCATTGCCCTGACCTATGTGACTATTGTCTATGATACTACCGGCGCCGGCCATTTGTGGATTTGCGTAACGCAAGAATTCCAGACTCGGTGGCCCACGCATATTGTTGCTGCCATTGTTTTGAGCGCGTATTGGCATATACTGTATGGTATTCGGCGTACTAGCCTTAACTTGTATATTGGGTGAGACATTAAAATTACTAAAATTCATGGGCATGCGACTCATCATACGATGATTTGGCAATACCCCATGCAAACCACCAGGTCCGTCACGACCCATGCCACCGCTGGCTGGATTAAAACCTCCGCACATTTTTGGATTAAGTAAACGTGGCCCCATCGAACCCAGCATAGAATTAATATGACAGTTATTTGGCATAAAGGGTCCAGGACCGCTCATATGTGGTGGCATTCCCATATTACCAGATGCACCAGCATTACAGTGATCTAAGCCCGAATCCATTGACGCCATCATGCTCTCTAAATTTTGATTCACATTATTCGGTACATTTACATCATTCACACCAATAACGCCCATATTTCCGACCCCGCCATTATTTCCAACACCACCCGCATTAAGTGACACACAACTTGTCAGCTGCTGCGACATTTGCGCCAATGAGGATATTGGATCAAACGAATGATTTAATTTATTTTGAGTTGGGCGGTTGCTATTGGGATTCAATGGGAGATTGTCTGTGCGACGACAGAACTGTGAAGCTACGGGAGCTGAGTTTTGACGCTGTAATGTGAAAAACGCAATTACAAAAATTAGTTTGCTACAATTGTCAATTAGTTATACTTCAATTTGGCCCGGTCCTTTATAGCTGTTGAGGCCAGCATTCGAGTTTGAAGCGTTGGGGATATGTTGAGGGAAATTTAAACCAGGGCTGGCAGAAGGGAAACGACCTTCCATATTTCCGGTATCAGTAGTATTACCATTATTGGGCCCCATCAAAGGAGTGCGTGCTCTTTGTGGACTAGGGCGCGCATTTTTTAAATCACCTGTCAAAACTGAAAATAAATATTAGGCATATATATGTGTTGCCCATTGCAGTTTATATATATTATATATACCTGCTGGTACATTTGTATGAAATGAGTCCAGATCTTTGGGCGATAAGTGTGATAGCGGCGTACTTGGATTACTATTGAATTGGTTCACTTGATTGTTACGGTTTCTATTCGAATTTGCATTTGTATTACTGCTATTTGTGCAACTGCTTGTTGGCGAACCATCAGGTGGAAAATTGCTCTTACTTTGACCATTTGCATTTGAAATTGCTGTGCTTAATGTACATGTTGTTGTAGTAACTGCCAGCGTTGTTGACATAGTCGACACATGTACGTCCATATTTGGTGAGTTTGCCGGTATCCCTAAAGCGCCTGATGTGCGTGGTGATGGCAAAGATAGATTTGATGTCGGGTTGTTAGGACTAGCTGGATTTGGAGACTGTGTTGCAATGGGTACTGACGCCGAACGCTGTGTGGGGTGATATGGTGGCGGTGGGCCTTGTGTGGAACGCATGCTCTGACAACTATTTGTAGTTGCAGTTTGTGCACAAGAACCGCTTATATTCGGCCGCATGTTTGCCGAATTGGAACGACAAAGTGTTGTTGGAATACAACCGACATCGCTTGGCCCTTGACCCTTGTTACCTTTTATACGTTCTCCAAAAAACTGGTGTTGCAATTTGGACCACTCCATCTGTGCCATACCGACTTGACCCATTTCCTGGGAATGCATAGCGCCCGGACCAAGTACTTTAACAGAATTGCTATTCAAATTTCCTTCTCCAATAAAATTGTTCATAATTTCAGGTGAATTTGGCATAAGTCCACTAGAGCCACTAATGTTACCATTTCCACCACCACTTCCCGTACTATTTGCTCCAGAATGACAAGGTAATGAATTGTTAGGCATATTTCCAACACTAACATTGGGACCGGCTACGCCCACAATGCCATTGCGTCCACATTGCATATTCGTTTGATTGTTCAGTTGCATTGATTTATTTGTTAAATTATTGATTTCATGTACACTGAGCATATCTGGCGGAGCAATATTTCCATCACCCAATGCCGCTGGCATATTTTCGGGATTGCATATATTGTGATTGGTAGGCATGTTACGGATGTTCGGATTCAGATGGTTATTCATTTGTGGTCCAATTCCAGCTGAGCCTGCATTTGGCAAATTGAGCATTAGGCCGGCAAGATTTCCTGGCACACCGTCAGCACTTAATTTACCCAACTGACTGGCGCCTTGTAAGGGGTTAGACAAAAATTGATCTATTTGCTTTAATTTGGCCAACTGTTCTTCACGATGCTGACGCTGTTGTGGTGTTAAATTTTCATCCGGCACTTTAATACCTTGCAATGACGGTGTACTACTATTATCGTTATTCACACTGGCCGCCTCGGCAGCACCATGGGATTTATTGCCAGCGTGTGGTCCTCCCCCTACACCATCAACGCCATTTGATATTTTTAAACCTGCATGACCGTCATTTGACGTTCCTTCTAGATTATTTCGCGTCTGCTCCCAACACATTAGGTCGTTTTCATTGTTACCCAAAGTTTCCGACACGTCATTAAAATTAGAAATATTTGATTGTCGAAGCGGTATCTTGCTTTCTAAATTGCCGGTCATAGCCGAGAAATTAATTTTATTGCCATTGGGTTTTTGAGACATTTTCGGTAGTGGATTGCAACCACCAACCCATTGTTGACCGGGACCTACTGATATGTTACATAAATTGAGTGTATTTTGACGCTGCAACTTGGATATTTTCATGGGATTTTTCATAAAGAAGTCTTCAAGAAAATTCTTCGTTGCTGGTTGAGTACAATGGTAGGCGATTATTGTTGGGAACTGATTGCTCAAAACTGATTCAGCACCCTTATTTGCCAGTTGCGTTGAAAAGACAAAAATATGATTTTGTTGCTGCATATACTCCATGCAATTTGCAATGGAGCCACCACTAGAATTGTTACTATTGATTATATTTCCAGTTGTATGGTGTGGCGCGCCAACGCAAGAGTCGCTCGTTGTGTTTACAAGTGAGGGAGTAAGTCCAGTTGCAGAAAGTGTATCTTCTGCACATGCAATGGAACCATTATTATTAATAGAACCCAATACAGAGGATAATTTTTCATGGTTGTTATTAGAATTCGCGTTATTATTGTTGCAATTAGTAATGCTCTTCGTGTTTGTTACATCTTCTTGTTTCACTAAACATTTCAAAAAAATCGCATTGCATTGATACGCAAATATTAAAAAATTATGGAAACACTGTCAATTACCTGGTGTGCAGGATCTGACCTCCACGGAATTACTGCCAGACAAGTTGGTAATTGAGCCAAAGCCAGCCGGTGACATATCAGGTGAAACATTTCCTTCTTCTTTCTTTACATTCATCAAATTATTCATACCGCCCGTTTCTTCTTTTACCGAAGACAATGAGCCTATTGCTTGCGTTGGGCACAGCACATTTTTCGTTGAAGAACCGGTTAGACCCGTTTTGTCCAACGACTTTACACCTGAAATTTCAGCAAAATTACTAAATAAAGAAAGGAATGCTTTCGTAAAATATTTGCGCACCCGTATCTTCTTCTTTCACAGTTGCTAAACTATTCAAATTTGATTTCTTCTTATTACCACATTTATCTGGGTTATTAAGTTCTTGAAGGATATCTGCATTACTGTCTATTGCTTGTGACAAATTTGATGATATATTACTGCTATTCGAGTGATCACTACCATTGTTTGGTGAGGAAGCATTGACGGGGTTCGAGCACGATTTAATGTTACTGTTCGAATTTTGACGCATAATTGATGTTGTTGTAGTAGCGGATGCTGTGGAGCAATCTCGTTCACGTTTAAGTGTAGTATCCGCTGCAACAGTACTGGAACCATTTCCATTGTTGTTGTTTGGCGTTTCATCTAACATATTCTGGCTATTAACGCTGTCTGAAAAGTAAAAAAAAAATAATAATAATGTATCATAATTAATATTCTGTACAACAACATAAATGTAATTATTTGCTTTTGAACATTAAAGTTTCACCTAAATTAGTTCATAGTAGTCAACATTTCAATAGTCAAAACTAAAGCATGCTCTCAATATTGGCATTTGTCCATAAAAAATAAGTTATTTTTATAGGACTACTGCTTCACACCTTTATAGAATTGTTTACAATATTTAGTAGGTGTTATTTGATTGAAACCTCTCTACTTGGGAAAATACAATTTAATTATCCTCGAACAGAAGGTTCAGAAAAAGATCTGTTTCGAATGGGTCCTATCAAATGGAGAGGGATGTTAAGCTTGATTCTCTACTCCTTCATCCAGTTGTTGCGAATTTAATAGGACACAGTGTTATGTTACTTGCACTGAAATATCGGAAAAGGTCTTGTAGGAGGGTATTTACGTTTGAACGCGACGTCAAATAACAAAACATAACCTGAAAATTTGAAGGAAATTCCAGCTGGTTGTTATACAACTCTAAACTTTAACTTTTACTTATACAATAATAAAAATGAAGAGCACATCGCCTTCGAATTTCAAATGCTTCAATATTAATTACACACTTTATGCGAATGAAACTTACCATTAAGCGGTGACAGTGTTGAAAAAGGTTCACATTTAATATTTTTAATACTGTTAGTTGGTGATGATGCATTGCTGGCAAGTAGCGAAGCAGTTCCTCCTGTAGTATTAATGGGAGGGGTTTGCTGATTGTTGTTGCTTGATGATGATAGCATATTTTCGCAACGATTATTAAAAATGTTGTCCCTTTGTTGGAGCTGTTGTTTATTATGGTGATTTGTATCGTTCAAATATGGAAGTAAAGGACTGTCAATTGGTGACCTTGTTCCTGACGATATTGGAGACTTTAATAAATTATTTGTATTTAAATCCGCAGCACAAGTAGGTACTGTAGCTTCAGATAATGGTGAGAGCTTCGAAGTATCTTTAAAGGCTAAAGCATTGAATGGCGATGAGGATTTGGAAGAAATTTGTGTTGTAATGGACTCAATTGTTGCAGTACTCGAAGATGTCTCAACGGATGGTGATATTTTTTCGAACGTCTCTAATGTTTTGGCTTCACTTATATTTAATTTCGTTGCCGGCTTTAATGGTGTGTTCATAGCTGAATATGTTATTTATTTCGAGTTGACATACAGCTTTTTTCTTTATACATACAAATTTTTAACATTGTTTTGTTAGCTGAAAACAAAAACACACTTTATTGTATACTAAACTGTATGAACACATTTTTTAATTATAATATTATTTTGTTTATGAATATTATTATTTTTTGAAAATATTATATATATTCTTTGAAAATATTACAATCAAGCTTATTTGGCTTAACGCCAAATTGTATATAAAGCATTACAACAGAGCACAAAAAAAATTAATACATTGAATTATTAAAAACAAACATTTTAACATTTGCATTATCAGGTTACGGATTTAAAATGAACTATTACAAAAATGCAATAAATATATAAATGTAAACACTATAACGTAGAAAACTCTGTAATTAAAATATTATGTATTTTCAAGATTAGAATATGAAATAATCAGTAAATTAATTGATTGCCTAAGTCAGCAGCAAGAAGTTATCCTAAAGTGTTTGACAGTCCAACAGTAATCATTTCTACCACGCAGTCTGCTCAACACAAACAACCAACAAAATATGCGTAAATAGCATGTTTTTTTATTATTTTCTTATTTTTTTAAATTTGTATATCGCACTGATTACTTCAATTATAAAAAAATTCACCTCCGACAGTAATAAACACATTACAGAAATTATTGCGATATGCTGACTTCGCTATTTGCTCACAAAGAAAATGCACACTTGCCTTCTAACACATTACTGGAAATTTTCACTAAAATAATGCAGAGAAAACTTGTTGGTGGTGCACACCTATGATGTGTCAGTAGCGCCACATAATATATAATAGTTTTTTGCCGAATTTTATCTTTTTTAAACTATGTTAGGCTGCAACTTTAAATTTTGTTAAATTATTGTTTTTTTTTTTTTGCGTTAGTGTTATTATTGAGGTTTATTTTTACTAACACCGAACACAATCACAGCAGATACGTCGTTGTGCATTTGCATCACTCATAATATTTGAGAAATAATTCCCTCTAACTTTATGCACACATACGCTACACCATATATTGTATTCGTTCTATTTTGCGAAGTCGTTCTTCATGCCAGTGTTGCCGGAGGCCGTCAAAATAAACTTACACACTTTTATGAATATCAAAATACGCATTCTTCCGATTGTTTTGGTACATTCTAAAGAAAATAAGACATAAAGTTCGTAAATATGTCTGAAATTGGTAAGAATTTACATTTTTCACATTAACGATGCTGACTAATTAACGCCACTTTCATTTTTCCTGCTAATAGTCATATTTTGGTGTTCTCGTATGTACAAGCCGTTTTTAGCGACCTCTTGTGGTGACGAGGCAAATGTCCACGAACGTACCCTGCAAGACAGGTACCGGCGAATTCTACGGTGAAGTGCCAGGGAGCGGTACTAGCAGTTTCAATGAAAGTTTCTATGCCATTCTTAAGGGCGAATTGACAAAAGTACCCGAAACTATTGTGTACGTGTGATCGTTCATCCCTTTCTTGCACATTACATTCATCTTTTAACAATTTATATATACTTCTTGCACAATTCTGTGAATGATCTTGGTACAATCACGGATGATAGACCCGAACCTGCGAACTAAAACTACAGTGCACTTTTAGTACTGTTCTTGGTACTATTACCCGCTATTTTCGGTTAGTTCTACCAAAATCCCAAATGAGAATTTAATAACAAAACCATTAATTGTATTTCATATTTATTGAAAATATCATGCCATTTAGGTGTTATTATTTAGGTCATAGTCTGGCAACGCGTCAACTGTGAAGCTCGTATTTTTTCTCGGCTCCTAAATTTTTGTGAAATTTTATCTTAATATTTAAATATAATTTATTTGTGCTGAGTGAAATCTAAAGCTAAGTATTTTGTGCTATTTTTGATATTTTGCTTCTGTGTTGTACATATATTTTAGTACTGGTTTAATTATTTTTCTTAAATTCTTGTGGAGAGTCATTTCCATTATTTATTGTTGTTTTAAATTCTTCTTTTATACTTTTCATATTGATTTTGTTGTTTTTCGTTTCTTGCTCACAGCTGTTCGCGTTTTAAGCGTTTCAGTGCCTCTCAAACTGCTCACTATATTGGTTGTGATCTTTGGTCATCCATTATTAGCGAATTACATTTATTTTATTATTGTTTACTATTTTTTGATTTGCATTCTACTTAAACTCTTCGTAATGACTTGTAATTTTCCAAACTGCAATATTAAAAATTCCGATCGCTTTGTTTCATGTGGGCTTTGTGACGGGCTTGCCCATCTTAAATGTGCTGGATTGACAGGGAGGATCTTAGATTCTATTCTCGATAATAAGGGTTTGCGTTGGTCTTGCTTAAAATGTAGACCAACAGAAATCGAATTATTTAAAGTTTTTAAACAGGCACGCAATAATTTTAAGGAAATCGGCCGCGAACTTGAAACCCTTACTGAAAAATTTAGGCGTTATGAACTGACGTTTCAATCATTTAAATGTCTAAATGATCAAGACGACAATACTAAACCCTCATCAAAACGTAAACGTCCGTCTGATGAAGAACCTGCCACTTTGTCCGTAAAGAATATGTCACCTGTAAAAATTGACCTAATAAATCTCTCATCTCCTTGCCCTCAAGAAGAGAAGCCAACGTCATCAAAAGCGCATAATCCTGATAACCTTAAGCGGAAAACAACTCAGGATCCGCCTCCTATTAACTCTGAATTTGTGGCAAAAAATTTGGTCGTAATACCACAAAAAAAATCAGTTTTCGTTTCGAGATTTGCTTCGGATACTGCAGTCGAAGATATTAAGTTTTACATCTCGTCGAAATTAAAAACGAAAGATATTGATATCTGAAAATTTAACTTTAAATATGAAAGGAATATATATATCATCTTTTAAGATCGATGTATCTGCTGAAAATTTCCAATTACTTCTTGATACATCATTTTGGCCACCCGGTGCTTTCGTGCGCGAATTTGAGCATAAGCAACAAAAGCCAGCTGTCCACTCTTCAATTCCATCTGAAGAAGTTGAAATCCCTCATGCGGACATAATTGAATTTAAATGCATACGAATTTGCGTTAATAGTGGTTACACTTACTTAACGTTATCTTATATACCTTCTCAATCTGACTTATCTGTATATATGCAGCATGCTTATTTAATAAAAAAATGTTTTTTCATTTGCTAATGATACTGATTCCATGATTGTTCTGGGCGATTTTAATCTACCGTATGTATCATGGAAATCCATTGATGATTACATTATACCAGTTTGCACTCGTTTAAACTTTAATGAGTTTTTGGAAGAAATGTCTGAGTTGGGTCTTAACCAAATTAGTTTGATTCCTAACAAATTCGGTAAATTCTTAGATTTGGTCTATGTTGATAATACTTCAATATTTTCTGTTGTCCGATCTGATCCTTTAGTTTTGCCTGAGGACTTTTATCATCCTGCTTTGGAAATTAATATCGAAATCAAATCCGATCTTGTTTTCAATAAACAGGACCATTGTTTTAGTTTCAACTTTGCGAAAGCTAACTTTAAAAAGATTAATCTGGAACTCTCTAAATTGAATTGGCCCGATTATAGTGGTAATATTGAAATCAATGTTTCACATTTTAATAAAACTATTTTTAATTTATTTGAAAGGTTTGTTCCGAAATGTTTTGTTACCCAAAGTAAAAACTCAAATTTGTGGTTTTCGAAAGAGCTATGTAAACTAAAAAATAGAAAAGCTCGTGCTTTTAAACTTTATAAAAAACTGGAATGCTTAGTGAATATTTAAAATATTCTAAGTTACGACGAGAGATTGCGGTAGTTAACAAAAAATGTTATGAAAACTACATAAATAAAGTTAAAAATAACATTATTCGCAATCCAAAATCTTTTTATGGTTTCGTTAACTCCAAACTCAGGATATCCAATTTTCCGTCCGCGATGAAATATAATTCAACCATGTCATGTGACAATTATACTGTTGAGCAAAGTAAGATGCGCGCAGTTTCAAAGTAATATAGCGACTGACTTTATTGAATATGACATACTACATTGTACATAGGAACAGTATAAAATGGAAATGAAAATTTAGTGATGCCAGATTTACATTATTTCATAACACTTCCCTTTAATGGAACATCTGACAACACTCAAAATATGTTAGTTAAATCAAAAATATTTAAATGTTACATGTTTACAAGACTTTACTGTAAGCCTAACTTAATATTAATAAATTCATTCTTTACAGTAGGTATAGCCTTTGTTAAACCATCTGCTAACATTTCGTTTGTAGAAATATATTCTAGTTGCAAAGGCTTATCTTGCAACTTTTCTCGTATAAATTTCGCCTTGATATCCACATGCTTAGTACGGGGAGAAAAATTATTGTTGCGAACAATATGAATAGCGCTCTTGTTATCGCAGTACATTTTTATTCCCTTTGTACCACCATGAATTAGTTCCGATTCTAGACGATGTAACCAGATTGCTTCTTGCATTGCGCTCACTACGGATGTTAGCTCAGCTTCCGTTGATGACAATGCTACGGTTCGCTGTCTGTGCGATGACCAAGAAATAGCTCCACCTTGCATTACAAATACGTAACCAGATGTTGATCGCCTTTGATCAAGATCTCCTGCCCAGTCGGCATCACAATAACCAACTAAGCTTTGAGCCGATTTCTGGAACACTATGCCTTTGTTGACTGTACCCTTCAAATACCGCATCACGCGCTTCACTGCTAGCCAATGAGCTTTGCCGGGGTTTTGTGAAAAACGACTTAGCAAATTGACTGCGAAGCTAATATCGGGTCGAGTATTTTGTGCAGCGTACAATAGACTACCAATTGCCTCCATATATGGAATCTTTTCCATCTCTTTCTTTGCTTCTTCAGTTTGTGGACATATTTCCAAAGTTAGCTTTTGCGACAAATCTAGTGGCGTAGCAACCGCATTACAATCATTCATTCCAAACCGTTTTAGTACACTAGAAATATATTCAGACTGATCAAGTTTGATTAACTTTTTTACCTCATCGCGCTGAACTCTCATTCCAAGTACGGATGACACTGAACCCATGTCTTTCATTTTAAATTTTGATGACAACACGTTCTTTATCCGCTGCGTAGCCTCCTTGTCATTAGAGAACACCAAAACGTCGTCCACGTAAATTGCTACATACACCATGCTATGCTTACTTACACAATAGTAAATGCATTGATCAACTTCGCTCCGATTTAGTCCCAAACTGATAAGTGCCTCGTTCAATTTATCGTTCCAAACTTTGCTTGCTTGTTTTAAACCATACAATGATTTTAGAAGACGACATACCCTGCCTGAATTGTCATCATAACCTTCAGGTTGTTTCATGAACACTTCTTCTTGAAGTTCACCGTTCAAGAATGCAGTTACCGCATCTAATTGATGCACCGACAAATCATGCTTCGCCGCCATAGCAAATAAAAATCGTAATGAATTGTACCTGACTACTGGAGAAAAAGTTTCCGAATAATCAATGCCTTGTTTCTGTGAACAACCCTTAACAACGAGTCTTGCTTTATAACGAACAAACGCACCTTCAGCGTTGCGCTTAGTCTTAAAAACCCACTTCGAATTTATTGCTCTTTTGCCTTTAGGTAATTTCGTAAGTACCCAAGTTTTGTTTGATTTGTGAGAATCTATCTCCTCTTTCATTGCGCGTTTCCAATCACCTGCTTCTGGACTATTCAATGCCGCTTCAAGACTTACAGGATCATCACCATCGGACATCATGCTTAACAACAAACTACCTTTAGATTTGTTTGCAATACGTTCCGATCGACGGACTACACACTTGTTGTTATGCTGATCAGCTGCTTCGTTTTCATCGTACTCATTATCTGAAGAATTACTGACATCAGACAATTCGCTTTCTATTACTTCCCCTGAATTGTTAATGTCATTAGATTCTTTTTCGTTAATAATATCAACTATTAGGTTTGGCTCCGCTCGTTTGGATTTATTGTAAGAATCTTCTAAAAATTTAACATCACGACTCACAATAAACTTGTTATCTGATTTTCGATAAAGCCGATATGCCTTGGATGCAACGCAATAGCCAACAAAAACACATTCATCTGATTTTGCATCTAACTTCAAACGTTTTTGCTTTGGTATATAAACCATCGCTGTGCAACCAAATATGCGTAAGTGTTTTAAATTTGGTCTCACACCGGACCATATTTCTTCCGGACTTTGGCTTTTGCCTCTACACGGAATGCGATTTACTAAATATGCTGCCGTATTTGCAGCTTCTGCCCAGAATATGTTTTCTAGACCAGAATCCAGCAACATGCATCTTACACGTTCAATTAAAGTACGGTTCATCCGCTCAGCAACTCCGTTCTGCTCTGGGGTATATGGTGCTGTTTTTTGATGAACAATACCACTTTCACGAATAAATTTTATGAATTGTGAATTACAATATTCTGTACCATTATCTGTTCTCAGAACTTTTATTTTACGACCACATTGTGTTTCTACCTCGTTTTTAAATTGCTTGAATTTCTCAAATACATCTGATTTGTGCACGATTGGTATAGCGAATACCTTTCTTGAGAAATCATCAACAAACACCAACAAGAATCTTGCGCCGCTGAACGATTTTGTGCTAATTGGACCAAGCACATCCGAATGTATAATGTCCAGCAAATTTTCAGCACGTGTACCAGCCGATTTAGTTATTATTCTAGTTTGTTTACCCTTACAGCATACAATACAGCCATTTTCACTTACGTCGCTGTAATTTACTCCAAGCGTTGAATTCTGCACCTGATTCATGCTGTTTTTGCAAATATGTGCTAACCTGCGATGCCAAAGTTCAAAACTGTCAATTGTTGTCATTGCTCTTCCAACTGGAATTTTCGCACAGTCCAGTTTATACAAACCATTTTCCGCGTACGCTTTTGCAATTAATCGGTTTTTTACATCATAAACCTTACATACATTGCCTTCGAACACCACTTTTTTGTTTTGTTTTGTTATTTGCCGCACCGATAAAAGATTAGCGCAAAGACTGGGAACATATTCGACATTTCGAATATTAGTTTCGATCTTCTGACGGTTTACCTTCAGGACTAGGTTGACTTCGCCTACACTGTTAACAGGAACTCGCTCTCTGTTAGCTAAAATTACTTCATTATGCTCAGCTGTTCTCAACTTCGAAAGTAACTTCTGATCGTTCGTCATATGTGACGTTGCGCCAGAGTCGATGTACCATACACTTTCGCCGCTCTGAGAATGCAAACACGAATTTGCTAAGAGCGAATTCGAAAACATTGCCGTCTTATTTTTTCCTTCATTCTCATTTACTTTCATTGTTTGCGTAGACTTGCGACACTCTTTTCGCACATGGCCTTCTTGACCACAGTTGTAGCATCGAAACCTTTTCCGATTGGAATTTTTAACATTCCTTTTTTGTTGGAAATTCTTCGAATATAATGCGTTGTCAGTTGATTCTTTGTTGCAATCGAATTTGACATCCTGCAACAACAAACTCTTAACGCTATCGACAGTTAGCTTCGCTCTGGAATTTTCTACAGCCATAACGAGTGATTGGTACTCGTTGGGCAACCCAGCAAGCAATAATGATGCTACTAATTCATCGCCTACGTCCAGACCAGCATTTCGCAATTTAATTGCAGTCATGACCATATCGTTGACATAATCCTGCACGGATTGAAATTGCTCCAGTTTTAACTGCACCAGCTTTTTCAAAAGCTCTACTTTGCGAGTTAAACCGCTGTCTTCATATGCTGCCATTAAAGAATCCCACGCGTCTTTTGCAGTCACTGCACTTGCAATATGTGAGAAATTACACGGTTCCACCATGAGAGTAATTTCCGCCAATGCTCGTTCATTGCTGTCATGGTCTTTTTCCGATGAACCCTCGGATAAGCCGTTTTGGGTTATTTTCCAACAACTTTTTAACACAAGATACGATTTTGCGTTTCGCCGCCAATTATCAAAATTTTCGCGGCCCCGAAGTTTTTCGAATGGAAAACTTAGACTACCGGACGCCATTTTCGATTAAATAAAAACTATTTTTAATTTAATTTATATTTAGTGACTGGGCCCATAACCTGTTGAGCAAAGTAAGATGCGCGCAGTTTCAAAGTAATATAGCGACTGACTTTATTGAATATGACATACTACATTGTACATAGGAACAGTATAAAATGGAAATGAAAATTTAGTCATGCCAGATTTACATTATTTCATAACATATACTATTTCTAATATGTTTGCTGAATTCTTTAAGTCTAATTATTGTTCTAACTCCCCTACGAATGTGCCATATCAACATGTGTCTTGTCCGATTACCGTTATTAATGCACCTATAATTTCTGAATTAGATGTCTTAAACCATCTAGATACATTAAAAAGTTCGTTTAAATATGGCCCCGATATGATTCCCTCATGCTTCCTTAAAAATTGTGCAAAATATATTTATCTACCTTTAACCAAGCTTTTCAACTCATCATCAAGGTATTTTTCCGTCATTGTGGAAAAACTCTTTTATAATACCTTTGCATAAAAGCGGTGTTAGATCATCCGTTGAGAACTATAGGGGGATAGCAAAAATGTCAGCTATACCCAAACTTTTTGAAGCTGTTTTCACTGACCAAATTACATTCTCGATTTCTCCATTGATTTCATTTTCTCAGCATGGATTCTGTAAAGGGAAATCTACAGCAACAAACTTGCTTGAATTTGTAAGCCATGTGTCAATGGGTTTTAGAGACAATAAGAATACCGATGTTATTTATACAGACTTTAGTAAAGCATTCGATAGAGTAAACCACTCTATTCTATTGAAAAAATTGGATTATCTTGGTTTTCAACCAAGACTTCTTAATTGGGTATCCTCATATCTTACTAACAGAAAACAACAAGTTATATTTAATAACACTTTATCCGATTCAATTATGGTCCCTTCAGGCGTTCCACAAGGTAGTCATCTCGGTCCGATTCTGTTCTTATTGTTTATTAATGATATACCTTCCGTAATTAAGTTTTCAAACATTTTATTATATGCGGATGATGTAAAACTTTTTAAATCATATACTTCTTATAATGATAGAACTGAGTTACTATCGGACTTTAATAATTTAGTTACTTGGTGTCACATAAATGATATGCCACTGAATCTTAAAAAATGTAAAACGATGTGCTTTTCCCGTAGATCTGTTGATCCTTCTCCCTATGTAATAAATTACTTCAGTTTAGAGCAAGTATCTAGCTTTGTTGATTTAGGAGTTACTATGGACCCTAAACTAAATTTTAATTCTCATGTAAATTCAATTGTTTTAAAAGTTAAAGGTGTTCTTAGCTTTGTTAAACGTTGGTCTAAAGAATTTAGTGATCCGTATATTACTAAAACTCTTTTTACAACATTGGTAAGACCTATATTGAGTTCTGTGGTATGGAATCCTAGCTACAATACCCATTCTGATAAGTTAGAGTCAGTTCAAAAACAATTTTTACTTTTTGCTTTAGGTCACTTATTCTGGGATTCAAGATTGAATCTTCCTCCGTACACTAGACTTAAAACTTATAAATCTACCTACACTCACTAGTCGTAGGGAAATGCTAGGTATAATATTTCTAGTAAAACTTCTGAATGGTTCTGTTTGTAGCTCTTTTCTTTTGTCTGATATCAAGTTTAATGTCCCATTTCGTTAATCTAGGCATTTAGACCATTACTTTTAAAATCTGCGAGAACAAATTTTGAGTTAAACGAACCATTCCGTCAAATATGTTATGATTTTAATTCTCATTCCAGCACATTTGACCTGTCTGATTCGATCTTTAGCATTAAAAAAACTATTTTGTCTTCGCTTAATAAGTAACATTAAACATTTTTTAACCTTTTGCTTATGTAAATTTTAAATCTTAGCTGTTGAAATTTTTCTTTCTGTAGCTGAGCAGTTTGAGATCTCGACGCTTAAAAACTCTTGCCTTTCATGACTCGTCAAATTCCGCTCGTTTGCGGATTGCGCCCCACGCGTCGGTTGGGCGGGAGGTGGGTAATCGTTTGGGTTTATATATTATTATATTTACTTTATACATGTATTATCGTACTACACTATTTACATATGAATAACGTATTGAATAGGTGAACAATTTTTGCTATCGAACAAAGGCTGGAGGAAGAGTGGCAAATCTCAAATACCCCGAGCGGCCTGGAAGTGTAAGCTGCGTACATTATGTGATGACACTTTTGGTTTCTTTAGAAGTTTTTGTAAGATCTGTTCTTTCATTAATTTTACTAGTACTAGATTCATCCAATTTCAGGGAGGAGGGTTTCTATAAAATATAAAGTAAAATTTGTATTTTACAACATAAAAGTTGGTAATAATTACCTTATGTTTCAGGAATTCTAAATATAGCACGGGCAACGTTCTAGTCATAACATCCATACTCTTGCTGTTGTGTTTCCACTGAACTAATTTCGTTGAATCCATGTCATTGTAAAGCGATACAATAACGTTATGATTCCTCTATACAAGGTGAAAATGAATCAAAAAAGTCCTCCTAATTAAAAAACAAGAGGTTTTTAAATTTGTATGATCACAAACATTCACTTAAATTTACCCTCTAATTTCTATGTGTCAGCTGCTGGTATGGCCAACTGAAGTGCCGGTAAGTCCAAAAATACTGCATTTACTTTGCCCTCTAGCTCATTGGCAAAACCCAATTGACACACGTCACGATGATAAACGGTTACAAAATCACCTAAACCATGTCGTTCCAATTCTCGTGCTTGTTTTGACCAAAAGGTTTAATTGCACGTAAAAAAAGTGACATTAATCCTAATATCTGGTGTGTAAATGATTTTTGTTCCATGTAGCAGCATTTGCATCCATAGTTCTTGCTTGTAGCACATATTCCATCGCTTCGAAAGTTCTACGCTGCTACCATAAGTGACACCAATAAGTTTGCGTACCTTTAACGCGCCGTATGAGGTTTAAAATATCTGTATGGAAATTTTTGCGTGCTTCGAATTGACAGTGCAATGAAATATTACTGTATCACCTTCTTCAATTCCATATTTTGGATTTAGAATACTATTATTTTACGTTTTACTTATTTAAAAATCCGTGCTTCTATAATTTAAACTTTAATTAGGCTGCAGATCATTGATTTAAATAAAACACGCAAAATAATACTTCACAAGCAGCCATGATATATGTATGTAGCTCAAAACAAAACTTGTTCAAACACGTAAGCTTTGGTTGTTTCTTTCTATCATTCAGGGTGCTGTACGAGAGAAAAGTTGAGGTAAATGTTTATGCACATTTTGCCCTTTGTTGCATATGTGTGTATGTAGTGGTGTTATTAAAATTTCTTTGAATGTGTTGGAGTTTTAGTACCCATGACTTGCTGGGTACACGTTTACTTTTTGCTGCCAACACTGTTGGACCTATTTTATTTAGCATTTGGGACAGCAAGAATTTTATATAGTACATATAGTTCTGCGTGGTTTTTATTTCAAACTAGCTGACCCGGCGGCAAACTCTCTTCCGCCTTAGAAGCAATGATTTTATTGAGTTAATTTTTGTATGAGGATAATCCAAGAATGATATATATAATCTAAAAAATGCTCTCTCTCTCTTCAGTGTAGCACCTTGTGACAGACGATATTTTTCGTTTTATAATCAGGTGCAAGAACAAATAATGCTGACCATGGGATAAACATGAATTTTCTAGGTTCAGACCATAAACTTTCAAGAATAGCTTTTATCATTGGTTAATGATCACGACAGATCGGTTGAGATCAACAGACTCCTCGGAATGAGAACTTCTTCACTTTCGAACTTTCTTTCGAGTATCATTCCGTAGATCAAATTTTTCATAAACGCTACAAGACGGAGCTAACTCATACACCATTACACATGCAATTTTTTTCAGCTTTTACCAATACATACACATTGCTAACATTTTGTAGTTAAGTGGCAATCTCGGTAGTTAGAGTACCAAAATTCATTAACCCTAATTTTTGTATGTGTAAGAGAGAGATACAATGAACCGTTCAAAAAAGGCCGCCATGGCCGTTGTTCATTTGAAAATAAAATTTTATGTGAAGGGATGTAAGCGCGTTTTAAATATTTCTTTTTTTTTGTTAAGTGTTTTTGGATATTTATCCATCTTATAAATGCATTATTTGTGTTACTTTTGTTATTTGTTTTTATAATTAAAATTTCATTTCATTGTAGTTATACGTGTGTGCACAGCAAAGGAGGAGCAAGGAGGTGACGGTGAAATTGGTGGAGGTATGTTTCATATATTTTTAATACATAATACAAATTAGTAATTTTAAAAAATTTCAGATTTATGGATTTAGAATTGGTGTAATATATAACAACAACAACGCAGAAAACAATGGAAAATAACATGGTAAATATAAATGCGTATATGTGCATGTGGAGTTAGTGAGTATTAAGATGTACATACATATGCACATATGTACAATGAATGCATCTGTTGCATTGTGTTCAAAATATTTATTTAGAATAATTTTTATTTTGATGTTAAAAAGTTGTTTATTTTTTGTTTAGTTATTACAAGCATTAAGCTCTGTAGATATATATATATATATATATTGGTGGTATATATATATATATATACGTTTGTTTTTTAGCATTACTTATATTTTCATTATCCATTTCAGATATTGAAAACACAAATCTTCTTCTGCTTACGCGGTTATAGCCGAGTCCACAACAGCGCGCCACGCATCTCTCCTTTTGTTAGTTAGGCGTCAATTGGTAATACCAAGTCAAGGCAGGTCCTTCTAAACCTGGTCCTTCCATCGGAGTGGAGGTCTCCCTTTTCCTCGGCTTCCATCAGCGGGTACTGCATCGAAAACTTTCGGAGCTGGGGCACTTTCGTCCATTCGAACAACATGACCCAGCCAGCGTAACCTCTGCCTTTTTATTCGCTGGACTATGTTTATGTCGTCGAACAACACATCCAGCTCATCATTTCAACTTCTGCGGTATTCGCCGTTGTCAAAGTTTAAGGGAACATAAATCTTCCGCAAAACCTTTCTCTCGAAAACTCCTAGTGCCGTCTCATCGGATGTTGATACCGTTCACGCTTCTGCACCATAAAGTAGGACGGGAATGATGAGGGACTTGTAGAGTTTAGTTTTTGCTCATCGAGAGAGGACTTTACTTTTCAATTGCCTACTCAGATCATAAACACAAATACTTTGCACAAATGGAGTATTACAATAGCTACAACTTTTCTTAGGTTTGTACTACGGATATAAATACAATATTTTCTAATCGTTAATAACAATTTCTATTTCTAATATTTTTCAAGCATGATAAACAAGACAACAACAAATCCCATCGGATATTTAGATTAGCAGTTGCACAACCTCTTTCCGACGAGCTAAACCTTTTTATGATGCACATATGGGATAGGATTGTGTGGAATTGACATCAAACAATATTGGTTCATTAGTTTCGTTGGATCCTTACAGGATAGTTATAAGGAAATCGTTCGCGTTTAGTATTAATTTCTTCATTTGCTAATTCATAATTTATATGTAAAATATTATTAAATAATACAAATGAATGTTCGAATACTAATAACATTCGTAATGTATGTGTGATTGGCGTTGCAACCGTTTAGCCGGTTATAGCCGAATCGACGATAGTGCGCCACCTCTCTCTCTCCTTCGCAGTTCGGCGCCAGTTGGAGACTCCAAGTGTAACCAGGTCGCTCTCCACCTGGTCCCTCCAACGGAGTGGAAGTCTTCCTCTTCCTCGGCTTCCTCCGGCGGGTACTGCATCGAACACTTTCAGAGCTGGAGTGTTTTCGTCCATTCGAACAACATGACCTAGTCAGCGTAGCCGCTGTCTTTTTTTCGCTGAACTATGTCAATGTCATCGTATAACGCGTACAGCTCATCGTTCCATCGCCTGCGATATTCGCCGTTGCCAATGTTCTGAGGACCATAATTCCTGCGCAACATTTTCCTCTCGAAAACTCCTAGTGTCGTCTCATCTGATGTTGACATCGTCCAAGCTTCTGCACCGTAAAGCAGGACGGGAATGATAAGCGACTTGTAGAGCTTGATTTTGGTTCCTTCTCGGTTTAGCTCTGCACCTCTTATAATTTTTTCCAGCATCAGGTTAAAAAAATCGCACGATAGTGAGTCACCTTGTCTGAAACCTCGTTTGGTATCGAACGGCTCGGAGAGGTCCTTCCCAATCATGACGGAGCTTTTGGTGTTGCTCATTCGTAATAGTAATGGAATTTTATTTGAATTGTATAACAACAACTACAAAAAATAAAAATGTAATAATTAATACTAAATTTATATATGAAATTAAATTTCGCGTGTGAACGCAATGAGTGACACCAAAACAGTATCTGGTGATAAGCGACAGTAATATTCGAGTATGAACAGGGACTAAGAAATTTTTACGTGCTCTCAAATCAACAATTGCACTAATATAGCGCCATCTTGTGGTGATGGGATAAATGTTAAATATTGTAACGAAAATGGTACCAGAACAAACTACCCAGCAAGTCATGGGTACTGAAACTCCAACACATTCAAAAAAAATTTAATAACACCACTACATACACACATATGCAACAAAGGGCGAAATGTGCATAAACATTTACCTCAACTCTTCTTTCGTACAGCACCCTGAATGACAGAAAGAAACAACCAACCCTGCAAGACAGGTACCGGTGAAATGCCAGGAACGGTACTAGGAGTTTCAATGAAAGTTTCTATGCCATTCTTAAGGGCGAATTGACAAAAGTACCCGAAACTATTGTGTACGTGTGATCGTTCATCCCTTTCTTGCACATTTCATTCATCATTTAACAATTTATATATACCTCTTGCACAATTCTGTGAATGATCTTGGTACAATCACGGATGAAAGACCCAAAACTGCGAACGAAAACCACATGTGCACTTTCAGTACTGTTCTTAGTACTATTACGGATGAAATACCTAAAACTGCGAACGAAAACTCCACGTGCACTTTCAGTACTGCGACCCACAAAAGCCCTGAAACTATACCCGCAATTTTCGGTTAGTTCTTCCAAAATTCCAAATGAGAATTTAATAACAAAATCATTAATCATATTTCATATTTATTGAAAATATCATGCCATTTAGGTGTTTATTATTATATTTACTTTATAAATGTATTATCGTACTACACTATATACTTATGTATAAAGAATTGAATAGTTGAACAATTTTTGCTATCGGACAAAAGCTGGAGGAAGAGTGGCAAATGTCAAATACCCCGTACGGGCTGGAAGTGTAAGCTGCGCACATTATGTGAGGACTAGTTTGGTTCCTTTAGGAGTTTTTGTAAGATCTGTTCTTTCATTAATTTCACTAGTACTAGATTCATCTGGGAGGAGGGTTTCTATAAAATATAAAGCAAAATTTGAATTTTTATAAAGTTTGTAATAAAAGTTGGTAATAATAACCTTATGTTTCAGAAATTCTAAATCTAGCACGGCACCGTTCAAGTCTTAACATCCATGCTCTTGCTGTATTATTTCTATTGAACTAATTTCGGTGAATTTATGCCCTTGTAAAGCGATATAACAAAGTTATGATTCCTCAATACAAGGTGAAAATGAATCAAAAAAGTCCTCCTAATTTAACATACAAACAGTTTTTAAATTTCTATGAGCACAAACATTCACTTAAATTTACCCTTTAATTTCTGTGTTTTAGCTGCTAATGGCACGGCCATGTGCCGGTAAGCCCAAAAATACTGAAACTGCTTTGCCCTCTAGCTCATTGGCAAACCCCAGTTGACACACGTCGTGTCGTTCCAATTCTCGTGCTTGTGTTGACCAAAAGGTTTAATTGCACGTACAAAAGTCACATTAATGCCGGTATTCTGCTTGTCACATTTGTCTCATGTCTTTATTTGTCACAATTGCGAACTGGCGACCCTGTTAGTCAGGAAGTATCATTTTGGTATTCTGGCTGATACAGTCTCAAAAAAGTTCACCAAATAGTGTGGTGAAAAGAAAAGCAAGCTATCAGCTGTTTATTTTAGTTGATTAGAGATGAGTGCATGTTCACAATGATACTTTATGAATTGATTGCACGCAATTAGTTTTTTTTTTACCAAATTTCAGCAGAAAAATTTCTTGTAAATAATTGGATAATACTATTAATGAAAATAATACTGAAATAGTTTATAATAAATGCGTAATATATGCATTTTATCTGAATCAATTGTTAAGTAAATATGAAAAATGTTAACAACCTAACAATCGACTAACACATGTTCTCATCCTTACATTTGAGCATAATGGCAATCGAAGGTAAATAATTGTAAAAAATACAAATTCATTATTTTATGATTATTATATATTTTAGATTTTGGATATATATATACATACATATTTGTGTTTTGGAAATCGAAAGAATTTCCTAAACGTATTTTCTTCATATAAAAAGTGATCTTCCTTGTTGCGCAAAATAGCCAGATTGCGCCTACGAGTGTAGCTAAAACATAGGTACTTTGTTATCCATTATTGCAAAATTACAAATATTAATACATTACCTCTCTTCTTCTCGTTTTTTTTTTCATTATAATATATATTAGGCCAATTGCATCAACCATTATTGTGCTCTTGTTTTTCTGTGACCTGGTTTAAAGCACATCACAAATTAGAGACTGATATTGCTCAAATAGAGATGAGACAAACTCGCCAGAATACCAAAAAGTCACTATAGAGATTACACCACAGATTCGTCTCTATTAGAGACTTGAGACTGCTCGCAGAATACCGGCATAAACTTAATATCTGTTGTGTAAATGATTTGTGTTCCATGTAGCAGCATTTGCATCCTTAGTTCTGGATTTGCTTGCAGTACATATTCCATCGCTTCGAAAGTTCTACGCTGCTACAATAAGTGACACAAATAAGTTTGCGTACCTTTAACGCGCCGTATGAGGTTTGAAATATCTGTGTGAAAATTAATTAAAATGTAAGGCAAGATAATATTATTATATTCAACAATTATTTACATATTCAGTGGTTTCGCAATTGATGTTGACCATTGTTGGCGTAGCTTCTATTGCGTGTTTCGAATTGACAGTGCAATGAAGTATTACTGTATCACCCTCTTCAATTCCATATTTTGGCTTTAGAAAACTTTTATTTTACGGTTTTCTTATTTAAAAATCCGTGCTTCTATAATTTAAACTTTAATTAGGCTGCAGATCACTGAATTAAATAAAACACGCAAAATAATACTTCACAAGCTATATCATGGCTGCTCAAAACAAAACTTGTTCAAACACGAGAACAAGAGCATGGATGTTAAGACTTGAACGGTGCCGTGCTAGATTTAGAATTCCTGAAACATAAGGTTATTATTACCAACTTTTATTACAAACTTTATAAAAATTCAAATTTTGCTTTATATTTTATAGAAACCCTCCTCCCAGATGAATCTAGTACTAGTGAAATTAATGAAAGAACAGATCTTACAAAAACTCCTAAAGGAACCAAACTAGTCCTCACATAATGTGCGCAGCTTACACTTCCAGCCCGTACGGGGTATTTGACATTTGCCACTCTTCCTCCAGCTTTTGTCCGATAGCAAAAATTGTTCAACTATTCAATTCTTTATACATAAGTATATAGTGTAGTACGATAATACATTTATAAAGTAAATATAATAATAAACACCTAAATGGCATGATATTTTCAATAAATATGAAATATGATTAATGATTTTGTTATTAAATTCTCATTTGGAATTTTGGAAGAACTAACCGAAAATTGCGGGTATAGTTTCAGGGCTTTTGTGGGTCGCAGTACTGAAAGTGCACGTGGAGTTTTCGTTCGCAGTTTTAGGTATTTCATCCGTAATAGTACTAAGAACAGTACTGAAAGTGCACATGTGGTTTTCGTTCGCAGTTTTGGGTCTTTCATCCGTGATTGTACCAAGATCATTCACAGAATTGTGCAAGAGGTATATATAAATTGTTAAATGATGAATGAAATGTGCAAGAAAGGGATGAACGATCACACGTACACAATAGTTTCGGGTACTTTTGTCAATTCGCCCTTAAGAATGGCATAGAAACTTTCATTGAAACTCCTAGTACCGTTCCTGGCATTTCACCGGTACCTGTCTTGCAGGGTTGGTTGTTTCTTTCTGTCATTCAGGGTGCTGTACGAAAGAAGAGTTGAGGTAAATGTTTATGCACATTTCGCCCTTTGTTGCATATGTGTGTATGTAGTGGTGTTATTAAATTTTTTTTGAATGTGTTGGAGTTTCAGTACCCATGACTTGCTGGGTAGTTTGTTCTGGTACCATTTTCGTTACAATATTTAACATTTATCCCATCACCACAAGATGGCGCTATATTAGTGCAATTGTTGATTTGAGAGCACGTAAAAATTTCTTAGTCCCTGTTCATACTCGAATATTACTGTCGCTTATCACCAGATACTGTTTTGGTGTCACTCATTGCGTTCACACGCGAAATTTAATTTCATATATAAATTTAGTATTAATTATTACATTTTTATTTTTTGTAGTTGTTGTTATACAATTCAAATAAAATTCCATTACTATTACGAATGAGCAACACCAAAATCTCCGTCATGATTGGGAAGGACCTCTCCGAGCCGTTCGATACCAAACGAGGTTTCAGACAAGGTGACTCACTATCGTGCGATTTTTTTAACCTGATGCTGGAAAAAATTATAAGAGGTGCAGAGCTAAACCGAGAAGGAACCAAAATCAAGCTCTACAAGTCGCTTATCATTCCCGTCCTGCTTTACGGTGCAGAAGCTTGGACGATGTCAACATCAGATGAGACGACACTAGGAGTTTTCGAGAGGAAAATTTTGCGCAGGATTTATGGTCCTCAGAACATTGGCAACGGCGAATATCGCAGGCGATGGAACGATGAGCTGTACGCGTTATACGACGACATTGACATAGTTCAGCGAAAAAAAGACAGCGGCTACGCTGACTAGGTCATGTTGTTCGAATGGACGAAAACACTCCAGCTCTGAAAGTGTTCGATGCAGTACCCGCCGGAGGAAACCGAGGAAGAGGAAGACTTCCACTCCGTTGGAGGGACCAGGTGGAGAGCGACCTGGTTACACTTGGAATCTCCAACTGGCGCCGAACTGCGAAGGAGAGAGAGAGGTGGCGCACTATCGTCGATGGGATTTGTTGTTGTCTTGTTTATCATGCCTGAAAAATATTAGAAATAGAAATTGTTATTAACGATTAGAAAATATTGTATTTATATCCGTAGTACAAACCTAAGAAAAGTTGTAGCTATTGTAATCCTCCATTTGTGCAAAGTATTTGTGTTTATGATCTGAGTAGGCAATTGAAAAGTAAAGTCCTCTCTCGATGAGCAAAAACTAAACTCTACAAGTCCCTCATCATTCCCGTCCTACTTTATGGTGCAGAAGCGTGAACGGTATCAACATCCGATGAGACGGCACTAGGAGTTTTCGAGAGAAAGGTTTTGCGGAAGATTTATGTTCCCTTAAACTTTGACAACGGCGAATACCGCAGAAGTTGAAATGATGAGCTGGATGTGTTGTTCGACGACATAAACATAGTCCAGCGAATAAAAAGGCAGAGGCTACGCTGGCTGGGTCATGTTGTTCGAATGGACGAAAGTGCCCCATGGTCAGCATTATTTGTTCTTGCACCTGATTATAAAACGAAAAATATCGTCTGTCACAAGGTGCTACACTGAAGAGAGAGAGAGCATTTTTTAGATTATATATATCATTCTTGGATTATCCTCATACAAAAATTAACTCAATAAAATCATTGCTTCTAAGGCGGAAGAGAGTTCGCCGCCGGGTCAGGTGGTTTGAAACAAAAACCACGCTGAACTATATGTACTATATAAAATTCTTGCTGTCCCAAATGCTAAATAAAATAGGTCCAACAGTGTTGGCAGCAAAAAGTAAACGTGTACCCAGCAAGTCATGGGTACTAAAACTCCAACACATTCAAAGAAATTTTAATAACACCACTACATACACACATATGCAACAAAGGGCAAAATGTGCATAAACATTTACCTCAACTCTTCTCTCGTACAGAACCCTGAATGATAGAAAGAAACAACCAAAGTTTACGTGTTTGAACAAGTTTTGTTTTGAGCTACATACATATATCATGGCTGCTTGTGAAGTATTATTTTGCGTGTTTTATTTAAATCAATGATCTGCAGCCTAATTAAAGTTTAAATTATAGAAGCACGGATTTTTAAATAAGTAAAACGTAAAATAATAGTATTCTAAATCCAAAATATGGAATTGAAGAAGGTGATACAGTAATATTTCATTGTCAATTCGAAGCACGCAAAATCCATACAGATATTTTAAACCTCATACGGCGCGTTAAAGGTACGCAAACTTATTGGTGTCACTTATGGTAGCAGCGTAGAACTTTCGAAGCGATGGAATATGTGCTACAAGCAAGAACTATGGATGCAAATGCTGCTACATGGAACAAAAATCATTTACACACCAGATATTAGGATTAATGTCACTTTTTTTACGTGCAATTAAACCTTTTGGTCAAAACAAGCACGAGAATTGGAACGACATGGTTTAGGTGATTTTGTAACCGTTTATCATCGTGACGTGTGTCAATTGGGTTTTGCCAATGAGCTAGAGGGCAAAGTAAATGCAGTATTTTTGGACTTACCGGCACTTCAGTTGGCCATACCAGCAGCTGACACATAGAAATTAGACGGTAAATTTAAGTGAATGTTTGTGATCATAAAAATTTAAAAACTTCTTGTATGTTTAATTAGGAGGACTTTTTTGATTAATTTTCACCTTGTATTGAGGAATCATAAAGTTGTTGTATCGCTTTACAAGGACATGGATTCACTGAAATTAGTTCAATGGAAATACTACAGGAATAGCATGGATGTTATGACTAGAACGTTGCCCGTGCTATATTTAGAATTCCTGAAACATAAGGTAATTATTACCAACTTTTATGTTGTAAAAATTCAAATTTTACTTTATATTTTATAGAAACCCTCCTCCCAGAAATTGGATGAATCTTGTACTAGTGAAATTAATGAAAAAACAGATCTTACAAAAACTCCTAAAGAAAAAAAAGAGTCCTCACATAATGTGCGCAGCTTACACTTCCAGGCCGCTCAGGGTATTTGACATTTGCCATTCTTCCTCCAGCCTTTGTCAGATATCAAAAATTGTTCAACTATTCAATTCTTTATACATACATATGTATATAGTGTAGTACGATAATACATGTATAAATTAAATATAATAATAACACCTAAATGGCATGATATTTTCAATAAATATGAAATATAATTAATGGTTTTGTTATTAAATTCTCATTTGGGATTTTGGTAGAACTAACCGAAAATAGCGGGTAATAGTACCAAGAACAGTACTGAAAGTGCACTGTAGTTTTGGTTCGCAGTTTTGGGTCTTTCATTCGTGATTGTACCAAGATCATTCACAGAATCGTGCAAGAGGTATAATAAATTGTTAAATGATGAATGTAAAGTGCTGAACACAAAGACGACGACACGACACGACGTAGCGAGGGCTGATCACAAATGTCGCGTTGAAGCCAGCGGCTTGAACATTTTTGGAGACGGTAGCGACATATCAAAAAGCATTTTCATTGTTGCCGTACTAAAATCGTTCACTTCAATAAAATTTACATATTTAGTTTAAAGTGAAATTATTTGTGCAAAAAATGTAAAAATGTGTCGATTTATTTATTTTAAATAATCGATTGCTATTATAAATGATATATCAAAGCTATTTTACGCTCCTGCTGGCAAAATAAGGTCATACTTGTTAGTACTTTGAATAATTTTTCATTTCACATATTAGTGGCAGCTCTTCAGCGGCCATTGTCGTCGACAAAATTTGAAACATTTCTAATTTGGCGACAACGACAACTACAAGCCTGTTGTCGCGTAGTCGTGCTGTTGTCAAAAAATCTGTGCCCATAAGAACGCGTGTATTTCAATATTTGACTGATGTCGCTCGTCGCTTGTCGTCTTCTATGTGTTCAGCACATAATGTGCAAGAAAGAGATGAACGATCACACGTACACAATAGTTTCGGGTATTTTTGTCAATTCGCCCTTAAGAATGGCATAGAAACTTTCATAAATCTGCTAGTACCGCTCCCTGGCATTTCACCGAAGAATTCGCCGGTACCTGTCTTACAGGGTAGAGATCGATATTCGTAGTTGCCAGAATCTTCGAATATGTTCGATGTATTGCTTACAATCGACTATATAATGGCTGCCGGACTGGCAGCAACACACAGTTCTAATAAGAGAGTTGTCGAGTGAGGACAATTCTAAGGAGAGAGTTGTCGAGTAAAGTGTAAAAAAGCTATAAGTTGGAGCTGTAAAGTAGAGTAATAAGTAATAAAGTGTTACGTTATAAGGATTTAGAAATAAAGAGTTGTGTATAGCAATTAAAGTGTGACTTTTATTTGACAATCCAGGGATCGAAGTCAGGGTAGAGTTTCATCGTTAGCGACAGATTTTGGAAATCAGTTACACTATAATACCACAATAAATAAAGTGAATACAAAACTCGTTTGGCGACCAAATGTAATGAGGGTGCCCCTTCGAAGGACAGAGTTCCTTCGCTAACATTATAATATTTAATGCATTAAATTTAACAGTCATCACTAAGTAAAATTTCGATGAGCAACTTGGATCTTATCGATCATTGTTTTCTTCTTTGCAATATGCGATAAACAAAGTTAGATTACACATTTAAAAATACATAAGTGACATTGGTTTACCATTCTATTTCCACTCCAGAACTAAATTCCTATAGTGCACGAAAAAGTCCAATTATTTTTCACAATCAAAAATTATATTGGCGAACCGAGTAGCTTTTCCCAAATTCCATAGCGGTTTAGTGTTACCAGATTCGATAACTTCGAGAACAGTTGTGAAACCAATTAGCTATGCTACCACTGAATATTATTGAAGCGATAACGAAACAGGGTCTATTTATTGGATAAAATAAATTTCCTAAAGTATCGCATTCAAAATGGACCATTTCACAAAGTGATGGCCCAATGGACCACGAGACAAAATGGAGCAAAATTGGTCCAATTGGTCCATAACGGCAACCGTGAACATGAGCAGTTACACGGGACAGAACTTGCTTTCAAGTTGATCACACGAATTAATTGTAAAAATTGGCATAAAGTGAAAGCCGTGACGTAGGCGGCAGGCAACTTGTTATTCTATTATTGTTGTCGTCGTCAAGGAAACTGCTTCCATTTATCGCCAAAATGGATTCACAAGTCTTTATTTTAAATCAATCTGTAGATACGTCGGAAGATTCATTTTCCATAAAATGCATTGCTTGTGTACAATTTTGTAAAAGGGAATAATTCACTTATTTCCACTTTATTCGTCATTAATTTTAAAATTTTAATACTTGTAATTTGAAAATTGGAGGACTCTGCACTCAGCTGATCATTTCTTGATCATCAACTTGAAACACTTCTTGCTCGCAGAAATTGAAAGCAAGATGGCTTTCAAGTTCGGAAAATGAGAGTGTGGTAGTAAAAAAGTGTGAGTGTGTGGCAACTTGCAAGGTAGAATGGGAAACTGTAACATTTATATTTAAATTGTAGTAGTAACAGAGTTTATTATGGTAAATATTCGCTGTTCGATTACTTTATATTCTTACCTTACTTAAATTTTGTATCTTTTAGCAACATAATTGCAAACTAAATGAATTATATAATGATGTTTTAAGCCGTCGTTGTTTTCCTTTTTTTCTGGTGTCACAGGTTGGAGAAGTTTTCACAAGGACCCATTTTCTTCCAACTATGTCCCATCCAACACACTTCTTGGATGGGGGTGAGGTCTCCATTAAGTTGCACGAGTAGATGCATGATCCCTAAAATGTTGACTGAGGTCGTCATCATCAGGATAAATTTTCATTTGATTTTTCATTAGAGCAGGTTTTGTATGTGGTGATTCCAAAAAGCGTTCTTCGCCTTTTCAATTTAGCTCGCCTCCAAACTTGGTCTAAGACCGGAAGGCGTAAAGTGCTTAAACCATATGCAAAAAAATTAGGTCATCACTGTGGTAAATAATGCAAATCTCTTATTTCTCTAACTGCTCTTCGATTCTCCAACTCCGCCTCACACGGAATAATTGAGAAAAATAAGGGAATGAATTAAACAACTTATTATTGGGACAGATGTCAATTCCCATCATACCCCCTGGGAAAGCTCAGACTGTAATGTAAGGGACCTGCTTACTATTAATATAGGTAATATCCCACCTTAGTATTAGATAAAACTATTTGTATAAAAAAGCGCGGCTGGCATAGTATCGGGTTGGAGGGTCCCATTGAGTTATACATATACCGATCATAGGTACATATATATGACTTCGCAGTCAATATCAGGGGCATAGACCAACGGTTGTTTAGGAACAATTCCGAAACGAACTGGGACAAATACATAGCTAAACTTCGTCGCTCTTTAAGTAATCTTTCAGTTCTTGACCAGAAAAGAAAACCGGAAAACGCGATTTCAACAATGCCAACTCGGCTGCACTGATAACGTCTATTGATTCATTCGCCATTAACGAGAACCTCCTGGCTTGCTTGAGGCATATGTTAAGCAATAGACAAACCATATACGATGGAAAAGACATAAAAATCTGCCATAAGGTCACTTTTGGCTCCTCGCTAGGCGGCATCTTGTTGTGTCTTCTAAATAAAAGTATTAGGTAGGAGCGTAGGCTATTTTTTCATAACATTGTAAAAAGCTACGCCAGGAGAGTGGAAAAATAAGGGAAGTGAGGGTACTATTTTGGGAAAACGGTAGGAACGTTCGTTAGGGTTGTTCTAAAGAGAAATTCGTAAAACGAATTTCAGCAAAGCTTACATTTGGCCGCAAGTGGGCATTCCACATCTTGAATAAATTAAAGATAATGCTTTTTGATTGATTGAAAACAGCTCTTTACCTTTATTAGTTAATACTCTGTTTTATTTTCCACTTTATACTTAATTTATGCACATTTTTATTTCTTATTATACTCCACATACAGCTAATCTCCGTGTTTGCTGTCTTTTTGTTTTTGGTCTTTTATATAAATCAAAAATATATATGTATATATAATATTGGAAGAAGGAAAATAAAGCAAATTTGAGTAGTTCACATGTTTGCAACAACAGCGCCAGACACTTGTGCATTGTGTGTGTTTGTATGTATGTAAGTGTATGTGCTAATTATTATTATTATCATATTTGAATATAAAAAGATTTATAATTCTTTATACCTCATATCATTAGATTATTCAATTGAGATTATGACTTTTGAACATTTATGTATACGCTCGATATATGTATTTTTAACTTCTTCATTCAATTTGTTTTTGAGGTGGGGATGAACAACTGTATGTGTGTGAGGGTGATGAGCAATAATTATTTAATTAACGAAAAAACTAATTGGAAGTAATACATAGTTCATATGAACTTCACGGTTACTCGACTAGGTAAGCAGTACAAAAAGTTGCTGGTAGGAAACACACGTAGACTATGAAAAAAGTCCTTTGTGAAGCCAGGATCCCTCCTAGAATAGGTAATAGCAGTCGATAAAGCACCTTGAACCTACCACAAGTCTGCACAGATTTTTCACTTTCATAATCGCTATTTCGCGCCGTTATTCGAGAAAGTGAGATCCGAGAAATCTTTTTCTTGATCTTACAAAGGCGGTACATTCCAGAGGAATGTGATGAAAATCAAATTGACTCCACCTCGTTTCCTTCCATGGAGCTTCTCAGCTAGCATCCGGTAAAATTTTTAACCACACAGCGTGGGTCCCGATGGAACAATGGCCAGTTAGAAAGTTGCTAATGGTAATTACTACGATTTTGCGACTTCGAAGTGCTGCCACTGCCAGCATATGAGCGAGCTTACACTCTATACAATTAATAACATCAAGTTACTGAATAACAGACTCGTTTCGCTTGCAGCCCACACCGAGCATTCGCAAAATCGCTGGAAACTGCGAGCCGATGAGCTTGCTCTTAAGTGCACTCTAGCCGAAATCTCATCACATTGAGAACTAACTAGTAGTGCCTCACTATCCTCCTGCGCTTTTACGCTGGATCAGTGGTTTTCGTATCAACTCGATAGGCGTTGGTTAACGGTCAAAGTGACTATGAGTTTATTTTGGCATAGGGTGGCCAGGAGATCTACTGAACTATTTGCTCCTAGCAACTGAGGCTAATTATCGTTTTGTCTTTAGGAGTTTGCTTCATCAAGGACCGGCTATTTTAGTTGCCCAAGTGGGCATTAAGTTGTTCGTTAATAGCTCGTTTTATCGGGTGATCCAAGTAGAGATCTTTTTGTCAATAGCGTTTTTTTTTTCAAAGATCATACGTGAGTTGTGTCAAGTTGTCATGTTATTTTTGTTCAGCATTTCATTATGGAAAGACTTACGCCTAAACGTTTACAAATTGTTCAACTTTATTTCGAAAACTCACGTTCTGTAAAGAATGTGTTACGACGTTTCGCTCAACTATTGCTATAATCGGCCTACTAAGCGTACTATTCGAATGGGCCGGTTTTTAACCAAATTATGTTTAGCGATGAGATCCATTTCAGGCCCAATGGGTTTGAAAAAAAAAAAATTGGCGCATTTGGCTCTTCGTCCCAGAAGAGATGTAAGAGCTGCCATTTCATACAGAAAAAACCACGGTTTGGTGTAGTTTGTAGGGCGGGGGAATTATCGGTCCATAAAAATCGAAAATGTTGCCGATGAGAACGTAACCGTCAATAGCGAGCGTTATCGCGCTATAATAACCGAGTATTTGATGCTTGAAATTGAATCTCGTGATCTCGGCGACATTTGGTTTCACAACAAGACGGCGCCACTACCCACACATCGCATCAATCAAAGGATTTATTGAGAGAACGCTTCGGTGAGCAAATAATTTCACGGTTTGAGTCGGGTGATTGGTTACCAAGATCGTGTGACATAACACCGTTGAACTTTTTCCTGTGGTACTCTTGTGTTTGTAATCGGAGATTTTTTAAGTGTGAAGCTTGTTGCAACATTTGACCTTTGAGGTACGAAAACAATATCAGAAATTAAATTGAAAATTTATTGTGAAAGTTGGAGACTAATAACGGCAATAGTGAAAAACTGCATGCGGTTATTACGAAAAGCCCTGAACGAAAGATTAAACAAATATTAGCGTTGGTTGAATTGTGGTTATGCAAAAGAATTTCGCGTGCTGCTGTTTGCTTTTTGCGATTATTACTTTATGTACCATATGTATGTATGTATGAATGCATATTAACATGTACAATTATATGCATGTGTACTAGATTGTGCATTAAATGAAAATTGTGTTTAGCATTATTTTTACAATGTAATCTGTTCTTTTTTTTATTTTTTTTGTTGTCTTGTTTTTCTCTTTTGTTTGTTTGCTACTTAAATAACTAGTGTTTTTGGGAAATTACTTGTAAGTATTTATATTATTATACTCTCATACTCTGCTACTACCTTTTTGGCGTATATTGCTGTTTTGTTGGTGTTATTGGTGTTTTGTTGCTGCTGCTGCTGTTGCTATTGTTGTTTTTTTGTTCCGTTGGCACAGCTACACTTACTAGCGCTGTGCTAATCAATTATGTTTTTGTTTTTGCTTTCAGTTTAACCACTTCACCCAACGCTGATTTGAATTGGTTGATACTTGCTCCAACAGCTGTTGTTGTTGTTGTCGGAGCACCGTTAATCGCAACTGACGTGCTCATGGTATTTGTTATTGTATTCTTCTTATACAATCTATCGACTGGAAGTGCAACGTTTGCTACTATTTGTAGTAGTTGTTGTTGTTTTACTGTCGTTAGGATTTGTAATGGTTTTGTTCCTGTGCGAACTTTGGATTTGGCATTCTTTGTAATTTTTAGTTTGGTTGAAGTGGCGTTTATATTGTTGTTATTGTTGGTGTACGCAAAACCGCCGCTATGATTTGTATAGACATTGAAGGAGCGCTTGTCAGCGGCGCCATTTATTTGTGGCCTAGCAGCAGCGCCTTGCAGCAGCGTTAACTCGCCAGCGTCTTTGTTGTCGGTATCTGCTTCGACTGTGTACAAGAGTTCGCTGTCTACGTCGATGTCGTCCAGATCTTCGAGGTCGGCGCTGTCATGCAACGAGTCTATAATGTTAACTAGTTTTGGACGCACATTTGGCGTGTATAAGCTCATGTCTGAATGTAACATTATTTGCTGTTGTTGTAGTTTAAGCGGTAGATTTTCGTAGTTGAGACTGCCACTAGCGCTGCTGTTGGCATTACCATAACTCAAGTTATTCGCTTGTTTGCCGGACGCGTGACGCCCACTACTGTGATTCGGCGTATGTTCGAGCACAGCGCTGTATGCTTGCAAGGACTGCAGCTTACCAACAGTCATGTCATTGACAACAACGTTGATGTCAATATCGCCGTCCGTCTCCTGACCTACGTCATGCGTATTTTCGTGGTCAGTTCCTTGACTTTTATTAATATTATACGCATTTATGTTGGTGTTGTTGTTATTACTCAATTTTCTAACTTCCGCTTCCACACCTATGGCCTTGATGACAGGCCGCGCATCAGTTGACAATGGCTCACTGGCGTCCGCCTTGCGCTGTGACATGCTGCTGTTGTTCGCATAGCTTTTGATGTCATTCGCAAAGTAGTAGTTTGTAAAACTGCCGTTATTATTATGATTATATTTGTATTTATTACTCATTTGATTATTACTGCGATTCAAATGGTAGGCATAATGATAAAACGATGCACCGGGGCCCGACTTTTTTTGTTGCGCTTGTAAAGGTTCTTTAAGTAAATGCTGAAGAAGAAGAAAACAAATAAGAGCACATTATGACTTAAACAGTCTAAATAAGTCAGGAAAGGCTAAGTTTGGGTGGAACCGAACATTTTATACTCTCGCAATTGATTGATTTAATTTTATAAAGATAACACAATTTGACCCATATATTCGGCATAAAGTCCAATAGAATAACGAAAATCATCATATAGAGTATATTAGGGATGACGTAGTTTTTGAACCGACACCAAGGTACACTATATCCAATACTACACACTACACCGATATATGCGGAATTAAGCCCACCGTATTTTTGAAAAACCTATAATTAGGTATTAGACACAGATGATATACAGTGTTTGTGTAAAGTTTTATTCCCCTATCTTCATCGGTTCCTTATGTATAAATTACAAAGTAAAGAAATTAGATGGAATTCAAAATTGAGTTATATGGGAAGTAGTCGAGGTTGTGAACCATTTTCCATGCGTGTCATCAGGGTCTCCAGAAAGTATTATGTACCGAATTTCATAGAAATCGGTCGAGTAGTTTTTGATATAAGTCCATTTCCATGGCTCCACGTCCATTTTCCATTTTTGGAAAATATCTGAGTGCATCTTCTTTCTGCCATTTCTTCTGTAAAATTTAGTGTTTCTGACGTTTTTCGTTAGTGAGTTAACCTACTTTTAGTAATTTTCAACATAACCTTTGTATGTGAGGTGGGCGTGGCTAATATCCCATTATATAATTTTTTATGGTGTGTAATGGGTACGTAAGAAAAATGACTGCTGAAAGTTTGGTTGATATAGCTTTATTGGTTTGCGAGATATTCACAATAAAACTTATTTAGGGGCGAGGCCACGCTCAATTTAAAAAAAAAGGTGCATGGAGTCCCCACGCGCGGAAGAAGTTATACTTCTTAGTGATATTCCAAGAAATGCATATCATTTTGTATGAAAGAAAACTAGCGAGAGGGAAAGGATAAAAATATGGTGGAGTGACCAACACATTCTTAAATTCACATTTTATAAATTTATTAAGCACATTTTATAAAGCAAAGTCCAAATCAATTATCATTTCTGGGTTCTGACGGATTGATATCTATAATATTTACAATTGGATTATGATAACTAAAATACGATATGAAATGCCTTACATCTATTTTATCTATATTTCTCGCAAATACCGCATCAATAGTCGTACCTCCTTTTGTCCTAGGTCCATTTCTTCCATTGATCATTTCTAATGAAAATTTCTCTGAGGAATGCCAGTAATGGTTCAGCTTCTGGCAATGAGAAATTTACATTGAAATCTCCCGCAAGGAGTACCGGTTGTTCGCTATACTCTACTGGTTCTCCGATAATATCTGCAAAAGCTTGCAAACAAACCGATGACAACGGTAATAAAGCTTTACCGATGAACAATTTTTTATCTCTCATCGATGAATTTGGTGATATACACTGGTGGCCACATAATTAGGGACAAAATAAAGTTGAGTAAAACACGCGTTTCAGTTCAATGTTTTTAGCACTAAATTTTTGCCTAGAGACCCACTGTAAATTGCAACGGTATATTATAACTGTGCTCAAAAATGTAGCACGTTTTTGAGTGACAAATTTAGACACTTTTACTAAAATTCGGCGGTTTGATGAATTTATTGTATTTTGAGTGTGCTGGTGCTTGGTCACATAATTAAGGACACCAATTTTTTTTATTGGATTTTTTATTATTTTAACACAAAAACTTGTGGTAAGTTGTATAAATCATTGGTATATTAACTAAATATTCAATATCAAATAAAATAACTGTTAGATATGGGTCGAAAAAAGAGTTGTACTCCAGAATTGAGGAAAATGATTATTTACAAGTACATGAAGGAAAAAATGTCCATTAGAGCCGAAGCGAAGGAACTTTTATGCTCAAAAACAATGGTTCACAATGCTTTGATTCATTACGGAGGACAGGGAGTAAAATAAGAAAAAAACGGCCCAGAAAAACTACTTCAAAGGACGATCGTGTAATTTGTAGAGTTTGCAAGGCGAATCCTTTTTTAACTTCCAGGCAAATTATTGGCACGATAAAGGATCAACTGACCAACGATGTATCAACACGAACCATCAGATGTCGTCGCAAGAAAAAAACTGCACGTATCAAACAAAAACTTAAAGAGTCGTATTAAATTTGCAAAGGAGTATATCGGAAAACCCTTAGAATTTTGGAAACAAATACTTTTGAGCGATGAATCCAAGTGTAATTTATTTGGTTCAGATGGGAAACAATTTGTTCGTTAAATTTTTAATAAATCTATACCTTAGAAGATAATAAATATGGTAACTGAAGTTTAAAAAAATATGTGGCTTTTAAATTATAAAATAAACCAATATTTTAAAAGAAAACGGAGTGTCCTTAATTATGTGACCACCAGTGTATATTTATCCGTTGTAACCGAGCGATCATCGAAGAAACATCATTTCTAATATGCCACAAGACAAAATTAGAAATGAAGTTCATAAACCTCACGCTGTTAGATAAAACGATATACCTCCTCTTCACGGGTGCTAATACTTTCGATTTGCAACGAAAATAAATGAAGACTGACTACAGAAATGATCTTGTGCAGTATAGTCTTAACTTTTCAACGGCCAACACAGAGTATTTCAACCAAAAGTCACACACAATAGTTGAGAATTCGCAGAAATGAAGCAGAAACGAAAGAAAAATAATGCGCAAGCATACAATCATACATATGGGTACACATGTGAATATGTCACCAACCAAAAATTGAAACAATATTCTACAAAAACAAGAATTGCTCAAATAGCATAAGCATGGTAAGTGCTTTAAGTTTTCTGCTTTACTCTCATTCACTCTCGCGTTAATTGTTCAACGCTATTCCCTCTCCACTGAAGCGTTAAACAATTATTGCAACCTTTTCCGAAGTCGTATAAGAAGTACAAGAATTGCTTAAATAGCATAAGCATGGCAAGGGCTTTAAGTTCTCTGCTTTACTCTCATTCACTCTCTCTCTCTCTCTCTCGTGTTAATTGTTCAATCGCCTCTCCACTGAAGCGTTAAACAATTATCGCAACCTTTTCCGAAGTCGCATAAGAAGTATAACTTCAAAAAAAATTACATACATATGCCCCTCCTCGTGCGAACTTTTATGTTTTCCTTTAGGTTTTCGCCATTTTGTGAGTGTCACATTTAGTGAGCAGGACTGCTCTTGAAGGCACCTGTCCTCTGAAATTTTAGCAAGGCAAGGGCAAACCTTCCTGGTGTACAATGGAGCTATCAGAGATCAGATCTTTAAGCAGAAGATTATTCAACAGAGCACACAGTAGCGGCTCTAGTTCCGATTGGGCAATGCATAAGGCGGGACTTGCCGTCCATAAAGCCGCAATAAAGAAAGCCAAGAGAAACTCATTGAGCACCTTTTGCGAAAACGTGGATGGTTGTCACAAGTCAGCGAGTTTCAGACGCATTCTCGAGAAAAATCCCACCATCATGGCGTTCATACCGAAAACCAGACCCAGTCTATCCTCATTTCAATTTAATACTTTGGAGAAACTGATGGACCTGTGTATCAGACGTAAAATTTCTAGAGGAAAGTTGTTAAGGGTACAACACGCTTACAGCGCTGGACACTGCGCTTCACGATATCGTAGGCTAAAGGGAGCCCTCATGCACAATGAATATGCGGTAAACTGTAGATTAAGGTTACGATGAGCAATAAAAATGAAAAAAGGACTATGAATACGTAAATGGTATATCAATTCAACATAACCAATTCGAAATCTGGTTTAATAAATTATTCACTTATATGAATATATGTATCTACATACCGCTCCACTTGTAATTATATCACTGGAACGATGGTGGTAATAATACTGCTGCTGGATCGATTGGTACCGTTTATTTTTGCCACTATCGCCTCTGCTATTACTGATACCAGCAGGTATATCTCCACTATGTCCACTGCCAAGACCGATTCCGCCAACGCCGACGCCAACACTGTCGCTGTCTGCAATGTTGCTGCCACCACCTGAATTTGCATTGAAATTTGTTCTTAAAACTTCGCCCACATTTAGTGTGGTTAATTCGGTTGGGAATACATAGAATATCACCAGCAATACTGAATATGTAAACATGTGGAAGATGACGCACGACCATATAAGATTTATCTATAAAGTAAAATATTAAAGAAAATTTAGAGAAAACACTTTGACAATAAAAATTTTTTGGTAGTTATTATAAAAAATCAGAAACGAATTGGAAGAATCAAGTAAACAACAGAGCTAACCGGAACGCTTAACTTATTCAGATTACAACTCGTATTCAGGCAGAAGGTCTTTTTACATACTGGACACAGAGCCAAATAACAAAGCCAGACTTGTGCCATACTAATTATCGGTATTAAATTTTTTTAACTACTAACTAACTTAAAGACTTTCAGTGCTGCGGAGCGCAGTAGCCACCTGAAAGGTGACGATCCCCTCTGATAGAAAAGCGGCTATTTAGTCTTGAGCTCGATGACTGTGCGCTCCGGGCTGGTAAAGGATTGCCAGTCCTCACTATCAGTTGCATCGGATGACTTCGAAATCAGAGTAGTTTGGGTGTCTGGCCATAGCGGAATCGCAGGAAATTGCAGTCTGACGAGCTTGTTAGGCTACGCAGGTCGGTGTCACATATCGTGGAATGGGAACAAGTAGGAGCACTTCTGGCCCAAAGTAAATCGCAAAAGATCAGGGAATTCTTCGTCCTCAGTAAGATCAATTTTTCCCTTGGTATAAGGGCCAGTTACCTCATGCTATCGGGATTCACGCGGTCAAACTAAACATTTTACCGGATGCTAGCTGCAGAAGATGCTTGGAAGAGGATGAGGTAGAATCTTCCCAAAATTTCCTTTGGAATGCTCCGCATTTGCGAGATCTAGGGAAAAGTTCCTTGGATCTCACTTTTTTGGGCATCGTCGTGAATTAGCGGATATAAAAGGTTTTTCAGCAGATTTGTGGTAGGTTCTAGGGGCTTTGTCTATTCTTAAATTTAAATAAAGGAGTTAAATTTTTGTGACATCACAAAGGGCTGTTCTTAATAGTCTAAGAGTGTTTCCTGGGAACAGACTTCGAACCCAACCTAACCTAAATCATTCCTTTGTCAGTAAGTATAAGTAGACATAGTGCAAATAGTAGAATCTTGTCTAGGTTTTTATAATTTAAACAGTAAACAAATAAGGTTTTGTAACCTTTAATTTCAGAAAATCTTGTTGCAAAATCTCAATATTTAGGTATTATATAGATATTGTCTTTAGCTGCTGCAAAGAATTACTTTTTTTTATAGATGGTTATCTATTACGGAAATACGTGACGACACTCCATCTGGTATCGCTAAGGACCATAACTGGTATATGCGAGGCCTGTTGTGCCACCAGTCTAACCTAACCTTTATTTCCATACACTACTTATGGACTCAAGACCTCACATTTTTCGGATTAACTACATATATGTATGAACAATAATGTGAAAACCTTTGCTTTTCGTCCATATTTGGTGACGCTGACAAATGGCACCAGCGCAATGGTTAAGAATATGCCACAAAATATGCCCGCCAACAGTCCAGCGAAGTTTAGCTGCCAAGGCAGTGTTCCAATGCCAAAGAGTAGTGCTGTTATACACATAAGTTTAAATAGCGCAACGTGAGGTTTACGCAGCTGCTTCCAGTGGATAAGTATTAGCAACACAATCAGCGATGCAATTACACCAGACAATGATGCCAATGGTCCAACCTAAATATACCAAATTTATTGTTCAAATGCGTACTTATAAAGTAAAATCATATTTAGCTTTACTTCTGGTTTGTATGGCACTAAAACGGCGCTTGTCAAATTTCCAGCCAGTCCGGAGCCAATATAAACAATAGCTGTGCGTATTGGACCTATTAAACGTTCCAGGTCTGCTAGAAAGACATGTTGAAAGACGATAGTAATAGCCAAATGTAGAATTCCAGCATGTAAGCAAAGTGATGTGAATAGACGATAAAACTGATCAGGCACCTCAACAGAGATGAATGGTAACATGCCGCAGACGTTGTTTAAGCACGAAATCTGTAATTATTGCGATTTTCGCTTTAATTTTAAATATGTACATATGTATGTAAGTGTTAAATGAAAATAAAAATAAAAAATGCATGACCAAGTTGAAAGCTTGACATATGTACATATAAAGAGCTCAAGCTCTTGCACTTCTGGTGGTCACTATGGCAATTACTTGCTTTGGACGTCAAATTGTTGTCAGTATAGGTCAGTAAAAGTTTGATTTTAGGTATAATCCACTTATATATAAGCATTCCTTCAGAAATGAGTCGGGTTTTCTTGCTTTTTAGTAGTGATGTAGATGAATATTCAGTCCATGAGGATTTTCGCGTTAACTCGTGTGGCACCCGTACACTAAACTCGTCGGTTTTCATTAATTTATCACCGCTAAAGATGGTGTATTCGGCACAACTAGACAGAAAAATCTGCCTCCATGACGAAACATGGCCGAACCGCCTGAGGCTGATCAACTTCACTAGGGCCCGAAATATGGTTGTCTGTAGTACCAAATTCCAGCCCAAGAAAATTCATCAAGCTACATGGCCGTCCACAAATCGATTATATTGTGATAGACGGAAGACATGTTTTCAGTGTTTTAGACCAGATATTCATCATGCGCCAAATCATGGAAAATACCCGAGAGAAAAGAATCGTTACATTCCATCTTTTCATCAAGCTGCAGAGCCACCATCAACAACACCAAGAAGGTACAATCTTCTATAAGAGTGTACAGCTGCTGGCGTACGCCGATGATATTGATATCAGTTCATATGTAAATATGAAGTTGTTTATTCATTTAATTAATATTCAAAACTGAATAAATTATTATTATAAGATATATGTTGATAGAAAAAATAAGTTATTCACTGTTTTTCAAAGCGAATCAACAAAATAGCATTTTTTCTCTAAGGACAAATATGAGCATTGGCCTTAATTTCGAAACTAATAGGTCTAGTAAAAAGAATCAGTTATTTTCAAAGAGACTACATTTGTCATTTATATTTCGCATTGTGAAAGGCGTCACATAGTGATAGTGACTCGATAGAAACTTCGGAAGCTTGTTTGGGAGGTTCTTTTGCATGCACCTTATAGTCCAGGACATCACCAAGTGATTATTTTACTTTTTAACTTTTAAAAATAGACTTTCCTGGTTACGAATGCTTCCATAATAGTGGCTTTATGACATTATCTTCAAAATCTCAACAAGTTGTTAAACAAAACTGTGAATATTTGACATAAATCGAATCTTTCTATGTGCTAAATAAAACCTTCAATTTAATACAAAATTATTGAATTTACTTTATACTAGACTTAAATTACACAGGCCAACACTCAATTTGCCTCTTTGAATTTATCAACTGATTCTAGTTAATTTGGGTGCGCTGAATTCAAATCTGTAATCAGTTTGTCTTTATCAGCCTTAGCTCTTTTCATGATATAGCTTTTTTATATCCTCCATTTATGACCGTCAGTTTTTTCCAAAATTTATTTTTATCAAAGTTTTTTTATTTGCTGTTATAGTTATTGCCAAAAAAGCCCAAATTTTTATTATTTTCTGCGCGTTGTAGGCAACTCTAAAGCAGAGTCTTTAATCGGTGGTAATAATAAGCTTTCAACTTGTCTTATATAAGAAATTAGTGAACGTTTTTATTTTGTTCCACCTATTGATCTTACCTGCGAACATAAAGATGCTTCTTCATGAAAGTAGCCATTGACGAAATCACAGTACTCGCGAGTGGTTATTCTACATTCTCCATAAACGCCAGTGCAACATGGATGACCGATGACCTCGCACACCATATGTTCAGCGGTGTGATCTTTGTAGCGAAAACGTTGTGAAAATGAATTTGTTTTGCGGCAAATTGGCCATTTTGTTATATCATCTGGCCATTCATACGGTGCTATAGAAGCGGGTGCATCGCAGTATTTGGGATCCAAACCACAAACGGAACCCGAAATGCGACCACCTGGACCAGATTCACCAGGCGACCATTTCTTCCACGTTGATATAGACTTCTATAATTTAATTTATAATTATAATTTTATTGCAAATGCTAACATTGTTACTTTGGATATTTAAAAAGTGGAAATTTACTTACGGTTGGGAATAGTCCACGCACAGAGCAGTCCGCTTGAGAGCTTTGTACGCAACCTGAATCATCGTTGCGTATACAACACGCTGTTTCGCGTTCCTGCCGTCTGGTCTTCAGTAGCACGTCCATGATACGTACGTCGCTCCGCATACAGGTGGCGAACTTCGCACCCATATGCACTAAATCGTTATTGCGCGGCCCTATCCATATATTGCGCTGCTCGGTGTGTTGCACTGTTTGCAAACTAAGGCTAGTAACTAGTACCTGTCCCGTTTTTTGTTCTACACCAATTCCTATAGGTCCAATACCGTAGCAAATAAGCGACAATAAGAGTACCAATATCTGAACTGTGTTAATCCAATATGTAAAAAATGGTCGATGGTCTGCACGATCGTCTAGATCATTAACAGTGAACAATTTCACTTTGCGCTGTATCGAGCGACGGGAATTTTCAAGTACACCATCTAGAAGTTGTGCCGATATACGATTACCGCGTGTTCCGTTTGTCGATTGTACATTTGGCAGTGAAGGTGCGGCATTATGACTAGTGATCGTTGACTTCTTGGACTGGTGGGAGCTGCCACTATTACAAACATTACTTGATTGTTGTTGCCCACCGGCATTACTGTTGCTGGTTGAGGCTTGCTGCAGCAATATGGATGCAGTTATTTGTTCACCATTTGTGTTGGCATTGGTGTTGTTGGCATTCAAATGTGTCCCACTGCCACCCATTACAGCCGAAGTTCGCCAACCATGTACGCGTTCACCCATGTAAATTTGTCGATGATGTTCAATCATCTTCACGCCATTGTTATGAGCGATCGTTGCACCGCCATCACCAGTCCTCATCATATTCGATTGCGGTAATGTGCCATTACTGTTGCTGCTGCAGTTCGTGCCATTATTTAGTGACTGCTCAGTTCCTGCAGAGTCAAAGAAGAGTTCGTCTTCTTGTAGCGCTGATAAGCCATCAAAAATGTCACCTGAGTTATCAATACCAATGATTTGACTTATGTGAGATTGCGCAAAGCTGCGCGACCATTGCCGATAGTTGCGTGGATGCCGTCTATTCAGCGTGTGTAAGATGTAAGTTAGGCTAGACATAATCATTGTGGCTACGGAGGCTTTACGCTCGACATGATCACCCACTTGGAAGTCGGCAAATAAAAAATTACGTCGTCGCGTTGAATATTCGATTGCGGAGTCGTCGCCTTCCGCATCATGCGCTGGCAATATATCCGGCCGTTCCGAAGGGTGGTAATGATGTTGATGGTATTGTTGATTTGTGCCAACACCGCTGCCATTATAGCAATTCACGTGGTTATTGGGCTCACTGGTGTTTCTGCTGTTGATTTCGGCATGCAACTCAATTTCGCTTTTCAATGCACCAAATCTGCGGAGCGCTAAACGTCTTTGACGTCCTTGCCAAATAATGAACTCCTCTGCCTCCGTACTAGCGTCTACACCAAAGAAACGTGCTATTTCCTTGCGTATGTATTGACTGAAACGTTTTTTGCGCGAAAAGCGCTGAATTTGCTGTTGTTGTTGTTGCGCCATGGGCAGCTGTTGTATTGGTGATGGCTGCGGCGATTGCTGATGCAACTGTATCGGTGAATGTTGCAGTAGTTGTCGATTGCCGTTCAAAGTCTGCTGCTGCTGATTGCACATTTGACCGACACTGCTCCCGACCATGCCAATGTGTTCCGTGATCGTGCCCTCTGTTATTGCATGCATTGGTTGATGTAGCGCCTTCGGTGCCACATACATTTGTTCACTTTGTTGTTGTTGCTGCTGTTGCTGTTGCAATTGCTCTACGCCGTTACTGCTACTGCCACCACTGCCTTTTCTGCGAAAAAGTATGCGCGAATTGGATGCACCATTGGTTGACGGCGATTGTGGAGAGATATGCGATTCGCTGGTGGAAGGCGTCAGTGTAAGAGATGTCTGGTCGAGCACGTTCTGTAGAAAGACGCCATTGCAACTGTTGACCGCAGCACTAGTGCCCTCCATTACCTGCTGTATGGGTATGGGGCTGATCGGTCCTGTTGTTTGCGTGGTCTGATGCACGCCAGTTGTACGTCGCACTGTGTTACAATGCAAACAAGTGGTGGCTGCGCCGGCGCCAGCATTCATGTTGCTGCTACTGTTATTCGCGCCACTATTGCCGCCTGCGTTAGCGTCCATTTGGCGGACGGGCGTCGTATAAATGCGGCCGTTACTATCATTTATCACATTTGAGTTATTCGCACCACGTGCAACGCCGTTCATATTCAAGCGGCTATTGCCGACTACATACATGCTGCTACAATTGCTGGCTCCAATAGACAGCGGTGAGGCTGCCGACGATCTGGCGCATAAAGCATTTGAGCCACCCGACACCGCTGTCGCTGCTACAGAAGCCGGCGACGTAGAGGTTATACAACTTGTTGTGGCATGCAACTTGGACAACGATGTCATGTGTCCATTTGTTGGTATTTGTTGATCATGTAAAATGATTATGGAAGCATCTTTTGCTGTTGCGGCAGCGCATTTTGTATTACCGTTAGCAATGCTATTGCTGCTATTGTTAACACCATTGAAGCAATTGTTGTTATTGGCTGTATGACCACCACCGTGCGCAATATGGCTAGTGTGTGTACTATTGCCATATGAAGGTCGCGTACGTGGCGATGTGGCATAGTAGTCGGTCACTGAGAGTGGCCGATGCTCAAGATTATGCGTCAAGTGCGAGGTATTTGTATTTGCTGCCTGCAGCACCGTCGGATTTGTTAGATCATTGGCGCAGCATTTCATGCGAAAGCGGAACGGTAGCGTGTTGACATGTTGCGTTGTGCCATTTTCGCCGATGCTGACGCCACCGTTGACCTCACTACAGCTGTTCGTGCTTTTGTTCATATAAGTTTGCGGTGTCGGTGTAGGCGGCTGTATCGATATGTCAGTGTATAGTTCATTTGGCGGCGGTGGGGTCGGCACATAGCGCTTGACGGGCGTATGTACGGCCGACGAAAGGTAGGTGTATGTGTCGCTTGTCACTAGCGGTGTGCTTTGTGTTAGAAAGTGTGCGGACGCGGCATAACGTGCTGCACTGGAAGGCTGTGTTGCGGCTTCGCCCGGTGCCGTAGCATAGGTGCCTTGGCTGCCAATGGTGGATGAGCTGCTATTCAGTACCAGTGATTTAGGCGTAGGCACCTCGCGGTAACGGTCTGATAACCGAAATCGTGTATTCGGCGAAATACCACACTGTTGCATGCTGCCTACGTACTTTTGCGATAAGTTTGTGGCACAATTACTAGCAGCGGGCAGCGGTGATGTAGATGAAGAAAGCGCTTGTGCGGTATGATGATTATGTTGATGTTGTTGCTGTCCGTTAGTTTGATGCGCCTGTCCGCTACCATTAACGCCACCATCGTAATTAGCGTATGTTGTATGCATGTCCAAACAGTTCACATTACTTGATGGTCCACATATTTGTGAACCTTGCGGTGATGTTAAACCCATTATATATCGATCACTGTTCGGCGCTGGTGATGGTGGCGGCAGGCAACAATTCGTTGAATCATCATATCCACTAATCGATTGGATTGAGAGTTTACCATGATGCTGCATGAACATCTCATTCGGATGTGGACTATAACGGCCTCCAGTTGCACCAGTATCCCCACAACTATTGCCACCCATAATGTTTGCATCATTAATAAGCTGCAAATGCGGTTGATAGCCCAACAAGGATCGGCAGCGTGCACCGCACACATTGTTGTTGCTCATGTTGCGTCGATTATTGGCTACTCCCGCCGAGCTAATACCGCAAGTCTGCGAACCGGCCGTCGCTGTATGGTGCGCATGGTGATGAATATGATGATCATTTTCGCTACAACTCGATGGATTCGGTGAGATCATGTTTTGGTAGCGTGGTTCGGCAGTGTTGGTAACGGCATCAACGCATAGTGACCACGTGCGCTGACAAATGTACGCTGTAGTGAAGTCTCAATGTAAATCTAAAAATCACAAAAGCGTTGCATGTCGTAACTATTGTACTATAATAATAAAAATATTTATAAATACGATAAGATATGGTGAAATTGTAGTATAAGGATGAGGAGGTGCCAACTGTCAAGTTATTGGCACTAGTTTCAACACACAAATTGTTGTTCACATAACGGTAGCTTGTAACACCTAAAAGTAAACGAGTTTGATATAGAGTCCTATATATACCAAAGTGATTAGGATGACGAGATCCCGATGTCTGTTCGTCTGTCCGTGGAAGCGTTAACGTGAGTAAAACTGAGATATGTATCTTGATGACACTTGGTACACATATCCCTTGGCAACATGAGAGTTGGTAAATGGCATTAGTCGAAAATCTATAAGATAGTTATAATATCTATCACGCTATGAAACTAAAATGCAGCAAAGAGGATCTTACTAGGGAGGCATATTTGGATGCATTTTTTTATTACCTCCTAGAGTCATTGTGAGTGCGCTTAAAGATCTGAACATCTCTGAATCTGGAGTGGAATTGATTGAACATATGCTATTGGGTAGTGTCATAATTTCAACACGACTTGCTTCAATGATGAGCAGATACAGCTCAAGGAAGCGTGTTATTACCACTTCTTTGGATCATAGGTTAAGTGGTTGTCTGTCGATGCATCTATGCCCATGGAGTACATGTTGTGACCTACGCTGATGATGCGGCTGTTTCGGTTATAGGGAAATTCCCAAGCACACTCGTGGTTTTGAAATCAGTGAGGATCCTAAGGAATTCCACTAAGATAGTAAAATAATGTGGTATTCCAGTTAACTGCCAATCAGATCAATTCTAGCCAGATTAGGCACAACAAAACAGTTGGTTTCCAATAAAGTGGGTATATATGTACATGTCCCAGACCACTTGTAGGCACTTAATTGATAAATATGTAATATTCCACCGGAACTCAGCCAAATGTTCCGGTGCAAACAAACCATGACTTGCTCAATAAGCAGAAAAACGTAACCAGTATGGAATAATATATTGAAAGAACTCTAGTAGGAGTGCTAACAGGTCGTTGTGTGATTGGAAGACACGCCAACAGAGTGGCGATAGATACATAAGAGACTGTTGTACATACAAGTATTCTATGTGGATGCAAGGCATGGTACAGGAAAATAATTGCAACAATCTGTAACGGTTTTCTTAACATTGGAAGGACCGTTTTCGATCCTTTTGGCTATCTCACCCGAAGCTTGTTAAGCGTTCTGACGCAAGTCAACCACGGACTATTCACCCGCTTCCAGACCGGCGTCAATGTTGCTAGGGTACTCTCTCAGCGATTATGGCACTTAATAAATAACTGTCAAACTTTTATATTTAACAAAAACAAGTGCTTACCCCTTTTTCGTTGATGACATCAGGAACTAATGTATTGTTGAGTAAAAACAGGAAAAAAATAATTTGGAGAAACTGTCATTCGTCAGGGCTTTATAATTAAATTATTAAAGTTGTGTTTTGTGAAGTAGAGTTAAAATTTTAATTTAGTTTAAGCGATAACGCTACGCTCTATGGACTGTTGAAAAGTTCCAAAAAGATCCGACGTTTTAGAGCCAAATTCTGTTCAGCGATGAGGCCCATTTCTGGCTCAATGCGTGTGTTAACATGCAAAATTGCCTCATTTGGGATACGCTTCGTCCCAGCAACCTAAAGAGATTCAAAAGCTGTCATTTCAACCAGAAAAAACAACGGCTTGGTGTGGTTTGTGGGTCGGTATGATTCCATATGGCTCCATATTTCCTCAAAAATTAATTAATTTAGTTTAAGCGATAACGCTACGCTCTATGGACTGTTGAAAAGTTCCAAAAAGATCCGACGTTTTAGAGCCAAATTCTGTTCAGCGATGAGGCCCATTTCTGGCTCAATGCGTGTGTTAACATGCAAAATTGCCTTATTTGGGATACGCTTCGTTCCAGCAACCTAAAGAGATTCAAAAGCTGTCATTTCAATCAGAAAAAACAACACCTTGGTGTGGTTTGTGGGTCAGTATGATTCCATATGGCTCCATATTTCCTCAAAAATAATGGCGACCGTTGTCGCGCCATTATGACAGACTATTTGATGCCTGAAATTGAAGCTCGTGATCTCGGCGACATTTGGTTTGAACAAGACGTCGCCACTTCCCACACATCACATCAATCAATGGATTTAATGATTTATCACACCGTTAGACTTTTTCCTGCGGGGGATAACCCCGCTTCGATACAGGTCTTGGAGAAAAACAACGCGTGACAACCAGTCGAAATGCGGCCATTATTTGAAAGACTTAATCTTTAAAAAATAAATGCCAAAAATGTGCTTTCGTATGATAATAAACATTACACATTAAATTTGAGTTTTTTGCGTTTATTCTTTACAAAAGTAGGGAATCTCGAAATGGATCAGCTCTTATATACATACATATATGTGGCAGAGCAACATTCAGCAATATTTCCGTTGATTTATCTGTACAATATGTTTTGTCTGATGCTGAATATGAGAGCTGACAGCGTGTGCACTTTGGGTATTGAAGGATTAAAATACCCAACCCATGTTAAATTGTTAAACCACAATTGTGTTGTAGCAAATTTTGTTTTGGTTGGACCATGTGTACATGCATTTCGTGATATGTTTGTATAAAAAAAGTGTACAGACTTGCATGCACTTACCTTTAAAGGAAATATGACGTAAGTTATAGGCTCAAATGACGCTTGATTTTGATTTTGTCGCGAATATTAAGAACATAGTGACTTCTAGCTTTATCTGTTGTAGGCCACACCAGTTTGCGGATTAAGTGAATTAACTAACAACTGTCGGCACACAATAACAAAATAATCACAAATAGCGAAAGACACCCTTGCCATTAATCTACACACACTTGTATGTATGTATGTGCGGAGTTATTATAAAAACATACATACATACATATGCCTTTTTACAGCAGCTGATCAAGTGGTAGCGCCGTTAGATTGTCGCTCTTTACAATACATTTGGATCCTTATTTTCTTTCCGCCCCACTCAAGTCAAAGACATTAACTTTGCACTTTTATTAAGCTGAATTTTTCGCTTATTTGCACATCCGTTTGTGCTTTGCTATACATATGCATATGTATTAGCGTGCTGATTTTCGCAATGCTTTGCATCGGTTATCCTTGTGATTTTGCGCTGGTATGCCTTAGTAATCCAAACGTCTTATACATTGCGTATGTATGTACATATTTTTTATAAGCTTTTGTTATATTTTGGAAATATATTATTTTCGTATGCAACTATACTGCGTTACATACCGTATAACTGTATATGTATGGTATGTAGCAACTAAAATATTTATTTATTTAATACACTAATGTTTCATTAAATTAAATTGTGTTGTTTTTTGTTATTGTTTCGTTTGATGATTAGGCTGTTTAAAATCGGAAAAAAACCAACATCGTTGCCAGTTGGTCGCACGAAAGGCGAGTGTTCGAACACTGAACACCGAACGTAGGACACTGCAGCAACTGACGACGACGACGCCAAACACGATGGCAACGTCATATACGTATATAATCGATATACTTATTTGCTATTTGTTACCGTTACTTTGTTACTGTGGCAATTTTTCGTATAAGTATATAAAGGATGCAAGTGAGCGCAATTGTGGTGGTGTGTGGGTTGAGTTTTTTACTGACCAAAGGCTACTGCCAGCATGTTGCTAAGCTGAACCGAATAACCGTACATATGCATGCGCTCGCTCGCGCTCTTCACCAACGGCCTTTTCTTACATACACACACACACGCATATACTTAACATATACATTTGTATGTAAGTGTATGTATGTCAGTATATATGCGTGTAAAATGATTTCTTTGAACTCATGCAATGTGGCAGTGTGTGTGTGCGTGTGCCAGTAACAGCCTTGCTCTAATTATTGATTACAGTTTTTGCACGTTTCCATTACTTTCCACTTACTTCAACTAAATTGTTTTCACAATATGCATGAATTCTCAAAAACCTATTTAAATTAATTTTCTGCCATGTTATAGGCTTTGTTTTGTGCTGATTGTTTTCACTTGTTAGATTTGCTGTTATTTTTCACTGATTCTCCTACTTGCAGCGAACGCCTCAGATTTTGACCCCAAAAGTATGTAACACGAACTCACAACACATAAATGTTGGGTGTTGCCATGTTGTTCAATTGTCAACACATAAAAATAATTTATGTAAATACAGTTGAACTTCCCTTACACGAATCCCCATAAACCACAAAAAAAACTACAATTTAGAGCGACTTCGAGTTATGGAAGGTCATTTGTATGAAACTTGAATTATTTCGCCAATTCAAGAGTTCGAGTTATGGAAGCTCATTTCTGGCAGCCTTTTGATAAGAACGGAAATAGCCGAGCTCTTTTTCGTTTGCTGTGCTCTTCCTTTCGTGTTAAGCTAGTATCAGCAAGCAACGGTTTCCATTAGCTTATATGTATGTATGTATGTATGTATGTACATATATGCTATGATACAGAATGTGGAGCATACGTTGATGTGTATATGAATATAGAAAGCGTGTAGCGCGCTCGAAAATGCTACCAATATGAAATATTTTAATTTGATTTTTGTTTACTTTAACAATTTTAATTTAATTTTAATATTATAATATAATACTTGACTTGATTTATGATTAATTCGTGTTAATCGGTAAGGTGGATTTAATAAATATCTTTAAAATATTAACAAACAAGTAAGGAAAGGCTAAGTTCGGGGGCGACCGAACATATTATACTCTCGCAATTTATTGATGTAATTTTATTAATATGGTATAAAGTCCATTTAAAGTTGGAAACCCTAATATTAGGTAAGAAGCACCGAGTTCCTCATGTACGATATATAGGGGTCTTGAAAACATATTGAAAACCTATGGTCCGATTTCGGCATTTTTTAGAAAGGGGCTGCGGCTATATCTGACGTTTTCCCTTACTTAATTAAATCATTTTTAGTAGTTTTCAACATAACCTCTGTATGGGAGGTAGCTCAAGTATTTTACTAGATATGTACAAAAACTTTATTTCCATAGCTTTATTTATGGCTTAGTTATGCGATATTGCGAGAGTATAAAAATATCAAGTCGATCCGAGTAAAATTCTAAGAGTTAAACACTTCGAAATGCCAACAGGCCACAATAGTTTCAATTGAACGCGTTTAACTCAAAACTCAATTTTTTAAGACGATCGACACATAACATTAACTAGTTAATGTACGGAAGATGTTCCTTTTTATTTTTATTAAAACTTATTTCATTAGCATGCAAGCGCATGTTTTTATTAAGACCTCAAGGGAGTTGAGCTACCTACGATTGAGTTTGCCAAATTTTTAAATAAAATTTTAAAAATTTTTATTTTTACTGTCGGAATAAATGTTAATAAATGATAATAAACTTAAAGATTCTTCTCTTTACTGGTCATAAAAAACACTAAAAACAGGCCGTCACATGGAATGACCTTTTTAAGAGTTATATCTTGTTCGATTTTCAAAATAAAATCAAATCATGTTTTTTTGGAAATTTCATGTACATGTGCCAAGTAACTCCTCTCAAATTTCAAGTCAATACGACTATTATTTTTGAAGTTACATGCATTTGAAAGTAGTAGGCCAGTTGATTCTTAGTCGGTGACCAAGATTTTTATATACAATTTACACAAAAAATCGATTTTTTGAAGCCTCAATTTTGTCAAAAAAATTGTTTTGCGTACTCCTGCGTATTAATTACAAGATCATACATAACTTGATGACTACGATGAACCACATCAGAGTTAAAGTGGTCACAAAAAGGACCACTTAGGAGGGGTACCTGGTGAACTGCTGTAGCAGATTCAAAAACTGTTATTTTTACAAATAAAAAGTTATTCAATACTCTTCAAAGTTACTATAATACAAATGCTTAAAATAATAAATTTAGCTGTTTTCTCAGGAAGAATTATATTTAACGGGGTTATTCGGATCACAATTTTCGGCAGAATGAAGCGTTGTAGAGTTAGGCGCAAAGAGTTTGGGATTATAGAGCATACCTGTTTACACCATACATTAATGGTTGCGAAAGCTTGCTACAGACTTGGGGGACTTTGAACTGTGTTTAGTAGTTATATTCTATTGTTATTAACAATATGGCGGCGAAGAACTGATAAGGAGCATGCATCAGCTTCTTTGTAGAATATGGTCGGAAGAATGCATGCCTGACGATTGGAATCTTAGTGTACTCTGCCCAAAACACAAAAAGGGAGACCCCATAATTTGCGCCAATTACCGTGGGATAAGTCTCCTCAATATCGCATATAAGGTTTTGTCGAGCGTACTGTGTGAAAGAGTAAAGCCCACCGCCAACTAACTGATTGGACCTTATCAGTGTGGCTTTAGAGCTGGAAAATCTACAATGGACCAGATATTCACCATGCGCCAAATCTTGGAAAAGACCCGAGAGAGAAGAATCACCATTTTTTTATCGATTTTAAAGCTGCCTTCGATAGCACGAAAAGGAGCTGCCTTTATGCCGCGATGTCTGAATTTGGTATCCCTGCAAAACTAATACGGCTATGTAAGCTGACGTTGAGCAACACCAAAAGCTCCGTCAGGATCGGGAAGGACCTCTCCGAGCCGTTCGATACCAAACGAGGCTTCAGACAGGGTGACTCACTATCGTGCGACTTCTTCAATCTATTGCTGGAAAAAATAATACGAGCTGCAGAACTAAATAGAGAGGGTACAATCTTCTACAAGAGTGTACAGCTCCTGGCGTATGCCGATGATATTGATATCATCGGAAGCAACAACCGCGCCGTTTGTTCTGCGTTTTTCAGACTAGATAAAGAAGCGAAGCGTATGGGTCTGGTGGTGAATGAGGACGAAATATCTCCTGTCATCAAACAAACAGTCAGCGCACTCGCGTCTTGGCTCCCACGTCACTGTTGACAGTCATAACTTTGAAGTTGTAGATAATTTCGTTTATCTGGGAACCAGCATTAACAGCAATAACAATGTCAGCCTTGAAATCCAACGCAGAATCACTCTTGCCAACAGGTGCTACTTTGGACTGAGTAGGCAATTGAAAAGTAAAGTCCTCTCTCGACGAACCAAAATCAAACTCTTTAAGTCGCTCATTATTCCCGTCCTGATGTATGGCGCTGAAGCGTGGACGATGACAACATCCAATGAGACGACTCTTGGGGTTTTAGAGAGAAAGGTTTTGCGCAAGATTTATGGTCCTCTAAACATTAGCAACGGCGAATACCGCAGACGATGGAACGATGAGCTTTACGATTTATACGACGACATTGACATAGTTCAGCGAATAAAAAGACAGCGGCTACGCTGGCTAGGTCATGTTGTACGGATGGAAGAAAACACTCCAGCTGTGAAAGTATTCGATGCAGTACCCGCTGGAGGAAGCCGCGGTGGAAAGACCAAGGGCAAAGTGACCTGGCTTCACTTGGTGTTTCCAGTTGGCGCCAAAAAGCAAAAAGGAGGAATGAGTGGCGCGCTCTGGTGGATTCGGCTATAATCGCTTAAAGCGGTTCCTACGCCAAATATATATATATATAGTCAGCAAGTGCAGGCTTTGAGCTCTCTAGCAAAAAACTCCACCTGTCCATAATCTGGGTAATTTTCCGAAACGAAAAGCAGACGAGTTGGCAAAACAAAAAAAAAATGAAATTGATCAGTTATAATAATGTTTGGCAGTCAATGTTTATCTTTAAACGATTTTATTTCAATATCTTTGATATGTAGGTTTTCATACATTGGTATTCAATTCTAACTCGTTTTTGTTTGCCATTCATTACCATTCTGTGGATTCAATAACATCATTGCAGCCTCAGTAACACTGTCCTTCCTGTAACTGCACTAGAACAGGGACGTTAGAGAGTGACTCTTGCACTTGTGTGTCGCATATTGTGCCTCGCACAATATCATCTACACCACCGCGCAAAATACGGAAATTCACTTTGCTGTAATCCAACTGCCCATACAAATAGATCGGCAGTTTATTGCTCATTACCCATACGCTTTGCTCTGGTTCTTGGTCTACTGTCAAATCGTTGGGAAATTGCACCAATGTTTGCCGTCTACCCAACAGCATAGCCAAATTGCCACGCGCATATGGCTTGGTTGTATCCCAACAACCAATATTATCGCGATGGACCTGTGTGTAAAACATTACACCATTGCGTGCGATACCAGCTGCCGATGATTGGCTGAGATATCCGCGATCACCAACTTCAACGAAGTATTTTGATAGTCTTTGCGCGCTTGCCGGCCATAGCTTTTCATCTCGCAACAGGTTGGTCGAAACAGCAAATTCCTGCAATTGTTAAATATAAAATAAGTTATTTGGTATTATAGAAGTATACTTTTTTTACCTTAAAACTAGCCATTGGATGGAAATATAATGTGCGCTCACTAGAGGAATGCGCTGTTTGAGTGGTTGGTGTCAGACTCATGCCAAAAACGCCATCCAACCACTGGAAATTTAAACCATAAACATTAAAATCGGATGCAATAGGGTTCGGATTAAAGTTATAGTTTGTTACACGCCAACTACGATTCTTAGACAAACTGTAGACGACAATACCGAAGCGCCAGACATCCGTTACATAAACGAAGGCATCTTCACACTGATTATCCTGCACATCAGCTAAAATATTTGAATGCAATGAATCTTCTTTGACTTGATCCGGTGGCAGCGTAAAGCTTACAACCATTTTATCGGTGGCCAAATCAAAAGCCACTATTTTAGGTTGACAAATCTGATTTAAATTATTAGTGGCATTCACTATGCCCGAATCAATAACCCATAGGCGTCCGCACGGGTCAATTGAGGAACGATACACTGATATAAGTTTAGCGCAGTCGGGTTGTTCGACATCGCTGTGAGCGCTCCAATCCGGATAGGGTCGTAAGGCAGGACTACGCTCCTTGGGCGGATACGGTAAATAGCTGAGACTTGCGGGTACGCCGTCCTTCCAACGGGGTGTGGTTATAAACATGCGTTCACCATAAACATCTATACCCAAAGGCAAATTATTTTCTGGCACAAACTCGCTAAGAAGATAATAAACATTTTTAGTATAAGGAGGTTGTTATATAAGCACAAAAATCAATTAAAAGTTGTTTTGTTATAAATAAAGTTGTGGTCCACTTGCGCTAGCACAGTTGGGCACAGTAACTTCGAATGACGACCAGAACCTGTGCACTAGCGAGGTCGAAAGCTCAAAGGTTGGTATTGAAAATGGGAGTAATCGGACCATTGTCATGCCCAAAATGGCGACAACCTATAAAGTTTCATAACTAAGCCATAAATAAAAGTAAAATTTGGTACACAGGATCGCATTAGGGAGGAGCACATTTGGATGTAGTTTTTTTAAGTGGGCTTGTCCCCGCCCCAAATATGTTTTTTGTATATATCTCGCAAACCAATGAAGCTATATAAACCAAGCATTCTGAAGTCATTTCTTTTAGCCACTTCCTTATACAGTCCAAATATGAAAGAAATCGGATACTAACCACGCCACCTCCCATACAAAGATTATGCTGAAAATTACTAAAAGTGAGTTAACTCACTAATGAAAAACGTCAGAAACACTAAATTTTGCATAAAAAATGGCAGATGGAAGCTGCACTCAGATTTTTTTACAAAATGAAAAATGGGCGTGGCGTCGCCCACTTATGGGTCAAAAACCATATCTCAGGAACTACTAGACTGATTTCAATGAAATTCGGTATATAACACTTTCTTGACACGGGTGGAATCGGGGCGAAATCGGTTCACAACCACGCCTACTTCTCATATAACTCAATTTCCAATTCTTCTGATTCGTTTACTTTATAATATATACATACATTAGGAACCAATGAATATAGCGGAATAAAACTATACTGTATTTGAGCTGTGACATCACTTGTAGACAAATTGTCAAAATCGGACTATAACTTTATAAGGCCCCGAATATCGAACAATGAGAACTCAGTGCCTAAGGGTTATTTTTCACCGAAAATATAGGTAAATCTCTCAGATATTTTAATGTAATTCTTGTAACACTTGGGAGTGGCCAGAAACGATTCTTCTCCACATGATTCAAGCAGCTCACGACTTCCGGTTTTAGACCAAGTATCCTCTGGGTAGCTAACAAACATCCGTTTAAAACCGAGCTAAAGTGAGAAGGCGATCGCGCTTTTATGGTTGTGCGTAGGGTTTGGGACCCACCACATAAAAACGAAGTACAAATGAAAAATCGACGAAAGCCTCGGATGAGACACCCCCTTTTGATGACGACCCCTGCAAACGTTTTAAGGATAATGATTTAAGTGCATGCACGTGGAATGTCCGGACCCTTAATTGGGAAGGTGACTCTGTCCAGCTGGTTGATGTCCTCATACGACTAAAGGCTGATATCACCGCCATCCAAGAAGTGCGATGGACAGGACAAGGACGGAAGAAGGTGGGTCTGTGTGACATCAACTACGGCGGCCATATAAAGGATCGCAAATTTGGTGTTGGATTTGTGGTGGCAGAGAGACTCCGTCGCCGAGTCCTGGCATTCACCCCGGTGGATGAACGTCTAGCCACAATCCGCATAAAAGCGAGGTTCTTCAACATATCGCTTATTTGCGCCCACGCCCCAACGGAAGAGAAAGAAAGAGGAAGAGATGTGACCAAAGATAATTTCTATAAGCGTCTAGAACGCACCTACGAGCACTGCCCCCGCCACGATGTCAAAATCGTGCTTGGCGATTTCAACGCTAGGGTGGGTAAAGAAGGTATCTTTGGCACAACAGTTGGAAAATTCAGCCTCCTTGACGAAACATCGCCAAACGGCCTGAGGCTGATCGAATTCGCTGGAGCCCGAAATATGGTCGTCTGTAGTACCAGATTCCAGCATAAGAAAATACATCAAGCTACTTGGCTGTCTCCTGATCGAAACAAGCGTAACCAAATCGATCACGTTGTGACGGAAGACATGTCTCCTGTGTTCTAGACGTGTGTACGCTCCGGGGACCAAATATAGACTCGGACCATTATCTGGTTGCAGCAAAGAACGCCCGTCAACAAACACAAGGAAGGTTCGACGTCGAAAAGCTGCAATCGCAACAGACAGCCACGAAATTCTCTACTCGACTTGCACTCCTGCTCTCTGAGAGCACTCATCAGCATCTCGGTATAAGGGAACTGTGGAACGGCATCTCAAACTCACTGCGTACCGCTGCAGCCGAAACAATTGGATTTCGGCAATGACAAAAAACAAGCTGGTACGATGAGGATTGCCGTCTCGCAGCGAAAACACAAAGGGATGGGATAGATACCGAGAGCTGAAGAGGGAAGCGAGACGCATCTGCAGACAAAAAAAGAAAGAGGCCGAAATGCGTGAGTACGAAGAGCTTGAGAAGCTGGCAGACAGAGGTAATGCTCGAAAATTTTATGAAAAAATTAAGCGACTTAACGAAGGTTTCAAGACCGGAGCATCCTCATGTAGAGACCAAAGTGGTAATCTGATAACCGATATCCAGGGCATACTGGGATTATGGAGGGAACACTTCTCCGACCTGCTGAATGGCGGTGAAAGTACAACACCAGGAGTTGGCGAAACCGATACTTAAGCCCACCGTCAACAAACTGATTGGACCTTATCAGTGTGGTTTTAGACCTGGAAAGGCCACCATGGACCAGATATTCACCATGCGCCAAATCTTGGAGAAGACCTGTGAAAAGAGGATCGACACACACCACCTTTTTGTCGATTTCAAAGCTGCTTTCGACAGCACGAAGCACGAAAAGGAGCTGCCTTTGATGATGTTGATATCATCGGAAGCAACAACCGCGCCGTTTGTTCTGCTTTTTCACGCATGGATAAGGAGGTGAAGCGAATGGGTCTGGAGGTGAATGAGGACAAGACGAAATATCTCCTGTCATCAAGCAAACAGTCGGCGTATTCGCGTCTTGGCTCCCACGTCACTGTTGACAGTCATAACTTCGAGGTCGTAGATAATTTCGTATACCTGGGAACCAGCATCAACAACACGAACAATGTCAGCCTCGAAATCCAGCGCAGAATAACTCTTGCCAACAGGTGCTACTTTGGACTGAGTAGGCAATTGAACAGTAAAGTCCTCTCTCGACGAACCAAAATCAAGCTCTACAAGTCGCTTATCATTCCCGTCCTGCTTTATGGTGCAGAAGCTTGGACGATGTCAACATCAGATGAGACGACACTAGGAGTTTTCGAGAGGAAAATTTTGCGAAAGATTTATGGTCCTAAGAACATTGGCAACGGCGAATACCGCAGACGATGGAACGATGAGCTGTACGAGTTATACGACGACATTTACAAAGTTCAGCGAATAAAAAGACAGCGGCTACGCTGGCTAGGTCATGTTGTCCGAATGGACGAAAACACTCCAGCCCTGAAAGTGTTCGATGCGGTACCCGCCGGAGGAAGCCGAGGAAGGGGAAGGCCTCCACTCCGTTGGAGGGAACAGGTGGAGAGCGACCTGGTTACACTTGGATCTCCAACTGGCGCCGAACTGCGAAGGAGAGAGAGAGGTGGCGCACTATCGTCGATTAGGCTATAACCGGCTAAACGGTTGCAACGCCAATCACATACATACAACTCCATATCTAACTCTTATATTTCTTGGTGACACAAACAACCGTTAGGTGAACAAAATTATAATACTCTGTGCAACAGGTTGCGAGAGTATAAAAACCTAGTGGGGTTGCACTCCGGGAGTGCAGGCAGAAGTGAAAACTTGAACTTATGGCGCGTTGGTCACTTTTTTGGGTGAGCATTTTTAGGTGCGCTCGCGACATGAGAAATTGTACATAAAAAATCAAGTTTATCAAAGCAATGTGGGCACTTTTTGAATGGACATGAAGTATAATAATATAGAAACTATATTCGAAGGAACTGGTTTTATTTAAATGAATAAAGTGCTGAACACAAAGACGACGACACGACATGACGTAGCGACGGCTGATCACAAATGTCGCTTTGAAGCCAGCGTCTTGTACATTATGAAGCCGGCAGCGACATATCAAACAGCAATTTCATTGTTGCCGTACTAACATCTTTCACTTCAATAAAATTTACATATTTAGTTTAAAGTGAAATTATTTACGCAAACAATGTAAAAATTGGCGATTTATTTGTTTTAAATAATCGATTGTTATTATAAATGCTATATCAAAGCTATTTTACGTTTCTGCTTGCAAAATAACGTCATACTTTTGAGAACTTTGAATAATTTTACATTTCACATGTTAGTGGCAGCTCTACAGCGGCCATTGTCGTCGGCAAAATTAGAAACATTTCTAATTTGGCGACAACGACAACTACAAGCCTGTTGTCGCTTAGTCGTGCTGTTGTCAAAAAATCTGTGCCCATAAGAACGCGTGTACTTTAATATTTGACAGATGTCGCTCGTCGCTTGTCGTCTTCTATGTGTTCAGCATTTAAATATTAGTAAATAGTAAATACAAAATTTATCAATTCTCATCCATAATTTCAACAACTCTTACATCATCATTATCAGCATTTTCATCATTAGTATCAGGATTTTCATCAAATTCAAAATTTCGGGTTTTCCTACTTTTCCGACTTTCCCATAATTTTTAGCGATTTTTCGACCATCGAATCACGTCACTAGTGAAATTCTCTAATAAAATGAGTATATTTTCGATTTTTCAGGTTTTCCTACTTTTCCGGCTTTCCGATAATTTTTAATTCTTAGCTGAAATGAGCACAGAGTTAATTTTCCTAATTTCCCAAAATTTCGAGATTTTCTGTAATTTTGTAAAAATTTATCAACTTTAAACTTTAAATGCAGCGCCTTTTTAAACGCTAGCGCCAAACTTGCATTCTTGTAATGTAACTGTTGGTAAAACAGGAAGTTGTCTCCTTAGCCGAAGAAAGAGACATATACAAAATATAGTAACACTGTAGTATACAAAAGCACTACAACAATGCTTTTATTAATTCTTTTAACACTTTAGATTTGTTTTTTTAGCACAATACCATAGCAGTAACACAAGTCAAATGAAATATTTAAATAAATAAATTTTCCGTTTAATATTCATTTATAAAATAAATATAAACAAGTAAGGAAGGGCTAAGTTCGGATGTAACCGAACATTTTATACTCTCGCAATTTATTTATTTAATTTCAATAATATAACACAAAATTTGACCCAAATATTCGTCATATATATGGTATAAAGTCCATTGAAAGTTGGAAACTTCGAACATTTTATACTCTCGCAATTTATTTATTTAATTTCATTAATATAACACACAATTTGACCCAAATATTCGTCATATATATGGTATAAAGTCCATTGAAAGTTGGAAACTCTAATATTAGGTTAGAAGCACCGAGGTCCTCATGTACGATATATAGGGGCCTTGAAAACCTATGGTCCGATTTCGGCGATTTTTAGAAAGGGGCTGCCACACTAAAAATGCATTATTTAATCAAAATTCTGTTCCGATATCTTCACTAGTGCTTAATTTATATATTGTAAAGTAAACCATTCAGATCGACTTCAAAGTTCTGGTATATAGGAAGTAGGCGTGGTTGTGGTCCGATTTGGACTATTTTCACAACATATCATTGGGATGCCAGGAAAGTATTACAAACCAAAACCACGCCCATTACCATTTTGAGTGCAGGTCTTCTGGACGTTCTTTATAATGAAATTTAAGGTTTCTGTTGGATTTCATTACTGAATTAAAGCACTTTTAGTAGTTTTCAACGTAACCTTTGCATGAGAGATGGGCGTGGTTATAATCCGTTTTTATCCATTTGTACTATATAAATAAATGCCTAAAACAAAGGACCCCTGAGAGTTTCGTTGATATAGATTAATGGCTTAGTCATAGCTCTTTATGTGTTTTCGGTTGTCGCCATTTTGTGGGCGTGGCAGTGAACCGATTCCGCCCATCTTCGAACTTAACCTTCTTATGGTCCCAAGGAACACGTGTGCCAAGTTTCATTAAGATATCTCAATTTTTACTCAAGTTACAGCTTGCACGGACGGACAGACGGACGGACAGACAGACATCCGGATTTGAACTGTACTCGTCACCCTGATCACTTTGGTATATATAACCTTATATCTAACTCGTTTAGTTTTAGGACTTACAAACAACCGTTATGTGGACAAAACTATAATACTCTCTTAGCAACTTTTGTTGCGAGAGTATAAAAACTCTCAATCTCGTCTGTCGCGAGAGCGCGTATAGTATACATATATTATAAGAATACACGAGGAATATATCTATGTAAAATGTCATCTGTCGCGAGAACGGCTGAAAATGCTCACCCACAAAAGTGCCCAACGTGTTATATGTGTTTGATTATGAGTGACAAACTATTGACTGAAATTCATATGCCAGTGCCAAATCGTCAAATCAGAAATGTACTGAACCGAACATTGAAATGTGAGCGAGCATACGACAGAATAACTTTGGAGCAACAAGTATCAAGAAATGTTCAATTAATTCCATTATTTAATGAGCAGCAAAAGAGTGCCTATGATGAATTGATGATGGCTGTCAATGATGGAAGCAGTGGACTATTTTTTCTTGATACGCCCGGCGGACTAAAAAAACGTTACTGATATCGATTATTTTGGCAACAATACGATCTCAAAATGGCATTGCGTTGGTTCTCGCATCTACTTGAATTGCTGCAAGTTGGAAGAACGGCACATTCATCACTGAAGCATCCGTTAAACATGCAAATCAATGTTTGCAACGCAATCAGTTATGGCAAAATGTTGAAGAATTGTAAACAGATAGTATGAGATGAGTTCAATTCTCTAGGACCACTTGACAGAACACTGAAAGTTCTGTGGAATAATAAACGTCGCTTTGGTGGCGTAATGCTCCTGTTATCAGGCGATTTTTCACTTCTGTTATTTCGAAATCAACAGCGGCGAATGAATTAAACACACGTTTCACCGCAGAAGAATTGCTAAGAATTGGAAATGACCAAATTTCGGTTGATGCTTCCAATGGTTTGATATCAATTCCACCTGCCATTTGTCAATTAATTCATTTCAACCAAAGATGAACTCATCACAAATGTTTATCCGAACATTGTCCAAAATTCATTTTATTCATAAATATTTTCAACACAATATAAATAACATCTTGGCGTCCCACGGCATTCCATGATAAACACGTCCACTTTCCGCATACCACCATATTCAAAACCACCTGATTCGTTTACTTTACAATATATACCTCAAGAACTTATGGAGATACTGGAACGACACAGCATTTGTAATGTGACATCGCCTATACAAAAATGGATGAAATCAAACTATAACTTTTAAGGCCGCAGATTGAACATGAGGACCTCAGTGTTTGAGTCTAATTTAACGAAAATTTTGGAAAATCTCTTAGATATCCTAAAGAAATTCATAGGAGATGTGTTTCTTATAATACTGTGCCTCTCTGCCAAAAATAGTCAAAATCAAGCCAATATTTCCTCACATTCCCATATACTTCAAATATGGGGCTTCAAACTTCCGTTGGTCTTTATACCGTTTATCTCGGTTAATATTTGAGACATAATTAAATCAGCGCAATAAGACGTAAAATATTTGATCTTTGTAATGTAGTTTGGTGGCAAAAATAGTTAAAATCGATCCAGGAAATGCCGCATCTTTCATATACCAGATGTGATGATTTTCGTTATTCTAGTTGACATTATACTGAATAAAACGGCCAGTATCTGAATTATCTTAATCAGTATGCACTGCACTGCGGAACCGTCCCCTAGAGGCTTCTTCTCTACACATGTACCTACGAGGGATATGTGGGTGGGTAGAAGTCAATGGAGGAAAAGTGCAGTCAGCTTTTTCACGGATGGATCGAAGCTTAGGGGAAAGGTGGGAGGGGGAGTTTCCTGCAGAAAGCTTTCTATCAATACCAGCTTTAGGCTACCTGACCACTGTAGTGTCTTCCAAGCAGAGGTCGCTGCGATCAAAGTAGCAGTGGACGCACTGCTTCGTATGGTGACCTCTTTTAGAGAGGTATGTATTCACTCCGACAGCAGGGCGGCAATACTGACATTGGAATCGATGACGGTACGCTCTCTGCTAGTTAAGGAGTGTCTTAGATCCTTATCAATAGCTTTCAGCTATTTTGCAATCCGACTAGTGTGGGTACCCGGTCACCGCGGGATCGCTGGTAACTGCATAGCGGACAAGCTTGCATGGGAGGGTACCCTAGCTACATTGACGTCGGAATGGGAGTGCATTGGTAGTCCATGGTCCACCTGCGCAAGAGCGCTGGACATGCAGACTACGCATGAGCTCGTCAAGCGCTGGTCAACTACCAGTACTTGTGCAGTGGCGAGGTCCTTTTGGCCCGCTGTGGAGAGTAAGCGGTCCTTTCAACTGCTTTCTCTGGGCAAGGTCCATCTCAGCGCAATCATAGGGGTACTTACTGGACATTGTCCAATGGGTACCCATGCGGTTAGACTTGGGATCGTGGCAGATGCTAGTTGCCAAAGCTGTATGGAGGAAGGCGAGATGGAATCATCTAAGCATTTCCTACTGCACTGTCCAGCTTTTGCCAGACTGAGGTTGAAACACCTCCGAAAGCCCTTTTTCGACGATCCTAGCGAATTGGCTAGAATCGATATTACCAGTCTTAAGAAATTTATAACGGATTCCAAGCGGTTTGCTGAATCTTAAAGGTCTTTGATCCACGGGGAGTTTTATTGGTACCACAATGGACAGCGCCAGGCTGTCTAAGTGAGATCTTTCTGTCTTGCAGAGATCTGCCTACAAACCTAACCTAACCTAACCTATGCCCTGGTTTAGAGACAAAAAGAAATAAAATAAGGCCGGTCATTGCCCTAACACCAATATGCACAATATATTAATATTCGACATTTCGATTGAATTTAAAACGTTTTTATTTCGATAACCACAATAATTGTGTACTACACTGCCATGAAACTCACCGTTTTGCGATGGCTCGTTGACGTTGTGCATAGGTCGGATATTCGAAATCTAAATACTTCCACTCGTTCACAACCTGGAACGGTTTACTACCATCCGCTTCGGTTGGCGGCTCAACGACGTCATTTCCGGCAAAAGCTGCACTAATATCGCCACCGCTGGGCAATGGCACATTTTCATAGAACCGACGCGATTTGTGTTGTGTATAGTCCAGTGGGATTTGTGGCGCTGTTGGCGTTACAATTAGCGAAGGAATGTTTTGTACACCAGCGAGCAGTTTTACCCCATTATTACCAGCAGTAGCAGATTGAATGCTGGTATTGATAGGAAATGGCGTATATCGGCGCGTTTCCGTGGCCGCTATCTCAGTCAAAATCAGCGCAATAAGACATACTGCTATCAGAAAACGTAAATGAGCAACCATTTAGACACACAACAAATGATATTTGATTGAAACAGTTAGATAGCTGGCAAAATTAGCACTCCGTCTCTTGCGCAGGCTGAAACGCGTTTGACCATCGTTGCGTTGGTTAAGTTTAAAGCTATTGATTGTTACAGCTAAGCTCAATTCACCCATTTTTGGTACAAGGCAAAATAATACATTTAGTGTAACTTTCAATTTTCGCCAAATAATCCAAAGTAAAGCCAATGAGCGAAACGAGTGCAAAAACACAAATAATTGTATAAAAAAATCAATTAACTGGTCCGGTTATGACTTATGGTGAATTCATTACGTCACATTGCTGCTTTAATACAAAGAAGTACATAGTATAGCACATAGAGTACATATCTATTCATACTTTCATAAAGCATGTACTTTTGTGCAGTTGTTGATAATCTACAATTATACAAATCTATACTCACATATTTTTGTACCTGTTTACATACGCATGACTTAAAGACATAATTATGCACACACTCACCTGCTGATAGATATTTCTTAATAATGATAAATGAAATATTTTTTGTGTATACGGTAATCAACAATCACCCGCAACTATGTACACCTTAGTGTGTTACGTTTAGAAGTTTGAGTGTATTAAACCTTATATATAATCAGGTGAAAATATTTCCGCACAAGAAATTTCATACTCTATTTTACAACTCTTACCGAATTACCGATAAAAATGTTTTTTTTTATAAGAATTTAAGGCCTAAATTATGGCAAAACATCTATTTTTTTTTAGAAGCCACCATTTTGTAAAAAAATGTTTTGCGGATTCCCTTTATTAGTTACAAGATTATACATTCCTTTTACGAAATCCATTTGCTTCGAACTGCTATAACAGGTTCGAAATCTGTTATTTTTACAAATAAAAAATTATTCGATACTCTTCAAAGATACCATAATATGTGTAAAAATTCTTAGAATAATAAATTTAGCAGCTATCTCAGGAAAAATGTTTGAAAAACTTAATTTTTTAGGGCTTCTAACTAGATGTAACCCCAAGGCATTCAGATAAATTTCTGAAATAATAATCCCATGTGGCCATCAGTAGAATACATAATCCATATTAATATTATAAATGCGAAAGTAACTCTGTCTGTCTGTTACTCTTTCACGCCTTAATGGCTGAACGGATTTTGGTAATATTTGGTATGGTGATAGATGATAACCTAGAAATGGTTATAAGCTATAAATAATCACGTCATCGTTCTTAAGGGGTAGGCAGTAGGCAGATAACGAATTGAGTTAGTGATTCTTAGTCATGTTTGTTGGAACTTTTGCTCTTTCACGTCTAAACGGCTGAACGGATTTTGATGAAATTTAGTAAGGTAATAGATGGTTACCTAAAAACGGAAAGAAGATCAAAATGATCACGTGATCGTACTTAGGGGGTAGAAAGTAGGCAGAAAACTGAATTGAGTTAGTGATTTTTTTATGGTTTTTGCTGGGAGTTTTGCTCTGTCATGTTCCGGACGAAGTCGCGGGTAAAAGCTAGTATGCATATAAACTTGAATTCATTTGAAAGAGCGTAATTTAAAAGGTTACCTTTTTATTGAAGACTATGTGCCGGGTTGAGGGAGGATGGGATAATGTGTAGCAGTTCACGTAAGTGAAGAAAGTTTTTTATTGTCATTCACTTGGGAGTGGCCAGAAACGATTCTTCTCCACATGATTCAAGCAGCTCACGACTTCCGGTTTTAGACCAAGTATCCTCTGGGTAGCTAACAAACATCAGTTTGAAGGCGATCCCGCTGCGTAGGGCTTGGGGCCCACCACATAAAAACGAAGTACCAATGAAAAATCGAAAAAGAAAGCCTCGGATGAGAAACCCCCCTTTTGATGACGACCACTGCAAACGTTTTAAGGATAATGATTTAAGGGCATGCACCTGGAATGTCCGGACCCTTAATTGGGAAGGTGCCTCTGCCCAGCTGGTTGATGTTCTCATACGACTAAAGAAGTGCGATGAACAACTCCCACAGCAGCCGGTTCTACGCACCGGAGTTGACCCGGATTTTATCCGGTCAAGGGCTGCCCTTTCGGCGATCTAACCCTGTTTGCATCGATTAGTTTTAAGTTTAGTTGTACGTCATTGGAGCAACGCCTTGCAGCAGGGTTGCTCCATATCCTCTTACTCCGGGCTGGCATCGAGTCCAACCCAGGGCCTGAGGTATTTTTCTGCTGCGTATGCGCTAAAAGGCTCCATCCAAATTCCACCTCGGTTAGGTGCAACACATGCAATGGATGGAGCCATTTTAAGACCTGTTCAGGCCTTAAGGCCCATAGGGAGTGGACCACACTTATGTGGCCCCTTGCTCTCAACGCAATACTGCGACTGTTGCCTCTACGGCAGTGCAACCTGCACCCAGTTCGCGCAACTCGCCGCCACCCTCAGGGAGTGGCCAACTTAGGGCCCTTACGGCCCCGAGGAGCTCAAGTGGACAGCATGACTTCCAGTCTGACCAATCTGATTTTATGAGTCGGGAAGGCATATCAATAGCTGCAGTCCAAGAAACCAAGTTAAACAGCCACTCAGACCTTCTGAGTTGTGCAGGTTTCAACTTTTTACGTAAAGATCGCGAGCGAGATAGTGGTGGTGGCCTAGCATTCATATTACACAACACCGTGCAATATCGTCTTATCGAAGGTGACATCGACAGCAGGGACTCTATCCTAGAATGTCAGGGTATAGCTGTCCGGTCAGGCGATGTCGAGCTCGAAATATTTAATATAATGATAATTATATATGAATGGGATGGAGCTGGCAGAACAGATAGACGATTCGACATTCTGCACAATGAATAACGAAGCTCCCACCAGAATTATGAGCACCTGCAGCAGCTCGCCAGACATCACAATTGCTAGCGGTGGTCTGATAAACAGCATAACATGGTGACCTATGCTAACTCTTGCATCAGACCACCTGCCCATAATTATCTCGATTGAGAAACCTCCTGACTTTATTTCCGCGGACAACCGCACTTATGTTAACTTTAATAAAGCTAACTGGGACGGCTTCACGGAATTCACCGGGAATGCCTTCGCCGCTCTTCCCATTCCTACGGACGTCAATTCCGCAAGGTGATCACCGATGCTACTGCTCGTTTCATACCAGCCGGAAGAATTGCTAACATGCGCCCTAATTTCCCGGCTGAAGCGGCAGTTTTAGCTAATGAGCGTGACTCCTTACGCCAGGTCGATCCCTGTGATCCCCGCATAAGGGATCTCAATTTGGAGATTCGACAACTGGTAAATAACTATAAGCGGACGAAATGGGTAGAGCACTTGAAGTCCTGTAATCTTTCCACTTGCTTGAGCAAGCTCTGATCAACCGTCAAATCCCTGTCAAACCCGAGGAGACATGACGACCGAGTTGAAATTCAATGCGGTAGCCATGTCTTCTCGGTCCTCAGTATTGTTCGTCGAGAGAGGACTTTACTTTTCAATTGCCTACTTAGTCCATAGTAGCACCTGTTGGCAAGAGTGATTCTGCGTTGGATTTCCAGGCTGACATTGTTATTGCTGTTAATGCTGGTTCCCAGGTAGACGAAATTATCTACAACTTCAAAGTTATGACTGTCAACAGTGACGTGGGAGCCAAGACGCGAGGGCGCCGACTGTTTGCTCGATTGCAGGAGATATTTCGTCTTGTCCTCATTCACATCCAGACCCATTCGCTGCGCCTCCTTATTCATGCGGGAAAAAGCAGAACAAACGGCGCGGTTGTTGCTTCTGATGATATCAATATCATCGGCGTACGTCAGCAGCTGTACACTCTTGTAGAAGATTCTACCTCTATTCATGGGCAACGGCGAATACCGCAGGCGATGGAACGATGAGCTGTACGCGTTATACGACGACATTGACATAGTTCAGCGAATAAAAAGACAGCGGCTACGCTGACTACGAAAACACTCCAGCTCTGAAAGTGTTCGATGCAGTACCCGCCGGAGGAAGCCGAGGAAGAGGAAGACTTCCACTCCGTTGGAGGGAACAGGTGGAGAGCGACCTGGTTACACTTGGAATCTCCAACTGGCGCCGAACTGCGAAGGAAAGAGAGTAGTGGCGCGCTCTCATCGGTTGTGGCTATAACCGGCTAAACGGTTGAAAGCCAATCACATACATACATGTGCCGGGTTGAGACGGCGGGCGGCATACGTTCATATGAATTTCGAGCAAGGTTTGCCGCCAAAGTTTCTGTTTCTGTAAGCTGTCATTAGATCTTCAAATTAACATAACTCCGTTTCCCTAATAAACAAACTTGGATGAACGATTATGAGTAGTGAGCAAGCAAGCTCGCTGACGTCGTTACTTAATGACTGCAAGTGGCAGCATAATTGACTGCCGTATCAGCAACAAAATAATGTGTTAACTAGACAACTAAACGACACAGACTTAAACGACACTAAATCATCTAATATAAAGCAAAAAAATGGAAAATCAAAATCAATCCTTTGCATGATGACAGAAGATACTTCATCTTGCTATCATTCACTATAATACCCATTTGTTTCGTTTTTTTTTAGGCTTGGAAAAGCTGCTCACACGGTCCTGTTGTTGTAGCCGACAATGTCGATATCATCTCATACGCCAATAACTGGTGACTCTTGAAAAATATAGTGCCAGTACGGTCTCCAGCGTGAATTATCTTCTCAAGCATTTTGTTGAAGAAATCGCTCGATAGGGGGTCTCTTTTTCTGAAACCTCGTATGATATCCAACGACTCGGAGAGTTAACTTTCTATCTTTGGTATTGCTTAACGTCAGTTTACAAAGCCGTATCAGTTTTGCGGGGATTCTAAATTCAGATATAAAGGCATAGAGGCAGCTCCTTTATGTGCTATTGAAGGCAGCTTTAAAGCCAGCTACAAATAGATGGTGTGTGTCGATCCTCTTTTCACGGGTCTTCTCCAAGATTTGGCGCATGGTGAATATCTGGTCAATGGTGGACTTTCCCGGTCTAAAGCCACATTGATAAGTTCCAATTAGTTCGTTGACGATGGGCTTTAGTCTTTTATACTGTACGGAACCTACAAGAAGATATTACAAGTATAAAGGAAAATCAGAATAATAACCCCAAAAATACGAAATGGAGAAACGCGTAGCTCGTGGAGGTGGGGTTGGACGTTTCTGTCAATCGGATCAATCAAATCGGGGCCCAGGGTTTCAATGCAAAGGGTTCATATGAAGAATTATTGAAGGACAATTTTTAAACTAATATACAGAGGTAGTCAAAATTATTTACACATCGAACGTTTTTTACAAATCTCGCTGAAAAAGCTTTTTCTTGTTGTTGTTCTTGCCATGCAAAAAATTATATGTTGTTGGAAACCTTGAGCTATTCCTAAGCGAACGAAGTTAGTTTGGTGAGAATAGCAGGACATAGGACGGAGTTAGTTTAAATTTATAGAATTTGATGGAACACTGTTTATAATGTTGGTAAAAAAAGGGCACGAAATATTGCATGGGCAATTTAAAGATAACTGGGCGGAAACCTGTGATAACTCATAAAGAATGCAGAAGATTAGTAGGAACTGTCATATCCCACAATTAGTCCTGTTAATATTGCAGCAGCACCGAATCAGCATAATGCATGAACAGTCAATGATGCTACACTGCTCAGGACATTAAAAAAAGTTAACAAAAATACCTGACGTTTGGCAAAAATTTATTAATATTTCCGAAAATATAAAAGCGATATGCCAGTCATTTGGTTCCAGAGCTTGTTTAGCAAACGCTTTATGCAATTACCACGTGAAAATAAGAAGTATACAGGAGATTTGCTACTAATTTAGGGACCCTCAATCATCCGGATATATCAGAATTCATATCCGGACTTTCCAACTATTGACTACATTTTACAGCAGGACAATGCTCCATTTCATAAAGGATCGTATTAACAAAACTTTTAAGTGAAACAAATCAAGTTGACCTCCGCAAGGCCCCGACCTAAACTTTATTGAAAATATTTGGGGTTTCGTTAAATATCAGGGGACAATTGATATAATAAACGAAAACGCCGAAATTACCGACATTTGGTCTAAATTAACAGTTAACTTAGCGTACGATTGTGTTGAATCAATTCGGATCATAAAGAGGGCTGTTATTGATGCCAAAGGCGATGCAATCAATTATGACTTTATCGCCTTAGAATAGTAACTTAGACTAAATATTAAAATTAAAAAAATTATCAAGTTGTCAAGAGTTCAAGTTGTGTGCAAATAATTTTGACTACTGCGAGTCATCAGTTCATTTGCTTACAATCTCCGCCATATTTCTGGCTATTCTTGCCAAACTGACGTCATTCTCTTAGATCAAGGTTTACAACATCATAGCATATTGTTACCCTGCAAACACAACAACAACAAGCAAAAGCTTTTTCTGTGAAATTTGTAAAAAACGTTCGATGTGTAAATAATTTTAACTATCTCTGTATGTTATATAATATTACTTACTTTGAATTTAATAATTACAGTGATATAGAGAGAATGGACGAGATTAACCCAGTGCGTAATCATAACTGGTCAACCTTTTTTCATTTGATTTAAAAAACTATAAGTTCAATTCAATTCGTTAAATATTTAAGATTTTAAACATTTACAACAATTTTACATTGAATTTCTTTCAATCAGCAATTTCATTTTGCAGTTAAGTATAACAATATTAACTAAATATATACATTTATACAAATCCAGTATGTGTCCAATGCGAACGAAGCTAATACCGCTTGCGCAATTTATCTGCAATCGCTGCTACAAGAGCCGCACCTTTTCCACTTCCGTCCTCAGCTAACATATAATTGATCTAAAATATTAAACAAAGTACAAAAATTAACAAGTAAGGTTGGGGTAATTAAAGTCAACCGGAAGTGTGAAAATTCTTGTATAACGTGCATTGGAGCTGGGGGAATTATTGTTCCAATTTTACAAAAATTAACAAGTAAGGTTGGGGTAACTAAGTTCGGGTGTAACCAAACATTTTATACTCTCGCAGTTTACAATGCTTAAAGGAAAAGAAATATCTTGAGATGTTAAGGAAACTTTAGATTATAAAATACGGCATAACATCAACCAAAGCTCCATTCTTAAATTAGCAGACCACGTCCAGCACGCTGTGAAGAAAATATATAGCGCCGTAGCTGAGAGTGTATACGAAGACCGTGAAGAGTCGATTCGGCGCCGTTCGGAGCAATTAAGACTGACGTATGGAACGAATTGACGCATTTTACGTCGACATCTTAAATTGAAAGCTTACAAAATACTCAGCGAAAAATGGACCAACTGAGACGTTGCCGCGGACAACATTTGTAAGAGTTAATCTTTAAAAAATAAATGCCTAAGAATGTTATTTCACATGATACTAAACATTCCACCTATTTGAATTTTCTGTGTTTTTTCTTAAAAAAAAGTAGGAAAAAAGAACCTTGAAATGGGTCACTCTTTACATATAACAATATTCCTAACACGTTTAGCTTTATGTGTTAAAAACAACTGTTCAGTATATATTACGAGAGTATAAAAAAAACCTACATATATTGGAGCTCATAATTTGATACACATATTCGTAGTTTGTAGTTGCTCTTAGACTCACATTTTTATCGGGCGTCCAGAGTTTGGTATAGTCGTCGAGCCAATGTCGTATTCGTGGATGAAGTTTGTATACGGAACCATCAATTGCTATTGTGATATCCCGCTCATCGTTCATGCGGTTTAGCAGCATCGATGTATTTATGGACAGTAATTGTGCTGCACGCAATGAAATCACACCACAAACATACCGTATCACGTAACAATCATCCGTTGTGTAGTCAGCACTACTTACAAAGTGTTCCTTCAAAACGTTATGCGTGCGTTCAAAACAATTGTGGATTGTATCTCTGTGTTGTTGCGCAATTAGTTAAATCAATAATTTAGCAAAATTTTTTGCGTATTTTCACTTACTCCTCAATTAATGATATGATATTTGTGTTGAAAGTCCAAGGTTTTGGAAAATTCTCTTGTGGCAAGTGCACCATGAAAAGCCCAGCATCATAGAGGCCCTTTAGTATAACACGACAAAGCTCGCCCAAATATTTACCGCCAATATATTTTTCAAAACTGAAATTGCGCAAACACACATACATATATACATTATTCTCAATATCAATTGTCAGCTACAAACGTGAAAGAATTTCTCAAGAGCGATCCTTCGTCAACAGCACGATCGTAATCCGTACGTATGAAATCCAAAACACCATTGTCGCCAAACGCACCCCACTCAACGTCGATAACCACATAATTTTCACCCTCGTGTCGTTTCTCTTCCCAATGCTTGACACGATCGGCATATTCCATGTAACAGCCGTTGGTGCCGGTGCCGACCACAATGCCGATGCGAGTTTGATGATTTAGTAATGCGCCGTGCATCAGCGTGCCGGTTGTATCATTCAATATGGCAATCACTTCGACATTATGGCAACCGCAGCTTGCCAATGATTCACGCAGCTTTTCCACCACGTCCTCCCCCACAATGGATGGACAATTGAAGGACTTAGTCCACGTTACCAGCACCGCCGAGTTAAGCGAATGTTGATGCATTGGAAATGAGAAGGTGAATCCCAAAGGATATATGAAATCAGTACGCAGTTCGTTATCACTAATGAAGTCTTTAACACATTGCGCTAAATAGTCGAAGAGACGTGTGCCACAACCTATACGCAAATCATTCGGCAGTGGGTAATGCTTAACCAACTCGTTACAGACTTTTCCTTGGCATAATTCTACAAGCAACACGCGTAAATTTGTGCCACCCAAGTCCATAGCAAGGTATGAACCATTTTCTACACAAGCATTAAAAGTAAATTATATCATTTGGCTGAGACACATTTGAGGAGCAACGAAGAATGAAAATTGCGAAAAAGTAGTAAAAAGAAGTCAGTAAACTACAGTTAGATGTTTCGGTATGTTTTTCAATGGATCAATTGAAAATTTTAATAACTATGCCTCTAGTTTAATCAAAATTTAATATCCTTCTGTTTGATCAAACCTCTTCGCACCATTTATCGAGCAGTTTTGAGGACAATTTGGTGAAAAGAATTCGTTCAGATTTAAATGAGAGTAGGTCAGCGCCCACATACCGTTATTATATACTGCAACTAGACTTTGAACGAGTCTATTAATTACAATACTATACATTAGTTTAATGATATCCGTATGATTCTTTCATTGCAGTTGATCCACTTCAGAGATATAGTGGTCATCGCAAAACGCTTTTTTTGGGAGGGGTTCCTGGAGATCTGCTGGAGTAGCTTCAAAACTGTTATTTTTACAAATAAAAAATTATGCAATACTCTTCAAAGTTACCAAAATATGTGTACAAAATCTTAGAAGTTTTCCCAGGAAAAATGTTTGAAAAACTTAATTAGTTAGGGCTCCTAACTAGTTGTAACTCTTAATATAAAGGGGTTTTCAAAAGGGACGCTACAAAAGATAGCGACAGCAAACGGCGCCATATTTTTCGCGTTCTTTTGACATTCCTCTTCAGTCAGGTTTGCCATTTCATCATGAAAAGATATATGATCTAACAACGAGTCGAAATTATTAAAAATTACTACCGCAACTTTAAGAGCGCTACGTCAATTTATGGTCGTCATAATCGTTCTGTCTGACCGCTCAGTGATAACCGAATACTCTTGGACCGAACTGGATGATATCGACTTGGACAATATGTGGCTCCAACAGTAAGGCGTCTCAAGCCACACAGCGAATATCACAATCGATTTATTGAAAACCAAGTTTGGTGAAAGTGTTATCTCACGAAATTTTGTTGGGGTTAGCGTCTGGACTTCTCCAAGCGTGCCCGTGGTGGCTATGCAAAAAAAAAATCGAATAATGGCATCGAATGTACTTTCATAGGAATAAAGAATTTTTTTGATATCCAAAACCGTGTTTGTTTTATTTAAAAAAAATCCTCTCATTGAAAACCCCTTTCTAACTAATTGAAAAAGTCGTTTATTCCACTATCTCCACATATATATGTATATATACTAACCTGTTCCATCAAGTAATTCTGGTATGTAAGTATTTTCCATTTGTAGTGATGATGGTTTCTCATTTAATGCTAGTTCCATTTCATTTCTAAACACACTTTTTATACGTTCTATCGTGGCGTCACTCAACACCAAACCTTGTAGTAGTTCACGTACCTGGAAATTCAGTTAAAATATTAAGCTCTTTCGATAAACATTATTTAAATCTAAATTATTTAAATAAGAATGTTAAGTTCTCTTTAGAACCGTACATATTTTTCACGCAGGATAACTTGACCAATATATTCGGTATTAGTCCAATACCATAACGAATATTGATATGGTATATTGGGCCGATTTAACTTACTTCGGCCACCAAACTGTAGTTAGCCATGATTATACATTAAGGTCTACCGGAAGTGAGAAAATTCTTATATAAGGTATATTGGTATTGTTCCAATTTTATACATCATTATCAGGAAAATATGGCCTATGCATTTCAGTAAGATGTCTCGAAAATGTATTAATCATTTCAGAAAAAAGTACCTCTGGCACTGATGTCTTCCTTCCCTCTCGGGCATTTTTACTTTATTTTTTTACGGGATTTTGTGGGATGCGATTTTCGCTCATCTGTTATATCACCCCTCATGATGCTAAGGCACACGTCTACCAAATTTTTTAATATACCTCGTCTCGTTCTCCTGAGTTATACTTTAATATACCTCGATATCTAACTCGTTTAGTTTTAGTTGTTACAAACCACCATCAGCTGAACAAAACTTATATTTTTTGCGTAACATGTGAAGAGTATAAAAAATCTAGTGAATAGCATTTTGGGTCATTATTAATTGTCCTCTGACATTTGATGAAATCCTAAATATAGTCCATAAAATTTCGGTCGGCGCTCTGCGGAGACCAAGTTGATTTGTAGTACATCCGACTTGATATTGCTTATTACTACAGCAACCTTTAGAGAGTTGGCGATCCTGTCTGATAGTATAATGGCGATACTTTTCGATTAGACTGGTCTAAATACCTGACCACAGCGGAATCACATGAAATTATATGGCTGATGAGCTTGCAGGTTGAGGAACGGCAGTCTCACTATTAGCAGCAAGACAACATATCGGAGCACAGTTACTACTGCATAATTTTGCCTCGGCTGAGTTCGGCAAACGCTGGTCAGTTACTAGCACTTGCACAGTCGCCAGATTCTTCTGTCCGAATCGCAGGATGTCTATCTATGGAATGTCCCGCCTTTGCGAGTTCAAATAAAATTTCAATTCGAACGGGCTTGATAGTCATAAAAATTATTTGCATCCTACAAAAGGCTCTACAGTTCCCGCATCCGTCGCAGGTAAATTTTTTTTAAGTACAGACGTCAAATTAAAAATGACAATACAGTAATCCCCGCTTAAATGCCACTGCTAAAGACTAAAGACTGCTAAAGAAGCGAAGTTATAGCGTTTTTCTTCTCGCTTCGCTACACTGGTTAAAATTGTACTTTAAACGCATTTATCTCGAAATCATGTTTTCCCGAAAAAGTCGTTGCGGTGACTTGGACTGCCGAAAGAGTTTTTAACCGATTTTAGTTTTTTTTTTTTTGAAATTGTTCGTAATTTATTTGACGTGTCCATGAACGATTTCATTTTTTCAATTAAATTTTCATATCAAAATTTTTCATTTCATATTCAATACATTTCATTAGATGAAAAAGTAAAATAATTTGTTTCTCATTTCAATGAATGAGCATGTTCCCATACTAACAAAATTTGTTTGATTTTATGCTTTCAATTGAGCTAATAGAAGGGAATCGTAGTCACGGCAAGCCTTTTTGAAAATAAAAACGCGTTTTGCGTAAAACGTCATATAAACTTTGACTTTATTATTAGTATTTTTTATGTTCCTTCTTTCAGAAGCCGGATCAGAGCTGGACGGAATCCAGTGAGGAAACCCTAAAATTGCTGATGGATACTCACTTCCCGGGCAGCTCAGAGAGTTTCACCGCAGAGTATACATTAGATACTGAAATTGAGCCAGATCCAAATATTGCCGACTTAATATCAGAAGACAAGATAAGATGGGCAGGTAATAGTTTCAAGCCTTTTAAATCACCGGGTCCTGACGGCATATTCCTGGCTCAACTACAAAAAATCGCTAAGCTACGTAACGGGTTGGTTAGTAACCATTCTCGAAGGGACTCTCCGATTGAACTTTATTCCTTCACTATGGCATGAAAAGTGAAGGTAATATACATACCTAAAGCGGGCAAAAGCTCTCACAGCAGTCCAAAGGACTTTAGACCAATCAGTCTTTCCTCATTTCTTCTGAAAACGTTGGACAGACTAATAGAAATTAACATAAGAAGCAGACTTCCTCCAGAAAGTTTAGCAGTTTCGCAACATGCGTTCTCCAAAGCAAAATCCACGGAAACAGCTTTAAACTCTGTGGTAACAGAGATTGAAAGGGCTCTGGAAGTAAAGGAATACGCTCTCATAACTTTCTTGGATATAGAAAGAGCTTTTAACAACATGCAGTCTAAGGCCATTATCAGCGCGCTTAAAGATCTGCATGTGTCGGAATCACTCACGAAGCTATCCCCCCTTCTATGGATCTTAACAATGAATAGTATGTTGTTACATCTAGAGAAAGGGGGAGTACATGTTGTGGCCTACGTTGATGATGTGGTGGTTTCAATGAGAGGAAAATTCCCAAGTATCCTCGCGGACCTTATGCAAACAAGGTTAAATGAGTTAAATCGATGGACCAAATCCTGTGGATTAAGCCTAAACGCAAGTAAAACTGAGACAGTGCTGTTTACTAGGAAACATAAGATTCCAGAGTTCACACCACCTTCAATAAATGACACATCACTAACAATAAGTGAGAAAGCAAGCTATCTGGGACTAATTTTAGACAGGAAGCTATCATGAAACAAAACTTAGAAGCCAGGGTAAAAAAGGCGGCTTTGGCCTTATACACCTGTAAAAGGATGGTCGGACCAAAATGGGGACTAACACCCCGCGTACCGCATTGGCTCTACACAGCTGTGGTAAGGCCGATTATGACATATGGTATATTGGTCTGGTGGCCAATAATCAACAAGAAGTACGCAGTAAAGAGCATGGGAAGTCTACAAAGAGAGGCATGTATATGTATCAGTGGAGCTCTCAGAACAACGCCGAGCCAGGCATTAGATGTTATTCTGTACCTACTGCCTATAGACATATTTTGTAAGCAGCAGGCTGCGAAATCGGCACTTAGACTGAGAGAATCCTCACTACTGCAAAACTGCAATAGGGGACATTCTAGTATACTCGGCAAGTTCCCATTTCTACCAAATAGGACGGATTATCGCAATCCCATAGAAATGAATCTAAAATCTGAACTACATATATCATTCCCCTCTAGAGAGCAGTGGGATATGGGAAAAGTGGATAAAGATTCAGTGATAAGTATCTACACGGGCGGGTCAAAACTAGACAAACGAGTTGGAGGTGGGGTATTCTCAGAAAAGCTAGATACCAGAATCGCCTTCCGGCTACCGGATCATTGCAGTGTGTTCCAAGCAGAAATCACTGCAATTAAAGAAAAACTTCTCGTTCTGTCAAAAAGAGTGTTAGCCACCAGGCAAATATTCATATTCTCGGATAGTCAAGCGGCTTTAAAATCATTAAAGTCTCATAGAATATCTTCTAAGATAGCGAAAGAATGCTTGGATTTATTATTGACAATGACGTCATATTTCACGATATACCTGCAATGGGTCCCAGGACATAGCGACATCCCTGAGAACTGTCTGGCAGATGAGCTAGCCAGATTGGGCACCACACTGCAGTTGGAGGCCGATAAAGACCTGCAAATACTTAATCGATAAACATGCAGTAGATACGGCTGAGTCACAATGGAAACAAGTAACGACTTGCTCCGTAAGCAGACAAACGTGGCAAGAGTGGAATAACAGCCGTACTTGTCGCTTATTGAAATTTAAGAGGAATGAAACAAGAACCCTTGTAGGGGTGTTAACGAGGCACTGTCTGATTGGGAGACACGCCAGCAGACTGGGGCTACCTTTCAATGATTACACACACCTTCTCTGTGGATGCAAGGCTCTGTATAGGAAAAGAATCACAACTATTGAACGCGGTTTTCTCGAGGATGTGGGCGAAGTTGCTCATGTCAAGTTGGGTGAGCTTCTTCACTTTATCAGGGCCACAGGGTGGTTCAATGAGGACTCGATAGTATGAGGGATCTCAGTCCCAGTGGTATCACAATGGGCCTCCCAAAGGCCCAGGTGCGTCGTTAGACAGCCACTTAACCTAACCTAACCTATGTTCTTGAGCTGATTTTACAGATTAGATATAGTACTACGCCAGACGTATACCAAGTATTCAAATACATTGTTCTAATATATTATTTATGAAACCTAAGCCTTATTTATAAACCTAACCCAAACAAGTTCTACATAATATTGAGATTCGATTACGTTCGAATCAAGTACCAATTAAGGAAATTGGTCAAGGCAAAATTGATACGTTGGATTTTTGACTAAATTGAAATTTTATTATAGCGAAAATGAAAAAACCCTGTTCATTATTATTGGATAAAATGTTGCACTTAAAATGCACCATTTCACAAAGTCATGGACCAATGGACCAAAACGGTAAACGTACTTACCATTGAAAATTGGGTTTAGATAAGCGCTACAACGACAACGGAAACAGACTTCTAACAACACGTCAACTACAAATTCAGTACATTTAAAACAAAAATTAGTTACCAAATTGCTATGCAACCTGCGATTCGAGTACAACCGATTTCGCTTGATATTAGCGTGAGTAATCACGATAGTGATCTATTTATCAGCCATAACAAACTGCTACTAAAATTAATAGATTCAACAGGGATTCGCAAATGGATACACGATACAACGATCTTATTTTTGTATCCATGGAACGAAACCAAATTTGTGTGTGCCATAAACACTATACACATTCTCAGCCACTGGCTGGCAGTTTCAACTTTATCGAAGGAAAACTGTAAGGTATGGTGTATTTTCTCTTTGCCGCGTGCTCAAACCATAATGAGTCGAGCAATCACAAAACTATCTGATAAGCATTTTTAATAACTTTATCGAATTTTTCTAACGCCATATATCGGGTGATCCAAGTAGAGGTACTTTTCCAATAGTTCAACTTTATTACGAAAATTCGTGTGTAAATAATGTGTTTCGCGCGTTTCGCTCAACTTATGGTCAACATAATCGGCCTACTGACCGTGCTATACGCAACACTAGCACCCATCTTGAGACCCAGCATTAATTATTGGAATATATATAACAGAATAGACCACGCCCAGCACGCAGTGAAAAAAATATAGCAGCCGTAGCTGAGAGTGTGCACATAGTACGACTTGGCATTTTACTTAAATTGAAAGCATATAAAATACAGCTTGTGCAAGAACTGAAGCCGCTCAAACTTCCCAAGTGACATCGCTTCGCAATATGGGATCTTGAAAAGATCCAAGAAGATCTCTGGCTCAATCTATACTACTATTATAAAGAGGAATGATTTGTATGTATGTTTGTATTGAATAAACTCGAAAACTACTGTGACAGAGAGTCGAGTGACGAGGGCTCGCAGCTGCTTGCTGAACAAAATTTCAAAGCCTGCCAAGTACGCGCTTGAGTCGAGTACGGAGCGTGTACAGCGGCTTCATAATCGGAGAGAAAGACAACAAACTCAGAAGACTAGACTACGTAATCAAGTTTTGGCTCATTGCAAATAAAATATAATTTCATTTTCGAATTTTCCTCATTTTATTTTTTTTAAATGAACCCACGCAAGAAACATCAAAATACATACATGTGTATGGGAGAGTGTGTATAAGTGTATAAAAACTTATGACTTTTGAAATGTTTGTTTAAGCCCGTGCGAAGCCGGAGTGGTCTGCTAGTGGTTATATAAACAAGCATTTGGGACGAATATCATCCTGAAGAGATTCAGGAGAATTTGTGTTTTTTGTGCTTTTTTCTTAAAATAAAAGTAGAGACCCTCGAAATGGATCACCCTTTATAAAGTAACTACAAGGAACTTATACGCATTAAACACGAGATACCGGTTACTAAAAGCAGCTGTTGAGAAAATAATTAATATGTATATAATCAACTGAAATGTAATCTAGTATGTACTGTAATTATCATTCAGCAATTATTAAAATATTTTAAATGTAATAAATAAGCACTACTTTTACAGATGTTTCTATACTTTTATGTATTCCTCACTTAACACGTGTTTAAAAATGGTAAACTATAACGCGTATGTATTACATTGGATTTATATATGCCAATATGTCATAAACCAAACAAATTATTTGTTAATATATTTCGAAGAAATTATAATTGTGTATCCTTTTTTCGTCTCAATGTTCATTACTTACCTGGCGACATTTCTGCTCGTCGCTTAGCTGTAAAGGCGTCAATGTATAACTGCCTCCGTTTAATGGCAAGACTTTTGGTTTCCTCTGCGACATTTCCTTTTGAATCTGGCGACTGAATTGCTGGGGTTTGGAATTTATTAGATTTATAATTCACAAAGACACGCAAGTAAAAACACAAGTCAAGTTTTTATGGCGCTTCTAATCAAGTATTCGAAAAAACGAGTTCAATACCATATTTGAAATAAACTACAATAATAAATATATCAATTACGCAGGCACTACTGTTGTTTTGAAATCTGCATTAATGTCTGTATGTACTTAGCCTGCTTAGTTATGTCTATACTTTTGTGTATGATTTTGCGAATTGTCCAGATTCGAGATTGGTACGTTACGCGCGATGACAGGTTTAGTTTTAAATGTGACTAACTCTAAGATCAGCTCAAGCATACTATAAATTATAGTCTAGAATTCTTAAATTTCTATAATAACCAGACAACATACATACATCCATATGTATGGGCTGTATGTATTAGAAATAATGATCTGATTTACTAATGCTGATAGTGAACAGTGGGAACCAATCGCCACGAACTTATTACATAGATTATGCGGTAAACACTTGAATATGCAACGCTTTTAGTGCTGTTATAAAATATTTGTAAAATAAACAAACAAATTGGTTAGAAATAGTATTGCTGAAACATGAGTATTCGCATTACTTATTTTAGTTTTAGTAGCATAAAAAAATGGTTGAACTCCAGCGCGCGGTTACTTAGTACATACTTCAGAGGAGTGCGGTGTTTCTCTCATATATATATTCCTCATAGTTCTTAGATGGCACATAAGGCTTCAATAAACAAATTATAATTAATATTATTTAATGTTAGGCATTTAATTTCTCTATCCGAATAACCACTCCTCTGTGCTGCTGCTTCGACTTCCCGTCTCCAGGTATTGGCTGGTCGCCCGCGTCTTCGGCTTCCAATTTAGCACTGTTCCACTAATGTCGTCATGAGGTATCCGCAAAATGTTCTTTGACACCATTTACGACGTTGAATTTCGATATGGACCGCTGTTTGGTTACGATAACGTTGGGCGAATATATCCGCATAATCTTTCGAAGACATCGAATCAGAAGGTATTGCAGCGTTTGTAAAACATTCGCAAGTTATATAACACAACAGATTTCACTCTTGAATCGAATATTTTTAGCTACTATTGTATTTATATATGTGTCGATCTCCAGACTTTATTCAAAATGCCGCATGTACCGCGTTTTTTGGAATTTGGATTTTTAGTTACAATACTGCCTAAATAGAAACACTCCACGACTTCTCCGAGACTCTTTAGAAGTTCCGCCCGTCAGGTCACGTCCGTTTGAATGTAATTCTTTAAACGCGTTTATTTCAAAACTAAATTTTTCAAGTCGTTGGGCACGATTTCTCAAATTTTGCACACATTTATGAAATGACATTGGTTAGTTAATGAATGAAGGATTTTCTTTAATTTGTATTATATTACAACTATTATTATTTTTTAACCAATATTTGATGAAAATTTGATCAAAAATTTTTTCGTTAAAATTCAGTCAAAAATACAATTTTTAATATTTTCTTTTTTCCTTCGTTCAACTAGATTTATGTATGTATTTTTGATTTTTTTTGAATTTCGCTGAACTAAAAATGGGTTATTTTGTCCGCGGCAAGCGCTTTTTTTTGGATGTCAAGGTGATGAGTTGCCAACGGCTGAGTTTCCGTTTTCGTCGGATTTTTTAAATAAAAATTTCACAAAATACTGTTTAAATATTTAACTTTGATATGTTTAATTGTTTAAATGTTAAATATGTTTGCATATATAAAAAATTACAATACATTTGTTTTCGATCTTACATCTAAAAACAGAATCAGATTATATGGAATAGAGTTTCAGTTAATACTAAATCAAGAAAACAACGGGGGCCTAAGGCGCGTATCATTCGAAAAAATTATAGTCGGCGACTAGACTAGTTCCGCTTCACACTGGAGCACATACATATGCATACTAATACATGAATGTGCAGTATATAAAGGTATATGGACGCAAATATAATCTGTACAATGCGGTCACGTGATTGTGGGAGCTATTTAACTATCACAATTACATTGAGGCTCAGTATGTAATGTGCTGGTATGCATTGTTTTATCAAATGCGGTTTCTTTCATTTGATACAGCTGCCACCTTGCAAATATAGCACTATTAACAATTCACAAAATATAGTACACAATTGTTGTGGCTTCTTAATATAGTAGAGCTTAAGTCATGGTTAATTGAATACCATTAGGGAGGTTCATATTTTACACCACGAAAGAGCAGCCGTAAGTCAACTCGTCAAGACATCCTCTTGAATATATATATATGTACATATTTCTCGAAGATTAAACAACTTTTAACAATTGAGTTTCGTATTGACAGCGATGATGAACCCATTACAAATTGATTATGTGACAATAAAGTTATTAGTGATAGAGAAGAGAAAGATAACTTCGCCAATTAGATTAGCTCTTGGTTAGAGGAAGATAATTCTGTAGATTGCGGATATTTTCGAGACAAAAATCGGTTTAAATGAACCAAACATAGGACCTTATCGGAAAAGGTTGCGATAAAACTGACTTTGGAACTAAACACTGGATACAAGGCATATTAATACCAATGAATAAAAAAATAGCGGGAAAATAAACCCGTCAAGTAGCATACACTTACTATAATGTCAATTTGTTGGAAATGAGAGCGTAGAATAATTGAGAAAAAAATATATTTAGGGTCACAATAACACTGATCACACACTTTAGATTTACTAATGATAAAATATCGGCTTCATTTGTAGAAGAAAAATCGTATATCTATGCCTCTTGATGGCCAGCTGAGCAACCGGTTTCAACTATTTTTGCTACCAAGCTACATTATAAACAACACTATACGTTCACTTAATTTGGACAAGATATCTCACATGTTAACCGATTTATAAGCCCACCTTCTTCTTCTTCTTGACTGGCGTAGACACCGCTTACGCGGTTATAGCCGAGTCCACAACAGCGCGCCACGCATCTCTCCTTTTGGTAGTTTGGCGCCAATTGGTAATACCAAGCGAAGACAGCTCCTTCTCCACCTGGTCCTTCCATCGGAGTGGAGGTCTCCCTCTTCCTCGGCTTCCACCAGCGGGTACTGCATCGAAAACTTTCAGAGCTGCGGCACTTTCGTCTATTCGAACAACATGACCTAGCCAGCGTAGCCGCTGTCTTTTTATTCGCTGGACTATGCCTATGTCGTCGAACAACACATACAGGTATACGAAATTATCTACAACTTCAAAGTTATACAGTGACGTGGGAGCCAAGACGCGAATGCGCCGACTGTTTGTTTGATACAGGAGAACCACTAGACCCCTTCGCTTCGACTCCTTATCCAGGCGGGAAAAAAGCAGAACTTACGACGCGGGTGTTGTTTCCAATGATATCGATATCATCGGCGTACGCCAGTAGCTGTACAATCTTATAAAAAATTGAACCTTCTATGTATAGCTCTGCGGCTCAAACAATTTTTTTCAGCATCAGGTTAAAGAAGTCACACGATAGCGAGTCACCTTGTCTGAAACCTCGTTTGGTATCAAACGGCTCGGAGAGGTCCTTCCCGATCCTGACGGAGCTTTTGGTGTTGCTCAACGTCAGCTTACATAGCCGTATTAGTTTTGCGGGGATACCAAATTCAGACATCGCGGCATAAAGGCAGCTCCTTTTCGTGCTGTCGAAAGCAGCTTTGACATCGACAAAAAGGTGGTGATTTGGCGCATGGTGAATATCTGGTCCATGGTGGACTTTCCAGGTCTGAAGCCACACTGATAAGTTCCAATCAGTTTGTTGACGGTGGGCTTAAGTCTTTCACACAGTACGCTCGATAAAACCTTATAGGCGATATTTAGGAGGCTTATCGCACGGTAATTGGCGCAAATTGTGGGGTCTCCCTTTTTGTGTATTGGGCAGAGTACACTGAGATTCCAATCGTCAGGCATGCTTTCTTCCGACCATATTCTGCAAAGAAACTGATGCAAGCACCTTATCAGCTCTTCGCTGCCGTATTTGAATTGCTCGGCCGGTAATCCATTGGCCCCCGCCGCCTTATTGTTCTTCAAGCGGGTAATTGCTATTCGAATTTCTTCACGGTCGGGCAATGGAACATCTGTTCCATCGTCGTCGATTGGGGAATCGGGTTCGCCATCTCCTGGCGTTGTACTTTCACTGCCATTCAGCAGGCTGGAGAAGTGTTCCCTCCACAAACACAGTATACTCTGGTCATCAACAACTAGATCACCTCTGGGGGTCCTACAGCAGTGTGCTCCGGTCTTGAAACCCTCAGTTAGTCGCCGGATCTTTTCGTAAAATTTTCGAGCATTACCCCTGTCGGCCAGCTTGTCAAGCTCTTCATACTCACGCATTTCGGCCTCTTTCTTTTTTTGTCTGCAGATGCGTCTCTCTTCCCTCTTCAGGTCTTGGTATCCTTCCCATCCCGCTCGTGTTGCGGTCGATCGCAACATTGCGAGGTAGGCAGTCTGTTTTCTCTCCACTGCGAGACGACAATCCTCATCATACCAGCTGTTTTTTTCGACTTTTCCGAAAGCCAATGGTTTCGGTTGCAGCTGTACGTAAGGAGTTTGATATGCCATCCCACAGTTCCCTTATACCGTGAAGTTGATGGGTGTTCTCAGAGAGCAGGAGTGCAAGTCGAGTAGAAAATCGTTGGGCTGTCGGTTGTGATTGCAGGTTCTCGATGTCGAACCTTCCTTGTGTTTGTTGACGTGTGCGCTTTTCTACACAGAGGCGGGTTCGTATCATAGCTGCTACAAGATAGTGGTCCGAGTCGATGTTGGGCCCACGAAGCGTACGCATATCAAAAACACTGGAGACATATCGTCCATCTATCACAACTTGATCGATCTGGATGCGAGTGATTTGATCCGGGGACAGCAAAGTAGCTTGATGGATTTTCTTATGATGGAATCTAGTACTACAGACGACCATATTTCAGCCCCCGGCGAAGTCAATCAGCCTCAGACCGTTTGGCGATGTTTCGTCATGGAGACTGAATTTTCGGACTGTTGTGCGCGTTGAAATCGCCAAGCACGATTTTGACATCGTGGCGGGAGCAACGCTCATAGGTACGTTCTAGGCGCTCATATAAGGTACCTTTGATCACTTCGTCCTTCTCTTCCGTCGGGGCGTGGGCGCAAATCAGCGATATGTTGAAGAACCTCGCTTTGATGCGGATTGTGGCTAGACGTTCATCCACAGGGGTGAATGCCAGGACTCGGCGACGGAGTCTCTCTCCCACCACGAATTCCACACCGAATTTGCTCTCCTTTATATGGCCGCTGTAGTAGATGTCACAAGGACCCACATTCTTTCGTCCTTGTCCCGTCCATCGCATTTCTTGGATTGCGGTGATGTCAGCCTTTACTCTTACGAGGACATCAACCAGCTGGGCAGAGGCACCTTCCCAATTAAGGGTTCAGACATTCCATGTGCATGCCCTTAAATCATAGTCCTTTGTACGTTTGCTGTGGTCGTCATCAAAATGGGGTGTCTCATCCGAGGCTGTTGCTTCTTATTCATTGCTTATTAGTTTCTATGTGGTGGGTCCCAAACCCTACGCACAACCGCATAAGCGGGATTCGCCTTCTCACTTCAACTCACTTCCAGACGGATGTCTGTTGGCGACCCAGAGGATACTTGGTCTAAGACCGGAAGTCGTGAGCTGCTTGAGCCACATGCAAAAGAATCGTTCCTGGCCACTCCCAAGTGAATGGCAGTCAGAAACTTTCCTCACTTACGTGAACTTCTACATATGACTCCAGCCCACCGTATTTATGAAAAACCTAGAATTATGTATATGGGCGCTAGGGGAAGTTATGACCGGATTTTAACCATTTTTGGTACAGAGAAACACAATTCGAAGAAAAAGATTTCCTCTAAATTACATTAAAATATCCGATATCCGGAGTCTAGTCAAAGCAAGTTATAGTCTGATTTCGTAAAATTTACGCAATTCAAATACAGTTTTTGTATAAAATTTTATTCCGCTATCTTCATTGATTTTTGAAGTATGTGTTATAAATGGAATCCAAAATTGAGTTATATGGGTTGTAGGAGTGGTACTGAACCGATCCATCGGCAATATCACGATGTAGGAATCGGTCGTGTAGTTTCTGAGATATGATTTTTGAACCATACGTAGGCGATACCACGCCCATTGAAATATTTACTTATACACAACGGCGGTAGTGAATAGTAAACAAGTCTATGCACAGCCATACCATATATATTTGTCTCTTTTGTATTATTTATTTATTAAGAAATCACAAAAGCACATTATGCTAGATTTAAATTAAAATTATAGCAACAAGGTTTACAAATAATTATTATATGTATGTCTGTGTTATGAGTAAGCTCTGTTCACAAATTCAAATTATGCTACATATATAAATATATATATATATGTACGCACATACATACACACATGTTATAGATGAATCTTAAATGCAAAACAAATATATATATTTTTATATATATAATAATAGTATCATATGATTTGTATTATATTAAATTGATATGGTATTTAATTATTTTTATACGAAATCCGTTTCGTATACTTATGGATTTGTATTATTAAAACAGTCGTTAAATAAGCATTTATTTATTTACTGTTCGGGTATGAATGTTTACCTGTTAGTTACAAACAAATTTTATATACGCGGCAAGATCTTTAAAGCATGCAAATGCCAGCCATCAGTGAAATCAAAAATGTAATTCAAATCTCACATAAGTATGTTTGTTTTCTGTAGTTTTTATAGTAAACAACTTTACTATCAAGCCAGGTTATCGCTACATATTAACAGCGTCATATGCTGTTCGATTAACAAATTTGCTGTTTGTTAAATTTATTTCCCAAATACCAATATGCAATAGATAGCGTATAAATACCTGAATCGAAAGGGTTCACTACTGCAGCTAGTCGCATAATGGCTTCAATAACTAACCGTTAAATCTTGTTCCGTTAACCGAGTTGATAGTTTTTAAATGAAATGCACGTGTTTCGCCAAATCAAAATGATTCAATTAGAGCCTGCTCCTTTTCGCCATACCATATGCAAATATACTTTGTTCCTGAAGATATAAATTCAATAATTTAGATTTGTACGCAGTAGGATTATGTGGATTAATATCAGAAACGACTAATAAAGTGGTAATGACTTGTTCATCGATTAATAGCCTTTCGAGCATTAATAGCCTTTTCGCACAGTTGAATATTCCATCAACGATCAGCTCTTATACATTTCATGTTCATAAGAAGTTGTTAAGTTTCATCAGCTGATTGCTATTTTAGCAATAAACACAACCAAATTTACAGCGTGGACAACCACCTGCAGCGCTGCATTCCAGTTTCAACTCGATTTGAATTCGATTAAAAAGTAATGTAGTAAAATTAGATTCTTCTTTTGTATGGTAAATCGATCCAAATCAGCGCTTTAATCGAGCAAAGACCGGTTAATTGCTCAATTAACTACTTGGCGAAAAGGGTATAAGCAAGCAATAAAGAAAAATTTGTTAGTTTTTATAAAGAAAATGTTTGTTTCCTCGCTTATTGATACATTTTGGAGGAAAAAGCAAGCTTTATAATAATACAGGGTAAACCGTAACGGCTAATCGTAACTGTTGATTGTTGTGAATGTTATTCTATGTGTCAGTTAAGGCGATTAGTGAGAAAATAAATTGAAAAATTTTCTACCGGTAAACGAGAGGCTACTACTTATGAAGAGAGAGAGGCTACTACTTGTAAAATTGTGATATTAACACATTAGGATATTCAAAGTGAAACACTTATTTAAAATAATTGCAAGTCCCAAAAAAAATAAAAAATAAAAAAATTAGTACACAATCGCATTTCTAATAAATGCTATTAGTGGGTTTCTGGGAATATAAAAAAGTAAACGTGCTGTAGTTCTCCTAACTAAAGAAACACTGCTAAAATCTAGGTACATTGATCCATCAAAGCCTCAGACGTAATCATTTTCCTTAACAACAGTGCTGTTTAAAAACAAACCGTAATCCGAAGAGCTACGACCAATTTCATCAAATTTTTCGTTTTTAATGTATTTTTTATTTTTTGTCAGATTCTCAAAGTCAACTAAGATGACTCGAAAAAGCAAAACTGCATTAAACAATTACAGAATGTTTAACTTTTCGTTTTTCGGAAAGAGCTGAGTTTGTTATATTTCATTTAAGTAATTAATAGAAGTAATCGTAATCGCGTAAGGGCGAAAATGGGGAACGAAGTAGTAGCGGGGATAAACTGTCCGGAGTTAGGTGAAAGGCATCCTTTCAAACTCCCGCATCACTGCAGCATATTTCAAGCGGAGGTGTTTGCAATTATCATTATCCTTAAACGCACCACCAGGTTACTGTAAATTAAACATATGTATACGTAGACAGTCAGGCGGCAAACAAGGCAGTATCCTCTTTCTGCATATCGGCCAAAAGCGTTTTGTGTGTATTCACTTCTACCGGGTAACAGGCCACGAGGGTAAAGAGGTAGTGGACTAGATTACCAAGAGAGGCGTAAAACTGTCAACTGAAAACTTTACCGATAAACCCATGCACTGCCTATATGATGATCTAGTCAGAAACTTGGTAAGAAAGTTCAAAGCACGTTGGAAGGTTCTACCGAGTTGTAGAACCGTAAAAGTATAGCTCAAAAGTACACGATATTCCCACTAGCGTTCGTTAGAAAGAAATGTAGGATGTATGTGTCGGCATACTCACTGGTCAGAGACTGATGGTGGCGCACGCCTACAAGTTGCGTCTTTCAGTTCGAGAAGACTGCAGGAAATGTCAAGGGCAAGGCAATGTGTTCAGTATTTGGGTGCTTCACAGTACGATAATCTGGAAGAGATATAGTTAGTGAAGCCACATCATCTTTTGAAATTCGCGTCAAGCGCAGGCATCCTAAAGGATGACTACTCAATGTACTAAATGTCATTTGTCAATGTGTGACTTTCTGGCCTACCAGACTAACCTAACATACCTATTTTTTCAATTGCAGAATCCGTTAAAGAAAACTTTACAACGGGTCATTCGAAACTCCCTCTGTGCTCGTTTCAGAGATCCAAAAGAACTTAAAATAATGCTCGAGGTGTGATCCTTCGTAAGGAAATGCAATGTTAAAAAGTAGTATTAAATGCATGAGGCTTGCAGATTTGTGGCTTAATCGCAAATGAATCTTTTAACTTTGGTTAATCCGATTTTTTACTAGGAAGTGTGGATACAGTGTTTGGAACAAGTGTACTATAATGTATGTATGCGTGTCTGTGAACATGGTCTGCTACTTCTATGGCGTGTTGTCGTATACAATAAGTGTTATAATTATAATAGTTGTACGTAAAAGTGTGAGCTGCTTTGTTATTATGTTATATTGTCTTCACTGATATTACGTAAATATTTCATGTTAATGCAACGTGCCTATTGTTTCGTTAATCCTTATATACTTGTGCATTTTGTATTTATATTTTTTATTTTTATATTTATTCAATACTTATTTGTTTACAAATTTCTGCATTATTTCATTACTTCATACATACACATATTTTTTGTCTACGCATTTTATGTATATCCAAAAAAATAAGTATTTTCTTATATTATTTTTACTTTATGCATGTGCTTGCTTGTTGTTCGTTTAATATATTTTCTGAAGCATCTACCATAAATATATAGTATTCATCTCTAAATTGTTATAATTTTTACTTGCTTGTTCTTAGTTTAAGCATAAGCTTATCTTACAAATGTTTTGCGTTTCACTTCACTGCAATGCTGTTGGCTTTCGTATTATATATTTTTTTATATTTTATATTTATAGCATATATATAGTTTCAGTATTTTCAATGTTTAAGTTTATATTTTTAAGCTTAAGCATTAGTTAAATGGAAACACAAGCAGTGACATTACATTTCATACATAATAAGGTGCTGAATAACTAACTAAATAGTGTGAAAAAGCATTAGTGGTGCCTTATTATTTAAATACTTCCACCGTACGTCGCTCCGAAAGCGTTGACATATGTGATGTTTATTATTGAATATTGGAATTTTATTGCTTGGCTTATTTACATACAGTATACTCTCGAAAAGTAAATTCTCAGAAAGTAAATAATCGCGGAAAAGTTAATCACCTTTAAGATTACACATGCACCTCGAAAAAGTAAATTTTTTAATTTACTTTTCAGAGAGTGTGATAAAAAATTCGAAACGAAGCAAGCAGCGTTTTTTACGATGTTGCAAAAACACTTACTCTCTTGTTTATCGCGTCTTTTTAGTAAATAAACTCTCCTACTTGATCCACTGGTTTAAAAATGAAAACAATGCAAATCAGGTGTCAGACTTTTTGAATTGTCGTACAAAAATGGTCAGAAAATATATTGCAAAAGAAAAAAAAACAAAAGAATATTCAAGATTTTTTCTCTTCATAGTAAATACATATGCATGTATGTAAATGTAAATATGTTTTTCATGTAAATCCATATGTTTTATTGAAGCAAATAAATTTATGAATTCTTTAAGTTTAAAAATGCATTTAATATTATAAAAACAGATAATTATGTATATATTTGGAAAAGTAAATTATTCGAAAAAGTAAATTACCCAAAATACCAATCGATTTACTGTTTGAGAGTATACTGTACATGTTAAAAAACGAAAATTTTGCTTACAACAGCACATTAAACTCAAATTTACTATTTCTGAACACATTCCCTACACAACTTATGCAACTAGTTAGAATTTTCAAAAAATCATTTTTTTTAATTTCATTTTCGAAATGTACATTATTCAAGTAAACACCCTGAAAATTTCACGACGGTTATTTTTAAAGTTACACCCATTGGAAGTCAGCGCAGTAACTAGTAGGCCGATATGGCGCCTTGTTTTTCGGAAAACTTTTGAAAGTCGCTGACCATGATTTCCCAGAAATGGCGGAACCGTTTTGCGACTCAAAGTTTCAAACAGGCTTCTGAAATGTATTTTCTAGTGCTTAATCGCAGCTTGCAGCCGTCATTTTGAATTTTCAAAAAACCGACACCGGATTCGTAATCAGCTACTATGAAAAACCCCGAGTAGCGAGTTTCAAGCGAATCCGATGACGTTTTAAAAACGATATCCGTCATATTGGTTTTCTGGGGTTATGTCAAAACCCTGATCTGATGGGGTTAAATGTTAGGACATGGTTTTTTTTGTGTGCCTGTTTTATTAGTCACAACTATCAAAATTTTTATCGAACTTTTTCAATATAAACCAAATTTATCAGTGCACAATAATTCTCTATTTAACTATTGCAAAATCGAAAAAAAGTTTTAATAAAGGCTCCAATATCAAAGTGTCTTTTTAGTAAAATTTATTGCAGTTTTTTTAAATTAACTGTACGAAAGTTAAACTTAAACTGCAATTTTTTTCACGGCTTGAGTTGTAAGCGATAACACCGAATTGCAGAACTGCAATGCTGGTTACTTGTACTTAATTTACGAAGCAGTTTGACAAAACAAATAAAAAAGAATTCGTTGGTTCAAAATTTAAATTAATTAAGTAGTTTTTATTAAAGAAAGAAGATAAAATCGAAAGGCGGCATTTATGAGACTATTATACCCTATCTGCTTAGGATGACACGTGCATTTTGCTAAAACTTTGCTATTAGTCGACTTGAATTGGTTTCTTGCTTAAGGTGTATTAAGTAAGCAGGCATTTTTAGAAATTATCAACAGATTCATACCCTTAGTCAGAAAAACGTCTATAATGCTCGTTTCACGTGTAGTTGGAAGAGATACCGATATTGCTATGGGTAGAAGCACAGTATCAACAATTATTAATATTTTGTGTCATAAGTAGATAAAGCTTCAAATGTCAGTAGTGGATTCCAGAAAATCAAAACATTAATTTTGTGCAACAAATTGGAATACCAGCAGTGATAGTATGCATTACTGTAACTCATACAGCGCTGGTAAAATCCATTGTGAATGAACAATTTTTTTTACAGAAAAGGGCTTTTCAGCATATGCATATGCTTTGATTGTACAAGAGCATACTTATTGTGTTTCTAAACTTCTGTTAACTTTCTGACCCAAAACTGCGAGAAACTTGAATACTCTCAACAGCCGCGAAAATTCCACAAATCATGATTTGCTGATGTTCGAAAAAACAAACGGAACGATTTACAGAACATGTCAAACGATTTGAATACGAATAATGTGAAAATATTGCCCAATATCAAGAGAGATAAGATAAATAATAGGTTAGGTTAGGGCCGGCATAGACCAGTTATGGGCCTTAGCGACCATTAAGTAAATGTGTTTTGTTTAGCTCAACACTGAGCGTATTATTATGAGCTTTGTGGCGTACATGAAAATATAAAACAGCAATAAAAATAGCAACTATGTTACTTACAAATTTCTGTATAATTCAGCATTATTATGAGCTTTGTGGCGTACATGAAAATATAAAACAGCAATAAAAATAGCAACTATGTTACTTACAAATTTCTGTATAATTCAGCATTCAGCAAATAAATAGTTTTTACTACCACATCATTAATAGTTATTGTTAGTAATTTCATATTTGTTTTTTTTTTTTGGCATACATACATAAGTACACATGTATATCGATAAATGTCATATTAGCAACAAGTTTGCGACAGGTGACGCGGCAAAAGGGAGAATATAACAGAAATTTTTAAAAATAAAATATTCGGTTGTTTTTTTTTAATAAATGCTTTTTACTGTTGCCAGCAGAAATGCAAATTAAAATGTGCTGTGGTTGCGCTGTTCTCCTACTCGTGATGACGTCACAACAAACAAAAAATTATACTATACGACAAAAACACCTTTTTTTGGGTATAATAATATTTAATATTTCCGGCAGCGTGAGACATAAGTACATAATTAAAAAATTGCATTCTCCGATTTTCAAAGTTAGCCTGCAAAATCGAAAAAATTGGTTACAAATTTCGAAAGAAGGCTTGGTGTATAAAATTTTTCGTTCAAGCTTATATGACACATGTTATGAATGGTCAAAGTTTGTTCTTCGAAAAATATATAACAATTTTATATCGAAAAATACTGGACCCCTTATAACATCTGTCATATAATCTTAACGAAAAAGCTTTATACACCATTTAATTAAGCAGATATTTTAGATTATATCTATATTTGGGATTTTTAAGTAGCACATCCTGTAACTCCTTTTTTCGAACTTCGAATACAAATATTTCGAATCGATGAATACAATTATTTTACTTACGACGTAATCTCCCAGAAAAAACTTTCTTTGATATAATACCCAGCGGAGTGTTGTACAGGGCTATTATTTATACTGACATTCGTGGTTGTACGATTTTTATTTTTTTTTTAACTATACACAAATTAGTAGTGCTAATGCAAAAAAACTTTAGAAACCACAGTAAGTGCTATATGAATGCTTAAATGCAGTTGCGTACTCGTACCACAATATGACCTTCCATCTTGAATTGCACATATGTAAGTTTTATACATAAACCATAAATTGTTTTTGTTTGGTAAAAATTACGACATTAATTACATAAATGTATATACATAAATATGCGTGTTTTTTTTTAATTTTCCATATGCACTAATTAGGCTTCGTAGTACAACGAGTAGTCCTATACATATACGTCAGTACATACATACATGCATATGCACTTGTTAGTTGTACATATATAACGCTTAAGGACTCAACCAATATACATAAAGTTCTGCTATATATATTATATAGGGTAGTTATAGTATATATATGTATTACATATGTATATTGTAGCGATAACTACAGTTGCCTTGTTGGCTATAAGATGACGGCATCGTTTTATCATGTTTTGTTGTGTATTAGCGTGCATGTTTTTAAACTTGTTCAATTATATGTATGCAATATAATTTCTCTTTTGACTCTCAGCCATCTGTGTTGCTAGTTTAAAACAGAAAAATATTATTGGCGAAACCACTGTTCATCTTAACTATGTATGTAGGCCTTTTATTTTGAAATGAAACGAAATCTGTTTGTTACATAATCATCTTGAAGCAATATTTGTCTTTGTTTGTTTATTCATTTTTATTAGACTACTTATACACTTGTACGTACATACATGCACACAATCTTACGTATGTATATAGACTTGTTTATTTACCACATATGAATACAATTTAAATAAGTATCAATTATTGACCGTTATATGTACTTTCTCTAACACTCTTACTTTATTTCCTGTGCATCTTTTACATGTTAAATAATTATTATTATTATATATGTAATACAATTATTTTAATGTATATGTGTGTCTGCAATGATTACAACAAACATATGCGCTACACAATGATTTCATCGAACAACATAGCATTTTACCAACTGTGTAGTCTTTAAAAGTGCCACTGTGATATTCGCCCCTATTCCCGTTGTCGTTATCGTTTTAAAACGACTTAAGAACGCCTATTTGGCATTCCTGTTGGCGTTAACGAAAATAAATTGAGATTCCCCAATTTGCAACGACTATAGAAACGACATAGAAACAGTCGTTTTTTTGTCGTTGCTTTAATTGTGAGCGTCATAGAAACGACGCGGTTGTTTGAAGGAATATTTGAAGTAAAGATGAAAATTCCAAATCGGAAACAGTTTGAAATTTTAATTTCTGAAATGGAAAAATATCCTGCATATGCCAAGGACTTTAGAAAAGGGTTAAATCCTTTAAATTTCGATTTCTTGGGTGGGATATTTTTTTTCTCAAAAAAAAAAAAAAAAAAAAAACTAAATCCATTCCACCGCTTTCTCGCGTCGGAAATAGTTGGCATTAATAAAATTGCATTTTTATATCTAAGAGTATATTTAAGATATGAAAGGTCTAAAAATTCAAAACGAAGAAAAAAATAGTACTCCAACAAGACGAGGAGTTAATAAACACCTACCCATGTCTCCTTTGGCTGGACCACTAGGTAAAGTAGTCGGATTAGCCAGAAGCAAGGAGCATGAGACGCTGGAAGTATAACATATTTTAGAAGAAAGTTAGGAGGACGCAGATGTCACCACTACTTCTTTTAAAAAATCAAATAAAGATGGAAGACTAACATTGTTGTACGTAAGTACAATAATTACAGTGATAACGTTGTTTAGAGTAAATAGAGAATAGCATAAAATCCATTAAGGACTGCTTTAAAAATTTTTCTTGTTACATAAGAAAGAAATTTTTATATGGGAAAAGAGCGCCTTAAAGTATACTATATAAAATATGTAGACAAATTTCGATAACTTATCTTAGGCGTTACGATATACTTCAAGAATACCAATTTAGGAACGAAACGACGACTTAGAAACGACTATCAAAACGACACCGACAACGGGAATAGGGCCGATTGTTTTGCAATTCTTTCATTCAATTGGCTTTTTCGCTTTAATAACTATATATATTTATATGCCCAACCTGCCTTGGCATGCGTAAGCCACACAAAATTTAATTTTAGTTTTAGTTAACAGCCGAGGTAAACATGTTCGAATTATCCCACTCCAACTGGCTGACATTTGCAAACCGACCTTTTACCACTGAAAACAGTTAAGAAAGACCAATGTTAAAAATATATTTCAAACACAAACTGCAAAAAAAATTTAAAAATTTTGTTATTCTTGTTGTTATTCTTGTGAAGAAATATTTGGCAGGTTTCAATATATTTTTATGTTCTATTTGCTGGAAACCAAATCAAGCGTTAAACAACTCATTTATATTAGGTTGGCAAATATCTCCAACATTTAGTCTTTTAAAATTCGCGGTTATGTATAAAGCGCTACATATCTGGCAATACTATACATCTTTGAAAGGTCTTGACATAACCTACAAAACGACGCTATGCATGATTAGTTTGGATATTGCGTTCAACAGGTATTATAGTCGTGTAAACATGGAGTTCACTAACGCCACGCTATTTTAAAGTTTTCCTTCGTTAAAGGCAAATCCGCTAGAGAAACGTTCCGTGAGATTAATGGTGTTTTGGGGGATGGTACTCTATCACTTCGAACTGCGGAGGAATGTTTTCGACGATTCAGAGCGGGTGAAAACGACACCATGGATAAGCCAGTAGGCGAAAGACCTGTGACGGCGAATACCGATCAAATCATGAAAACATCGAGTTAGACCGCTAGGAAGATTTTGCTGTGTGTTTAGTGGGATTGGAAGGGAATCATACAGTATGATCGGCTCCCATATGGCCAGACCCTTAATTCTACCATCTACTGCGAACAACTGGACCGCTTGAAGTAGGCGATCGACCAGAAGCGTCCAGAATTGGCCAACAGGAAGGTTGTAGTATTCCATTAAGGCAACGCCAGACCACACACTTCGTTGATGACTTGTCAGATGCTACGGGAGCTCGGATAGGATAGCGCCAAGTGATTACCACCTGTTCCTGTTCAAACTGGCCGTCAGAGTTCTTCGCAAATAAGAAGGGGGGTTTCCACGAGGGGGGTATTATGAAGTTGCCGTCTAAATGGGAACAGATTATCGAACGAAACGGTACATATTTGAACTAAATCCGATCACTGTAACACTTTTTATAAAGCATTGAATAAAGAGCACAAATGCTGAAGGGAGATATTTGCCAACCTAATATGTAGTCTTCTCTGCGACAGATCTGTCGTAGCCGAGTGTGGTAGTGCACGTGCAATCCGTAAGGTAAATATGGGTACGCCGCAAGGGTTAAAGAAAGTGTTAAGAAGGCATCGGTATGCCTTATACTGTTGAAGAGGCGCTATTGGCGCCGCTCATCAAAGGTTGTGACCGGGCTTTAGTCAAGTCAATACTGTTTTACGGAGTATTAGTCTGACTCAGGAAGCCTGCACTTGCTAAGCAGTTAGGACTACACCGCTATTTGCACTCAATGCCATTCTATGAGGAGCATCTGTTGATATTGCGGGTAGGTGCATTGCCGCTAAGGTGGCTATTCGACTCAGAGATGCTGGTCCCAATAATGGACATTCTGAAATTCTTGATCACTTGGAATGCATCCCTCGAGATCTGGATTACTGTGTTGCGGAGCCTAATCTTCCCGGTCCTTCTCTGTCCGCATTCCTACGAAAGAGATGTGTGCGGAACGTAGCCGGTGAAGAATAGCCGCGGTGATGTCTTTCATTAAGTTCAGAGATCTTTGGATCTAAGTTCAGAGATAATTGGAGGAGAAATCGACGTCCTACCTCTGTCACTCGGATAGTAGAACGGTAATCCTGATCATGTGATCGCTGACTGCTTAAAGCTAGTCAATGAGTGATTAGCCCCACTATCAATAGCTTCCAGCTACTTGAATATGTGAATCGATAGGGTCCCATGCCATAGCGGTATCGCTGGAAGCTGCAAAGCATATGAGCTCTCGCGTAAGGGCATCCAAGCTGCAATTTCGTCAGATTGGGAACATGCCTCTTCGCGTTGAATCAGTGGTTGTCGAATGAACAGGGTAGGTATTGGACAACATCCAGTACCTGTGCGACTGCGAGATCAATCTCCCCAAAGGTGAATGGCAAGCGAACCACTGCGCTATTTGCTCTTAGTAAGGTTCAGCTGGCCGTAATGATAACAGTCATTACAAGCCACTGCCCGATGGTGTTAGATGCCATGAGGCTGAATATCCTGGCGGCTGTAAATTGCCAAAGATGCATGGAAGAAGGGGAGATTAAGACAACAAGACACTTTCTTCTTTATTGTCCAACTTTCACTAAACTCCGGCTGAAACATTTCGACAGGACAAACTACGGAGATCCAGCTGAACTGTCATGATCACAAATTAGTTGGCTTCTCAAATTCGTGAAAGGTTCAAAGTCGTCACTTGAGTGTCTTGAGGATCCATTTAGAGGAATTTGCGGCATCACAAAGGACTGGCTTGCTGTGGTACAGGAGATCAACTCCTTTTACCTAACCTAACATGATTTGCATTCTGTGAAGAAATATTATATTTTGTATATAGTTTCTTTTCTAATAGCCATCGAAACTTTGGTAGGCAATTACAAACATTGGCATGTATTTCTATTAACTTATCATGAAACCCATAAGCGCTTCCGAGTCGTTTTTTTTCAACTGGTTTGTAAACGAATTACATAGCTTATTATTTTAGGATGCATCTCTATTGCTGCACCCGTGTAAGGAACCAACAAAATCAACGATTTAGTGAGACTATGGTATTAAACTTAATTAAGAAAGCTGCAACGAGATATCTACATAATTTTAAATATAAAACATTTCATTTCAATATAATTTGTGAAATTGGCAGTGTAAATTCCATACCTTCTTCATCTTCAGATTCTGAGTTCTCCGAGTCAGAACTATCTTCCGATATGGCATCAGTTTGCATAGGATTTATTGTAATCGTTAACGCGGAATCGTCCCAGACCAAGCTCTCATCGGCAATCTAAGGAATAGTAATATTATGGAAACAGGAACGGTTAAAATGAAGAGTACCAACCTTTGGACACGGCTGTCTTTCTGTGTACTTGAGGCTGTTGTTTTTTAATCGTGCTATCGATACTCCGCATAGGAGGATCACCAAAAATACACAAACCAAAATGATTAGCATTGTGGGATGTGCACTCTCGGCTGTGTGTAAAATAAAATAATTATAATATAATATCCCGCTGTATATACATATTAACACTTTCAACTTTTATTTACCTTTGTGTATGATGGAATGGACATGTACTTTAGGTTCTTGTACATCGTGCGAATGTATCATAGCATGTGCAAAGAGTCTGTTATCTGTAACAAAAAATTATGTAACGATATAAGACTTTTGTATAATATGTAATTTACCCGATGACGTTGAGCCTACAGCACCGCCATTTACACCACTGATGCCATACAGCGGGTTTTCGCCGCCACCAAAGATCGACGCTGGTGCCGTTGTAGTCTTCGGTGCAAGTTTGGGATGCAATACCGTTAAAGTCAATGTAAATTCTTGACTCTTGAATTCAGAATTTAACTGTGTACAAGCCAATTTGAACACACGATTTAAATAGTAAGCCGGCTTTTTATTACTATAAAGCAGCGCCTTCAAGACGTCCAAATAATTTTCAATAGCATCGTTGCCAATCATTTCCACGCCGTCTTTATTGATATTGGTCTTTATGTCCAGTGTTGAGGATAGCGATTCATCACCGTCCACTTGTATTTCCTCATGATCCGGATTCAATGAAGGAAACACGATAACACTGCATGAGTCCAAGTTTTGCATATTCGGCACGATTTTATTGTTTGCGTTCACCACAGTTATGTTGATATTATCAAGTATGTGAACACCGCGTTTAATTTCCGGATATGAAACCAAGTTGTTTGTGTTACCTAAAATTAAATTATACTTTAGAACGGTAAATAAAACCAACTGAATAGAATCAATTTAAGACAAAGTAAAAGTACATTTGTGGTTGAAGACACTTTCCGAATTATAAAAGTATCGACATTGTACTGTGTTGCCACCTCTTGGTGCACCGAGTGTTTTTATACTTTAGCAACATGTTGCAACTGTGCTCTGGTTTAATACTTTTGTTTCCGTGACGGTTGTTTGTATGTCATAAAACTAAACGAGTTAGTTAGTATTTTATATCAAAATGATCAGAATGACGAGACTAGTTGTTGAGATCCGGATGCTTGTTCGTCCGTGCAATGGATAACTTGAGTAAATATTAAGATATCCTGGCGAAACATAGTACACAACTTCTTTGAAACTCTGGGAGGATTGCTATTGAAAATGGACGTAATCGTTTCACCACCTCCAAATAGGTTTTTTTATATATCTCCCATACCACTAACATATGTAGCTCAGAAATTACTCGACCGATTTCTAAGGAAATCGGTACATAATGTTTTTTGATATCCTGATATTACCAATGGAAATGGGCGAAATTCTTTCACTACCACGACTACATTATATATAACTCAATTTTGAATTCCATCTAGTTCCTTTATTTTATAATACATATATAAATCAAGAACCAATGAAGATAGCTGAATAAAACTTTACACACATACTGTATTTAAGGCATCACTTATGGAAAATTGTCGAAATCGGCCTATAACTTTTCAAGGCCCCGTACATCGAACATGCACTCAGTTCCTAAGCGTAATTCTTTCCCGAAAATATCTGTCAAATTGTGTGTTACCTATCTTAATAAAATGCCAACAATAAATTGCGAAAGTCTAAAATGTTCGGATGCATCCGAATTTTGCCCTTCCTTACAAGTTTACTTTATACCCGTGTTATTTAATTATTTAGTTACACATCCTTACGCACTATTTGGTCGCTTACCATTTATGATAATCTTTGCTTTTTCCTCACTATTCATGTTCGCTTGCTTGTGCTGCCCCTGTTCGATGCCTGGTTTACTGGTTATAGGAGAAGTTTTTGAGTATGGCGTATCTGTGGCTGTCTTTAACTTGTCTTTGAATTCACCGACATTCATCGCACTGTTGTCTGCAATACCTCCTGGCATGACCAATTGGCTGGGTTCATTAACCATGATGTACGTCTCAATGGTGGGTAAACGTGTGGCGCTTTGATTAATACACATCATGGTTGTGCGGACCTCAATATTGCGGCGGCCAATTGTTGGATAATCCTTGGTGTTAAGATATTGAATTTTTTGCAATAACAGTTCAACATTGCTTTTGCTTTGGCCTTCAATGTAAATTTCATTCATTTGCGCATTGGCTTGCACTTGCGAACCCGCTTCTAGCAAACTTTCAGGCGGCGGTAACAAGTGCTCGGCACAATTGGATCCGCAGCGGACATCTTCCCCTGAGAGTACCGTATTAAGCGAAATTTTTATTTCAGATATATCGCCGTTGAAACCATGTTTCAGACGATTCTCAGAACTTTGATAGCAGGCACCCACAGAGAGGGTAGTATTGACACCATGTGCGGCATGTAACGGCCAATCGTCGATGACTTCTGGGTTATTGTGGCGATCTTCGACCGAATTCTCAAAACGAATACCATCAATATATAATTCAACTTTAGATAATTGGTTAACGTTTAAAACATAGTGATGCCATTCGTTATCGCACACCTGTGGTATTTTCCAACGCCACTCAGCAGGACTGAAAATGTTCAAGTCACCTTCGTTGAAGTTCTTTCGTAACAGTAATATTAGACGACAGTTGCGTACAAATAATGCCATGTGATGACGATTCATTTTGTGATCATCGGCGCTGCAAATGATGTGCTCTTTAATGTGTTTGTTGGCTGTGGCCAAGCTGGAGTGTCTGAAAATTGTTATTATGCTGAAGGAACGTGTCGAAAAGTCATGGTGTGTAAGCAGTGTGTCCGGTACGATCACACCAGTAGAGCCATCGAAATGGAAAATCGGTTCAAAGCCTTCATCATAACTGAGATCTTTTGTCCATTCAGCATTACGTGGTAATAGATCGATTAAGGAAAGACCAGTCGAGCAATTGCTGATATCACGATCGCAACCGAAAGAAATATGTTTTGTCTGAAAGAATATGCAGTAAGAAACCATAATTGTATCCGTAATAGACGACATTAAACGCTTGATTGTGGCAATTGTATGAATTGTTCCTTACATTTTAAATGAACTTAAAATATGTATAACTACAATAACTTTTTAAAAATTCTACCAAGGGTTATAGGATTCTTAACTCTTACTCTTAAAGCATTTATACTTAAAACCTAGGAAATATCTTAATACTCATACTGTCAGATTTCTATTGCTGCTATTAACAAATTCCATTTATCATATATAATTATTATAACTTATTGTTGCAATTTAGTTAAACTTACTAAGTATACTTCTTTTGACTTTTGCCACATAAAAATTCAGTCTCCTCGGTTTTTAGAGTTGTACAATTCCCATACCATTATCAAAGACACTTAAACGTAGTAGCTTAGTTTGACTCGGTTGACCAGTGATGATGGGGTGGTGGGAATGAGGTAATGATAATGACACCAGCCAGAGGAAGAATTACACTTGACTGATGTGACATGACACACAAAACAGACGGTACGAGAACCAGGAGTTGCCTTGTGGTTCTCGTACGGGGATTGGAAGAAGGTTGGAGAGTGGTCTGAACAGACTGGGAGTCATGCTGCTTAGAGCTCCGGAGAACCGTAGAGGTCCCAAGTTGGCCACTCTCTGTGCGGCGCTGTGCCCAAATTCGTCGCCTCTATATGGTCGCCTGGGTGCAGTAGGACGCAGCTAGGGAAGCTTTAGATTTGTCAAAATAACGTTGAAACGTTTTCGTAGAAATCACCCCTGTAGTCACTTGCTGGCAGCCGAGTCACCTCCCAGAGCCATCAAGAGTACGTCGACGATTTACAGAACTATACCGACTGGACTTCGAATACGACAGACTTTTGACAAGCCAAGTGTCGACACCAAGCGCGAGTTGCCTCGCGAAACTAGAGGGACCCTCACGCAACTTCGTTTTGGATATTGTATTATATTATATGGTAGCAGGTTAAAGTCCTACCTATGAGGAAAATCACGGAGTCCCTGCATGATAGTGATGAGCGATATTTCACAACTGTCCAACAAACTGGAGATATATCACCAACTGTTGCCTCGCGGAACTAGAGGGACCCTCGCGCAACTTCGTTTTGGATATTGTATTATATATAATATTAGCAGGTTAAAGTCCTACCTATGAAGAAAATCACAGAGTCCCTGCATACTAGTGATGAGCGATATTTCAATACCGAAGTTCAGTTGTTGTTGTTGTTGTAGCGGTTATCTATCCCTGCCTGAAAAGAAGAGCTTAAGTCTAGTTGTCGTCGAAATCATCTAACGGGAGGCCCAGGAAACGTGCTGTTTCGACAGGGTTGGACCAAAGGGAAAGGGGTGTTAGATGAGTAGGGTTCATTGGGCATACAAAGAGGTAGTTAGAGTCATGCGGGGACTCGTTGCATACGGGACATGTATTTTGTATGTCGGGGTTCAGCCTGGATAAGTAGGAGTTTAACCTGCTACAATATCCAGATCGAAGCTGCGCAAGGGTCACTCTGGTTTCACGTGGCAACTCGAGCTCTTCGTCTGCTATAAGTGGTGGTTTGGTTCCAAGGACGCCATTCACCGGAAGGGAGTCAATGAAGGTGTTGATAGCTCCACTGTGAATGGCGTTAAGAGCGTGTCTAAAACTGTTTGCGTCCGCAGTTTGGTCGGTATAGGGGTTTAGTTCGTCGACGTATTGTAGGAGCGATCTCTTGATGCACCTAGGTGGCGGTTCTGCTTCAAACAAGTGACTACATGGGTCATTTCTACGAAAACACCCAAGTAGAAACTGCTTGGTAAGCAGTTCATTATGCTCCTTAATAGGCAGCATAATGGCCCCACTATGAAGGTGTGTCATTGGTGACATCAAGAGACATCCTGTTGCTGTTCGGAGTGCAGTGTTCTGGCACGTCTGTAGCTTCTTCAGCTGAGTGTCACTGCATCCAGGCGACCATACCGGTGCTGCGTAATTTACGACCGGCCGGTCGATAGCCTTGAAAGTGGCCAGCAACGTTTCTTTGTCTTTTCCCCAAGTGCTACCGGCTAGCGACTTGAGGATTTTGTTGCGGCTCTGTAGTGACTATCGCAGTCGTGTGTGGAGTGAAGGAGTGCAGACTGTCAAATGTAACACCCAAAATTTTGGGATTATGAACTGTCGGAATTGCTATGCCATCGACATGAATGTTAAGACTTAGTCTGTACTCCTTCGTCCAGTTGGTAAAAAGGGTCGCCGTGGATTTAGTGGGTGCGAGTGCCAGGCTCCTCGCAGAGAAGAAGCAAGAAAGTTCGGGGAGGTAGCTGTTCACTTTCGAACACATTTCATCGATGCCAGTGCCCGACGTCATTATCGTACACTAATCTGCGTAGGAGGTAACAGAAATTCTCTCTGGTGGTTTAGGAAGTTTGGAAATATAGAAATTAAACAGTAACGGGGAGAGGACACCGCCCTGTGGAACCCCTTGTTTAATTTTCCTAAGTTTTGATGTTTTACCTCGACCGCTCAGGTAGTTCATAATCCATCTCTTCAGCCCCGGAGAAAGTTTGTTTGTTCCACGTCTTCTAGAAGCGTTGTTAGGTTGACCGTGCTAAGATACGCACCCGCCTCTGTGTAGAAAAGCGCACACGTCAACAAACACAAGGAAGGTTCGACATCGAGAAGCTGCAATCACAACCGACAGCCGAACAATTTTCTACTCGACTAGCACTCCTGCTCTCTGAGAGCACTCATCAGCATCTCGGTATAATGGAGCTGTGGGACGGCATATCAAACTCCTTACGTACAGCTGCAACCGAAACCATTGCGATCGACCGCAACGCGAGCGGGATGGGAAAGATACCGAGAGCTGAAGAGGGAAGCGAGACGTATTTGCAGACAAAAAAAGAAACAGGCCGAAATGCGTGAGTATGAAGAGCTGGACAAGCTGGCCGACAGGGGTAATGCTCGAAAATTTTACGAAAACATCCGGCGACTAACTGAAGGTTTCAAGACCGGAGCACACTCCTGTAGGACCCCCAGAGGTGATCTAGTTATTGATGACCAGAGTTTGTGGAGGGAACACTTCTCTAGCCTGCGGAATGGCAGTGAAAGTACAACACCAGGAGATGGCGAACCCGGTTCCCCAATCGACGACGATGGAGCAGATGTTCCATTGTCCGACGATTGGAATCTCAGTGTACTCTGCCCAATACACAAAAAGGGAGACCCCACAATTTGCGCCAATTACCGTGGGATAAGCCTCCTCAACATCGCGTATAAGGTTCTGTCGAGCGTATTGTGTGAAAGACTAAAGCCCACCGTCCACAAACTGATTGGACCTTATCAGTGTGGCTTTAGACCTGGAAAATCAACAACAGACCAGATATTCACCATGCGCCAAATCTTGGAGAAGACCCGTGAAAAGAGGATCGACACACACCACCTTTTTGTCAATTTTAAAGCTGCTTTCGACAGCATGAAAAGGAGCTGCCTTTATGCCGCGATGTCTGAATTTGGTATCCCCGCAAAACTAATACGGCTGTGTAAGCTGACGTTGAGCAGCACCAAAAGCTCCGTCAGGATCGGGAAGGACCTATCCGAACCGTTCGATACCAGACGAGGTTTCAGACAAGGTGACTCACTATCGTGCGACTTCTTTAACTTGATGCTGGAGAAAATTATAAGAGCTGCAGAGCTAAATAGAGAAGGTACAATCTTCTACAAGAGTGTACAGCTACTGGCGTACGCCGATGATATCGATATCATTGGAAACAAAACCCGCGCCGTTAGTTCTGCTTTCTCCAGACTGGATAAGGAAGCGAAGCGTATGGGTCTGGTGGTGAACGAGGACAAGACGAAATATCTCCTGTCGTCAAACAAACAGTCAGCGCATTCGCGTCTTGGCTCCCACGTCACTGTTGACAGTCATAACTTTGAAGTTGTAGATAATTTCGTCTACCTGGGAACCAGCATTAACAGCAATAACAATGTCAGCCTGGAAATCCAACGCAGAATCACTCTTGCCAACAGGTGCTAGTATGGACTAAGTAGGCAATTGAAAAGTAAAGTCCTCTCTCGACGAACAACTCAAGCAAGTGGAAAGATTACAGGACTTCAAGTGCTCTACCCATTTCGTCCGCTTATAGTTATTTACCAGTTGTCGAATCTCCAAATTGAGATCCCTTATGCGGGGATCACAGGGATCGACCTGGCGTAAGGAGTCACGCTCATTAGCTAAAACTGCCGCTTCAGCCGGGAAATTAGGGCGCATGTTAGCAATTCTTCCGGCTGGTATGAAACGAGCAGTAGCATCGGTGATCACCTTGCGGAATTGACGTCCGTAGGAATGGGAAGAGCGGCGAAGGCATTCCCGGTGAATTCCGTGAAGCCGTCCCAGTTAGCTTTATTAAAGTTAACATAAGTGCGGTTGTCCGCGGAAATAAAGTCAGGAGGTTTCTCAATCGAGATAATTATTTGCAGGTGGTCTGATGCAAGAGTTAGCATAGGTCACCATGTTATGCCGTTTATCAGACCACCGCTAGCAATTGTGATGTCTGGCGAGCTGCTGCAGGTGCTCATAATTCTGGTGGGAGCTTCGTTATTCATTGTGCAGAATGTCGAATCGTCTATCTGTTCTGCCAGCTCCATCCCTCTCCGATCATTTGACAGGCAAGAATGCCAAAGATCGTGGTGCGCGTTAAATTCGCCAAATATCAGTCGGTTTTCACCACGAAGTAGCGCACTAATATTCGGGTGATATCCTGTTGGGCAACTTGTAACTGGGGGGATGTATATATTAAATATTTCGAGCTCGACATCGCCTGACCGGACAGCTATACCCTGACATTCTAGGATAGAGTCCCTGCGGTCGATGTCACCTTCGATAAGACGATATTGCACGGTGTTGTGTAATAGGAATGCTAGGCCACCACCACTATCTCGCTCGCGATCTTTACGTAAAACGTTGAAACCTGCACAACTCAGAAGGTCTGAGTGGCTGTTTAACTTGGTTTCTTGGACCGCAGCTATTGATATGCCTTCCCGACTCAAAAAATCAGTTATCTCCTCGATCTTGCTCTGGAGCCCGTTTCAGTTGAATTGTAAGAATCGGGTGTGTCTTGGTGTTGGTCAGATTGGGAGTCATACTGTCTACTTGAGCTCCTGGGGGCCGTAAGGCCCCTAAGTTGGCCACTCCCTGAGAGTGGCGGCGCGTTGCGCGAACTGGGTGCAGGTTGCACTGCCGTAGAGGCAACAGTCGCAGTATTGCGTTGACAGCAAGGGGCCACAAACGTGTGGTCCACTCGATATGGGTCTTAAGGCCTGAACAGGTCTTGAGATGGCTCCATCCATTGCATGTGTTGCACCTAACCGAGGTGGAATTTGGATGGAGCCTTTTAGCGCATAAGCAGCAGACGTACAACTAAACTTAAAACTAATCGATCCAAACAGGGTTAGATCGCCGAAAGGGCAGACCTTGACCGGATAAAATCCGGGTCAACTCCGGTGCGTAGAACCGGCTGCTGTGGAAGTTGACAAGTTCAGTGCTTTTGTTCGATCACAGTACAAATAGGAGTTCAGTAATTCAAATTCGATCACTGTAGCAATAGCAGTTCAGTACTTCTAATTCGATCACTGTAGCAATAGCAGTTCAGTGATTCTAATTCGATCATTGTAGCAAAAGCAGTTCGTAAAATAGCAATTACTGCTCAGTAGCTATCACAGTTCAGTAGAAATAGCAGTTCGGCGAGTAGCAATCACAGTTCAGTGATCACAGTATCAATTTTAGTTGCGATTTCGATCATTTTGAGTACGATGATTACAAAAGTTAAATGTACCCAAAATTATTAATTAGTTAATTGTGATTACAAAAGCAGGTAAATGTTGGATGTTGTTAAAATTAATAAAATTGTAAATGTAAAAAATTAAAAAAAAAAAAAAAACAAAATTGTGGAGTACAAATTCTCATAAATTCGTTTTTTTTTTGTTGCGATCGCTATAGCAATATATAATCACAGTGATTTAAAATTTGCAATCAATCAAATCACAGTGATTCAAAAATAGAAATATCACTCATCACAACTGCATGACACTAACGCACACCAAAATCCACTCATCTAACACCACTTTCCCTTTGGTCCGACCCTTTCGAAACAGCTCGTTTCTTGAGCTTCCCGTCAGATGAATTGAAATTACAATTGATCTAGGCTTGCGGGTTCAGACAGGTTTGGGTAACCGGTACATCAACAACAACGACAATTATCTAATAACGGTCGCTCTTCGACAGACTCACAACTTCTTCAAAGTCGTGGTATACTAACTATCATTAATTACATTTTTTGTGTCTTACCTTCAAAGCCACCGAAGTGTGAATGTTTAAGTTCTGATTACTGCAATACATGTCACAAAGTTCCAGGCGTGCATTTGGGAAAAGCGAAAGACTTTCTGTTGTTGTTGCCTATTGTATATATTCGATTTAGTTACTATATTAAACACTTGCATATTGTTCGTCTCACCGTATAGTCGATACGTTCGGGTATTCCTAGGAATCTTGCTTCACAAACGCGACGCACCTTAATGCTCACCATAATTGGCGACGATTCTTTCATTGCACAATCGTATGCCACCACCGACAAAATGTGGTTATGCGAGGCTTTGTGTGATAATGGATCCGTATTTTTGATTGATCCCTCGTTATCGATAACAAACGGTTGGTCATTGTTCAGTATTTCATATTTACAAACGTCGCCAAATAAAGGTGTGCAATCCTTATCGGTCGCTTCGACACGTATAATTTCCTTATATAAGCGCCCTTCATCCACTTCAGTTACATACGAAGGCTGTAGAAATGTTGGCGCGTATTCGTTAATATCAATAACGGTTATGTGTACATTCGCCGTGGCCGAGTGGGTGCCATCGCAAAAAACTGCCATAATTTCAAAATGATAACTCTTACGCTTCTCACAATTAAGTGTGCGACGAGCCTTCAAAATTCCCAAATTGTTTACTAATTCAATCTGAAACGCAATAACAAACGCGAGTTTATTAATGTTTTTTCTGTTTACAGTATGTAATATTAATATACGTACCTGGAATGGTATTTCATGGTATGGTTTCTTTAGTATTCGAAAATTGCATATTTTCTCCTCATCCACTTTAATGAGTGGCGTTATTTCAACTAAAGTCTCATTCTCCCGGATTAGTCCATGATAGGACTTTTCCAAAACGTTTTCTAAAAACGAAAATGATGATGATGAAAACGGAAACGGAAACGTATAAAGCACATACATATGTGTACATTTATTATTATCACATGTCAGGATAACCAGAAAAATTTATTTCAGGATTATCTGTAGCTCAGTGCAAAAAATTATTTGTTGATGAAACTTGGTGCACCTGTTGATCGCGGGACTCTGAGGAGGTTGATATTGCAGCATTCCTCTGTAGACAATTGACACGCCCAAAAAATACTGAATATGCCCTTTCCTAATGTGATACTTTGTTCCAAATACCACTTTCATAACTCTATTAATGGTCTAGTTATTGTAATGTATAGGTTTTCGGTTATCGCTATTTTGTGGGCGTGACAGTAGTCCGATTCCATCTACAATATCAATCTTCTTATGCTGCCAAGGTATATGTGTACCAAGCATTATCAAGATAGCTCAATTTTTACTCAAGTTATAGCTTGACAGACATCCGGATTTCAACTCATCTCGTCACCCTGTTCACTGTGGTGTATATAACTCTATCTCTAACTCTTTAGTTAATATGAAACTCTGTATGTGGAAGCCACTTACCTTTTTGTGACAAGTAATCATCGTCATTTTCACTAGAGGAGCTTATCTGATATTTAAGGGATGCCATGGACGAACCTGTTGCACTCGCTAACTGGCAACTCAACAGCAGAAGGCTGACTGCCAGCAATTTTATTATGCTATTCCGCAATGTGTTCAACATTTTTGCCTCCTCTCAGTATAATAAACTTTCTTTTAATTATAAGATTTGTTTTAGTTTTACTTATTTTAGTCGGGTACTTATCCGAAGTTTCACTAAAAATATTAACAAAGTAATTAATAATATTTTGTTTTAAAGTTCTCATGTACATGATATATAATATATAACGAAAATGGATATCAGAACCAACCATATTCGATAATCGAAATCAATAATTTCCTACATTTATGCAGATACCGAAATTCGTAGTTGCCATAATGTTCGAAACAAGGTCCAATCGAACGTACTGTGTGAAAGGCTAAAGCCCGCCGTCAACGAACTAATTGGAACTTATCAGTGTTGTGGAGAACGGCCAAACATTTATTTCATAGCGTTATGGTTGGAGGACCATGGCTTATCTGGAGTTGGACTTTTTTTACAGAGGGTACTAGTCTTCTATGATTATAAGAGTATATTGGCACACAATAACAACTCCGGATAATTTTGTTTTTGGAAAGCCTTGTATTTTTCAACAAAACAGCGATACAAAGTACACGGCACAGAAAGCCACTAAGCAGCTAAATTCACAATCACAGTCACCATATTTACATGCGATTGAACACATTTAGGAGATGCCATAACCCGTGTTTGGACCGAAATTTCTCACGATGTAACTGAAAATTTGGTCACTACTTCTATAAGCAGTGATGATACCAAACACGATGCCACGACAGTCGGTTCTAAGTAACCGGAACGGACCCGTCTAAACCTCAAAATTATTTACTAAGTTTAAAAACCAAAGAGTTTTGAAATAAATTTTTAAAATTTTGTGGCAGCTGAATGAAGATTTTTTTCTTGCTGATTTTTTTTTGTCTTTTGCCCGGTCTGAAGGTATGCGCATATATAGGCTGCCTTCACTTCACAAAACCTAAAGAGTGACAAAGCGCACAAACAACTGGAATAAAAGGAGATTGTGTTACTTCGACTTAATATCGTGTGTTGAATTTAACTTGATTGAATTTTATTTTCGCCTTCACACGGACATTTTTTATAGCAGAACTGCATTCGGGTGGGTAGGTAGACTGTAAAATTCCAAGTAAATAAATAAGTTTACACACATCACTACATGCCGCATGTCTATCTAAACATGAAACAACTTTTCAAGCTCATAAAGACTTTAGGCAGATACATACGTACATATATACAAAAAATATTTTCGGTTTTGTGTCATCCAGTCGCACAGTAGTATGTAAGTATGTGTATCAATCCCCAATGAAGTTCAACTTTTTAGAAACTGCACTATATTTACAACTCCACACATATAAAATATATGCATATGTGTGCGTGTTCTAACTTGCGTTTTTTGCCAAATATGTGTAAAACATCCTGCTGCGCTTTCGTTCGTTATTTCAACAATCAAATATCACTAACTTCATTCCTTTTTATTTGCTATTGTGTTTGCAGTTAAAAAATAATATTGCGAATATTTTTTTATTTTTATTTCACTAAAGTCGTATTCCTGCTGCATTTGCGTATTCTCACATATGGCATTCGTGTGCGTGGTTTTTATATACGCTTGTGTGTGCCTGTACTTATCGGACTTATTTGACGTTTTTGTATTTGACATTTATAACATTCTGTTTTGAGTATAAAACTGTTTGCACAGTATTCATTATCCTTGTTAATACTTATGTATGTATATACATATATATATATAGTTATGGCCAAAACAATAGTGTCACGCATGCAGATTTTGCAAAGGCCAATAGAATATATATATTAAAAGTAATTAACGCACATGTAATAATGAAACGAAGAATACGTTTTTGATATGAAATTTAAAGCTTAAATGAAAACTAAAAAAACAAGTTTTCTTCTTCTTCTTGACTGGCGTAGACACCGCTTACGCGGTTATAGCCGAGTCCAAAACAGCGCGCCACGCATCTCTCCTTCTGGCAGTTTGGCGCCAATTGGTTATTCCATGCGAAGCCAGGTCCCTCTCCACCTGGTCCTTCCATCGGAGTGGAGGTCTCCCTCTTCCTCTGCTTCCACCAGCGGGTACTGCATCGAATACTTTCAGAGCTGGAGCACCTTCATCCATTCGAACAACATGTCCTAGCCAGCGTAGCCGCTGTTTTTTTATTCGCTGGACTATGTCTATGTCGTCGAATAACACATACAGCTCATCGTTCCATCGTCTGCGGTATTCGCCGTTGCCAATTCTTAAGGGTAAGGGTAAAAAAGTTTTCACGTAACTTAAAAAAAAATTAAAATGTTTGCTCGCATCAAAACCGCATTGGACATAAAAATAGAGACAAAGCAGACAAACATTTGCTTAAACGCAGAAATTATTATTATTATTGAGTGGAATATGTTTTAAAATTAATATTTTTTGCATATCCTTTATTAGCAATTACATTGCTGAGATTCCACCAAATCGACGTGTATCTTTGAAAGCATCGTTTACCTGAACTTTTTGCCATAAATCAGTTTAGATTTTGGTATTTGTTTGTGCTATGTGATTATTGTAGATTTACCACAAATTTTCTGTAAGATTTATGTCTAGTAATTGCGCAGGCCAACCCTCAACAACATTCTCCGAAACGGATTCCGAGTGTGTGTTTGAGGCCATTGTCTTGCTGTCCAAAGTTCTTCAAGTATTTGAACTTAAAGTTGTTTGATCATATTATTTAAAATTCAAAACATTGACATAACGCCAGATCAGGAAAAAACCTATCCACCGTAATGGAACTATCTTTAGTGGTATATAAATATATTCTGTTTTCTCCCCGACTTATAACTGGTCTGCGTGTAATAGTTTGAGAAGACTATTGAAATTTTAATGCAGATGCTGACTGACTATTTTCTTTGTTTCGCCATTTTTAAATGATTTCACAATCCCTTCTATACATCGTCTTGCGTGTCCGGTATTTTTTGCTTTTAAGAACCACGAAGTCCACTAAATATTTCCCCAAATGAACTCAATAGTTTGCGACAAAGAATACTAAAGAATTTATGTCAATCTACATTTTTAAAAAGTGACCCTATTATTTTGTCCTTATATCGTATATACACAAATGGTCCAAATTAAAAGAATACACACCCGCGTTGCTTTCAATGGCTAAACAAATTCACTTTGATTAAGGCGATACGGTTACATGGGTTTATTTATATTAAAAATATTTTAAAAAAACAAAATGTCATGCAAATTTGACTGAAATTTTTATTTTTTGAAAAAAAAATGTCTGCCAAAATTCCAATTTTTAGTTGTTTTGCCTATCCTTCGTTCCAGCACAAGTTTATCGAATTGCCTTTATTTACCCGACAAACCCCATGTAACCCATTAATGTTTGGAGGAAAAGAATGTTACAATTAATTTCTTATATCCCTTAAAGAAATAAAAAACAAGTAAGGAAACACTATTTTATACTCTCGCAATTTGTAGATGAAATTTGACACATATAATCATCATAATTATTATATAAGGGTTGAGCAAATTCCAGAATTCAAAATTTAGTTATAAGGGAAATAGGCGTGATTGAGAACCGATTTCGACCACATTCCGTTCGTTTCATCAGGGTAATAAGAAAATATTATGTACCGAATTTCATTAAAATCGGTCGAGTAGTTTCTGAGATATAGTTTTTGACCCATAAGTGGGCGACGCCATGCCCATTTTCAAATTTATAAAAAAATCTGAGTTCAGCTTCCTTCTGCCAATTCTTCTGTAAAATTTAGTGTTTCTGATGTTTTCCGTTAGTAAGTTAACGCACGTTTAGTAATTTTCAACTTAACCTTAATATGGGAGGTGGGCGTGGTTATTATCCGATTTCAACTACTTTCATGGTGTGGAATGAGGTGCGTAACGGAAGCGACTGCAGAAAGTTTGGTTTATATATCTTTATTGATTTGTGACATATATACAAAAAACATATTTGGGAGCGGGGCCACGCTCACTTTCCAAAATAATTACATCCAAATATCCCCTTCCAGGAACGATCCTTTGTACCAAATTTCACTTTCATTGCTTAAGTTATGACACTTTATGTGTTTTCGGTTTTCGCCATTTTGTGGGCGTGGCAGTGGTCCGATTTTGCCCATATTCGAAAACAACCCTCTCACGGTCCCAAGGAACATGTGTTCTAAGTTTCATTAAGATATCTTAATTTTTACTCAAGTTATCCGTTGCACCCACGGACGGACAGACAGACATCCGGATTTGAACTCCACTCTACAATCTGATCACTTTGGTATATATTGCCCTATGTCTAACTCGTTTAGTTTTAGGCGCTACAAACAACCGTTATGTGAACAAAACTATAATATGATCTTAGCAACTTTTGTTGCGAGAGTATAGTAATAATATTAGCAAGAAAATTTAAATTGAAACTTAAATATCTAGCAGATAATTAAAGGACTGCAAAAAATGGATGAACAAAATAAGTAGTCAAGTCGGTGGGCTGACTTGGTCAATTAAGAGAACTCAGACCGTTGTGCAGGAACCAAGATTTTACCAAATAAAAGCTGTCATCGATTTGCTAAGCGTTATATAGAAGCCAAAAGAACGCACTATCCTGTAATTCAAACAGACAGGCAGCACTTATGGTGCAAGCCTGCACTAAATCGCATGATCAAGCGCAATAGTGCTGAACCATTTTCAGCATGTACATTAGGGTGGCCTTTAGTTGTATGGAGGATAAAAAAAGTTTCTGGGTTCTCGATCGCACCCCCTAGAAATCTGCGAATAGCCCAAAAACTAGTATATACAAAGTTTTAGGTCAATCAAAAAAGTTTTAGAGGTTGCGCAAAGAGCTTGAAATCCTAAAAAATTATGAATTTTTGCCATTTTTATGTCTCAGACTTCCATATTTCAAAGCCATACTATCAGGTTTCCATACCGTAATAAGATCTGCATTTTATTACCTTTCCAAAATTACCACAATCTTAAAAATCGATCGATTGATGATAGAGTTACATATATACAAATATGAAAGTAAATTTAATGAGGTGCACGTGCATTCTCAAGCGTCGCAAGCTCGTGATATACCGTTATAACGGTTCTAATGTTATTCTTATTATCTTATTACGGTATGGAAAACCAGATAGTATGGCTTTGAAATATGGAAGTCTGAGACATAAAAATGGCAAAAATTCTTAATTTTTCAGGATTTCAAGATCCTTGCGCAACCTCTAAAACTTTTTTGATTGACCTAAAACTTTGTATATACTAGTTTTTTGGCTATTCTCATATTTCTAGGGGGTGCGATCGAGAATCGGAATACTTTGGAAAATAAGGGCCACCCTAATGTACATACATACGAATTCAACTAGATAACTTTGTTGTTGTTTTCACATGTTTATTTTTTTTGGCAGACGAGCAGCGCCCAGATAGCGAGCAGAGAAGTGACCAATCGATGTCAGCTAAAGTATGCTTAGGGGATCGTTATCCTACTGAAATGTGCACATTAGTGGCATATTTTTCTCTGTATATGACAGTATCATGCTCTCCAAGATATCTTTATATTGGCACTTATTCATGGTATCTGTAATACGATATATTGTCCTACAACAGACCATTACGTTGCCGCTCCCATGTTTAACCGTCTTTCTTATAAACTGTACATGAAATTCTTTGCATTTTGAAAATGAGCACATTCTGTCTGACCTCATTCACGAACAAATAAATTTTTCTTTCGTCGCTGCACAAGTTATGGCGCCATTTGTTTTCATAATATTTCGAGAATTCTAAACTCAGCCTGAAATTTTTTTTGCAACTTTCTTTTTAATATTTTTACTGATATGGTAGAGTTATGCTGAAATATAGTGATGAGTAGAAATTGTTTCACGAGAACTCGCTGTCTGACAAAACTAAAATTTGTCACGAAAACAGTGCAATATCGAATAATGAATTTTGCGACGTTTTTTGCAAACTAGTTTTCTCAGAAAACTCATTGAAAACTAATTATTTCATAACGACATATTGCTCTGTAAAAATACGCAACAATCATGCAATAGTAACATGCATAGAAGGATATATCATAAACTGCAAGAATTGGTTAAGGGATATGAAATAGTTGTATTGCAGTCGTCCACCCACATAAGTACATTCATTTTAAAATCGATCATCATTGCCAAAGAGTGCTGCCTGACACGCATTCAATGGTTCTCAACAAATAAACATCGAATCATGAGTGCCACAAATAAACATAAACAACAACGATTCTTTAATGATGTCATTTACGAATGCTTTCCATTATAATCATATAATAGATAGAAGCTGTGATGACTTGTCTGCAAACATATACTAAATTATAATATACAGAAAACGTTGTGATTACTGCTTATGTACACAGCTTCCATATAAAAATAGGTTTATCATATTGCATGGAGCAAAATACTTATATCTATTAAACATTTGTTTTGAAAAAAAAAACATATAAAAATTAATGTATGCTGTAACGACTCGGGCACAATAATTTAGTAAAATTCCGATGTCTTTGAGAAATTTCTAAGAACCGTAGAGTGATTTCATTTTTTTTATTCAAAAATACAAAAATTACTTTGTTTCTACAAACAATTGAGCGAGGACTTAGGGTCAAATTAAACTATAATAGGTCAGCGCCAAACAAACCTTTTTTTGACAGATCGCACGTGAGTCTGTCAAGCTGTCATGTTATTTTTGTTCAGTATTGTTTGGCATTTAATCATGGACTTAGACTATTGAGAGTCGATTCGGCGCCGTTCGCAGCAACTCAGACTGACATATGAAACGACTTGGCGCATTTTACGTCGAGATCATAAATTGAAAGTGTACAAAATACAGCTTTTGCAAGAACAAAAGCCGCTCGACCTTTCCCTGCGACATCGCTTCGCCCTATGGACAGACAATTTCACGTTTTGGGTCGGTTGATTGGACATGTGATATCATACGGTTTGTACGATCCCTAGAATATTGTTCCTATTATCTTATTCAAATGAGAAAAGCAGTACAAAGAGACTTTAACACTTTATCCTTTCACTCATATACGGTTTAACGTTTATCATATCGATCCTTATCTGAGATAACTTAATAAAGTTTGCATTGAGCATGCTATAATATCATACAGTGATTTGTTACTAACATTAATGATAGCGGTCTATACTATCCACTAGCCTTAACATTCTAAGCAAAATTAATATTGTCGGTCAACTTGACTTTATGCTGTGTATATCGACCTAGGCTTGAATGTGAAATTGTGTCAAATATTTAATACATTCATCCTTTCCCCACAACAATAATAAAACTATTTCCTCATGCTAGCTGACTTTATATACAGTGTGGGAAAAATAATAGAATCAAATATGAATATTAATAAATTCGGCGTTTATATTAGAATTGAACGCTTGTGCTACTATATAGCTGTAGCACGGTATATTACAAATGTTTCGCTTAGTTTCTATATTCTTTGTTTCTATAATGTTTTCCAAGTAAGTGCAATGAATTAAAATGATTTGTTTTTGTTAATAAACATTTGGAAAAGGCGTCCTCCCGATTCAAAAATATATAGGGTAATAGGTACCGCAGACGCCTAGTTTTCGAGATATTCCGCTTTAAAGATAAAAAAATCAAAATTTTCAACTAGCTATTTCACACAATTTAATACACTTTCAACACATTTTACGCACTTTTTCGCCTTAAATATATTAAATAAAACTGTAGGCGTTGCATTAAATGTACATTTTACTTTTATTATATAATTTTAAAGTTAGAATTATATATTTCAAAAATCACTTTCCACTCTCAAATTTATGTGTTTACAATTATGCGGAAAACGATCGCTGCCACATTGTAGATACCCTTTAAAATTTAAATTTTTAAAAATCATATCGAGGACAGCCGTTTATTTTGCTAACACTTGTATTTTTTTAAATCGCGGCCGAAGGCCGCCAGTGCAGAAAGGAGTTCTACGCGAAAAAAACTTTAGACACCCCGGTTTTGGCTCTACCAGGGTTATTTTTTTAAAGCGCGGCCGAAGGCCGCCTGTGCAGAAAGGAGTTCTACGCGAAAAAAAACTTTGGACACCCCGGTTTTGGCTCGACCAGGGTAATTTTTTTGAAGCGCGTCCGAAGGCCGCTAGTGCAGAAAGGAGTTCTAAGCGAAAAAAAACTTTGGACATCCCTAGAAAGATTTTTTATATACATCCTTGATGCTGAAGAGTTCTACGACAAAAAATTATGATATGCTAATAAATAAAACACACTCATTAAAAAATCTATCATCTATGGTTTCTAACATGTGGCAACGCTCGTTTTCCACCTAATTGTAAACACAGAAACCTTTTCAGCTATTAGTGTGCTAAGTGATTTTTAAAATAAGTTATTTTTGCTTAAAAAATCTTAAATAAATCTATATTTTGAATTAAATTGAACGTTAATAGTGTAATTTTCAATATGTGAAAAATAGTGTGTGTAATGAAATTACCTGTGTTACTTATAGAAAAAATTGGACTTTTAAACTTGAATATTTTAAAAACTATAAGAATATACCAATCGAGAATATTTATATGTATTCCTGCTCTGGAGAGCCTCCTCTTTCACCCGATACCTTATTTATACCGATCCGAGTCAAACACCGACCGCCAAAGTAATCGGAATCGTGCCTTAAAAACAAATAAATACGTTAATATTTCTTATTTTCGTACTGTATGAAATATAGTTGAACACTTGAATTGGCAATAGCAGTCAAATTTTATACATATTACTTGCCATAACTCGAAGTCTCTCTAACTCGAAGTTTTTTTGTGAATTAAGGTGATTCGAGTTTGAGAAGTTCAACTGTATTTGAAGACAACGTATGCAACCATCGCAATAATTTTCCAATTCCATTATTTTTTCCAACACTGTATATAAGTCAGCTGGCAGGATGAAAGAATTCTATTAACGGTTAGTAGTAACTATCACTGCCATTTTAAGAATATGGGTTTTATTATCAATATATTTTTTTACACTTTTCCACAAAAGTCCACATTTAGATAGTCCCTTAAAGACACTGATGTTCTCCATGCAATAATTTTCTACTGCTTCTGCTTTGCAGCAGTGTCAACACAATAAAACATTTTAGAAAACACCATAACAAATTATCTATGCCATTAAATCCTGCGTTACAAACAACCGTTGTTATGTGAACAAAACTATAATATTCTCTTAGCAACTTTTGTTGCGAGAGTATAGTTATAATATTAGCAACAAAATTAAATTGAAACTTAAATATCTAGCAGATAATTAAAGGACTGCAAAAAATGGATGGACAAAATAAGTAGCCAAGTCGGTGGGCGGACTTGGTCAATTAAGAGAACTCACACCGTTGTGCAGGAACCAAGATTTTACCAAATAAAAGCTGTCATCGATTTGCTAAGCGTTATATAGAAGCCAAAAGAACGCACTATCCTGTAATTCAAACAGACAGGCAGCACTTATGGTGCAAGCCTGTACTAAATCGCATGATTAAGCGCAATAGTGCTGAACCATTTTCAGCATGTACATACATACAAATTCAACTAGATAACTTTGTTGTTGCTTTCACATGTTTATTTTTTTTGGCAGTCGAGCAGCGCCCAGATAGCGAGCAGAGAAGTGACCAATCGATGTCAGCTAAAGTATGCTTAGGATCATTATCCTACTGAAATTTGCACATTAGTGGCATACTTTTCTCTGTATATGACAGTATCATGCTCTCCAAGATATCTTTATATTGGCACTTATTCATGGTATCTGTAATACGATATATTGTCCTACTACAGAGCATTACGTTGCCGATCCCATGTTTAACCCGTTTTTCTTATAAACTGTACATGAAATTCTTTGTATTTGAAAATGAGCACATTCTGTCTGACCTCATTCACGAACAAATAAATTTTTCTTTTGTCGCTGCACAAGTTATGGCGCCATTTGTTTTCATAATATTTCGAGAATTCTAAACTCAGCCTGAAATTTTTTATGCAACTTTCTTTTTAATATTTTTACTAAGAGTAGAGTTATGCTGAAATATAGTGATGAGTAGAAATTGTTTCACGAGAACTGACTGCCTGACAAAACTAAAATTTGTCACGGAAACATGATACAGTGATATCGAATAGTGAGTTTTGCGACGTTTTTTGCAAACTAGTTTTCTCAGAAAACTCATTGAAAACTAATTATTTCATAACGACATATTGCTCTGTAAAAATACGCAACAATAGTATATCATAAACTGCAAGAATTGGTTAAGGGATATGAAATAGTTGTATTGCAGTCGTCACCCCACATAAGTACATTCATTTTAAAATCGATCATCATTGCCAAAGAGTGCTGCCTGACACGCATTCAATGGTTCTCAACAAATAAACATCGAATCATGAGTGCTACAAATAAACAAACAACAACGACTGAAAGATGAATCAATGATGTCATTTACGAATGCTTTCCATTATAATCATATAATGGATAGAAGCTGTGATGACTTGTCTGCAAACATATACTAAATTATAATATACAGAAAACGTTGTGATTACTGCTTATGTACACAGCTTCCATATAAAAATAGGTTTATCATTTTGCATGGAGCAAAATAGTTATATCTATTTAACATTTGTTTTGAAAAAAAAAAAAACATATAAAAATTAATGTATGCTGTAACTGTATTCCGATGTCTTTGAGAAATTTCTAAGAACCGTAGAGTGATTTCATTTTTTTTATTCAAAAATACAAAAATTACTTTGTTTCTACAACTATAATAAATAAACTATAATAGGTCAGCGCCAAACAAACCTTTTTTTGACAGATCGCACGTGAGTCTGTCAAGCTGTCATGTTATTTTTGTTCAGTATTGTTTGGCATTTAATCATGGACTTAGACTATTAAGAGTCGATTCGGCGCCGTTCGCAGCAACTCAGACTGACATATGAAACGACTTGGCGCATTTTACGTCGAGATCATAAATTGAAAGTGTACAAAATACAGCTTTTGCAAGAACAAAAGCCGCTCGACTATTCCATGCGACATCGCTTCGCCCTATGGACAGAAAATTTCACGTTTTGGGCCGGTTGATTGGCCATGTGATATCATACAGTTTTTTCTGTGGGGATATATACATTGACCGATTTGTACGATCCCTCGAATATTCTTCCTAATATCTTATTCAAATGAGAGAAATCAGTAAAAAGAGACTTTAACACTTTATCCTTTCACTCATATACGGTTTAACGTTTATCATATCGATCCTTATCTGAGATAACTTAATAAAGTTTGCATTGAGCATGCTATAATATCATACAGTGACTTGTTACTAACATTAATGATAGCGGTCTATACTATCCACTAGCCTTAACATTCTAAGCAAAATTAATATTGTCGGTCAACTTGACTTTATGCTGTGTATATCGACCTAGGCTTGAATGTGAAATTGTGTCAAATATTTAATACATTCATCCTTTCCCCACAACAATAATAAAACTATTTTCTCATGCTAGCTGACTTTATATACAGTGTGGCAAAAATAATAGAATCAAATATGAATATTATTAAATTCGGCGTTTATATTTAGAATTGAACGCTTGTGCAACTACATAGCTGTAGCACGGTATATTACAAATGTTTCGCTGTTTTGTTTCTATAATGTTTTCCAAGTAAGTGCAATGAATTAAAATGATTTGTTTTTGTTAATAAACATTTGGAAAATGTTTTTTTTTTCATATAATAAAGTCAACTCGTAAATGTTAAAAACAAAAAAATACGTTAATATTTCTTATTTTCGGACTGTATGAAATATAGTTGAACACTTGAATTGGCAAATAGCGGTCAAATTTCATACAAATTACTTGCCGTAACTCGAAGTCTCTCTAACTCGAAGTGTTTTTGTTAATTAAGGTGATTCGAGTTTGAGAAGTTCAACTGTATTTGAAGACAACGTATGCAACCATCGCAATAATTTTCCAATTCCATTATTTTTTCCAACACTGTATATAAGTCAGCTGGCAGGATGAAAGAATTCTATTAACGGTTAGTAGTAACTATCACTGCCATTTTAAGAATATGGATTTTATTATCAATATATTTTTTTAGCCAACTCGAAAATTTGCGTTTATTTCATTCGAGTCAAGCACTTTCTCATTTATAATTTCTCATAACGTGTAGAGCAAGTTATTTCATATTTATTATTTTAAAATTTGCGTTGTAAAGTATTAGTCGTTAGCGTTTCACTGGTGCTCCTTTAAAGGTTTCACACAGTGTTTCCATATGTATACATTGTTTCCACATACATACATAGTTACAACTTTTCCACAAAAGTCCACATTTAGATAGTCCCTTAAAGACACTGATATTCTCCATGCAATAATTTTCTACTGCTTCTGCTTTGCAGCAGTGTCAACACAACAAAACATTTTAGAAAAAAACCATAACAAATTATCTATGCCATTAAATCATGTGGCGGAACATCAATACAATTTTATAGCGCTTTATAACACACTTTTCCGAAGAGCAAAACTTAGAAAAGATTATTTATACTCGTATATGCACATGTGTATGTACATATATGTATAAAAAAGCATGTCCATGCAATTCAGGTCGCTTATTTTCTGTAAATTCAGCACATTTTATTCTAATAACTAATATGCATTTTTTCACAGTATTGCACACTTGCCACTTGCGTATATTTTCGTTGTTGTTGTTATTTATTGAATTTTCCTTGACACTGTTTTTCTTTTTTTTTTCTTATATGTAGGTAATTTTGGTTATTTTGTTGCAGTCACAGGCGCACACAGCAATTTCTTCGATTTCTTTAGACGCCCAATGATGCAAGTCTATACACACACACACACACACACATGTATGTATCTTTGAAATCCCTACAAATGTAGTATACATTTTTACATCATTCCATTTATGTGTATGTTTGCATGTGTGCTGCTTACCTTTTCTCACTTAATTTGCATACACAACTACACATGCAAAGCACAAAAAAGAGAATACAGTCGTAGAAGACTGTTTCGACAATGCACACGGCATGCTGTTATAGATCCTAATATTTCGTTAATACAGCAACAAACCGCTCATATTCTCTATGAATACATACATTTTTGTATATTTCAATATCCACATGCACAGCACAAAACAAAACGTTTAAGGGAATTTTGTACACTTTTTTTTATTTACTGCCAACACACTACGCAAATTATGAATATATGGCACAACGCACAATTTCCTGTTTTTACAATTTAAAGAACGTATACACAAAAGTAACGAACCTACTAACTGTGCATTGAACCAACTTTGAAACCCGTTTTTCTTCTAACGTTTACGGATAATATCGTTGTCCACACAGTAGAAAATCTTTGTTGTGTTTATAGTATTTTTCATCTTTTTACACACCATCGAGACGTACTTGGGTTGTGTGCTACGCTTTTTTTGCTACAATTGTGGTAATTAGGGTGTTGTGCTGGCATTTAATCTTCACAAAAATTTTAAAGTCTGATGAACAGCACTTAAATAAATATTAAATAATAATATTATAAATTATATTAATATTAAATAAACATATATTCATTATTATAAATTATTTCTTATGTTTGTTCAATTTTATTGTAGCATTAAATGGTATTTATTGCTAAGTTAGTAATATTTTAGATTCATATGTATAATGCGATTCAAATATTTCTTGAATCTTAAATTTAAAAAAATCATAGCTGTGTTGGTAATACTCCATTTGGCCCTTTAAATTTTTTGAAGATTGAATTTTACCAACCGTTATAGTATTTATATTAGTGGTTTGATGAGGGACATAGAACCATTTAATTACTGGGAAAATTCGCAACCCGATGTTTTGAAATACTTATTCATTAGGATCAGAACATATATTTCTTTAAACATTTTTAACAGGGAGGCGAATACCTCATTTTAAGCACAACGAGTTTTTGTGTATTTCCCATAGATAACTATTTCCCCTTATTTAGTTAATTTTTTTTATTTTTTTTTATGTTCGCAGTTTACAGTATTTTTTGGATGAATAATACTTAACAAACTGTATATGTATATGTAAAAATTAATGAGCTTAGAAATTTGTTTGCAATATTATTTTTATATATTTTTATGTTTATTTAAAGCAGTAAGAACTTATGAATTTAATTTTGCAAAATTGAAATATTTTTTTATAATATTTTGTGTATACTACATTTTTTATATCATGTTTTCCTTTTAAATTTAAGTTGTGAAGCTGAAAATATGCCCACAGAGGCCCCGAGTATCTCAAAAAAAGTCGATAACCCGCCTTATTGCATACCCCAGGGGTGGTGCGGAAAAGGCAAAATATTTTAAATATAAATATTTCTATATAATTTAAGTAAAAACTAGCAAAAATGCATTTTTTTTAATTTTGTGTCAGTAAATTTGAAATAACTGTGCCCAAAAATAATTTACCACAGAGAATTACTTGTATGAGAGCTGAATTTTATTCTCACCACTTATAAAATATCTCATCTGCATTAAATAAATATTTTGCATATAATATGGCACACATTGATGTTAAAATCTTCTATAAGTGAAATATAGTATAAATAAATAATTTCGCTTTATATAAGAGAACTATATATATTTGATATTTTATGACTAAAGTCTTAGAAAATTTAAGTACTGAATATATACAGCACTGTGCTTTACCAAGATGGCGGCTATCTTACCACCGAGAATTCCCCACGAAAAGTTTCTAATGTAAATGATGCATTTGTCCACACTATTGTCCAAGAGTAGATACACCGCATGCATCACAGTGCTGCAGTAAGAGGCCGCCGAGGTTTGTTTACATTATATTTACTCAGCACTGTGGGCTGCGTGCAACGCTTTGGTTTTAATACTATAGTGGCAATTAGGGTGTTGTGTTAAGCTGCAAAAATATTTTAAATTTTACCAAAATTTTAACTAATTTTAATTTAAGAACTTTAATTAGTTTAAATTTTATTTATTTAAGTATTCAGGTTAGAATTTTCAAAAAATCGATTTTTGTATTATTTTTGGTAATGTCCCTGCAAGACGGAGGTAACAAACTGCACAAACACAATCAAACTTTTTCAGATGTTTACTCATACAATTACAACACTTACATTTGTTTACAACTTTGAATTGAATTGGAGAAAGCTTTCGTTAGAAAGAGAAAAAATATTGCCACTGTAAGCATATTGATATAATAATATGCTAAAAGAAGACAGATATGACATTAAAAAAAGAAAAACTGAAATTGAAGCCGCAATTTGGCCATTTTATAAAAAAATTGGCGCTTGAAGAGGTAAGGTTATTTTTGGTTAAATTTTATTATTAATATTAATTGATTTTAATTTTTATGCAGGAGATATGTAAAAGTATTCAATTAAAAAGGTAAGTGTGATTTGTGTTTATCTAATAATTTGTGTGTTTTTACTAATACAGCTTTAATGAAATTGCAGGCAAAATCAACGCACAAAGACCGGGACTTGATACAAAAGAAAATGTAAGTTATTTTAAAATTATCTTAATTAATACCTAATTATTATTATATTTAAAGTGTGTAGTTCAAAAGTGAAAAAAAAATGAATTGGGTAAACAAGCGGTTGGTACCTAACTCATTTAAATAAGTGCTTTCGGATGTCAGGGTATCTGCTCGTTTGCAGAATTCTGAACATATTAACCTCAATGGTTAAATATAAGCTGATTAATTAATATTAAAAGCTATATAAATATATAAAGAAATATATAAAAATTCAGGTGCTAAATATAAGAAGAAAAATAAATATTAAAAGCTTTGTAAATACTAGTGGCCATTGTATAGCGTGTAGTTCTATTATGTACTATTTTACATATACTCATCCTTTGTTTTGTTTTTCTGTTTTAGGTGTTAGATGCCTGGATGCTGGGATGGAATTTCTTGATATGTTGTTAGCAGGTTTGCGTAAGGAGTATCCAGTCCCCACCCAACATTGTTAAAATATATACATATATTTAGAATAAGAATAAAATAAGATTATATATCATTTGAATTTTTGTAAAATTAGAACATAAATTGCATAAATATAATAATTTATATATAAATGTAATTTTTATATTAATAACTTGTAAATGTAAAAATTTAATAATAAGTTTAACTGTTTAAGTTTATATGATTGTATTATCTACATATTTGATTTTGTAATAATTAAAAATGTAATAAAATAAAATAAAAAACAAAAAGAAAATAATTATTTTTAACTGTTAGCGGAAAAAGATAACAAATATAGGTAACAAGCTGCTAACCAAAATAATGAACCGTACGGTAACAAATACATCTGTTCTGAATAACATAGGGATAACATATATGCTAACATTTGCTTCAGCAGAGGTAACATATATATAACATGCCAAATATGAAAATATATGAGGCCATTAACAGACTGTTAGTTGTCAAAACTTGACCAATAGGAGACAAGTATAAGTGTTATCGTAGAACGAGACCACTTACGCAAAATGTAATTGGATAGAGTGAGAAAACCGTTGAACGAGTAGGGGCATAGTGTTACTTCTTTCCCACGCTTCGAACAAAAGTAACACACAAATTAATTTTTGCTAATATTTAGAGTAACATAGCTGTAACATGTTAGCTGAAAATTACCCGTCTTGCAGGGGTATAGCTGTAATCGATTGGTCATTTATTTACTCATTAACTGTGTTTTGAAAGACGGTGAGCAAGATTTCTCGGAAATGGCTGAAAATGTTTGAAAACATAATTTTTTATGGCACCTAATTAGATTTATCCCCTTAAGTCGTGCTGAACAATACTCAAAAAAAGTATTAATTTTTGGGTTTATTTTCAAAATCGTAGATCATTGTATAGGAAATACCTTCAAGTTTAATAACTTTTTTGAATTTTTTTGTTTCAGCTGCTCATTAGAATGGGATCATGTCAGCAGTTGGGGAACTTTTTTTGCACCTTCGAAGACGTTATTTTTCAATATTTTTGTAAAAAAAATTGAAATATAGCTGAAAATATATATTACGTCAAAAATACTTTGAAACATTCGATCAAGTACTTTCTTAAAAAAAAAACTCACGAAAATCGCCTAATTCGTCATGGATTACACTGGTAAAGCCCCATAAATACAAACCTGTATTGTTATCACCGCATTTGACATTTCCAAAGTTTGAAAAATTTGATACAGCCAACCGTTATAATATTTATATTAGTTGTTTACCTAACACAAGCAGAAGTTTTTAAATAATGGTTGATGTGAAAGTATAAAATTATATATTTTGTAGTTTAAAAAAAATATGTGTTTAAATAATGATGCTGAAAATTTGCGTATGTCTCTTAATATACTTCTTCTTAATATATTCGCTTAAGTGCCCCTTCTTAACATGCAAGACTTTTGGGACACTTAAGCGAAAGTCACTTAAATGAATCCCTGTGTAATATTGGGGGGTGTGAGTACTGTAAGTGGGGATCACTGTAATAGAAAGCGATCTCCTCGATGTGTAAATATATTTATTATTGTAATACTGTGAACTTCCTTAACTAAAACTTCTATATCCCGAAGTTCTCCACAAGTAGCATTCTTGAATAGGCAATAGCAGTAAAATTTCATACAAATTATCTGTCATTACTCGGAAATCACTCTTACTCGAAATTTTTTTGGTGGATTATGGTGCTTCGAGAAATGGAAGTTCAATTGTATATTGTGAATACGGGAATTATTATTATAAGTAATAATATTAGTAAATAACTTAAGGAGTTGGAGTTTCAAAATTTTAATATTAGAAAAATGTTTTTGTCTTATTAAATAGTACAATTTGTTTAAAATATTATTTAAAAATAGCAAACAACCCGAGTGCAATTCTAAGATATATACCCTTTGGAAGTAATGCAAAACAGGCCACGTCGGTTTGAATGTAAAACTTTAAACCCGTTTAACTCAAAACTCAATTTTTCAAGTCGTCAAAAGTTATGAAGCGATTTCATTCAAATTTACACACATGACATTATCTAATTAATCAACCAAGGTTTTATTTTTATTACAACTAATTTTTTTTATAACTTGATTACACTTTACTTGACAACTCTCTCCTTAGAATTGTCCTCACTCGACAACTCTCTTATTAGAACGGTGTCTTGCTGTCAGTCCGGCAGCCCTTATATAGTCGATTGTAAGCGATACATTTGGCAAGTTATCGATTTCGATTGTCAATTCTAGTTTGTTCTGGTGCCATTTTCGTTACACTGCCCTCCACTTAAGTCTGATCGTCCCAATTAGACACACTTCCAGAACCAAACGCTTAGCATTTCTTCTTTTAATCTCGTCTTCTAAGTTATTGTTGTCCTCCTTAACATTCCTTTCTCCATTGGCATTAATCCTAAACCTTAAATCATTCAGTAACCAAAGATTATACTCGCAGTCGTGTACGCCGTTGATTCCTGGACAGCAGCGGATACCTGTCCACCAGTTTTCTAAAACGCTCTTCCAAATTTTGGATTAAACTTTCCACCATGATATCGGATCTTGGATGTGATGCAGCTTCAAATATTTTCCAGACACATAACTTCTGGCACATCTCTTCAACTTTTGATGTCCACGTGAACCATCTCGTCAGTCTCTTGGCTTAGAATTGGGTATTTCTCCGTCCTAGCCATCAAATCACTCCTGTTTCCTGATTTGCTGGTAGGTAATGGCCATCTACAACCATGGCGAATAGTTCAAATGGTACTCCCGAACTGTACTGCTTCATATGACTATGACGCTTGGAACTCGACACTTTAGCTGCAATGCAATCTCTCATTGATTGACGACAAGCAACCCAATAAAATTGATTCTTCAATTTTTCCATGGCATCCGTGATTCTCAAGAATCCTCGGTTGGGACCTTTGTGCATCTCATTGCGAACTTTATGTAACCTTTTATTCCGACCAACTATGAAAGAACGGGAGATTTGTCCTTCTTTACTTTTCCATACCCGATATAAGCAACCTTTTTTTCTTTCTCTGGACGTTTCACACCTGGAGCCTCATGTTGTTGAGAGTCGTCTTCCTTCAGATCATAATCTTACGTCTATGATACGTCTGTCTCCTCTGGGATCACCTGCATCGATATATGTACCTCCTGTTCCTTCAACTGTGTCGACACCGGAGCCGAAACCTGTGTGGGCATACACTTTCCATTCACATCCAGCTGTTTTGACACCTCTTCTCTTTGTAAGGTCACTTCCATCGACTCCTCCTCTTTCATCTGTAAGGACACCACATTCACTTCCAATTGTGTTAACAAAATCTCTCCATGCGCTTCCAAAGGCCTTGACATACAAGTCTCATTTGCTTCCAAATATGTGGACATATTCTCCTCATGCTCTTCCAGCTGTTTTAATATGTCTGTTCTATTTGAAGTCGCATCCATTGGCTTAAGTTCCTCCTGCTCTTTCAATTGGAAGGATACATCATGCATGCATTCCTTTCCTTTCAGCTGTGCTGATATTTGTGTTGACCGCTCTGATATTTTTAAGGACACTTGCGTTATTATTTGCGATTTCATCTGGGCTTGCTGAACCAAAATGTTTGCCTACATTGTGCTTATGTCCCTATTCTTTGATGAACATTGGGTTTCTTCCTTCTCTTCTATCTTCATTGTTGATTCCTCCAACACCGATTCGAAAACATATTCGTCAACGTTGATGTTTTCTTCCTCCATGGCCTCTCGCAACCGGGCTTGTAACTCAGCTTTCAACCCATTCGTTGCTAACCCTCGTTGTTCCAACTCCGTTTTGAGTTGTGGTATCCTTAATTCGTTTAACTTAGCCATTATTTCCGACGTTGTTTTATTTGTCAATCCCACTTCTGACACCAATTGTAACGGATTTCCAAAATCTGTCGTTTACGCTGAAACTCTACCCTGAGTTCGATCACTGGATTATCAAATAAAAGGCACAATTTAATGGCTATACACTAAATTTTGTAATCCTTATAACTTAACACTTTAGTACTTAATATTCTACTTTAAAACTCTAACTTATAATTTGATTACACTTTACTCGACAACTCTCTCCTTAGAATTGTCCTCACTCGACAAGTCTAGTGCTGAACACAAAGACGACGACACGACACGACGTAGCGACGGCTGATCACAAATGTCGCTTTGAAGCCAGCGTCTTGAACATTTTGAAGACGGCAGCGACATATCAAACAGCAATTTAATTTCAACACTTCAATAAAATTTACATATTTAGTTTAAAGTGAAAGTATTTACGCAAAAAATGTAAAAATGGTCGATTTATTTGTTTTAAATAATCGATTGTTATTATAAATGATATATCAAAAATATTTTACGTTTCTGCTGGCAAACTAACGTCATACTTGTGAGAACTTTGAATAATTTTCATTTCACATGTTAGTGGCAGCTCTACAGCGGACATTGTCGTCGGCAAAATTAGAAACATTTCTAATTTGGCGACAACGACAACTATAAGCCTGTTGTCGCGTAGTCGTGCTGTTGTCAAAAAATCTGTGCCCATAAGAACGCGTGTATTTTAACATTTGACAGATGTCGCTCGTCGCTTGTCGTCTTCTATGTGTTCAGCACATCTCTTATTAGAACTGTGTCCTTGCTGCCAGTCCGGCAGCCCTTATATAGTCGATTGTAAGCGATACATCGGCACTCGAACATTCTGGCAACTACGAAAATCGATGTCTAGTTACATCTGGCAAGTTATCGATTTCGATTGTCAATTCTAGTTTGTTCTGGTGCCATTTTCGTTACAATATTTTTGTTTTTTGATTTTGGCTGAAGCAATGAGTTATGCTAATACACGGCTAGCGCTTTTATTTTGAGATATCAAGGGAGATGAGTTACCAACTGCTGAGTTTTCGTAATTATTAAATAAAAGTTTCACAAATTACTTTTAAACTATGTACCCTGCTAGCTAAGCCTTACCACCTTCCCCATAGGTTTCAACACATTTACGCATTTTTTTGTAAAATACCAACACCAACGCACATGTGGACGTCATTTTTGAAAACTTAATTAGAATTTCCCAAACAAATAAAAACTAGTTATCTCATTTCTGGTTCTTATTGAATGAGTACGAATGAGAAAACATGATTATCATTAGGGCCAAAAGAAAATCACAAAATTGGATATAAAAAAATATTGAATAAAACGTCATTTGCGCTCATATTACAAAAAAGGTAAGTCGAATGTATTGATTGTTATTTTTAATTTCAATTTGTATTTAATTAATTAATGTAATGTTATTCAGCAGAAGCGGGAGCAGTTTTGGTCTTTCAACTCAGGAGCAGCACATACAAATTTTAAGTTAAGATAAGTTGTAAAGTGGTCTGCGCAGTGCAAAAATTGTATGAAAATAGATGTGTTTAAAGATTCCTGCGCGGTTGTAAAATTATTCAAAAACAAATATGTGCGGCCTGTGCAGTGCAAAAATTGTTTTTTTTTTTTTGTCGAAGGGGGAATCTTACACGATAATGCACGATTCGTACTGCCCGCTTTAGATTCACCTCATTCGGGACCACGCACAGTCAGTATTACCTACTGTTCTGGACTTGCGAGACGGTACGCTTACGTACTAAACCCTAACTCAGTCTCCTGTAGCTTTACTGAGGCCCTGTGGGACCGCCGTTAGGCATTTCATCGCAGGGCAAGCTTAGCCTGTGGGCTCACGTCATTAACGCGCTATTCGCTACTCTATGATATTTCCTTCTTTGCTGTTCTGCTCTCCTCAAATCATGGAGTACCACGACTGACATCTTCTCAATTATATTCCACACATTCCTTGAATGCAACATATAAGTCACTATATTCTCTGGTGTTATTCGGTCAGATACTTCCCTTTCCAAAGATAGTCTCTCATTTGTATATTTCCGACAGTAATAAAATAAAATAAAAAACAAAAAGAAAATAATTATTTTTAACTGTTAGCGGAAAAAGATAACAAATATAGGTAACAAGCTGCTAACCAAAATAATGAACCGTACGGTAACAAACACATCTGTTCTGAATAACATAGGGATAACATATATGCTAACATTTGCTTCAGCAGAGGTAACATATATATAACATGCCAAATATGAAAATATATGAGGCCATTAACAGACTGTTAGTTGTCAAAACTTGACCAATAGGAGACAAGTATAAGTGTTATCGTAGAACGAGACCACTTATGCAAAATGTAATTGGATAGAGTGAGAAAACCGTTGAACGAGTAGGGGCATAGTGTTACTTCTTTCCCACGCTTCGAACAAAAGTAACACACAAAATAATTTTTGCTAATATTTAGAGTAACATAGCTGTGACATGTTAGCTGAAAATTACCCGTCTTGCAGGGGTATAGCTGTAATCGATTGGTCATTTATTTACTCATTAACTGTGTTTTGAAAGACGGTGAGCAAGATTTCTCGGAAATGGCTGAAAATGTTTGAAAACATAATTTTTTATGGCACCTAATTAGATTTATCCCCTTAAGTCGTGCTGAACAATACTCAAAAAAAGTATTAAATAAAGCGAATTTTTACATAATTTTTGGGTTTATTTTCAAAATCGTAGATCATTGTATAGGAAATACCTTCAAGTTTAATAACTTTTTTGAATTTTTTTGTTTCAGCTGCTCATTAGAATGGGATCATGTCAGCAGTTGGGGAACTTTGTTTGCACCTTCGAAGACGTTATTTTTCAATATTTTTGTAAAAAAAATTGAAATATAGCTGAAAATATATATTACGTCAAAAACACTTTGAAACATTCGATCAAGTACTTTCTTAAAAAAAAACTCACGAAAATCGCCTAATTAGTCATGGATTACACTGGTAAAGCCCCATAAATACAAACCTGTATTGTTATCACCGCATTTGACATTTCCAAAGTTTGAAAAATATGATACAGCCAACCGTTATAATGTTTATATTAGTTGTTTACCTAACACAAGCAGAAGTTTTTAAATAATGGTTGATGTGAAAGTATAAAATTATATATTTTGTAGTTTAAAAAAAATATGTGTTTAAATAATGATGCTGAAAATTTGCGTATGTCTCTTAACATACTTCTTCTTAATATATTCGCATAAGTACACCTTCTTAACATGCAAGACTTTGGGGACACTTAAGCGAAAGTCACTTAAATGAATCCCTGTGTAATATTGGGGGGTGTGAGTACTTAAGTGGGGATCACTGTAATAGAAAGCGATCTCCTCGATGTGTAAATATATTTATTATTGTAATACTGTGAACTTCCTTAACTAAAACTTCTATATCCCGAAGTTCTCCACAAGTAGCATTCTTGAATAGGCAATAGCAGTAAAATTTCATACAAATTATCTGTCATTACTCGGAAATCACTCTTACTCGAAATTTTTTTGGTGGATTATGGTGCTTCGAGAAATGGAAGTTCAATTGTATATTGTGAATACGGGAATTATTATTATAAGTAATAATATTAGTAAATAACTTAAGGAGTTGGAGTTTCAAAATTTTAATATTAGAAAAATGTTTTTGTCTTATTAAATAGTACAATTTGTTTAAAATATTATTTAAAAATAGCAAACAACCCGAGTGCAATTCTAAGATATATACCCTTTGGAAGTAATGCAAAACAGGCCACGTCGGTTTGAATGTAAAACTTTAAACCCGTTTAACTCAAAACTCAATTTTTCAAGTCGTCAAAAGTTATGAAGCGATTTCATTCAAATTTACACACATGACATTATCTAATTAATCAACCAAGGTTTTATTTTTATTACAACTAATTTTTTTTATAACTTGTTTACACTTTACTTGACAACTCTCTCCTTAGAATTGTCCTCACTCGACAACTCTCTTATTAGAACGGTGTCTTGCTGTCAGTCCGGCAGCCCTTATATAGTCGATTGTAAGCGATACATTTGGCAAGTTATCGATTTCGATTGTCAATTCTAGTTTGTTCTGGTGCCATTTTCGTTACACTGCCCTCCACTTAAGTCTGATCGTCCCAATTAGACACACTTCCAGAACCAAACGCTTAGCATTTCTTCTTTTAATCTCGTCTTCTAAGTTATTGTTGTCCTCCTTAACATTCCTTTCTCCATTGGCATTAATCCTAAACCTTAAATCATTCAGTAACCAAAGATTATACTCGCAGTCGTGTACGCCGTTGATTCCTGGACAGCAGCGGATACCTGTCCACCAGTTTTCTAAAACGCTCTTCCAAATTTTGGATTAAACTTTCCACCATGATATCGGATCTTGGATGTGATGCAGCTTCAAATATTTTCCAGACACATAACTTCTGGCACATCTCTTCAACTTTTGATGTCCACGTGAACCATCTCGTCAGTCTCTTGGCTTAGAATTGGGTATTTCTCCGTCCTAGCCATCAAATCACTCCTGTTTCCTGATTTGCTGGTAGGTAATGGCCATCTACAACCATGGCGAATAGTTCAAATGGTACTCCCGAACTGTACTGCTTCATATGACTATGACGCTTGGAACTCGACACTTTAGCTGCAATGCAATCTCTCATTGATTGACGACAAGCAACCCAATAAAATTGATACTTCAATTTTTCCAAGGCATCCGTGATTCTCAAGAATCCTCGGTTGGGACCTTTGTGCATCTCATTGCGAACTTTATGTAACCTTTTATTCCGACCAACTATGAAAGAACGGGAGATTTGTCCTTCTTTACTTTTCCATACCCGATATAAGCAACCTTTTTTTCTTTCTCTGGACGTTTCACACCTGGAGCCTCATGTTGTTGAGAGTCGTCTTCCTTCAGATCATAATCTTACGTCTATGATACGTCTGTCTCCTCTGGGATCACCTGCATCGATATATGTACCTCCTGTTCCTTCAACTGTGTCGACACCGGAGCCGAAACCTGTGTGGGCATACACTTTCCATTCACATCCAGCTGTTTTGACACCTCTTCTCTTTGTAAGGTCACTTCCATCGACTCCTCCTCTTTCATCTGTAAGGACACCACATTCACTTCCAATTGTGTTAACAAAATCTCTCCATGCGCTTCCAAAGGCCTTGACATACAAGTCTCATTTGCTTCCAAATATGTGGACATATTCTCCTCATGCTCTTCCAGCTGTTTTAATATGTCTGTTCTATTTGAAGTCGCATCCATTGGCTTAAGTTCCTCCTGCTCTTTCAATTGGAAGGATACATCATGCATGCATTCCTTTCCTTTCAGCTGTGCTGATATTTGTGTTGACCGCTCTGATATTTTTAAGGACACTTGCGTTATTATTTGCGATTTCATCTGGGCTTGCTGAACCAAAATGTTTGCCTACATTGTGCTTATGTCCCTATTCTTTGATGAACATTGGGTTTCTTCCTTCTCTTCTATCTTCATTGTTGATTCCTCCAACACCGATTCGAAAACATATTCGTCAACGTTGATGTTTTCTTCCTCCATGGCCTCTCGCAACCGGGCTTGTAACTCAGCTTTCAACCCATTCGTTGCTAACCCTCGTTGTTCCAACTCCGTTTTGAGTTGTGATATCCTTAATTCGTTTAACTTAGCCATTATTTCCGACGTTGTTTTATTTGTCAATCCCACTTCTGACACCAATTGTAACGGATTTCCAAAATCTGTCGTTTACGCTGAAACTCTACCCTGAGTTCGATCACTGGATTATCAAATAAAAGGCACAATTTAATGGCTATACACTAAATTTTGTAATCCTTATAACTTAACACTTTAGTACTTAATATTCTACTTTAAAACTCTAACTTATAATTTGACTACACTTTACTCGACAACTCTCTCCTTAGAATTGTCCTCACTCGACAAGTCTAGTGCTGAACACAAAGACGACGACACGACACGACGTAGCGACGGCTGATCACAAATGTCGCTTTGAAGCCAGCGTCTTGAACATTTTGAAGACGGCAGCGACATATCAAACAGCAATTTAATTTCAACACTTCAATAAAATTTACATATTTAGTTTAAAGTGAAAGTATTTACGCAAAAAATGTAAAAATGGTCGATTTATTTGTTTTAAATAATCGATTGTTATTATAAATGATATATCAAAAATATTTTACGTTTCTGCTGGCAAACTAACGTCATACTTGTGAGAACTTTGAATAATTTTCATTTCACATGTTAGTGGCAGCTCTACAGCGGCCATTGTCGTCGGCAAAATTAGAAACATTTCTAATTTGGCGACAACGACAACTATAAGCCTGTTGTCGCGTAGTCGTGCTGTTGTCAAAAAATCTGTGCCCATAAGAACGCGTGTATTTTAACATTTGACAGATGTCGCTCGTCGCTTGTCGTCGATTGTAAGCGATACATCGGCACTCGAACATTCTGGCAACTACGAAAATCGATGTCTAGTTACATCTGGCAAGTTATCGATTTCGATTGTCAATTCTAGTTTGTTCTGGTGCCATTTTCGTTACAATATTTTTGTTTTTTGATTTTGGCTGAAGCAATGAGTTATGCTAATACACGGCTAGCGCTTTTATTTTGAGATATCAAGGGAGATGAGTTACCAACTGCTGAGTTTTCGTAATTATTAAATAAAAGTTTCACAAATTACTTTTAAACTATGTACCCTGCTAGCTAAGCCTTACCACCTTCCCCATAGGTTTCAACACATTTACGCATTTTTTTGTAAAATACCAACACCAACGCACATGTGGACGTCATTTTTGAAAACTTAATTAGAATTTCCCAAACAAATAAAAACTAGTTATCTCATTTCTGGTTCTTATTGAATGAGTACGAATGAGAAAACATGATTATCATTAGGGCCAAAAGAAAATCACAAAATTGGATATAAAAAAATATTGAATAAAACGTCATTTGCGCTCATATTACAAAAAAGGTAAGTCGAATGTATTGATTGTTATTTTTAATTTCAATTTGTATTTAATTAATTAATGTAATGTTATTCAGCAGAAGCGGGAGCAGTTTTGGTCTTTCAACTCAGGAGCAGCACATACAAATTTTAAGTTAAGATAAGTTGTAAAGTGGTCTGCGCAGTGCAAAAATTGTATGAAAATAGATGTGTTTAAAGATTCCTGCGCGGTTGTAAAATTATTCAAAAACAAATATGTGCGGCCTGTGCAGTGCAAAAATTGTTTTTTTTTTTGTCGAAGGGGGAATCTTACACGATAATGCACGATTCGTACTGCCCGCTTTAGATTCACCTCATTCGGGACCACGCTCAGTCAGTATTACCTACTGTTCTGGACTTGCGAGACGGTACGCTTACGTACTAAACCCTAACTCAGTCTCCTGTAGCTTTACTGAGGCCCTGTGGGACCGCCGTTAGGCATTTCATCGCAGGGCAAGCTTAGCCTGTGGGCTCACGTCATTAACGCGCTATTCGCTACTCTATGATATTTCCTTCTTTGCTGTTCTGCTCTCCTCAAATCATGGAGTACCATGACTGACATCTTCTCAATTATATTCCACACATTCCTTGAATGCAACATATAAGTCACTATATTCTCTGGTGTTATTCGGTCAGATACTTCCCTTTCCAAAGATAGTCTCTCATTTGTATATTTCCGACAGTAATAAAATAAAATAAAAAACAAAAAGAAAATAATTATTTTTAACTGTTAGCGGAAAAATATAACAAATATAGGTAACAAGCTGCTAACCAAAATAATGAACCGTACGGTAACAAATACATCTGTTCTGAATAACATAGGGATAACATATATGCTAACATTTGCTTCAGCAGAGGTAACATATATATAACATGCCAAATATGAAAATATATGAGGCCATTAACAGACTGTTAGTTGTCAAAACTTGACCAATAGGAGACAAGTATAAGTGTTATCGTAGAACGAGACCACTTATGCAAAATGTAATTGGATAGAGTGAGAAAACCGTTGAACGAGTAGGGGCATAGTGTTACTTCTTTCCCACGCTTCGAACAAAAGTAACACACAAATTAATTTTTGCTAATATTTAGAGTAACATAGCTGTAACATGTTAGCTGAAAATTACCCGTCTTGCAGGGGTATAGCTGTAATCGATTGGTCATTTATTTACTCATTAACTGTGTTTTGAAAGACGGTGAGCAAGATTTCTCGGAAATGGCTGAAAATGTTTGAAAACATAATTTTTTATGGCACCTAATTAGATTTATCCCCTTAAGTCGTGCTGAACAATACTCAAAAAAAGTATTAAATAAAGCGAATTTTTACATAATTTTTGGGTTTATTTTCAAAATCGTAGATCAATCGTTGAACTTCCATTTCTCGAAGCACCATAATCCACCAAAAAAATTTCGAGTAAGAGTGATTTCCGAGTAATGACAGATAATTTGTATGAAATTTTACTGCTATTGCCTATTCAAGAATGCTACTTGTGGAGAACTTCGGGATATAGAAGTTTTAGTTAAGGAAGTTCACAGTATTACAATAATAAATATATTTACACATCGAGGAGATCGCTTTCTATTACAGTGATCCCCACTTACAGTACTCACACCCCCCAATATTACACAGGGATTCATTTAAGTGACTTTCGCTTAAGTGTCCCAAAAGTCTTGCATGTTAAGAAGGGGCACTTAAGCGAATATATTAAGAAGAAGTATATTAAGAGACATACACAAATTTTCAGCATCATTATTTAAACACATATTTTTTTTAAACTACAAAATATATAATTTTATACTTTCACATCAACCATTATTTAAAAACTTCTGCTTGTGTTAGGTAAACAACTAATATAAACATTATAACGGTTGGCTGTATCAAATTTTTCAAACTTTGGAAATGTCAAATGCGGTGATAACAATACAGGTTTGTATTTATGGGGCTTTACCAGTGTAATCCATGACGAATTAGGCGATTTTCGTGAGTTTTTTTTTTAAGAAAGTACTTGATCGAATGTTTCAAAGTGTTTTTGACGTAATATATATTTTCAGCTATATTTCAATTTTTTTTACAAAAATATTGAAAAATAACGTCTTCGAAGGTGCAAAAAAAGTTCCCCAACTGCTGACATGATCCCATTCTAATGAGCAGCTGAAACAAAAAAATTCAAAAAAGTTATTAAACTTGAAGGTATTTCCTATACAATTGTATCAATTGTATATTGTGAATACGGGAATTATTATTATAAGTAATAATATTAGTAAATAACTTAAGGAGTTGGAGTTTCAAAATTTTAATATTAGAAAAATGTTTTTGTCTTATTAAATAGTACAATTTGTTTAAAATATTATTTAAAAATAGCAAACAACCCGAGTGCAATTCTAAGATATATACCCTTTGGAAGTAATGCAAAACAGGCCACGTCGGTTTGAATGTAAAACTTTAAACCCGTTTAACTCAAAACTCAATTTTTCAAGTCGTCAAAAGTTATGAAGCGATTTCATTCAAATTTACACACATGACATTATCTAATTAATCAACCAAGGTTTTATTTTTATTACAACTAATTTTTTTTATAACTTGTTTACACTTTACTTGACAACTCTCTCCTTAGAATTGTCCTCACTCGACAACTCTCTTATTAGAACGGTGTCTTGCTGTCAGTCCGGCAGCCCTTATATAGTCGATTGTAAGCGATACATTTGGCAAGTTATCGATTTCGATTGTCAATTCTAGTTTGTTCTGGTGCCATTTTCGTTACACTGCCCTCCACTTAAGTCTGATCGTCCCAATTAGACACACTTCCAGAACCAAACGCTTAGCATTTCTTCTTTTAATCTCGTCTTCTAAGTTATTGTTGTCCTCCTTAACATTCCTTTCTCCATTGGCATTAATCCTAAACCTTAAATCATTCAGTAACCAAAGATTATACTCGCAGTCGTGTACGCCGTTGATTCCTGGACAGCAGCGGATACCTGTCCACCAGTTTTCTAAAACGCTCTTCCAAATTTTGGATTAAACTTTCCACCATGATATCGGATCTTGGATGTGATGCAGCTTCAAATATTTTCCAGACACATAACTTCTGGCACATCTCTTCAACTTTTGATGTCCACGTGAACCATCTCGTCAGTCTCTTGGCTTAGAATTGGGTATTTCTCCGTCCTAGCCATCAAATCACTCCTGTTTCCTGATTTGCTGGTAGGTAATGGCCATCTACAACCATGGCGAATAGTTCAAATGGTACTCCCGAACTGTACTGCTTCATATGACTATGACGCTTGGAACTCGACACTTTAGCTGCAATGCAATCTCTCATTGATTGACGACAAGCAACCCAATAAAATTGATTCTTCAATTTTTCCAAGGCATCCGTGATTCTCAAGAATCCTCGGTTGGGACCTTTGTGCATCTCATTGCGAACTTTATGTAATCTTTTATTCCGACCAACTATGAAAGAACGGGAGATTTGTCCTTCTTTACTTTTGCATACCCGATATAAGCAACCTTTTTTTCTTTCTCTGGACGTTTCACACCTGGAGCCTCATGTTGTTGAGAGTCGTCTTCCTTCAGATCATAATCTTACGTCTATGATACGTCTGTCTCCTCTGGGATCACCTGCATCGATATATGTACCTCCTGTTCCTTCAACTGTGTCGACACCGGAGCCGAAACCTGTGTGGGCATACACTTTCCATTCACATCCAGCTGTTTTGACACCTCTTCTCTTTGTAAGGTCACTTCCATCGACTCCTCCTCTTTCATCTGTAAGGACACCACATTCACTTCCAATTGTGTTAACAAAATCTCTCCATGCGCTTCCAAAGGCCTTGACATACAAGTCTCATTTGCTTCCAAATATGTGGACATATTCTCCTCATGCTCTTCCAGCTGTTTTAATATGTCTGTTCTATTTGAAGTCGCATCCATTGACTTAAGTTCCTCCTGCTCTTTCAATTGGAAGGATACATCATGCATGCACTCCTTTCCTTTCAGCTGTGCTGATATTTGTGTTGACCGCTCTGATATTTTTAAGGACACTTGCGTTATTATTTGCGATTTCATCTGGGCTTGCTGAACCAAAATGTTTGCCTACATTGTGCTTATGTCCCTATTCTTTGATGAACATTGGGTTTCTTCCTTCTCTTCTATCTTCATTGTTGATTCCTCCAACACCGATTCGAAAACATATTCGTCAACGTTGATGTTTTCTTCCTCCATGGCCTCTCGCAACCGGGCTTGTAACTCAGCTTTCAACCCATTCGTTGCTAACCCTCGTTGTTCCAACTCCGTTTTGAGTTGTGGTATCCTTAATTCGTTTAACTTAGCCATTATTTCCGACGTTGTTTTATTTGTCAATCCCACTTCTGACACCAATTGTAACGGATTTCCAAAATCTGTCGTTTACGCTGAAACTCTACCCTGAGTTCGATCACTGGATTATCAAATAAAAGGCACAATTTAATGGCTATACACTAAATTTTGTAATCCTTATAACTTAACACTTTAGTACTTAATATTCTACTTTAAAACTCTAACTTATAATTTGATTACACTTTACTCGACAACTCTCTCCTTAGAATTGTCCTCACTCGACAAGTCTAGTGCTGAACACAAAGACGACGACACGACACGACGTAGCGACGGCTGATCATAAATGTCGCTTTGAAGCCAGCGTCTTGAACATTTTGAAGACGGCAGCGACATATCAAACAGCAATTTAATTTCAACACTTCAATAAAATTTACATATTTAGTTTAAAGTGAAAGTATTTACGCAAAAAATGTAAAAATGGTCGATTTATTTGTTTTAAATAATCGATTGTTATTATAAATGATATATCAAAAATAGTTTACGTTTCTGCTGGCAAACTAACGTCATACTTGTGAGAACTTTGAATAATTTTCATTTCACATGTTAGTGGCAGCTCTACAGCGGCCATTGTCGTCGGCAAAATTAGAAACATTTCTAATTTGGCGACAACGACAACTATAAGCCTGTTGTCGCGTAGTCGTGCTGTTGTCAAAAAATCTGTGCCCATAAGAACGCGTGTATTTTAACATTTGACAGATGTCGCTCGTCGCTTGTCGTCGATTGTAAGCGATACATCGGCACTCGAACATTCTGGCAACTACGAAAATCGATGTCTAGTTACATCTGGCAAGTTATCGATTTCGATTGTCAATTCTAGTTTGTTCTGGTGCCATTTTCGTTACAATATTTTTGTTTTTTGATTTTGGCTGAAGCAATGAGTTATGCTAATACACGGCTAGCGCTTTTATTTTGAGATATCAAGGGAGATGAGTTACCAACTGCTGAGTTTTCGTAATTATTAAATAAAAGTTTCACAAATTACTTTTAAACTATGTACCTTGCTAGCTAAGCCTTACCACCTTCCCCATAGGTTTCAACACATTTACGCATTTTTTTGTAAAATACCAACACCAACGCACATGTGGACGTCATTTTTGAAAACTTAATTAGAATTTCCCAAACAAATAAAAACTAGTTATCTCATTTCTGGTTCTTATTGAATGAGTACGAATGAGAAAACATGATTATCATTAGGGCCAAAAGAAAATCACAAAATTGGATATAAAAAAATATTGAATAAAACGTCATTTGCGCTCATATTACAAAAAAGGTAAGTCGAATGTATTGATTGTTATTTTTAATTTCAATTTGTATTTAATTAATTAATGTAATGTTATTCAGCAGAAGCGGGAGCAGTTTTGGTCTTTCAACTCAGGAGCAGCACATACAAATTTTAAGTTAAGATAAGTTGTAAAGTGGTCTGCGCAGTGCAAAAATTGTATGAAAATAGATGTGTTTAAAGATTCCTGCGCGGTTGTAAAATTATTCAAAAACAAATATGTGCGGCCTGTGCAGTGCAAAAATTGTTTTTTTTGTCGAAGGGGGAATCTTACACGATAATGCACGATTCGTACTGCCCGCTTTAGATTCACCTCATTCGGGACCACGCTCAGTCAGTATTACCTACTGTTCTGGACTTGCGAGACGGTACGCTTACGTACTAAACCCTAACTCAGTCTCCTGTAGCTTTACTGAGGCCCTGTGGGACCGCCGTTAGGCATTTCATCGCAGGGCAAGCTTAGCCTGTGGGCTCACGTCATTAACGCGCTATTCGCTACTCTATGATATTTCCTTCTTTGCTGTTCTGCTCTCCTCAAATCATGGAGTACCATGACTGACATCTTCTCAATTATATTCCACACATTCCTTGAATGCAACATATAAGTCACTATATTCTCTGGTGTTATTCGGTCAGATACTTCCCTTTCCAAAGATAGTCTCTCATTTGTATATTTCCGACAGTAATAAAATAAAATAAAAAACAAAAAGAAAATAATTATTTTTAACTGTTAGCGGAAAAATATAACAAATATAGGTAACAAGCTGCTAACCAAAATAATGAACCGTACGGTAACAAATACATCTGTTCTGAATAACATAGGGATAACATATATGCTAACATTTGCTTCAGCAGAGGTAACATATATATAACATGCCAAATATGAAAATATATGAGGCCATTAACAGACTGTTAGTTGTCAAAACTTGACCAATAGGAGACAAGTATAAGTGTTATCGTAGAACGAGACCACTTATGCAAAATGTAATTGGATAGAGTGAGAAAACCGTTGAACGAGTAGGGGCATAGTGTTACTTCTTTCCCACGCTTCGAACAAAAGTAACACACAAATTAATTTTTGCTAATATTTAGAGTAACATAGCTGTAACATGTTAGCTGAAAATTACCCGTCTTGCAGGGGTATAGCTGTAATCGATTGGTCATTTATTTACTCATTAACTGTGTTTTGAAAGACGGTGAGCAAGATTTCTCGGAAATGGCTGAAAATGTTTGAAAACATAATTTTTTATGGCACCTAATTAGATTTATCCCCTTAAGTCGTGCTGAACAATACTCAAAAAAAGTATTAATTTTTGGGTTTATTTTCAAAATCGTAGATCATTGTATAGGAAATACCTTCAAGTTTAATAACTTTTTTGAATTTTTTTGTTTCAGCTGCTCATTAGAATGGGATCATGTCAGCAGTTGGGGAACTTTTTTTGCACCTTCGAAGACGTTATTTTTCAATATTTTTGTAAAAAAAATTGAAATATAGCTGAAAATATATATTACGTCAAAAATACTTTGAAACATTCGATCAAGTACTTTCTTAAAAAAAAAACTCACGAAAATCGCCTAATTCGTCATGGATTACACTGGTAAAGCCCCATAAATACAAACCTGTATTGTTATCACCGCATTTGACATTTCCAAAGTTTGAAAAATTTGATACAGCCAACCGTTATAATATTTATATTAGTTGTTTACCTAACACAAGCAGAAGTTTTTAAATAATGGTTGATGTGAAAGTATAAAATTATATATTTTGTAGTTTAAAAAAAATATGTGTTTAAATAATGATGCTGAAAATTTGCGTATGTCTCTTAATATACTTCTTCTTAATATATTCGCTTAAGTGCCCCTTCTTAACATGCAAGACTTTTGGGACACTTAAGCGAAAGTCACTTAAATGAATCCCTGTGTAATATTGGGGGGTGTGAGTACTGTAAGTGGGGATCACTGTAATAGAAAGCGATCTCCTCGATGTGTAAATATATTTATTATTGTAATACTGTGAACTTCCTTAACTAAAACTTCTATATCCCGAAGTTCTCCACAAGTAGCATTCTTGAATAGGCAATAGCAGTAAAATTTCATACAAATTATCTGTCATTACTCGGAAATCACTCTTACTCGAAATTTTTTTGGTGGATTATGGTGCTTCGAGAAATGGAAGTTCAATTGTATATTGTGAATACGGGAATTATTATTATAAGTAATAATATTAGTAAATAACTTAAGGAGTTGGAGTTTCAAAATTTTAATATTAGAAAAATGTTTTTGTCTTATTAAATAGTACAATTTGTTTAAAATATTATTTAAAAATAGCAAACAACCCGAGTGCAATTCTAAGATATATACCCTTTGGAAGTAATGCAAAACAGGCCACGTCGGTTTGAATGTAAAACTTTAAACCCGTTTAACTCAAAACTCAATTTTTCAAGTCGTCAAAAGTTATGAAGCGATTTCATTCAAATTTACACACATGACATTATCTAATTAATCAACCAAGGTTTTATTTTTATTACAACTAATTTTTTTTATAACTTGTTTACACTTTACTTGACAACTCTCTCCTTAGAATTGTCCTCACTCGACAACTCTCTTATTAGAACGGTGTCTTGCTGTCAGTCCGGCAGCCCTTATATAGTCGATTGTAAGCGATACATTTGGCAAGTTATCGATTTCGATTGTCAATTCTAGTTTGTTCTGGTGCCATTTTCGTTACACTGCCCTCCACTTAAGTCTGATCGTCCCAATTAGACACACTTCCAGAACCAAACGCTTAGCATTTCTTCTTTTAATCTCGTCTTCTAAGTTATTGTTGTCCTCCTTAACATTCCTTTCTCCATTGGCATTAATCCTAAACCTTAAATCATTCAGTAACCAAAGATTATACTCGCAGTCGTGTTCGCCGTTGATTCCTGGACAGCAGCGGATACCTGTCCACCAGTTTTCTAAAACGCTCTTCCAAATTTTGGATTAAACTTTCCACCATGATATCGGATCTTGGATGTGATGCAGCTTCAAATATTTTCCAGACACATAACTTCTGGCACATCTCTTCAACTTTTGATGTCCACGTGAACCATCTCGTCAGTCTCTTGGCTTAGAATTGGGTATTTCTCCGTCACTCCTGTTTCCTGATTTGCTGGTAGGTAATGGCCATCTACAACCATGGCGAATAGTTCAAATGGTACTCCCGAACTGTACTGCTTCATATGACTATGACGCTTGGAACTCGACACTTTAGCTGCAATGCAATCTCTCATTGATTGACGACAAGCAACCCAATAAAATTGATTCTTCAATTTTTCCAAGGCATCCGTGATTCTCAAGAATCCTCGGTTGGGACCTTTGTGCATCTCATTGCGAACTTTATGTAACCTTTTATTCCGACCAACTATGAAAGAACGGGAGATTTGTCCTTCTTTACTTTTGCATACCCGATATAAGCAACCTTTTTTTCTTTCTCTGGACGTTTCACACCTGGAGCCTCATGTTGTTGAGAGTCGTCTTCCTTCAGATCATAATCTTACGTCTATGATACGTCTGTCTCCTCTGGGATCACCTGCATCGATATATGTACCTCCTGTTCCTTCAACTGTGTCGACACCGGAGCCGAAACCTGTGTGGGCATACACTTTCCATTCACATCCAGCTGTTTTGACACCTCTTCTCTTTGTAAGGTCACTTCCATCGACTCCTCCTCTTTCATCTGTAAGGACACCACATTCACTTCCAATTGTGTTAACAAAATCTCTCCATGCGCTTCCAAAGGCCTTGACATACAAGTCTCATTTGCTTCCAAATATGTGGACATATTCTCCTCATGCTCTTCCAGCTGTTTTAATATGTCTGTTCTATTTGAAGTCGCATCCATTGACTTAAGTTCCTCCTGCTCTTTCAATTGGAAGGATACATCATGCATGCATTCCTTTCCTTTCAGCTGTGCTGATATTTGTGTTGACCGCTCTGATATTTTTAAGGACACTTGCGTTATTATTTGCGATTTCATCTGGGCTTGCTGAACCAAAATGTTTGCCTACATTGTGCTTATGCCCCTATTCTTTGATGAACATTGGGTTTCTTCCTTCTCTTCTATCTTCATTGTTGATTCCTCCAACACCGATTCGAAAACATATTCGTCAACGTTGATGTTTTCTTCCTCCATGGCCTCTCGCAACCGGGCTTGTAACTCAGCTTTCAACCCATTCGTTGCTAACCCTCGTTGTTCCAACTCCGTTTTGAGTTGTGGTATCCTTAATTCGTTTAACTTAGCCATTATTTCCGACGTTGTTTTATTTGTCAATCCCACTTCTGACACCAATTGTAACGGATTTCCAAAATCTGTCGTTTACGCTGAAACTCTACCCTGAGTTCGATCACTGGATTATCAAATAAAAGGCACAATTTAATGGCTATACACTAAATTTTGTAATCCTTATAACTTAACACTTTAGTACTTAATATTCTACTTTAAAACTCTAACTTATAATTTGATTACACTTTACTCGACAACTCTCTCCTTAGAATTGTCCTCACTCGACAAGTCTAGTGCTGAACACAAAGACGACGACACGACACGACGTAGCGACGGCTGATCATAAATGTCGCTTTGAAGCCAGCGTCTTGAACATTTTGAAGACGGCAGCGACATATCAAACAGCAATTTAATTTCAACACTTCAATAAAATTTACATATTTAGTTTAAAGTGAAAGTATTTACGCAAAAAATGTAAAAATGGTCGATTTATTTGTTTTAAATAATCGATTGTTATTATAAATGATATATCAAAAATAGTTTACGTTTCTGCTGGCAAACTAACGTCATACTTGTGAGAACTTTGAATAATTTTCATTTCACATGTTAGTGGCAGCTCTACAGCTGCCATTGTCGTCGGCAAAATTAGAAACATTTCTAATTTGGCGACAACGACAACTATAAGCCTGTTGTCGCGTAGTCGTGCTGTTGTCAAAAAATCTGTGCCCATAAGAACGCGTGTATTTTAACATTTGACAGATGTCGCTCGTCGCTTGTCGTCTTCTATGTGTTCAGCACATCTCTTATTAGAACTGTGTCCTTGCTGCCAGTCCGGCAGCCCTTATATAGTTGATTGTAAGCGATACATCGGCACTCGAACATTCTGGCAACTACGAAAATCGATGTCTAGTTACATCTGGCAAGTTATCGATTTCGATTGTCAATTCTAGTTTGTTCTGGTGCCATTTTCGTTACAATATTTTTGTTTTTTGATTTTGGCTGAAGCAATGAGTTATGCTAATACACGGCTAGCGCTTTTATTTTGAGATATCAAGGGAGATGAGTTACCAACTGCTGAGTTTTCGTAATTATTAAATAAAAGTTTCACAAATTACTTTTAAACTATGTACCCTGCTAGCTAAGCCTTACCACCTTCCCCATAGGTTTCAATACATTTACGCATTTTTTTGTAAAATACCAACACCAACGCACATGTGGACGTCATTTTTGAAAACTTAATTAGAATTTCCCAAACAAATAAAAACTAGTTATCTCATTTCTGGTTCTTATTGAATGAGTACGAATGAGAAAACATGATTATCATTAGGGCCAAAAGAAAATCACAAAATTGGATATAAAAAAATATTGAATAAAACGTCAAGTCGAATGTATTGATTGTTATTTTTAATTTCAATTTGTATTTAATTAATTAATGTAATGTTATTCAGCAGAAGCGGGAGCAGTTTTGGTCTTTCAACTCAGGAGCAGCACATACAAATTTTAAGTTAAGATAAGTTGTAAAGTGGTCTGCGCAGTGCAAAAATTGTATGAAAATAGATGTGTTTAAAGATTCCTGCGCAGTTGTAAAATTATTCAAAAACAAATATGTGCGGCCTGTGCAGTGCAAAAATTGTTTTTTTTTTTTTTGTCGAAGGGGGAATCTTACACGATAATGCACGATTCGTACTGCCCGCTTTAGATTCACCTCATTCGGGACCACGCTCAGTCAGTATTACCTACTGTTCTGGACTTGCGAGACGGTACGCTTACGTACTAAACCCTAACTCAGTCTCCTGTAGCTTTACTGAGGCCCTGTGGGACCGCCGTTAGGCATTTCATCGCAGGGCAAGCTTAGCCTGTGGGCTCACGTCATTAACGCGCTATTCGCTACTCTATGATATTTCCTTCTTTGCTGTTCTGCTCTCCTCAAATCCTGGAGTACCATGAAAACATAATTTTTTATGGCACCTAATTAGATTTATCCCCTTAAGTCGTGCTGAACAATACTCAAAAAAAGTATTAAATAAAGCGAATTTTTACATAATTTTTGGGTTTATTTTCAAAATCGTAGATCATTGTATAGGAAATACCTTCAAGTTTAATAACTTTTTTGAATTTTTTTGTTTCAGCTGCTCATTAGAATGGGATCATGTCAGCAGTTGGGGAACTTTTTTTGCACCTTCGAAGACGTTATTTTTCAATATTTTTGTAAAAAAAATTGAAATATAGCTGAAAATATATATTACGTCAAAAACACTTTGAAACATTCGATCAAGTACTTTCTTAAAAAAAAAACTCACGAAAATCGCCTAATTCGTCATGGATTACACTGGTAAAGCCCCATAAATACAAACCTGTATTGTTATCACCGCATTTGACATTTCCAAAGTTTGAAAAATATGATACAGCCAACCGTTATAATGTTTATATTAGTTGTTTACCTAACACAAGCAGAAGTTTTTAAATAATGGTTGATGTGAAAGTATAAAATTATATATTTTGTAGTTTAAAAAAAAATATGTGTTTAAATAATGATGCTGAAAATTTGCGTATGTCTCTTAATATACTTCTTCTTAATATATTCGCTTAAGTGCCCCTTCTTAACATGCAAGACTTTTGGGACACTTAAGCGAAAGTCACTTAAATGAATCCCTGTGTAATATTGGGGGGTGTGAGTACTGTAAGTGGGGATCACTGTAATAGAAAGCGATCTCCTCGATGTGTAAATATATTTATTATTGTAATACTGTGAACTTCCTTAACTAAAACTTCTATATCCCGAAGTTCTCCACAAGTAGCATTCTTGAATAGGCAATAGCAGTAAAATTTCATACAAATTATCTGTCATTACTCGGAAATCACTCTTACTCGAAATTTTTTTGGTGGATTATGGTGCTTCGAGAAATGGAAGTTCAATTGTATATTGTGAATACGGGAATTATTATTATAAGTAATAATATTAGTAAATAACTTAAGGAGTTGGAGTTTCAAAATTTTAATATTAGAAAAATGTTTTTGTCTTATTAAATAGTACAATTTGTTTAAAATATTATTTAAAAATAGCAAACAACCCGAGTGCAATTCTAAGATATATACCCTTTGGAAGTAATGCAAAACAGGCCACGTCGGTTTGAATGTAAAACTTTAAACCCGTTTAACTCAAAACTCAATTTTTCAAGTCGTCAAAAGTTATGAAGCGATTTCATTCAAATTTACACACATGACATTATCTAATTAATCAACCAAGGTTTTATTTTTATTACAACTAATTTTTTTTATAACTTGTTTACACTTTACTTGACAACTCTCTCCTTAGAATTGTCCTCACTCGACAACTCTCTTATTAGAACGGTGTCTTGCTGTCAGTCCGGCAGCCCTTATATAGTCGATTGTAAGCGATACATTTGGCAAGTTATCGATTTCGATTGTCAATTCTAGTTTGTTCTGGTGCCATTTTCGTTACACTGCCCTCCACTTAAGTCTGATCGTCCCAATTAGACACACTTCCAGAACCAAACGCTTAGCATTTCTTCTTTTAATCTCGTCTTCTAAGTTATTGTTGTCCTCCTTAACATTCCTTTCTCCATTGGCATTAATCCTAAACCTTAAATCATTCAGTAACCAAAGATTATACTCGCAGTCGTGTACGCCGTTGATTCCTGGACAGCAGCGGATACCTGTCCACCAGTTTTCTAAAACGCTCTTCCAAATTTTGGATTAAACTTTCCACCATGATATCGGATCTTGGATGTGATGCAGCTTCAAATATTTTCCAGACACATAACTTCTGGCACATCTCTTCAACTTTTGATGTCCACGTGAACCATCTCGTCAGTCTCTTGGCTTAGAATTGGGTATTTCTCCGTCCTAGCCATCAAATCACTCCTGTTTCCTGATTTGCTGGTAGGTAATGGCCATCTACAACCATGGCGAATAGTTCAAATGGTACTCCCGAACTGTACTGCTTCATATGACTATGACGCTTGGAACTCGACACTTTAGCTGCAATGCAATCTCTCATTGATTGACGACAAGCAACCCAATAAAATTGATACTTCAATTTTTCCAAGGCATCCGTGATTCTCAAGAATCCTCGGTTGGGACCTTTGTGCATCTCATTGCGAACTTTATGTAACCTTTTATTCCGACCAACTATGAAAGAACGGGAGATTTGTCCTTCTTTACTTTTCCATACCCGATATAAGCAACCTTTTTTCTTTCTCTGGACGTTTCACACCTGGAGCCTCATGTTGTTGAGAGTCGTCTTCCTTCAGATCATAATCTTACGTCTATGATACGTCTGTCTCCTCTGGGATCACCTGCATCGATATATGTACCTCCTGTTCCTTCAACTGTGTCGACACCGGAGCCGAAACCTGTGTGGGCATACACTTTCCATTCACATCCAGCTGTTTTGACACCTCTTCTCTTTGTAAGGTCACTTCCATCGACTCCTCCTCTTTCATCTGTAAGGACACCACATTCACTTCCAATTGTGTTAACAAAATCTCTCCATGCGCTTCCAAAGGCCTTGACATACAAGTCTCATTTGCTTTCAAATATGTGGACATATTCTCCTCATGCTCTTCCAGCTGTTTTAATATGTCTGTTCTATTTGAAGTCGCATCCATTGACTTAAGTTCCTCCTGCTCTTTCAATTGGAAGGATACATCATGCATGCATTCCTTTCCTTTCAGCTGTGCTGATATTTGTGTTGACCGCTCTGATATTTTTAAGGACACTTGCGTTATTATTTGCGATTTCATCTGGGCTTGCTGAACCAAAATGTTTGCCTACATTGTGCTTATGTCCCTATTCTTTGATGAACATTGGGTTTCTTCCTTCTCTTCTATCTTCATTGTTGATTCCTCCAACACCGATTCGAAAACATATTCGTCAACGTTGATGTTTTCTTCCTCCATGGCCTCTCGCAACCGGGCTTGTAACTCAGCTTTCAACCCATTCGTTGCTAACCCTCGTTGTTCCAACTCCGTTTTGAGTTGTGGTATCCTTAATTCGTTTAACTTAGCCATTATTTCCGACGTTGTTTTATTTGTCAATCCCACTTCTGACACCAATTGTAACGGATTTCCAAAATCTGTCGTTTACGCTGAAACTCTACCCTGAGTTCGATCACTGGATTATCAAATAAAAGGCACAATTTAATGGCTATACACTAAATTTTGTAATCCTTATAACTTAACACTTTAGTACTTAATATTCTACTTTAAAACTCTAACTTATAATTTGATTACACTTTACTCGACAACTCTCTCCTTAGAATTGTCCTCACTCGACAAGTCTAGTGCTGAACACAAAGACGACGACACGACACGACGTAGCGACGGCTGATCATAAATGTCGCTTTGAAGCCAGCGTCTTGAACATTTTGAAGACGGCAGCGACATATCAAACAGCAATTTAATTTCAACACTTCAATAAAATTTACATATTTAGTTTAAAGTGAAAGTATTTACGCAAAAAATGTAAAAATGGTCGATTTATTTGTTTTAAATAATCGATTGTTATTATAAATGATATATCAAAAATATTTTACGTTTCTGCTGGCAAACTAACGTCATACTTGTGAGAACTTTGAATAATTTTCATTTCACATGTTAGTGGCAGCTCTACAGCGGCCATTGTCGTCGGCAAAATTAGAAACATTTCTAATTTGGCGACAACGACAACTATAAGCCTGTTGTCGCGTAGTCGTGCTGTTGTCAAAAAATCTGTGCCCATAAGAACGCGTGTATTTTAACATTTGACAGATGTCGCTGGTCGCTTGTCGTCTTCTATGTGTTCAGCACATCTCTTATTAGAACTGTGTCCTTGCTGCCAGTCCGGCAGCCCTTATATAGTCGATTGTAAGCGATACATCGGCACTGGAACATTCTGGCAACTACGAAAATCGATGTCTAGTTACATCTGGCAAGTTATCGATTTCGATTGTCAATTCTAGTTTGTTCTGGTGCCATTTTCGTTACAATATTTTTGTTTTTTGATTTTGGCTGAAGCAATGAGTTATGCTAATACACGGCTAGCGCTTTTATTTTGAGATATCAAGGGAGATGAGTTACCAACTGCTGAGTTTTCGTAATTATTAAATAAAAGTTTCACAAATTACTTTTAAACTATGTACCCTGCTAGCTAAGCCTTACCACCTTCCCCATAGGTTTCAACACATTTACGCATTTTTTTGTAAAATACCAACACCAACGCACATGTGGTCGTCATTTTTGAAAACTTAATTAGAATTTCCCAAACAAATAAAAACTAGTTATCTCATTTCTGGTTCTTATTGAATGAGTACGAATGAGAAAACATGATTATCATTAGGGCCAAAAGAAAATCACAAAATTGGATATAAAAATATATTGAATAAAACGTCATTTGCGCTCATATTACAAAAAAGGTAAGTCGAATGTATTGATTGTTATTTTTAATTTCAATTTGTATTTAATTAATTAATGTAATGTTATTCAGCAGAAGCGGGAGCAGTTTTGGTCTTTCAACTCAGGAGCAGCACATACAAATTTTAAGTTAAGATAAGTTGTAAAGTGGTCTGCGCAGTGCAAAAATTGTATGAAAATAGATGTGTTTAAAGATTCCTGCGCAGTTGTAAAATTATTCAAAAACAAATATGTGCGGCCTGTGCAGTGCAAAAATTGTTTTTTTTTTTGTCGAAGGGGGAATCTTACACGATAATGCACGATTCGTACTGCCCGCTTTAGATTCACCTCATTCGGGACCACGCTCAGTCAGTATTACCTACTGTTCTGGACTTGCGAGACGGTACGCTTACGTACTAAACCCTAACTCAGTCTCCTGTAGCTTTACTGAGGCCCTGTGGGACCGCCGTTAGGCATTTCATCGCAGGGCAAGCTTAGCCTGTGGGCTCACGTCATTAACGCGCTATTCGCTACTCTATGATATTTCCTTCTTTGCTGTTCTGCTCTCCTCAAATCCTGGAGTACCATGACTGACATCTTCTCAATTATATTCCACACATTCCTTGAATGCAACATATAAGTCACTATATTCTCTGGTGTTATTCGGTCAGATACTTCCCTTTCTAAAGATAGTCTCTCATTTGTATATTTCCGACAGTAATAAAATAAAATAAAAAACAAAAAGAAAATAATTATTTTTAACTGTTAGCGGAAAAATATAACAAATATAGGTAACAAGCTGCTAACCAAAATAATGAACCGTACGGTAACAAATACATCTGTTCTGAATAACATAGGGATAACATATATGCTAACATTTGCTTCAGCAGAGGTAACATATATATAACATGCCAAATATGAAAATATATGAGGCCATTAACAGACTGTTAGTTGTCAAAACTTGACCAATAGGAGACAAGTATAAGTGTTATCGTAGAACGAGACCACTTATGCAAAATGTAATTGGATAGAGTGAGAAAACCGTTGAACGAGTAGGGGCATAGTGTTACTTCTTTCCCACGCTTCGAACAAAAGTAACACACAAATTAATTTTTGCTAATATTTAGAGTAACATAGCTGTAACATGTTAGCTGAAAATTACCCGTCTTGCAGGGGTATAGCTGTAATCGATTGGTCATTTATTTACTCATTAACTGTGTTTTGAAAGACGGTGAGCAAGATTTCTCGGAAATGGCTGAAAATGTTTGAAAACATAATTTTTTATGGCACCTAATTAGATTTATCCCCTTAAGTCGTGCTGAACAATACTCAAAAAAAGTATTAAATAAAGCGAATTTTTACATAATTTTTGGGTTTATTTTCAAAATCGTAGATCATTGTATAGGAAATACCTTCAAGTTTAATAACTTTTTTGAATTTTTTTGTTTCAGCTGCTCATTAGAATGGGATCATGTCAGCAGTTGGGGAACTTTTTTTGCACCTTCGAAGACGTTATTTTTCAATATTTTTGTAAAAAAAATTGAAATATAGCTGAAAATATATATTACGTCAAAAACACTTTGAAACATTCGATCAAGTACTTTCTTAAAAAAAAAACTCACGAAAATCGCCTAATTCGTCATGGATTACACTGGTAAAGCCCCATAAATACAAACCTGTATTGTTATCACCGCATTTGACATTTCCAAAGTTTGAAAAATATGATACAGCCAACCGTTATAATGTTTATATTAGTTGTTTACCTAACACAAGCAGAAGTTTTTAAATAATGGTTGATGTGAAAGTATAAAATTATATATTTTGTAGTTTAAAAAAAAATATGTGTTTAAATAATGATGCTGAAAATTTGCGTATGTCTCTTAATATACTTCTTCTTAATATATTCGCTTAAGTGCCCCTTCTTAACATGCAAGACTTTTGGGACACTTAAGCGAAAGTCACTTAAATGAATCCCTGTGTAATATTGGGGGGTGTGAGTACTGTAAGTGGGGATCACTGTAATAGAAAGCGATCTCCTCGATGTGTAAATATATTTATTATTGTAATACTGTGAACTTCCTTAACTAAAACTTCTATATCCCGAAGTTCTCCACAAGTAGCATTCTTGAATAGGCAATAGCAGTAAAATTTCATACAAATTATCTGTCATTACTCGGAAATCACTCTTACTCGAAATTTTTTTGGTGGATTATGGTGCTTCGAGAAATGGAAGTTCAATTGTATATTGTGAATACGGGAATTATTATTATAAGTAATAATATTAGTAAATAACTTAAGGAGTTGGAGTTTCAAAATTTTAATATTAGAAAAATGTTTTTGTCTTATTAAATAGTACAATTTGTTTAAAATATTATTTAAAAATAGCAAACAACCCGAGTGCAATTCTAAGATATATACCCTTTGGAAGTAATGCAAAACAGGCCACGTCGGTTTGAATGTAAAACTTTAAACCCGTTTAACTCAAAACTCAATTTTTCAAGTCGTCAAAAGTTATGAAGCGATTTCATTCAAATTTACACACATGACATTATCTAATTAATCAACCAAGGTTTTATTTTTATTACAACTAATTTTTTTTATAACTTGTTTACACTTTACTTGACAACTCTCTCCTTAGAATTGTCCTCACTCGACAACTCTCTTATTAGAACGGTGTCTTGCTGTCAGTCCGGCAGCCCTTATATAGTCGATTGTAAGCGATACATTTGGCAAGTTATCGATTTCGATTGTCAATTCTAGTTTGTTCTGGTGCCATTTTCGTTACACTACACGTTATACTCGCAGTCGTGTACGCCGTTGATTCCTGGACAGCAGCGGATACCTGTCCACCAGTTTTCTAAAACGCTCTTCCAAATTTTGGATTAAACTTTCCACCATGATATCGGATCTTGGATGTGATGCAGCTTCAAATATTTTCCAGACACATAACTTCTGGCACATCTCTTCAACTTTTGATGTCCACGTGAACCATCTCGTCAGTCTCTTGGCTTAGAATTGGGTATTTCTCCGTCCTAGCCATCAAATCACTCCTGTTTCCTGATTTGCTGGTAGGTAATGGCCATCTACAACCATGGCGAATAGTTCAAATGGTACTCCCGAACTGTACTGCTTCATATGACTATGACGCTTGGAACTCGACACTTTAGCTGCAATGCAATCTCTCATTGATTGACGACAAGCAACCCAATAAAATTGATACTTCAATTTTTCCAAGGCATCCGTGATTCTCAAGAATCCTCGGTTGGGACCTTTGTGCATCTCATTGCGAACTTTATGTAACCTTTTATTCCGACCAACTATGAAAGAACGGGAGATTTGTCCTTCTTTACTTTTCCATACCCGATATAAGCAACCTTTTTTTCTTTCTCTGGACGTTTCACACCTGGAGCCTCATGTTGTTGAGAGTCGTCTTCCTTCAGATCATAATCTTACGTCTATGATACGTCTGTCTCCTCTGGGATCACCTGCATCGATATATGTACCTCCTGTTCCTTCAACTGTGTCGACACCGGAGCCGAAACCTGTGTGGGCATACACTTTCCATTCACATCCAGCTGTTTTGACACCTCTTCTCTTTGTAAGGTCACTTCCATCGACTCCTCCTCTTTCATCTGTAAGGACACCACATTCACTTCCAATTGTGTTAACAAAATCTCTCCATGCGCTTCCAAAGGCCTTGACATACAAGTCTCATTTGCTTCCAAATATGTGGACATATTCTCCTCATGCTCTTCCAGCTGTTTTAATATGTCTGTTCTATTTGAAGTCGCATCCATTGGCTTAAGTTCCTCCTGCTCTTTCAATTGGAAGGATACATCATGCATGCATTCCTTTCCTTTCAGCTGTGCTGATATTTGTGTTGACCGCTCTGATATTTTTAAGGACACTTGCGTTATTATTTGCGATTTCATCTGGGCTTGCTGAACCAAAATGTTTGCCTACATTGTGCTTATGTCCCTATTCTTTGATGAACATTGGGTTTCTTCCTTCTCTTCTATCTTCATTGTTGATTCCTCCAACACCGATTCGAAAACATATTCGTCAACGTTGATGTTTTCTTCCTCCATGGCCTCTCGCAACCGGGCTTGTAACTCAGCTTTCAACCCATTCGTTGCTAACCCTCGTTGTTCCAACTCCGTTTTGAGTTGTGGTATCCTTAATTCGTTTAACTTAGCCATTATTTCCGACGTTGTTTTATTTGTCAATCCCACTTCTGACACCAATTGTAACGGATTTCCAAAATCTGTCGTTTACGCTGAAACTCTACCCTGAGTTCGATCACTGGATTATCAAATAAAAGGCACAATTTAATGGCTATACACTAAATTTTGTAATCCTTATAACTTAACACTTTAGTACTTAATATTCTACTTTAAAACTCTAACTTATAATTTGATTACACTTTACTCGACAACTCTCTCCTTAGAATTGTCCTCACTCGACAAGTCTAGTGCTGAACACAAAGACGACGACACGACACGACGTAGCGACGGCTGATCACAAATGTCGCTTTGAAGCCAGCGTCTTGAACATTTTGAAGACGGCAGCGACATATCAAACAGCAATTTAATTTCAACACTTCAATAAAATTTACATATTTAGTTTAAAGTGAAAGTATTTATATAAATGATAAATGATATATATTTATTATAAATGATATATCAAAAATATTTTACGTTTCTGCTGGCAAACTAACGTCATACTTGTGAGAACTTTGAATAATTTTCATTTCACATGTTAGTGGCAGCTCTACAGCGGCCATTGTCGTCGGCAAAATTAGAAACATTTCTAATTTGGCGACAACGACAACTATAAGCCTGTTGTCGCGTAGTCGTGCTGTTGTCAAAAAATCTGTGCCCATAAGAACGCGTGTATTTTAACATTTGACAGATGTCGCTCGTCGCTTGTCGTCTTCTATGTGTTCAGCACATCTCTTATTAGAACTGTGTCCTTGCTGCCAGTCCGGCAGCCCTTATATAGTCGATTGTAAGCGATACATCGGCACTCGAACATTCTGGCAACTACGAAAATCGATGTCTAGTTACATCTGGCAAGTTATCGATTTCGATTGTCAATTCTAGTTTGTTCTGGAGCCATTTTCGTTACAATATTTTTGTTTTTTGATTTTGGCTGAAGCAATGAGTTATGCTAATACACGGCTAGCGCTTTTATTTTGAGATATCAAGGGAGATGAGTTACCAACTGCTGAGTTTTCGTAATTATTAAATAAAAGTTTCACAAATTACTTTTAAACTATGTACCCTGCTAGCTAAGCCTTACCACCTTCCCCATAGGTTTCAACACATTTACGCATTTTTTTGTAAAATACCAACACCAACGCACATGTGGACGTCATTTTTGAAAACTTAATTAGAATTTCCCAAACAAATAAAAACTAGTTATCTCATTTCTGGTTCTTATTGAATGAGTACGAATGAGAAAACATGATTATCATTAGGGCGAAAAGAAAATCACAAAATTGGATATAAAAAAATATTGAATAAAACGTCATTTGCGCTCATATTACAAAAAAGGTAAGTCGAATGTATTGATTGTTATTTTTAATTTCAATTTGTATTTAATTAATTAATGTAATGTTATTCAGCAGAAGCGGGAGCAGTTTTGGTCTTTCAACTCAGGAGCAGCACATACAAATTTTAAGTTAAGATAAGTTGTAAAGTGGTCTGCGCAGTGCAAAAATTGTATGAAAATAGATATGTTTAAAGATTCCTGCGCGGTTGTAAAATTATTCAAAAACAAATATGTGCGGCCTGTGCAGTGCAAAAATTGTTTTTTTTTTTTGTCGAAGGGGGAATCTTACACGATAATGCACGATTCGTACTGCCCGCTTTAGATTCACCTCATTCGGGACCACGCTCAGTCAGTATTACCTACTGTTCTGGACTTGCGAGACGGTACGCTTACGTACTAAACCCTAACTCAGTCTCCTGTAGCTTTACTGAGGCCCTGTGGGACCGCCGTTAGGCATTTCATCGCAGGGCAAGCTTAGCCTGTGGGCTCACGTCAGTAACGCGCTATTCGCTACTCTGTGATATTTCCTTCTTTGCTGTTCTGCTCTCCTCAAATCATGGAGTACCATGACTGACATCTTCTCAATTATATTCCACACATTCCTTGAATGCAACATATAAGTCACTATATTCTCTGGTGTTATTCGGTCAGATACTTCCCTTTCCAAAGATAGTCTCTCATTTGTATATTTCCGACAGTGGAAAAATATATGTTCTGAATTCTCGTTACTACTTCCACAGAAAGAGCAAGATACGCCCTCATCGTGACCGTACTTATACAAGTACTCCCTGAAGCATCCATGTCCGGTTAGGAACTGTGTCATGAAATGATCTATTTCACCATGTTTTCGTTCCACCCATACCTGTATGTTTCCAATTAATCGATGTGTCTCCCCTTGCATGATGTATCCCAGCGTGTTTGCCATTCGTTTAAGCATTATGTCTGGAGGCGTAATTCCTGCTAAAACACCAACAGCTTCATTAGAGACCGTGCGGAATGCACTGGCTATTCTTATAGCTATAAGCCGGAACACAGATTTTGCCATTCCAGCATAAGTTTTGTGCATTAATGCCGGCCCCCATACAGGCACCGCATACATTAAAACTGACTGGCTGACCTTAGCCAGAAGAGCTCTCCTGCTCTGTTTCGGGCCTCCTATGTTGGCCATTATTCTAGATAGATGTCTTTTCAACCTGCATTTTGCAATTGAGTCTCGCATCTATAGTTACTCCGGGTATTTCACAGCAGTTTATGTTGTAATGTAGTGCCCGTCTATGTTAAGCGAGATGTTTTCGAGTTTCTTTCTGCTAGTGATGAGCACTGCTTCCGTTTTGTGTCCGGCAAGTTCGAGTGCAAAAATTGTGTAGAATCCAACATGTGCTATATGTCTCCAGTGCGGTCGATTTTCCATTTCAAACAAATATGTGCGGTTTTATTTACATAAGATTTGCGGGCATCGATTACAAAAATTAATTAATTAATTTTTGTATTTCCAGATTTTATAACTATTTATATATTTTCCTAACTATTTTTAATTAAAAATCTTTTTTTTCAGATTTTATAATTATTATTATTTAATAAATATTTTATCAGCTTTAATTAACCTTTTTTCAGATTTTATAATTATTATTATGTAATTAATATATTTCTCAACCAATATTATTCTTCTTTTCAGTTATTAATAATTCTTTTATCTTACCTTTTATTATCAGATATCAATAACATATTTTACAAAATATATTTTATGTAATAAATATTTAATTATACTATTTTTTTTAATAATTGTAAAAGTAAAATGTGAATACATTGACATATAAATAAATAAAAAAAAAAAAATAATAATTTTGAAATTAAAATAATTTGTTTGCAATTTGAAAAAAATTTATAAATAGGGCTAAAAATGCAACCCTGCATCAGCTGACGATTAGGGATATTACCCTGCAAGACGGGTAATTTTCAGCTAACATGTTACAGCTATGTTACTCCAAACATTAGCAAAAATTAATTTGTGTGTTACTTTTGTTCGAAGCGTGGGAAAGAAGTAACACTATGCCCCTACTCGTTCAACGGTTTTCTCACACTATTCAATTACATTTTGCATAAGTGGTCTCGTTCTACGATAACTCTTATACTTGTCTCCTATTGGTCAAGTTTTGACAACTAACAGTCTGTTAATGGCCTCATATATTTTCATATTTGGCATGTTATATATATGTTACCTCTGCTGAAGCAAATGTTAGCATATATGTTATCCCTATGTTATTCAGAACAGATGTATTTGTTACCGTACGGGTCATTATTTTGGTTAGCAGCTTGTTACCTATATTTGTTATCTTTTTCCGCTAACAGTTAAAAGTAATTATTTTCTTTTTGTTTTTTTTTTATTTTATTTTAATACATTTTTAATTATTACAAAATAAAATATGTAGATAATACAATCATATAAATTTAAACAGTTAAACTTATTATTAAATTTTTACATTTACAAGTTATTAATATAAAAATTACATTTATATATAAATTATTATATTTATGCAATTTATGTTCTAATTTAACAAAAATTCAAATGATATATAATCTTATTTTATTCTTATTCTAAATATATGTATATATTTTAACAATGTTGGGTGTGGACTGGATACTCCTTACGCAAACCTGCTAACAACATATCAAGAAATTCCATCCCAGCATCCAGGCATCTAACACCTAAAACAGAAAAACAAAACAAAGGATGAGTATATGTAAAATAGTACATAATAGAACTACACGCTATACAATGGCCACTAGTATTTACAAAGCTTTTAATATTTATTTTTCTTCTTATATTTAGCACTTTTTTTTAATATTAATATTCTTTAATTTAGCACTTGAATTTTTATATATTTCTTTATATATTTATATAGCTTTTAATATTAATTAATCAGCTTATATTTAACCATTGAGGTTAATATGTTCAGAATTCTGCAAACGAGCAGATACCCTGACATCCGAAAGCACTTATTTAAATGAGTTAGGTACCAACCGCTTGTTTACCCAATTCATTTTTTTTTTTTCACTTTTGAACTACACACTTTAAATATAATAATAATTAGGTATTAATTAAGATAATTTTAAAATATCTTACATTTTCTTTTGTATCAAGTCCCGGTCTTTGTGCGTTGATTTTGCCTGCAATTTCATTAAAGCTGTATTAGTAAAAACACACAAATTATTAGATAAACACAAATCACACTTACCTTTTTAATTGAATACTTTTACATATCTCCTGCATAAAAATTAAAATCAATTAATATTAATAATAAAATGTAACCAAAAATAACCTTTCCTCTTCAAGCGCCAATTTTTTTATAAAATGGCCAAATTGCGGCTTCAATTTCAGTTTTTCTTTTTTTAATGTCATATCTGTCTTCTTTTAGCATATTATTATATCAATATGCTTACAGTGGCAATATTTTTTCTCTTTCTAACGAAAGGTTTCTCCAATTCAATTCAAAGTTGTAAACAAATGTAAGTGTTGTAATTGTATGAGTAAACATCTGAAAAAGTTTGATTGTGTTTGTGCAGTTTGTTACCTCCGTCTTGCAGGGTAGAGCAGTTCAGCTTTATTTGTATGTATATAATTTATATGACGATGCGTAATGAGCGCAACAGAGTCGTAAGTTCACATGTATACGTACGTGTGAGGGGAATAGTGGTTAAAAAATGTACAAGCAGTTATCCTGGCCTATGGAAAACTCACCACTTTTTTTTACCACTTTTGTGGAATTGAAAAGCTTCGGTTTAACCAGCTTTTTCACCACCTTTGGCTTGCAGGGTAGCTTTGATATGCTGAATGTATGATGAAATTTATGTTGTATACATTAACAAGTAAGGAGAGACTAAGTTCGGGTGCAACTGAACATTTTATACTCTCGCATATTATGCTATATTTTTATTAAGATAACACACAATTTGACCCATATATTTTGTATAAAGTCCAATAGAAAAATTAAGTAATTCCTGAGCCGATTAAACTCTTTTTCATCACCAACATACATTAACAGCCGGTTTCACGAAATTTTTTAATTGAAAATTAAGTTCCATTTAATTTTAATTTTTATTTTTATTTAACTTTGCACTTAAGTTTCTTGCGTTTCACCATTATTGACATTTGTCATCAGAAAAATTAAAAGGCAAGGATGTTAGTAAGAAAATCAGCTGATTTATGTAAACAAATAAATTGTATTTCTTTGTCAAAATGGTAAACAAATTGGAATTCAGCTGATAGAGAAGCGTAACCATGGTTACATATGACATTATTTAAATAATATTTAAATGGCAAAGCGTGACCATTTAAATAAAAATTAAGTCAAATGATGAAACTGAAATTAATTATTTTTCACTTAAATTTGTTTCGTGAAACCGGCTGTAAATTTAAGATTATATTGTCATTTAATTTGGCTAAGAAATTTCATATATTACCCGATTTATAAGCTATTAGCCCATCGTATTTTTTGTGTTTCTGATACAGAGACACACTATTAGAAGAAAAAGATTTCCTCTGAATTAAATTAAGATATGAGACATTTACCGATATTTTCGGTGAAAAATTAAAATAAGGCACTGAGTTCTTCAAATTCGATATCCGGATCCTTGAGAAGTTATAGTCCGATTTCGACAATTTTTTCACAACTGATGCCACGGATCATATACAGTATTCATGTAAACTTCTATTTCGCTATTTTCATTGGTTCCTAATGTATATCTTATAAGGTGAAGGAATCAGATGGATTTCAAAATTGAGTTAAATGGGAAGTTGTCGTAGTTGTGAACCGATTTCATCAATTCAATTCACGAGTGTCATCAGGGTGTCAGTAAAATATTATATACCGAATTTCATTCAAATCTGTCCAGTAGTTCCTGAGATATTGTTTTTGACCCATAAGTGGGAGATGCCACGCCCATTTTCCATTTTGTGAAAAAAATTTGAGTGCAGTTTCCATCTGCCATTTCTTATGTAAAATTTAGTGTTTCTGGCGTTTTTCGTTATCGAGTTAACTCACTTTTAGTAATTTTCAACTTAACTTTTGTGTGGGAGGTGGGCGTGGTTATTATCCGATTTCTTTCATTTTTGGACTGTATTAAGAAGTGGCTAAACAAACTACTGCAAAAAAACTCTATTGGTTTGCGAGATATATACAAAAAACCTATTTGGAGGCGGGGCCACGCCACTTCCCAAAAAAAATTACATCCAAATATGCCCTTCATAGTGCGATCCTTCATACCAAATTTTATTTCCATAGCTTTATTTATGGCTTAGTTATGGCACTTTATGTGTTTTCGGTTTTCGCCATTTTGTGGGCGTGGCAGTGGTCCGATTTTGCCGGAAAGCAACCTTCCTATGGTGCCAAGAAATAAGTGTGCCAAGTTTCATCAAGATCTCTAAATTTTTACTCAAGTTACAGCTTGCACAGATGGACGGACGGGCAGACAGACATTCGGATTTTTACTCGCTTCGTCGCCCTGATCACTTTGGTATATATAACCCTACATTTTTACATACATTTTTTTCTTTGTGTACAAAATGGCCACAAATCACTGCCGAGAAGTACATTGCGGAAAGGTTTGTTACCTGTGCTGCTGCGCCAGATAAATTCATTTGGAAGTAGTTATGTTTTGTAAGTAATGCGTAGTAATGAATGTTTATATCACTCAATGATAATTGAGAAGCCGCTAGTGCAATCATGGTTGAAAGAGCTAAAACTTCGAAAGAGAGAGAACCCTGCAAGACGAGTAGAGTTACTTAACTTATGGAATATTGGTTACCAGTAAAGAAAGCTTGTATTATATTTTTGGTCTCTCTTGTTCTAGCAGCAGGAAAAAAGTTACCATTTCTCCTCTTTTACGGCATGTCGGTGTGATTATCTTGCTTGCTCTCTCTCATTGATTTTGGTGCCAATGCTGCATATGTCTTTCTGCTCTAATTTTTCTTTGTTTTGGAAAGGCATATGTCACTCTGTGTAGTAGTTTTTTTTTTAATCAGTCGTCTATCAGTGGAGACTGTTCGATTTATCATTTTCAGGGTAACCCTTTAATCACAGGTATTGGTCATTTGTTGGGTCACCGTTTCGTTACTTAAATTTGGTTCATTGGTCTTCATTCTACAGGTCACCTACTTTTCCGTTTAGAAATGAAAAAGTGAAATTGTTTTATTTTTATTTATTTATTATAATTGTATGGTGTATTTACATTTATAAATTAGTATTTTATAATATTTCAAATTTTTAATAATCATTATAGATTAATTTTTAAATATTAGCATTTCAGTACAAAGTGAACTTTCATTTTTACAAACGTTTTTGCAGCTATTTATACATTGATTTTTTATACATTTATATTTATACATTGACAAAATTTACATATTTTACAAATAAAGTTAGTATTAATTATTAAATTTTTATTTTTTGTAGTTGTTGTTATACAATTCAAATAAAATTCCATTACCATTACGAATGTTATTAGTATTCGAACATTCATTTGTATAATTTAAAAACAATTTATATCTAAATTATGAATAAGCAAATGAATAAATTAAGGGGTTATATACAGTTAGACGGCCGAAAAAAGTGAATTTTCCAGATTTTTTCTGATAAAACTTTTTAATTTATTGATCCAAAAATTTATACACATATTATGGTATCTTTTAACTGTATTTTAAGACTTAGTACTAGTAAAAATATTTATTTGAAAAAGAGCTACAGCAGATCTCCAGGAGCTCCTTTCAAAAAAGACGTTTTGCGGTGACCACTATATCTCGGAACTGGATCATCCGAAATTAAAAAACCAAACAGATTTCGTTAAAATAATGTTAAATCTAGTAATTAATCGAAGAAATAAGCAATATAAATTTTTTTGACAAAATGGCGGTTTCTCAAAAAAAAATCGATTTTTCACCGAAATTTCGGCCTTAAATTGTTTATAAAAAAAATATTTATCGGAGAGAAAAAATCTTTGATTAATTACTAAAAAATATATTTAAGAAGGTCGTGTTAAAATTTGAGACTAATCGGTCTAGCCGTTTTCGAGTAATGTTGGTCACCGACTTTGAAAACACCATTTTGAGAAAAACGCGTTTAAAGTTTGGACCTTGTACTTCCAAGCACTCTGAAACGCCTTTTCAAATTTTTCATTTGCTTGTAACATTGAAAATATTCACCGGAACGATATGAAATTTTCTGTGTGTATTCTTAAATATATGTACATTAAGGAAATGAAATAAAAAAAATCGATTTTTTGAAAATTCTAACTGTATATAACCCCTTAATACTAAACGCGAACGATTTCCTTATAACTATCCTGTAAGGCTGTTAGGATCCAACGAAACTAATGAACCAATATTGTTTGATGTCAATTCCACACAATCCTATCCCATATGTACATCATAGAAAGGTTCAGCTCGTCGGAAAGAGGTTGTGCAACTGCTAATCTAAATGTTCGATGGGATTTGTTGTTGTCTTGTTCATCATGCCTGAAAAATATTTAGAAATAGAAATTGTTATTAACGATTAGAAAATATTAATATATTTGTATTCGTGGTAAAAACCTAAGAAAAGTTGTAACTAATGTAATCCTCCATTTGTGCAAAGTATTTGTATTTCCAATATCTGAAATGGATAATGAAAATATAAGTAATGTTAAAAAACAAATGTATATATATATATATATATATACAGAGCTTAAAGTGCTGAACACAAAGACGACGACACGACACGACGTAGCGACGGCTGACCACAAATGTCGCTTCGAAGCCAGCGTCTTGAACATTTTGAAGACGGCAGCGACATATCAAACAGCAATTTCATTGTTGCCGTACTAACATCTTTCACTTCAATAAAATTTACATATTTAGTTTAAAGTGAAATTATTTACGTAAAAAAATTTAAAAATGGTCGATTTATTTGTTTTAAATAATCGATTGTTATTATATGATATATCAAAGTTATTTTACGTTTCTGCAGACAAAATAACGTCATACTTGTTAGAACTTTGAATAATTTTACATTTCACATATTAGTGGCAGCTTTACAGCGGCCATTGTCGTCAGCAAAATTAGAAACATTTCTAATTTGGCGACAGCGAAGACTTCAACCCTTTTGTCGTGAAGTCGTGCTGTTGTCAAAAAATCTGTGCCCATATGAACGCGTGTATTTTAATATTTGACAGATGTCGCTCGTCGCTTGTCGTCTTCTATGTGTTCAACACATAATGCTTGTAATAACTAAACAAAAAAAACAACGTTTTGACATCAAAATAAAAATTATTATTCTATTATAAATAAATAGATTAAAAAATGCAATTCTGATATTTACATATTTAAACTAAGGACTAATATGTACATCTTAAAACTAAAATATTTACTATTATTACTATTTTTATAGAATGTTTCACTGCAAGGTGTCTTGGAGAAATATACCACAAGAAAGAAAAATTTTCTTTATATATCACTAGCAGTATGCAGTAAACAGATTTTGGGAACAATGCACGAGATGCGTACTTATACATACATACATACAGACATCTTAAGTTTCACTAATCACATACCTAGCAAGGATATTTACAAAATAATAACAATCCACTATTTTGGACACAATGCAACAGATTCTTGTACCTACAGCAAGTGGGTAGGGGTATAGAATAGCGAACTCAAGAAGCATACCACGCAGTGTTGTATCAAGTGCTGAACACAAAGACGACGACACGACACGACGTAGCGACGGTCGACTACAAATGTCGCTTTGAAGCCAGCGTCTGAACACTTTGAAGACGGCAGCAACAGTAACAACAGCTGATTTTATAGTTTGAAGTTTGTGAGACTTTTAATTATTGAAATTCAGTGTTTTTAATCAAAATAAATATATTCAATATGAATGACGAATATGTAATAGATTTTGTGAGGATAATTGAAAATATTGTGCGCATTACAACTATTGCTAATGAATTACACAATGAGCTGCATGCAAGCAACCGAAGATGGTGGGTGCGTCCAGTCAACTTAACACGCCAAGAAGAAGGTTTTTTTAAAACGTGTATCAAACAACTCCAAGAAAAGGATGAAGAACATTTTTTTAAAGTGACTCGAATGAACGTTTCCAGTTTTAATTTATTATTGTCGTTATTAAAACAACGAATGGAACGCTTTTCGAATAGAAAAGCAATTGATCCTGAAACGCGTTTGGCGGTAACCTTACTGTAAGTTAATTTTAAATCTTTATTATATTAGTATACTTAAGCGCTTTCTAATTTCAGTTTCTTGGCACATGGATGTAATTTTAATGTGATATCTTGGGCATATAAAATTGGAATCTCAACAGTTCGCAAAATTATATATGAAACATGTGACGCTATTTGGAACGAATTGCATGTTGTATATTTGTCACCACCAAACTTATCCGAACAGAAAGGCATAGCAAACAAATTTTATGTGAAGACTGGCATGCCGAATTGCTTGGGAGCTATAGATGGGAAGCACATTCGTATAACAAGTCCTAGGAACAGCGGGTCTTTGTACTACAATTACAAGAAAACGTTTAGCATAGTATTAATGGCATCGTGTGATGCTAATTACGTATTCACATATGTAGACGTCGGAGCACTAGGAAGTCAAAGTGACGGTGGAATATTTGCCCGTAGTGCCTTTGGAAGCAAATTATTGAATGGTACTCTAGAAGTTCCTTCCGATGCAAAATTACCGGGTACATCTACCAGCTTTCCGTATTATTACGTCGGTGACAGTGCGTTTCCACTGAAACAAAATTTAATGAGACCATATCCCGGCCGCCAATTAGACGAAGATAAAGACAAATTTAACATAGTGTTGTCTAAAGCCCGCGTGCATATAGAAAACGCATTTGGAATTTTAGCCAATCGATGGAGAGTTCTGCATACAACAATATCAGCTTTCCCAAAGAATGTAGATAAAATTGTTTTAGCTACAGTAGTACTTCATAACTTTTTAATGCTACAAAATGACAGGAATTACTTCACCCTTGAATATGCGGACCACTCAGTAGGCAACCAAGAAATAAACGGCCGTTGGAGAGAAGAAGTACCTTCTCTTGAATCGTTTCATCAAAGAACTGTTAATCGTTCAACCACAAACGCTTTTCAGTTACGTGAAACCCCTAAAGAATTTATTTCAAGAAATACTTTGTAATGCTACTCATGTAATATTATATTTATAATTAAAACAAAATATTATATAAAAAAAAATTGTTTTATTCAAAATTCTAAATATAAAAAAATTATAATATATAAAAATAAAAAAGGTACTTCAGTCTCACAGTTTTCATAATTCATAATTCAAAATTAAAAATTCTTTTTAAAATATATTTACATATGTACATTTTTAAATAAAAAGTACTTCAGTCTTTGATTTACTTAAATACTAAAAAAGCTATTTACATATTTACATTATGTAAAAAAAGGTACTTCAGTTGCACTGTTTACTTAAATACTAAAAAAGCTATTTACATATTTACATTATGTAAAAAAAGGTACTTCAGTTGCACTGTTTACTTAAATACTAAAAAAGCTATTTACATATTTACATTATGTAAAAAAAAGGTACTTCAGTTGCACTGTTTACTTAAATACTAAAAACGCTATTTTCGTATTTACATTATGTAAAAAAAGGTACTTCAGTCTATGATTTAGTTAAATACTAAAAAAGCTATTTACATTTTGTAAAAAAAGGTACTTCAGTTGCACTGTTTACTTAAATACTAAAAAAGCTATTTACATATTTACATTTTTTAAAAAAAGGTACTTCAGTCTATGATTTACTTAAATACTAAAAAAAAAATTTCACATTAAAAAAAAAAACCCTCAAAAACTTAAAGTGTGTTGGCGGAATAAAATTTTTTGATTTCACCAAACACTAAATTAGATACTTTTAATTCTATTTCATTCACTAAATTTGGCGGAAGACCTGACTCTGTTATTTTTGCTGCCAGTGATGAAAAGTGCAGGGCAGTGGAGTTTTGCGTTTTACTTTTCTCAGCAAAGGTCGCACAACTTTCAGAAATGCTTCTTCCTGCCATGTCCAGAAATTGTTGAAATTTTTGGCAGTCCTTTTTCTGTGAATAAAAATTATGAATATTGAAAAAAAAGAATACAAACTATATATTTTTACCTTTCGTTTATTTCCATCATAATCTACATTTCTGCTTTCTGGTACTAATTTTTCTTGGGAGTCGTCAATTATGACAATGTCACTATCATCGACATATTCCACTTCATAGCTGACATTGCTAATAGTTCTATAAAATAGATTATTAGCTTATATATATAATCATAGGTACATTTACTTACCGCCTGGAAGTTGTGGCACTCTCCAAAAACGACATTACCTCTAAGTATTTCCACTTTCTTCTGTTTGTCTCAGCATCACTTCCAGAAGGGACCTGCTCCATTCTCCTGCACCGTTTGTAACAATCTCGAAGGCTCTTCCACCTTTTCTTGCACTCCAGTTCTATTAATGAATTATAAGTAAGAATTTTATTTATTGTTTCTATAATTTACTTACCACTCAATTTTAAACACTCTCCGACTTCCTTCCACGCGTGGTCCTTCTTCCGCAAATTTTTATAGTCACCATGACCAAGATCGTATAAAAGTTGGCGATGACGCACTTCTTCTATCAACGCCTCATCGATATCCCTATCTAGTTCTGAAATATAAAATTTTAATTGAAAACAAAGTAATTTAACAATTAAACTTAAAAATCTTACCAAATAAAAATAATGCGCAGTGCTATTACAAGATGTTTATTTTGTTTGACAACAACTTTCCATTTTCGATGTACACAATTTCATTGTTGCCGTACTAACACCTTTTTCTTCAATAACATTTAAATATTTTGCCAAATTGAAATTTTTTGTATAAAACATTATAAATAAACCGAATTGTTTATTTTAAATTATAAATAATGTATTACAAATGATATATCATAGCTATTTCACGCTTCTACTTGCAAAATAACGTCATAATTGTTAGAACTTTAAATAATTTTACATTTCACATATTAGTGGCAGCTCTACAGCGGCCATTGTCGTCGGCAAAATTAGAAACATTTCTAACAGGGATAAAGGGATGTCCAACTTATTCCAGTGTGAGAGCGCCTCAAAATTTGCGTTTTTTATAACATTTTGCATTATTACCAGATCAGACAAAATACTAATTTTTGGGCATTTTAATAAAAATACCCAACATTTATTATGGTTAAAAATTATTATATACTGAATGTTTATATAAAATGTACGTTTTATATTTCATTTAGCGATAAAATGGTATATTAAAATAGCCGGTTTTCGAAGTTTCAGTAATAAATATGGTCAATTATTAAGTGTCAACTGAAAATAAATCAATTTCTTTTATAATTTTCCATGAAAAATTAGTTTCTCGATGCTGCAATTGACAAAAACATTCTTAAACCACTTTTAAATTACGCGTTTTCATTGATATTTATTGTTTTAAGTTCTTATTAGTGATCTTGCAAGGCGGCTAAAAATGTCTCCACCGCATTATTTTTTTTGCAACATTTCAATCTGGCCTTTCCAGTTTCCCAATTGCGAAACGTCAAAACCTCCTCATCTCTACAAACTGTCAAAGTTTAGGTGGTTTTGACGTTTACAATTGCGCTCTCACTTCCAGTGATATGAGAGTTGTACATCTCTTTATCTCTGATTTCTAATTTAGCGACAACGACAACTACAAGCCTGTCGTCGCGTAGTCGTGCTGTTGTCAAAAAATCTGTGCCCATAAGAACGCGTGTATTTTAATATTTGACAGATGTCGCTCGTCGCTTGTCGTCTTCTATGTGTTCAGCACATCAGTCATATTTTAATTTTGCATGTGAAACAACAACAGTGGTGGTATGACAGTCACAAAAAAATATGACAATATGACACACTATGACACCTTGTGAATACCCTACATGTTATTTTCCATTGTTCTCTGCGTTGTTGTTATATATTGCACCAATGCTAAATCCAAAAACCTGAAATGATTAAAAATTACTAATTTGTATTATGTATTAAAAATATATGAAACATACCTCCACCAATTCCACCGTCACCTCCTTGCTCTTCCTTTGCTGTGCACACACGTATAACTAGAATGAAATTATTTTAATTATAAAAACAAATAACACAAATAAATGCATTTAAAAATTCGAAAAATTTCCAAAAACACTTAACAAAATAAAATAAATATTTAAAACGCACTTACATCCATTCACTTCAAATTTTATTTTGAAATGAACAGCGGCCATGTACGGTTCATTGTATCTCTCTTACACACACAAAAATTAGGGTTAATGAATTTTGCTACTCTAACTGCCGAGATTGCCACTTAACTACAAAATGTTGGCAAAGTGTAAGTATTGGTAAAAGCTGAAAAAATTTACATGTGTAGTGGTGTATGAGTTAGCTCCGCCTTGTAGGGATACTTCTTATACGAGTTCGGAAAAGTTGCGATAATTGTTGCGCAACATGCAACGTTATGCATAAACATACATATGTACACGTTTATATGTTATTGAACAAACACACAAACTTACATTTGTATATGAAAAACAGAAGATTGATCTTCGACACCGACGAAGGAACTAAGAGCTACTCTATTTCTAGTGGAGTCCCACAAGGCTCTGTTTTAGGTCCGCTCTTATGGAACCTCGTGTATAACGGTGTGCTGAGAAAACAACAACCAAAAAATGTAAAACTAGTTGCATACGCGGACGATCTTGTTGTGGTAGCAGTATCTAAACAGCTCGGTGACCTTCAGAACAAATGTAATGAGTGTATAAATGGTCTACGCCAATGGTTCTCTTCCATGAGCTTGGAACTGGCGGAGCACAAAACAGAAGTATTGCTTATAAGTACCAGGAAACTTGAGGAAAAAATAACCATAACTATTGGAGATTGTGCGATTATTTCACAGCCAAAGTTAAAGTATTTAGGGGTAATATTAGACTCTAAGCTTAAATTCAAGGAACACTTGGCGTACACGGCAAATAAAGCAAATAAGATTTATAACGCCTTATCAAGAATGATGGCAAATAGAGGCGTTCCAGCCGGCGTTTTTTAATTGCAAAAGCCATGAGCTCCGTAATATTATATGCGGCCCCAATATGGGTCCAGGCGCTAGACATAAAAGCGTATGCAAAACCAATAAATGTTGTACATCGACTCTCAGCAATAAGAGTAATAAGTGCTTTCCGCACTATATCCAGCGAAGCGGCTGAAGTACTGGCAAGTATACCGCCCATAGACATCCAGGGTGACGAATTCGCAAGATTAAACGAACTCTCAGAAATAACAGAAACCAAAAAGAGAGACGAGAGAAATAAGAGCATAACAATGTGGCAGCAGCGGTGGGAAACTTCAACTAAAGGACGGTGGACCCACAGACTCATACCTGACATCCATTCGTGGATAAATAGACAGCATGGGGACCTTGATTTCCACTTGACCCAATTATTAAGTGGTCACGGATGCTTCAGAAGCTACCTATATAAATTCCGTCATGACACTAGTCCGTATTGTCCGATGTGTACAGAGTTCATAGAAGACTGTGAACACATATTTTTCGAGTGCCCCCGATTTTTAAGTACAAGAGATAGGCTTAAAATTGCCCTAGGAGGTAGTTTAATGGTGGAAAATTTGACTGCACTCATGTGTCAGTCTCCCGATAAATGGAAAGCTGTTAGCAACGCAACAGCTTTTATTATGACAGAACTTAGACATTTAGAACAGATTAGGCGTCAGTCAGTCCGTATTATAGAGGAGACTTAAAAAGTCTAGTCACTCCCACGAAGTAATACTTAATCCGGTGGTTCCGTGGGAGAGTCTTGTGTTGGGAGTAGGTTAGGTTTAGCGGATTAAAGTTCCGCACTCCGGCTTTCGATGCTTCCCCCTACTATAAAAAAAAAAAAAAAAAAAAAAAAAAAAACATTTGTATATGCGTGCACGTAAGTTTGTCAACCACCAGAAATCAAAAGCAATGTTCTACAAAAACAACAAGCGCCAAAAATTTATGTCGATATGTTTGCGTGCTCCTACATATTCATACATATTTACGACAAGCCGATTTTCTACCAACAACGCAATGTAGCGTCGCGCAGGCGGCCATCAATTTTTCGACACATCGAGCTTTTCAGAGTCGTTTCAAGTGATCCCTCCGTAATTATAAATGCGCAAAATATGTATTGGATAGTATTGACTTACTATTAGCAAATATAAATAATTAAATGTATTTAAATATTGTACTAATATATGATGCCAAATATTAATGTACTACAATTGAGTTTAGTAAGAATCAAGACATTAAACAATCCATAATAATATGAGTTGGTGGTTGTCCGTGGCAACGAAGATTTTACAAGAAATGTACTACAAGTGCACATATTTACACACATTTGCGAATTTTATGCGTATGGTTCTTTTGATTTTTTTCTTTTTTCTTTCGTTTCTGTTTCATTTCTGCGAATTCTCAACTAGTTTATGTGACTTTTGGTTGGAAAAGTTAAGACTACGCTTCAAAGGATCATTTCTTGCAGTCAGTATTCATGTACTTTCTTTGCAAATCGAAAGTATTACTTTTGGTTGGTGACATATTCAAATTGTGTGTGTATTTTATTTCAATAAAATTAAATTTTAAAAATTTCTTAAGATTGTGGGTTCGAGCCTCAACCGGGGCATTAAATTTTTTATTTATTTCAATAAAATTAAAATTTTCAAATTTCTTAAGGTTGTGGGTTCGAGCCTCACCCAGAGCAGTACATTTTTTATTTCAATAAAATTAAATTATTTTGAAGTTATACGACTTCGGAAAAATGTGTACGCATATGTATGATTGAAATATGAACATATTCGCATGTGTATGTATAAACATTTTTTTTATTTTTTTTTACCAGGAGGAAGCATCGAAAGCCTGAACCCCATGTCAGTGTGGAACTTTAATCCGAACTAAACCTCCTACCGTCCTGTACCGTTCCCCCCGGTACCACCGTCAAGTATTACGTCGGGAGGATGGTTGAGTTACACTCATGCGTACGTGATGGTCACAATGCATTCAGTCAAAAGTTGCATTTACTTGGCCCCACCTCCGTTGGTTTATTACCCCGCCTCGTACATTGTTCGTCGCCAACCCTTCCCGTCACGTTAACGTTTGTGTGTTCAAGTCATAGTTGTTCGTTGTATTTAACAGCTCACTTCTCCGCCGCTGTTCGCTGGCTCGTTGAGATTTCATGATTCTGGCAGCAGCTTCGCAAACTGCTTTCCAATTTTCTACTGATTCGACCATTTGGTTTACAAGGTTATCAGGAGTAGGGTCTATACCAAGCGAATTTTTGAGATGTTGCCTCTCATGGTTATATTTCGGGCAATGGAAGAATGTGTGCTCTACATTTTCCACGGTTGCGCCTCCGCAATAGTCGCATATATCGTTAGTTTCGTGCCCGAATCGTTTCAAATATGCTTTGAAGCAGCCATGTCCTGTGAGGATTTGAGTTAGGTGGAAATCCACTTCACCATGCGTTCTAGTTAACCATGGTTCAATGTTGGGGATCAAACGAAAAGTCCAACGCCCGTTTCCGCTGTCTTCCCAGCGTTTTTGCCAGCAATTTATCGTTTCATTCCTGGCACTTCTTTTTAGTGCCGTGTGCGGTAAACTACCATTCATCACATACTGAAGCTCCTTGGCTAAGAGGTCTAAGGGGTGTAAGCCCGCAATTACTAGAGCTGCGTCTTCCGATACTGTACGAAAAGCGGAGCATACTCTCAGTGCGCAAGTGGCATATATAGAAAAAAGGCCACGGCGATATGATTTTATATCAGCGAGACGGACTTGAGTACCCCAGCTAGTAGTCGTCTTCTATTTTGCTTTGGCCCACGAGTATTGAGCATTAAACGGGTTAAAGCTCTGCACACTTTTGTAGCTTTTTCGCATGCATAAGCTACGTGTTCTTTAAAGGACATCCTTGCATCAAGGATAATACCCAAGTATTTTATTGCTGGTTGTGTAGTAATGTTTACCCCCTTTGTGCTGAACGTGGCAACTTCGCGGACTTTTCTGCCGGTAATAAGTACCGCTTCGGTCTTGTCCTCTGCTAGAGTCAATCCGTGAGTTTCGAGCCAGTCGCCTATTAACGCTATTGTCCTGTTGGTTATCAGAACTATGTCCTGAATGTGTTTTGCTATAACAACAACAGCAATATCATCTGCAAAACCGATTATATGAACGTTTTTGGGTACGTTGAGTCTCAGTATTCCGTCGTACATTATATTCCAGAGTAGCGGCCCAAGTACAGATCCCTGGGGTACTCCACTAGTGACTTTATATTTTTTAGAGCCTTCGTTCGTATTGTAGCTCAATGTTCTTTCCTCGAAATAGCTTACAATTATGTTGTAAAGGTATAGAGGCACAGAGAAGCTTCTTAGTGCACTCAGTATAATTTGCCAGGATGCCGAGTTAAAGGCATTTTTAACATCCAGAGTTACAACCATACAGTACTGTATAGTGCCTCCCTTCCATCTTTTACCGCTTATAGCCCGCTCGGCCAGGGTTTTTACAAGAGTTACAGCTGCGGTTGTGGATATTGCCTTCCTGAATCCGAATTGGTTTGCGGACAGTCCACCAACGTCGTCGATTGCCTTATTTAGCCGTTGGTATATGATTCGCTCCAAAATTTTCCCCGCGGAGTCTAACATGCAAAGGGGCCGGAAGTGGGACGGTTCTGTCATTGGTTTATTAGGTTTTGGCAGTAATATGAGGTTTTGCCTTTTCCATATGGTGGGAAAGCGGCCTTCTTGAATGCATATATTATACATTGTTCGAAAAGGGTCTATGTTTTGAAAAATCGCTGTTTTTAGCGCTAGGTTCGGGATTCCATCTGGTCCTGGGGCTTTAGATGGAACTCGAACTTCTTCATTAGAAACAGCGGGTATAGTCGGGCTTTGTTGAACTCTCACGATCTCCTCAAGGAATTGTGGTCGGGTTGGGAAGAGTACCGAAACTAGTTTCCCAATTGTTGAAGGGGAGGTTGGAATCTGTCCGCGAACGCGAAGTTTTCCCATCACCGCTTTATATGCGAGTCCCCAAGCGTTGTTTTCGACTTCGTCGCACATTTTAAGGAAACATTCCTGCTTACTTTTTTGATAGACTTTTTTAATAATTTTCTTTTGTCTTTAAAATGTCTTTGGAGAGTGGTATAATTGGGGGTACCACGTGACCTTTGGTATAAACGCCTTGCTTGCTGGCATTCTTTGCGTAGATTAGCTATCGTTCCGTTCCACCAATGCACTGGATGGTGGTGGTTGCGTCCAGATCGCTTGGACATTGAAGCGTCGCATGCGTTCTTGATACAACTTATAATCGAGGCAGCAGCTTCGTTAGCCGACAACAAATTGTCGGAAATAACGGCCGATCTAAATACTTCTTCAAAGAGGTCTGGGTCGAATGTTTTGGGGCGCCAGGTACTTCTGTTTTAGGTCGGTAAACATTGACGTGCGTGTATAGTATTTATCTCGAATATGATGGCATAGTGATCACTAAAAGTGTAGTGGTCACTGATTTCCCATTGAGATCTACATACTAGGCTTGAGTGTACAAAAGTTAGATCTATAACCGATTTTAACAGCTGTGCGAACAAATCCATCTGAAGAGAAGGGTGATTCGAGTTGAGAAAAGATGGGGTTACATTTCCATATAGCCGCTTTATTTCGTGTGTCGCTTATCCAATTTAAGTCTTGCCCGATTTTATGTATGTATGTGATTGGCGTTGCAACCGTTTAGCCGGTTATAGCCGAATCGACGATAGTGCGCCACCTGTCTCTCTCCTTTGCAGTTCGGCGCCAGTTGGAGATCCCAAGTGTAACCAGGTCGCTCTCCACCTGGTCCCTCCAACGGAGTGGAGGCCTTCCCCTTCCTCGGCTTCCTCCGGCGGGTACTGCATCGAACACTTTCAGGGCTGGAGTGTTTTCGTCCATTCGGACAACATGACCTAGCCAGCGTAGCCGCTGTCTTTTTATTCGCTGAACTATGTCAATGTCGTCGTATAACTCGTACAGCTCATCGTTCCATCGTCTGCGGTATTCGCCGTTGCCAATGTTCTGAGGACCATAAATCTTGCGCAAAATTTTCCTCTCGAAAACTCCTAGTGTCGTCTCATCTGATGTTGACATCGTCCAAGCTTCTGCACCGTAAAGCAGGACGGGAATGATAAGTGACTTGTAGAGCTTGATTTTGGTTCGTCGAGAGAGGACTTTACTGTTCAATTGCCTACTCAGTCCAAAGTAGCACCTGTTGGCAAGAGTTATTCTGCGCTGGATTTCGAGGCTGACATTGTTCGTGTTGTTGATGCTGGTTCCCAGGTATACGAAATTATCTACGACCTCGAAGTTATGACTGTCAACAGTGACGTGGGAGCCAAGACGCGAATGCGCCAACTGTTTGTTTGATGACAGGAGATATTTCGTCTTGTCCTCATTCACCTCCTGACCCATTCGCTTCGCCTCCTTATCCATGCGGGAAAAAGCAGAACAAACGGCGCGGTTGTTGCTTCCGATGATATCAATATCATCGGCGTACGCCAGGAGCTGTACACTCTTGTAGAAGATTGTACCTTCTCGGTTTAGCTCTGCAGCTCTTATAATTTTTTCCAGCATCAGGTTAAAGAAGTCGCACGATAGTGAGTCACCTTGTTTGAAACCTCGTTTGGTATCGAAAGGCTCGGAGAGGTCCTTCCCAATCATGACGGAGCTTTTGGTGTTGCTCAACGTCAATTTACACAGCCGTATTAGTTTTGCGGGGATACCAAATTCAGACATCGCGGCGTAAAGGCAACTCCTTTTCGTGCTGTCGAAAGCAGCTTTAAAATCGACAAAAAGGTGGTGTGTGTCGATCCTCTTTTCTCGGGTCTTTTCCAAGATTTGGCGCATGGTGAATATCTGGTCAGTTGTCGATTTTCCAGGTCTAAAGCCACACTGATAAGGTCCAATCAGTTTGTTGACGGTGGGCTTTAGTCTTTCACACAATACGCTCGATAGAACCTTGTATGCGATATTTAGGAGGCTGATCCCACGGTAATTGGCGCAGATTGTGGGATCTCCCTTTTTATGGATTGGGCAGAGCACACTGAGATTCCAATCGTCAGGCATGCTTTCTTCCGACCATATTCTGCAAAGAAGCTGATGCATGCACCTTATCAGTTCTTCGCCGCCGTATTTGAATAGTTCTGCCGGTAATCTATCGGCCCCCGCTGCTTTGTTGTTCTTCAAGCGGGTAATTGCTATTCGAATTTCTTCATGGTCGGGTAATGGAACATCTGTTCCATCGTCATCGATTGGGGGATCGGGTTCGCCATCTCCTGGTGTTGTACTCTCACTGCCATTCAGCAGGTCGGAGAAGTGTTCCCTCCATAATCCCAGTATGCCCTGGACATCGGTTACCAGATTACCACCTTGGTCTCTACATGAGGATGCTCCGGTCTTGAAACCTTCGTTAAGTCGCTTCATTTTTTCATAAAATTTTCGAGCATTCCCTCTGTCTGCCAGCTTCTCAAGCTCTTCGTACTCACGCATTTCGGCCTCTTTCTTTTTTTGTCTGCAAATGCGTCTCGCTTCCCTCTTCAGCTCTCGGTATCTATCCCATCCCGCACGTGTTGTGGTCGTTTGCAATGTTGCGAGGTAGGCAGTCTGTTTTCTCTCCGCTGCGAGACGGCACTCCTCATCGTACCAGCTTGTTTTTTGTCGTTGCCGAAAACCAATTGTTTCGGCTGCAGCGGTACGCAGTGAGTTTGAGATGCCGTTCCACAGTTCCCTTATACCGAGATGCTGATGAGTGCTCTCAGAGAGCAGGAGTGCAAGTCGAGTAGAGTATTTCGTGGCTGTCTGTTGCGATTGCAGCTTTTCGACGTCGAACCTTCCTTGTGTTTGTTGACGGACATTCTTTGCTGCACAGAGGCGGGTGCGTATCTTCGCTGCGACCAGATAATGGTCCGAGTCTATATTTGGTCCTCGGAGCGTACGCACGTCTAAAACACAGGAGACATGTCTTCCGTCTATCACAACGTGATCGATTTGGTTCCGCGTGTTTCGATCAGGAGACAGCCATGTAGCTTGATGTATTTTCTTATGCTGGAATCTGGTACTACAGACGACCATATTTAGGGCCCCAGCGAAGTCGATCAGCCTCAGGCCGTTTGGCGATGTTTCGTCATGGAGGCTGAATTTTCCGACTGTTGTGCCAAAGACACCTTCTTTACCCACCCTGGCGTTAAAATCACCAAGCACGACTTTTACATCGTGGCGGGGGCAGCGCTCATAGGTGCGTTCTAGGCGCTCATAGAAAGCATCTTTGGTCACATCGTCCTTCTCTTCCGTTGGGGCGTGGGCGCAAATCAGCGATATGTTGAAGAACCTCGCTTTGATGCGGATTGTGGCTAGACGTTCATCCACCGGGGTGAATGCCAGGACTCTGCGACGGAGTCTCTCTCCCACCACAAATCCAACACCAAATTTGCGCTCCTTTATATGGCCGCTGTAGTAGATGTCACAAGGACCCACCTTCTTCCGTCCTTGTCCCGTCCATCGCACTTCTTGGATGGCGGTGATGTCAGCCTTAAGTCGTATGAGGACATCAACCAGCTGGGCAGAGGCACCTTCCCAATTAAGGGTCCGGACATTCCAGGTGCATGCCCTTATATCATTATCCTTAAAACGTTTGCAGGGGTCGTCATCAAAAGGGGGGTGTCTCATCCGAGGCTTTCGTAGATTTTTCATTGGGGGGTGTTTTTATGTGGTGGGTCCCAAACCCTACGCACAACCGCATAAGCGGGCTTCGCCTTCTCACTTTAGCTCGCCTTCAAACGGATGTCTGTTGGCTACCCAGAGGATACTTGGTCTAAAACCGGAAGTCGTGAGCTGCTTGAACCATGTGGAGAAGAATCGTTTCTGGCCACTCCCAAGTGAGTGACAATCAAAAACTTTCCTCACTTGCGTGAACTTCTACACATGATCCATCCCGATTTTATACGGTTCGCTTAATAGGACCACATCAATTTGCTTTTCGGCAACTGACTGTTTTAATAAGTCGTGAGCCGCTTGGCAATGGTTTGCGTTAAGTTGAAAAGTGATTTAGCGAAGTGACGTGTTTTTCTGGTGCTCTGCTTATGGCACCACATACAAGAGGAAATAATTCGAAACTAGTTCCTAAGTGCGCGGAAACACACACAGCGCCCACATCATCACTGCGAAAAGCTGAGATTGGCCGTAATAAAGCCATACTTAATTGTGCGAAGGTTCGTGGAAAAGGGAAATTGGGAAGAGCGCACTGCTTATTAGCTCTCCCTTTCGATACCTTCCTAGATCCTACGATCCACAATCCACAATCCACACGAAGAGAAATTTCTGGGGATTTATCCTGAGGAATTTCCGAGCATCAGCTGCTCTAGTGTATTGCTGCAGGAATAGCTGAGAAAATGTCAGCTAAATCTAAACCAGCGTACACCATTGCTGGTAACAAGGGGGATTGTAACCCGTTTACACGGAGCAACAAAACACCTCGATCGCCTGATCGACGGAGTGCCCAGACGCTTAAAGTTACCCAATCGACTATAAATGATGTGACTCCTTCGAGTGCGATTTCGCGCGATGCGACTCCATCTGATAACGTCCCAATAGTAATTACTATCGCCAGTGTAGCCAACATTCCGTCAACCCAAGGCAAAGGGCAACACAAAGAAATTGCAATTATTGCTAGCGAAGGAGAGAGCGCGCTCTCCGCCCTACGCACTCTCATAGACGAGTTAATCTCACTCACTCATGGCCAAAAACAAAGACATCAACAAAAACAAATCCATTGAAGGAACAATGGAATACAGTAGCTAAGAAAGCTAATAAGAAGTCTATTAAACTGCCAAAAAGTATGTATAAACATATTCACATGTGTATGTATAAACATATTCACATATGTATGTATAAACATGTGTATGTATTTTATTTCAATAAAATTAAATTTTTAAAATCTCTTAAGGTTGTGGGTTCGAGCCCCACCCGGGGTATTAAATTTTTTATTTATTTCAATAAAATTAAATTTTTCAAATTTCTTAAGGTTGTGGGTTCGAGCCTCACCCGGGGCAGTAAATTTTTTATTTATTTCAATAAAATTACACCTTTTTGAAGTTATACTTCTTATACGACTTCGGAAAAATGTGTACGCATATGTATAATTGTATGGTTGCGCATTGTTGGTTGGTGACATATTTACATGTGTATGTATAAACATATTCAGAAACAGAAATGATAATTGATTTGGACTTTGGTTTATAAAATGTGCATAATAAATTTATAAAATGTGAATTTAAGAAAGTGTGTCTCGCTAGTTTTCTTTCATACAAAATGATATGCATTTCTTGGAATATCACTAAGAAGTATAACTTCATCCGCGCGTAGGGACTCCAGGCACTCTTTTTTATTTTTAATCATGTTATTTTAAATTTTTAATAATTATTATAGATTAAATTTAAAATTTAATTAATTAGCATTTCAGTAGAAAGTAAACTTTCATTTTTACAAACGATTTTACCGCTATCATTTATACATTGACAAAATTTACATATTTTACATATAAAGTTAGTATTAATTATTAAATTTTTATAATTTACAATTTCTCAAAAGTTTTAAGTATTGTTTTTTTGTGTTGTTATACAATATAAATTCAATTTCACTACTATTACGATTGTTACAAATATTCTTACATTCATTTGTATATATATTTATATATTTGTATATAGATGCCAATTTAACAATATTTTACATATAAATTAATAAATTGAGTGCTATTGCGTACGTTCAAAATTTATAAGTTAACAATCACAATATTGAAAATGTTAAATTGTAAGTTCAGCCTAACAATGCCTTCTTAATCAAATCAGAAGCAAGATGAACAACTTCGGCGCCGCAATGTTGTTTTTAGAGCTCTGATAATAACCTTTGTATAGATCCAAGGGCATTATAGGAGACACTGTGTTTAGCACGTCGAAAATAAGTGTTGAAAGTGCTACTCCAAAAGTCCGATGTAATTTGGAGTACATAATCCGATGCCTGAAAAATATTTAACGTTGGCTAGAAATAATTAAAATATCTATATTCGTAGAACAAACCTTGTTATTTGCCTGTTGCGTTGTGCGATTTTACATTTATTGTGAATTTGAATATGTATTACTTGTTGTTGCTGCTACACTTGTTACACCATTTGGCGATAATCCACCAATATTATAAGCATGGGAAGTATTAATACCAACTCTGTTAAATTATAAGAATATCAAAATTATTGTTTTGTCTTAGTTTTGCAATTAAATTCGAATCAATAATACCTGTTGTTGTAGCATATTTTGTGTTGTATTTCTAGGTGCATGATTTTTGTTACTTCCTGACACAAAGAACTGCGGGTGCTGCTTCCATCATACGTCGAATTTGTAATGTACGATTGATGAGCGATTGCCGTTGTATGGCTTGAAGAACTGCTGGTAGGATTTCCAGCACCCATACCAAGTGTAGCTACCTTCCTATATGCGAGTATATGGGTAGTATTCAGCTCAAGCTTTATTTTTTCATCCTAAGTTTTCAAATATCTGAAAAGGATAATAAAAAGATAAAAGTATATTCTAACAAAAAATTGATATTATCAACTTACCCATCTGCCTAAAGTGGCATAATCCGTGATCTGCTTCTTTTTTTAGTTTTGCATGTACGCACCAGATGTGCGTTGCAGCTCGCTTTGCCTTCCGAGACCATTTTCTGCAGTTATAATCCTTTAAAATAAGCTGCAGCATCCAGTCCACCATATTACCGCTCTGTAATTAGAAAATTTACTATAAATATAAGATAATATCAGTAACAAATTATTTTAATACGCACATACATCCACTCACGTCAATTTGTATTCATATGAATGGCGGCCATGGCATCTCTTTCTTATACATACTAAAATTAGGGGTACTGAATGTTGCCACTCTAACTACCGAGATTGGCATTTAACGTATAGATCGGGAAGTTTTATTATAAATGTCGAATGAAATGTTTTAATAGCAAAATCATTAATTACATTGCATAATTCGTGTTGTTAAATATTGAAGTGTTTAATGTCTTTGATTGGGCATTTCTATGGTTTTTATTCTTGTGCCACTCTCCTGTAAAAAAACTTTCCATGCGAATGGCATGACATAATTTTCCATTTGTATTCGTTCTAGAGAGTTTGCGGATACCTCATTGAAAATTCTATAACCGCTTCCGTCAGTGTTACCAAATTCTGTTTCACAAATTTAGACTATTCACAAAAGAAGGAAAATCTACAGAGTCAGCACTGAAATCGGTGATAGCAGATATTTCTGGTGGTAATAGAATACGCGATTCAATGACATCCAGCCTACAGCCCTAGTGAGCGCGTTTAAAGATCTGGACGCTCTGAAGCTCGGGTGAAATTTATTGAAGAGATATTTCTGCGAACGCTGGAAGCTTCTGTCCAAAGCGGTGCATCTCAAGGTGGCAAGTTATCACCACTTCTCTGGATCTTAACAATTAATAAAATGCTATTAGATAAGAAGCGGGGAGTATATGTTGCGACCTACGCTGATTATGTGGCTATTGCAAAAGGGATATTTCTAAGGACTCTTTCTAGTCTTATGCAACCAATATTTAATGAAATTAATAAAAAACAAGTAAGGAAGGCTAAGTTCGGTTGTGACCGAACATTTTATACTCTCGTAATTTATTTATTTAATATTATATAATACACAATTTGACCCACATATTTGTCATATCTTCTTCTTCTTGACTGGCGTAGACGGGAATGATGAGAGACTTGTAGAGTTTGGTTTTTGTTCGTCGAGAGAGGACTTTACTTTTCAATTTCCTACTTAGTCCATAGTAGCACCTGTTGGCAAGAGTGATTCTGCGTTGGATTTCCAGGCTGACATTGTTATTGCTGGTTCCCAGGTAGACGAAACTATCTACAACCTCAAAGTTATGACTGTCAACAGTGACGTGGGAGCCAAGACGCGCATGCGCTGACTGTTTGTTTGACGACAGGAGATATTTCGTCTTGCCCTCGTTCACCACCAGACCCATACGCTTCGCTTCCTTATCCAGTCTGAAAAAAGCAGAACTAACAACGCGGGTGTTGTTTCCAATGATATCGATATCATCGGCGTACGCCAGTAGCTGTACACTCTTGTTGAAGATTGTACCTTCTCTATTCAGTTCTGCTGCTCTTATAATTTTTTCCAGCATCAAGTTAAAGAAGTCGCACGATAGTGAGTCACCTTGTCTGAAACCTCGTCTGGTATCGAACGGCTCGGAGAGGTCCTTCCCGATCCTGACGGAGCTTTTGGTGTTGCTCAACGTCAGCTTACACAGCCATATTAGTTTTGCGGGGATACCAAATTCAGACATCGCGGCATAAAGGCAACTCCTTTTCGTGCTGTCTAAAGCAGCTTTAAAGTCGACAAAGAGATGGTGTGTGTCCTATTTTCACGGGTCTTCTCCAAAATTTGGCGCATGGTGAATATCTGGTCTGTTGTTGATTTTCCAGGTCTAAAGCCACACTGATAAGGTCCAATCAGTTTGTTGACGGTGGGCTTTAGTCTTTCACACAATACGCTCGACAGAACCTTATACGCGATATTGAGGAGGCTTATCCCACGGTAATTGGCGCAAATTGTGGGGTCTCCCTTTTTGTGTATTGGGCAGAGTACACTGAGATTCCAATCGTCAGTCATGCTTTCTTCCGACCATATTCTGCAAAGAAGCTGATGCAAGCACCTTATCAGCTCTTCGCCGCTGAAGAGGGAAGCGAGACGCATTTGCAGACAAAAAAAGAAAGAGGCAGAAATGCGTGAGTATGAAGAGCTGGACAAGCTGGCCGACAGAGGTAATGCTCGAAAATTTTACGAAAAGATCCAGCGACTAACTGAAGGTTTCAATACCGGAGCACACTCCTGTAGGACCCCCAGAGGTGATCTAGTTATTGATGACCAGAGTATACTGAGTTTGTGGAGGGAACACTTCTCCAGCCTGCTGAATGGCAGTGAAAGTACAACAACAGGAGAAGGCGAACCCGATTCCCCAATCGACGACGATGGAGCAGATGTTCCATTGCCCGACCGTGAAGAAATTCGAATAGCAATTACCCGCTTGAAGAACAATAAGGCATCGGGGGCCGATGGATTACCGGCCGAGCTATTCAAATACGGCGGCGAAGAGCTGATAAGGTGCATGCATCAGCTTCTTTGCAGAATATGGTCGGAAGAAAGCATGCCTGACGATTGGAATCTTAGTGTGCTCTGCCAAATACTTAAAAAGGGAGACCCCACAAACTGTGCCAATTACCGTGGGATAAGACTCCTAAATATCGCCTATAAGGTTCTATCGAGCGTACTGTGTGAAAGACTTAAGCCCACCGTCAACAAACTGATTGGACCTTATCAGTGTGGCTTTAGACCTGAAAATTCCACCATGGACCAGATATTCACCATGCGTCAAATCTTGGAGAAGACCCGTGAAAAGAGGATCGACACACACCACCTTTTTGTCGATTTTAAAGCTGCTTTCGACAGCACGAAAAGGAGTTGCCTTTATGCCGCGATGTCTGAATTTGGTATCCCCGCAAAACTAATACGGCTGTGTAAGCTGACGTTGAGCAACACCAAAAGCTCCGTCAGGATCGGGAAGGACCTCTCCGAGCCGTTCGATACCAGACGAGGTTTCAGACAAGGTGACTCACTATCGTGCGACTTCTTTAACTTGATGCTGGAAAAAATTATAAGAGCAGCAGAACTAAATAGAGAAGGTACAATCTTCTACAAGAGTGTACAGCTACTGGCGTACGCCGATGATATCGATATCATTGGGAACAACACCCGCGCCGTTAGTTCTGCTTTTTCCAGACTGGATAAGGAAGCGAAGCGTATGGGTCTGGTGGTGAACGAGGACAAGACGAAATATCTCCTGTCATCAAACAAACAGTCAGCGTATTCTTGGCTCCCACGTCACTGTTGACAGTCATAACTTTGAAGGTGTAGATAATTTCGTCTACCTGGGAACCAGCATTAACAGCAATAACAATGTCAGCCTGGAAATCCAACGCAGAATCACTCTTGCCAACAGGTGCTACTATGGACTAAGTAGGCAATTGAAAAGTAAAGTCTTCTCTCGACGAACAAAAACCAAACTCTACAAGTCTCTCATCATTCCCGTCCTTATTTACGGTGCAGAAGCGTGGACGATGTCAACATCTGATGGGACGGCACTAGGAGTTTTCGAGAGAAAGGTTTTGTGGAAGATTTATGGTCCCTTAAACATTGACAACGGCGAATACCGCACACGATGGAACGATGAGCTGTATGTGTTATTCGACGACATAGACATAGTCCAGCGAATAAAAAAACAGCGGCTACGCTGGCTAGGTCATGTTGTTTGAATGGATGAAAGTGCTCCAGCTCTGAAAGTATTCGATGCAGTACCCGCTGGTGGAAGCCGAGGAAGAGGGAGACCTCCACACCGATGGAAGGACCAGGTGGAGAGGGACCTGGCTTCGCTTGGTATAACCAATTGGCGTCAAACTGCCAGAAGGAGGGATACGTGGCGCGCTCTCTTGGACTCGGCTATAACCGTGTAAGCGGTGTCTACGCCAGTCAAGAAGAAGAAGAACTAGTCGGCGAATAAACTGAGGGAATCTTCTCTACTAGTCACCTCTAATAATATCAATTCCCATTAGTTAGGGAAGAGGAGAACCAAGATACAGAGAAGAATACGGACGGATCCAGACTAGAACAAGTAACGAAAGGCTTAGTTCGGGTCCGAACATTTTATACTCTAGCAATTTAATGAAGAAATTTTATTAAGATAACATACAAATTAATCCATAAATTCGGCATAAAGTTTAATAGAATAACGAAAATCGTCATATATAGTATATGAGGGCTGAGGTAATTCCTGAACCGATTTCATTCATTTTCATCAGCAAGGTACACTATATCCAAGACTATACGGTCACTTAATTTTCCTAAGATAGCTCACATATTAACCAATACATATATGAGGAATAAAGCTCACCGTATTTTTGAAAAACCTATAATTAGGTATATGGGAGCTAGGAGAAGATAGTTTTGAAAAACCTACAATGAGGTATATGGGGATGTTATGACCCGATGTTAATAATTTTTGGAACAGAGACACACTATTAGAAGAAAACAATTTCCTCTGAATTACATTAAATTATCTGAGAGATTTACGCATATTTTCGGTTAAAATTTATCCTTAGGCGCTGAGTTCAACATGTTCGATATCTGGGGCCTTGAAAAGTTATGGTCCGTTTTCGACAATTTTTTCACAAGCGAAGCCAGAGATGATACGCACTATTTGTGTAAAGTTTTATTCCACTATCTTCATTTTCTCCTTATGTTTACATTATAAAGTGAAGGAATAAGATGGAATTCAAAATTGAGTTATAAGGAAAGTAGTCGTGGTTGTGAACCTATTTAGCCCATTTATCCGTGTTATCAGGGTGTCAAGAAAATATAATAACCGAATTTCATTCGAATCGGTCGAGTAATTCCTGAGATATGGTTTTTGACGCATAAGTAGGCGATGCCACACCCATTTTCCATTTTGTAAAAAAATCTGAGTACAGCTCCCTTCTGCTTTTCTTCTGCAAAATTTAGTGTTTCTGACGTTTTTCGTTAGTTAGTTAACCCACTTTTAGTAATTTTCAACCTAACCTTTGTATGGGGTACGTAAGAGAACCGACTGCAGAAAGTTTGGTTTATATAGCTTTATTGGTTTGCGAGTTAAATACAAATAACCGATTTGTGGGCAGGGCCACGCCCACTTCCCAAAAAAAAAATGCATCCAAATATGAATCCTCCTAGTGCGATCATTTATTTCAAATTTTACTTTTATAACTTCATTTATGGCGTAGTTATGGCACTTTATGTGTTTTTGGTTTAACCTTCTTATGGTGCCAAGGAATATTTGTGTCAAGTTTCGTCAAGATATCTTAATTTTTACTCAAGTTACAGCTTGCACAGACGGACGGACGGACAGACATCCGGATTTCAAATCTACTCGTCATCCTGATCACTTTGGTATATATGATTCTATATCTAACTCTTTTAGTTTTAGGTGTTACAAACAACCGTTATGTGAACAAAACTATAATACTCTCTTTAGCAACTTTTGTTGCGAGAGTATAAAAACGAGTGGGAGTTGGCTTATTGTTGGTTGGTTGGCGCTTTCAAGCGGAGATGACTGCAATCAAAGAATATCTTATCGTATTGACTAATTAAAGTAAAGTCTTTAAAGATTTCCGCTAAGATAATGCAATAATGTCTCGAGCTATTTGTGGAACAATATTTTAAGATAAGTCTACAATGGGTTCCAATGAAGTAGTTGAACTATCCAGTTTAGGTACAGCCTTACAATGAGATTCCAATAAATATAGAGTATACAAGTTAACTTAAGTAGTTCATCCACAGACGGAGAATTCACGCGTGCCTTGAGTGAACAAAATTCTATCTCTTGCTAGCCACTGCGTTGGTCGCTTGATACTATTAATAGTGCAACAGAAGATATTGAGAGGATAAGGAAATTCGTTATCTCACGTCAGCCACTGCATTGGTCGCCTGATACTATTAATAGTGCAACAATGCAAAGTCACGTAGCTAATATTAAACATAGGCTCTAGATATAATTTTCTTTAGATTTAAGTTTTAGTTATAAATTGTAGCTTATAAGGTGCAGCAGTAGCTCACCAAATTATAATAAAATAAACAATTCAAAATAACATGTGTTGTTTAACTTATTTAACTTACATGTCCCACATGTAGAAACTTAATTGATAAATAAGTAATTTCAAGGGTTTGGAGAGTCCAAAATACTTTTTTTACAGACATGGATGCGTGTGATTTTTTTTCTATTTCCAAAAATAAAGAAAAACATTAAAGGGCCGTCTTTCGAACGCTGAAAAGGCCATAAGCAATTGGAAGAAATTAAATAAGAATAAACTGTTCAAGGCGTTGTACAAGAAAGGAATTGTCACGGTTTGGACATATAAAACTTTTTGAATTTATTTGCTTTATCAAGGCTACATAGTTGTTCAGAGAGATTGAGTGGGGAGATTCCGGGGTCTCCTAAAAGCCTAGGTAAAGAAGCAGCACTGAATAATTGGGTTTTTCATTCATTATTCAAACATATAAGATAAAAACAACAATGGTAATTTTATAGCCATATATCTAACAACCATTTGAAATAAAAAGTACACAATTTGTGGTCTTTAAACAACTATAATTTATCAAATATTTTCATTTACATACATATATACGTATGTACAATATAAAATGCCTTTCTATGTATTTATTTTAGCATACAAATGCGCCATATCCAGTCTGCTGCAATATGGGCCGACGAGAGCAAAACTGATCGGCTGCAGCTGTAGTGATTGCTGGAAAAGTTATGACACGCAAATCACCAGTTTCCGATATATGAAGTGCGTTGAATGACGTTAACTGCTTCAGTGGCAAAGATCCGCCAAGCCAAACTGTTGCTGCTGTATTGACTGGTGTACCAAATGTGTTTTGAAACTCTCCCGATATAGGATTGTACTGTGAGCAACGCGTTTTAGCTAATATGCACGATGAGATGTTCGTATAGAAATAAACACGGTCGAGGTTGTCTGTTAATGCTCTCGTGCCCAGGTTTTCCATATAACAAGTTGAAATCTAATAAAATAAAATAAAAAAATAAACGATTATAAACTTAAAGCTCTATCTATTTACTGATCGTAGAAAATAAATTCTAAAAAATCCCTAAAATACAGGCAGTGGGATGACCCCCTTAAGAAATAACAAATGTTGATGTGGAAATATTAATAGCTATGTCTGTCGATTTTGTGTATTTTTAGCATCAGGTCATTGTTATTAAAAAATATGCCAATTTAACCTCATTCGGATATCTTATCCAGCCTTAATCCAACGCAGAATCACACTTGCCAACATGTGCTACTTTGGACTGAGTAGGAAATTGAAAGGTAAAGTCCTCTCTCGACGAACAAAAATCGAACTCTATGTTCGATTCAGTACCCGCTGGTTGAAGCAGAATAAGAGGAAAGACCAAGTGGTAAGTGACCTGGTTATTTCGTCCCAAGCAGGTCTGACTACACGCCTCCGTCTAGGCGCGTTCCAGTCAACGGCATATTTTGTTATGTCGTTTACTGGTTTGTGTAAGATGTGTCCAATCCACACGCACTTTTGTTGCGTGAGGCTCCATACTGCTTGATTGGAGATTATATGCCGGGTAAATGCGTAGTATTCTACGAAGATATATAGTATCACAGCCATACAGCAAAACAGATGTAAGGGGTTACATGGGTTTCGTGGGTTCAAAAAATCGATTTTTTGTTTTTTTGGCTTATTAATTTCTACAACATCTCAAGAATATTATCCTAAATTTTCTAGTCGATAAGAATATTAGTTTGGCTCCAAGTCAGATATTACTCAAAACTTTAAACGCGTTTTTCTCGGAACCGTGTTTTCAAAGACGGTTGTCAAATTTTCTCGAAAACTACTCAACGGATCGGAAATTTTGCACAGGTGTTCAAGATACAATTTACGCGTGCTTGAACGAAGGATTTTATTTTCACTTACAACTATTTAAAAAAAAAAATGTCAAGTAAATTTGACCGAAATTTTATTTTTTTTTTAAATGTCTGCCAAAATTACAATTTTTTACTTTTTTTGTCTTTCCTTCGTTCAAGCACGAGTTTATGGTCTTACCTAAAACACTTATTTTTGTTTTTTTAATTTTGGATGATCCTGGCAGGAGTTATGCTGACAACGCGGGGGTCACCGGAAAGGAGGAGTTTTAATTTATTTTTTTGAAAATTTCAGAAATTATTCTTTAAATATGTATCTAAGTTTGAATTAAAATATAATTTTTACAAAGAAAAAAAAAATGATTGAAAATAGGCCATATTTTTCGCGACAAACCCCATGTAACCCCTTAAAAAAACGCTTTTTTATTCGAATGAATAACTATGGAGATTTCAATATGTTCTTAATTTGTACATATGGTTATAAAATATAGGATAAAGTAGACAAATCGCATGACTTAGGGGACAACAAGCAGTTGCTGTGCAGAAACTTACCAGACTTTGGGTATTAAAATGCCTCACGCAACGTACAAACTCACAATACCCCGTAAAACAAGGCCCAGTAGAAAATTCAGCAGGTAATGTCTCTTTTAAAGTTCCATCGATGGAAGCCTGTAAATTAGCAGCACAAACTGCATAACTGGAATTCGCTATATATAAACGGACACAATCATTCAATGATGAAAGTTGCTGAAGCCCATTAAGACTATTGCCGGCACGGAAGAAGCAACCATAACATGCATCACGGCTTTGTATCGATGTGGTTTGTGTCGTATTACAAAGCAAGTTCATCAGCGAAAGTAATTTTACACTGTAGAGAAATAATAAGTAAGTCAAGAAATAGTTTACACATTGAAAATAAATATACTTTTTCACTTTGAGCAGCAAAAGATATTACTTTTTACTTCTTTGAATTGACACAAAAACCTGCAAAAGCAATGCATAAACGAACCAAGAACAACAAAAAACAAGAATCGTTCAATTTTGTTAGTGTCAAGAAACTCTTTTCATAATTCGTTTTTATAATTCTTTAGCATGTGTTACACAATTAACCGTACTTTACCGTTACCTTTTCTTCGCGATGATACTTAAAATTAATTTCTGAATTAGTTCATGATTCATTTTTACTTTTTTCATATATAAAATACCGAAGGTTGCATATTTTAAATGGTCCAACTATTGTCCAATTGGATAAAAACGTTAGAAAGATATTAGACATGTTTTCTATGTCACTTCAAATGGTTAAAATGGGCTTGGCGTCACCCACTTTTGGGCCAGAAACCATATCTCAAGAACTACTCGACCAATTTACACGAAATTTGAAACTTAACACTTTCTTGATACCTTGATGTTACGGTTGCAAAATGGGTGAAAGCCTTTCACAACCACTCTTACTTCTCATGTGCACCATTTAAATTATCGGAATAAAATTGTGTCTCAAATACTGCAACTTATAAGTCTCTAAATATCGAATATAAGATCTCAATGCCAATGAATATTTTTTTGTAAAAAAGTGCAAAACTAGTATAAAGTGATTAAGCTCTTTCCATCGATACTATCAGGCACAACAAGTTGTTGAACTAAAACCAGGGGTCTCTACCGGCTACCATAGAGAATAACGTGGAAAAAGCCCATAAGATATCTGAGAAAACAGGCATCTTGAAGAACCGTGTGTACCGTCTCTGGTATAAGAGAACTGTCAGCAGACACAACCTGTATATAATGTTGTTTCAGCGCAATCCAAAGAAGATGCGGTCTGGTTTCGTGACTGCCCATGAGTAATTGATCCACTGGTACACACTACGGATTTCAACTAGCAAGCGTGTTCCGAAAAACGCGAACAACACTTCGGTTAAGGGCCTTGGAGACGATCAAATAAACTCATCAAATTCGTAAGTGTATTGGTGTCGGCCGCAAATTTGATCGTCCCCACTCATGCTTGACGAAAAAAAGCTTATTTGCCTTCGGACGTTCAACATGGACGGATGCGCGGACGAAATTAATTGCATATTGCGGTATATTGAACGTAGTAGTAGTAGTATTCGAGATGAGATGAGGAAGCAATATGAATTTATTTTAGGGATTTAGTTTTAAAAATTATTTTTTTAATAAAATTCCAGCAGATGCCAATAAAAATATCACCATCTGATTTTTACATGACAACCGAACTGACTCATAGCAAATTTAAAATGATGCTTAACGTGTTTATTTGACGGCAAAACACGAGTGAACATTACTCACTGTGAACTGATTATTTGATCGTCTCCAAGGGCCTTTAGCAGATAATTCACGTTTTGAGCCGGTCGATTGGCCACTAAGATCGTGTGATATCACACCGTTAGATTGTAGACCTCTGGTGATATGTATGTAAAGTCTAAAGTCTGTGCAGACAATTCCGTTTCGAATCAGTCTTTTGAGCTGGAGCAAATCATCACGCGTATCATACTCCAGTTACCAGTCGAAATGCTCGAGCACTGACCAACTGAGACGTAGCGGCGATCAACATTCAAAATTTATAATTAAAAAATATATGTTCTTTCGAATGATAATAAACATGATAAATACTTTTATAGCCATTCGGTATTTGTTGATTTTACATGTTAACGATATTTCGATTTAGAAAGATTTCGAGTCATAGAAGTTCAACTGTATTTATATTGCCTGAGTCTGTGGTAGACGTCCGATTGCTAACAAGCCAATATAACTTGAATTGTTATTAACAGCTTACTTTTTATCTGCACACACTCCAACGTTAGTAATTTTATTCCAATTCGCTGAGAAGCCGGGATTTATCTAGTGTAAAATTGAAATCAAGATTTGTATGTTACAAAAGAAGTGTCATAGACAAGTTGTAGGTACTCACAAAAGCGAATATAATCAGTAAAGTAATATAATTATTTTCCATCTTCATTTTCAAAGTTTTTCACATCACAAGAGTTTTTCACTTTGGACTAAACGCTGACTTTGCATAAATTCACCTCCTACTGCTATATTAAATTTGTTAAAAGTTTTTTATCCCGAAAAAATATGAACAATAAATTTCGAATAGAACACAACAGAAAATAAGTTTTCAATTAGTTTCAAGTTGTGCTGCACTAAGCAAAATGTTAACTGACTGTTTCTAATTCGGTGCAACCGCTAATAGTTATGTTTGCCGGAATTATTTTTTTTTTCAATTTTCAGTCCAGTAATCTTTTTAATGCCTTTATAATTATCCCACCATGTGTTCTGTACAAATAGTAAAACAACTTCACTGTCAAGCATTTTATGCATATGTATGCATTAATTATACTATACATAAAACGCTTGACGAATCGCTGAAAGTTTTATTGGGGAAATGGCTTCTCACTTTTTGTTTGCCTCTGAAATATTTACTATGATTATATAGCTAAGAGCTGCAGCACTTTTCATACAAAATTAATTTTTATACTCCACCACAACAAAATTAAATATAAATATAAGTTTTGCCGAAATCGGACTATAGCTTTTCAAGGCACCAGATATCGAACATGTGAACACCAAAGGTTTTGGCTAATATATTACCGGAAATATCGGTAATTCTGTGTCGCATTTTAACTTCGCCTAGCTCCAATATATAGGGTTTACAAAATTACGGTGGATTTTATACTTTATAAATCGGTGAGATATAATGAAGTGGTTATTATGTCGCTTGGTGGTGAAAATTAGTAAAATCGGTTCAGGAATTACCTCAGCAATTCAGACTTTATCTTCATCTTCTCCTTCTGCATATAACAATGTGTCATCCGCATTTTAAAAATTAGTTATGAAATTATTTCAAAAATTTTTATTTTCATTTCAATGTCATTTGCATATAGTATGAGTAGTATAGGTCCACGAATTGAACGCTGCGGTATTCCTTTCTCGATCCAACTACAAGCTCATATCCTCCCATTAAATCGTTGGTATCTATTTTCAATTTAGGATAGAATCAATTCCATTATACTTCTCAAATATTATGCATCTTATTTATTACGAGTACAATATCTCCATCGATTGTTTCAAAAGCCCGCTTAAAAAATAATGTGCTCCACTTGTCTTCTCTTCATCGATAATATAATTTATTGCGGTTTCACAAGAGTGATTGGAATTTCGCACAGCAGCACATTCCCCACTAAATATTCCATCAGCTGTTTTGTCTGATTGTCTAAGGACCGCTGATTATTCTCACTCTGCCATGCTGCAAAATCTTCCTTCAAGAGACGGTTAGCTCCAACAAAGGCTGTCCCAATGTCACTGTATAAATCACGACAAGGACCGCGTGTGCTGATTAAACGAGTGAAAGCGACTAGGAATGCCTGTGCCGACAGGTCATCTACAACTTCAATGTGTACAGCCTTGGTGACCATACATACGAATATGGCGAGGTATGTCTTGATGAGCGTTCGCGAACGTTTCGTTCCTGCACGTAGTGTGAAAGGTCCACAATAATACACACCAGATGAAATGAACGGCCGTGCTGCTCTGACCCTCTGCCCGGGTAAGGAAGGCGTTGCCTTTGGCATGATAATCGGGAATCGTGGATCATGTGCTAATTCGGCTTTATGAATTCGTCCACCGACTCGTACGATCTGGTTCTCGTCTAGAAATGGATTTAGAGGCAATATTCGAGAGGAGGATACCAAACCTGAACGAGACTTCAAATGTCAGATTTCATCTGCAAAATGTTCCTCTTGCGTTCCTGTGCGTCATCTAGTTCCTGCGCAACGATGACCGGTTGACGAAGATGTCGTCGGCGCTGTAACTAACGAAGAATAATGGCAATTGTGTCCAAGATGCGGGTAATTGTACTGAAACATTTAGTTAACAAAATAGTCTGTCCGTTTGGACGATGTGTATACAATGGATGTGAAACGAGTACAATCATCTTATTAGTGTTACGAGTTTCAGCGACTATAACTTCTGACTCGTCCTTGCTGAGCAAAGTATCGTTGTTAGTAGAATAGATCATGTGTGTCTCGTCCGGGCCATACCACCAAAGTGGGTGTACTAATAGCTCTTCAGGTGTGATGCCTCTGCTGGCACAATCAGCTGGGTTTTGAGCAGAACGGATGAGATGCCAGCGGGCGGGGGATGTCAGCTCCTGTATTCGACGAACTCGATTGCATATGAAAGGTTTCAGTGTTGTTGGATTCTTCTTTAACCAACACAATACAATCGCTGGAAGATGTAACTAGAAAGAGATGATTCATTAGCTAAGCACTTCATCATCTGACTATCGTTCGAATTCCATTTTCTCAAGGTAAACTGCCCTGCAAAGAGAATGACATCCACGTTCGCTGCTAGTTCTACTGCATCTGTAGCGCTTTCGCAACTTGTTAGAAAGTCATCAGCATAAAACGAGGTTAGTATCGCCGTTCGAGCAAATGCAGCTTGCTGTGTATTTGGTACCACAGTTGAATTGCCACAATCACATTGTTGCAGTGTACGAACTGCATTGTAAGGACTGTATGCAATCCCATATGTGAAGGTCTTTAAGCGGTACACTTGGATGTCGTCTTCCGGAGACTCTCGCCAGATGATTCGTTGATAATCGTGATGCTCAGGTGCAACCAACACTTGCCGGAACATTTTCTGGATGTCCGCACTTATCGCCACTCGATAGCGTCGAAAACGTAAAAGTATACTACTATGAGAATCCTGAAGCGTTGGACCAACCAGTTGAATGTCGTTCAGTGAGACTTCAGTGCTGGTAGGTGCCGAAGCGTTGAACACCACGCGGAATTTCGTTGTGACCGCATGATATGGAATATAGTAGCAGTTAGTGTGATCGTAGGGTGATTGTACCAATTCCATATGCCCAAGTGCGGCATACTCTTTCATGAATGTAATGTAGTTTTCTCTAAGAACTGGATCTGCAACCATGCGACGCTCCAATATATGAAACTGCCTTACTGTACGAGTCACCAAGTTCCGTTGCATTTCGTTGCAGGGGTAACCGTACAATATAACGGCAGTCTGAGGTACGGCTATGTGTGGTTTCGAAGATCTGCTCGCATTCGTTCTCTTGCGAATCGTCAACAACCGTTATGTCCTCCATTTGCCAAAACTTACTCACCAGTTCTTCTAAATGGTGGTCTTCTCTCTCTACTAACGTGTTGAGTGTGAGCAATGATTCCTCGATTGTTCCAGGGGTACCAAACTGGTCGTCCGCCAAAGCTAAGCCTTTCAAGTATGGCCATTAGGCATAGAACAAATTTTGACGAAAAATTTGGCATACTACCACGTGGTGGCAAATATTGTACAAGTAAAGAATATCACTTTTTTTAGGTGATTTCAGTTCAAAAACGTTCCGCCCAAAAACGGATTTCTAACTACGCTCTCGTCTCGTCAGATGTAAAGACATTGTCGCGCGCACAGCTGTGTTATTATTATATTGAATCAGAATTTTCTGAAGAAAAATTAGTTTGGGGTGGGTGGGGCACTTCCCTTAGGTCTATTAAAAGGCGTTTGGAATAATAGGAAGATTATTAGTTAAAAAAATATCTATTATTATGAAGAAAAACGTGTACAGTGTACAAAACTTTTTTTGTTATATTTTTTAGCAGTTCTGATAAAAAAGTAATTTCGTTTTGCGCGGAAACTTTTTTGCAATTTCACAAAATAAAAATAATGGGGTTCATACTCTTTTATTCTCTATTCGACTATGGTATGTCGTTTTTCGTATTTGCAAAAATTGTAAAAAGTTATATGCCTAATGGCCATTGCTTCATGTCAATCTTCACTGCTGGAGTCGGAGAAGTAATGGACGATAAAACCAAGGCATCAATTCGCATCTCAAAATTAGTTGTTGTTGATCTCAGAGTGAAGGTCACGCTGCCGTTAACTTGAGTACTAGCAGAACCTACTCCTTCTACCATTACGTTACATTTTCGTCGATATAGTTGCAAACAGTTAGCTAGTCGGTCCGTTACGAAGCTAACCTGGATCACATAAGACCCGGGCCACTCGCTGCACCGATGCGTTTCCAATGGCATATACAATGCTGTTGCTAAAAGAGTGATCGGCTTTGGATTGACAACGAGGGACCTGACGGGTGCTGCTAGTCATGCTGTTGAGGTTGTCTGCACCTCAGCAGGCACGTTAGCAGATACTGGTGAAGTAAGTGAAGATCAAAGCGTTGACGCATTATTGACCTTAGCTCGGCATAAGATTGAGTTGTGCTTGCGACCACAATTTCGGCAATTACCTGAGGAACACTGCCTTAGCGAATGACCAGCACGTAGGCAGTTGTAACACAACTGCAATCTCCTAATCGCCTCAAATCGTTGCTCTAGATTGAGGGCGAACACTGTAGGACACTTAGCGATTCCATGTGGTAAGCTGCAATAAGCACACAACGCTGCGTCTGTAGTCGCGACATGCGTCCTCACTGGCCGTTGTTGCTGACACCCCATTAACGCAGCCGATGGTTCCGGAGACAGGCTATGAGCATGTCTTTCGAGAAACTTCAATATATCTTCTAACTGTGGTATGTCTGTAGGAGAGCATGTCATACACCAATCCTGTTTGGTTACAGCTGGAAGCTTAGTCACCACGATTGGCACAGCTATTGTATCCCAGTGATGTATAGGAATATCCATCACCCGCAGAGCACGCAGTGACTCATGAACCGCGTCCACAATTGACAGCAACGATTGTGATGACTCCAGGGTAGCTGCCTTAAGGTTAAGAAAACGGGATACGTGTAGTTCCGCTAGCTGCTTTTTGTTGTCGTAGCGTTCCTTCAGAGCATTCCACACCTCTTGATAGCCACCCTAGTAGATTCCTCCAATTAAGGGAACTGAGGCTACATTGACTGCCTGACGAAGTTTGCCCAACTTAAATGCTTCCGGGTATGCCGAGTGATGAACCAGTGTTTCAAACGCATCTTTGAACGCTAGCCACTTGTCTCCATCGAATGACGGAATAGCTAACGAATCTAACTTAAGATCAACCAAGTGGCCATCCAGCGATGATATGGGGCAATCGCGCGCTCCATCGGTGACATTGATTCGACCTTTGACGATGAGATTAACCGATTGAGTTTACTGCATACTTCCTTGTAAAGCTCCTCCACTGCTTCCCAAAGCGCATCATGTGAACCCATCTCGGTGGGCGTAGCTCCTCCAATCAGATGATTGTGATTCTCCTCGAATCGCCCGAAGTGTGCTTCAACTGATCTGAGTTCTTGTTTAAGATGAAAAACATCCAGATCTTCCATGACGCCATCAGAAAAACGTGCGTGTATACGCTTAATTGAATTTACCGCAGATGTACGCCAGTTGAGTTCCGCCATGAAAAATACTCAACCGTATTAACACACAAAATTTAAATATTTGTCTTCACAGGAGGCACCAAAAAATGTTAAATAATTAATTTTACAGCGGGTAGAGTTCCTATTGAATCTTACGTTTATTTGACAGCTTGACCGTATAACTTGACATCAGAAAAAGAAGGATTAGTGCATGTATGTCCTGCACTTTGTATAGTAGTTTGTAGGAATTTGAAATACCGTAACATTGCATACGCGTAAACAAATAGCATAGCAAACAGAAGTGGATGATAAAAGAAAGTGTTTACTCAGATGAGTAATTATACTTACGTGGAATTAAATACGACCGCAATAATAAGGAAATTCTAAAGGTAAATGTAAATTTGAAATACGGTAACATTGCATTCGCGTAAACAAATAGCATAGCAAACAGAAGTGGATGATAAAAGAAAGTGTTTACTCAGATGAGTAATTATACTTACGTGGATTTAAATACGACCGCAATAATAAGGAAATTCTAAAGGTAAATGTAAATACACGATTTCAAGAATATGCAAAAGTTAACAATTTATTTCACTTCAATTCAAATCGCACAAGAATGAGATGGAATAACAATGTTGTTGGTATTAATTGGGGGCACACTGCTCACACGGAACACACTCGAGTCGAAAAAGACAATCAGACCGCAATAAAATTGGAGGCGCACCAAATTGCATAACCTTCTGGTTCACGAGTAAAAGCGAAAGGGAGCCAATCCCAATCGGATGGCTCCTTTTTAATAACTTGGGTGGTGAATATTAGCAAGTTCAGTTCGTTGGTGATGGTTTGGTTGATGTCTTGTTTGATGGGTTGTGTTGTGTGTTGCATGTGTGTGATGAGTGTGGTGATGTGTGTCGTGTGCGATGTGATTTGCAGGTGATGTACATAGGTCGTATGTCATGTGAACAGAAAGAAAACAAAGTAAGCATAGATAAGGCATTGCTAGATAAGAATTATAACAATTAGGAATAAACTTAAATATTAGGAATAAAATTAAAACTATTAATTTTAAACATACAGTTTTTAAAAGTTTTTCTATTGTTTCGCGTGTGTTAATTGGCCTAAATTCTTCCCCTTTTTTTGTTATATGCATATTTGCTGCATAGGAGTTATTAAATATTTCTTCAGTGACTGCGGTTATAGCAGTTATCTCTAAGCAATTCTTTCTGTATTTTATCAAAATCTGATTTTTACAAAATGTATACAATTCTTCATTAGTGATTTCCTTAAATTTAAATACGCTGTTTACATTCTCAATACATACATATGTGGTCTATTGTTCTACTAGACGCAAACGTTGCCCTGCGCGAAATTATTGGTTTTGAAAAGAAAAAAGTGGAAGTGGAAAAGTGGTTGTGTTGAAAATATTTATTTGCGATTTTTCTATTTTTTTTTTCAATGGAACGCAGCTGGATAAACAACAATTTTTGTTTTCAGTTCCGGTGCGTAAATGTACAGATAATATGGTTTTTCAACTCACATATCACATTATTCGATGGCTGCGTCACAATCAGTCGGGTTAAAGTACGGCGTATGAAGTTTGCGAAGTATAGACAGATCCAACTTTGAGACGCAAATGATGCAGCGGCATGCCAGTAGGGATGATGTATCGATGTCACTTTCAGCGATGTTTTATGTCGATGTTTTATATAAAAATTTTACTTCACACCTTCACATTTTTTCGGGTATTAACCCGAAACCCTCTATTTGGATAACCTTTATTACATTGGAATTAGATTTTTGTAAAATACGGAGAATTCGTTAAGGGAATGTGCGCTTGGCCTGCGGTTACTTTTATGATTTATTTATACAATTTACATAATTCTGGCGTAGGCTACTGCGTTTGATCAGAGATTCAAATTACTTCATTTTAAAGATGCTAGGGCTAAAGGAAATACTTTTTTTTTGTTTCATAGCGCGATTAATTTGCGCTGATACAACGGAATCTTCGGATGAGTGTGAAACAGAATACTCGTTTGATGTTTGGAACCAGAATAAACATTTGGTCCACCAAAAGGTGAAATGAAATCTGTCAAATTTATCTACAATTACAGGGACGGAAGGTTGAAGAGAAAGTGTATCTCGGCTGTTACCCCTACCAATCAGAAGTCTATAGAATTTGGGTTGACATGAATACTGTGTTTCCGGAGTTGTATAAATAGGCTTATTAATATTTACACATTGTAGCCTCTTCAGTGCCGAGTAAACGACTGTTTTCAAAACCCAGGGCAACTATCACGCAGAAGTAAAATCGAAAAGAAATTACAGTGAAGAAATTTTCCATATCGTTGTTTTGAAATTCTGTTATTTATTGAGAAAAAACTTTAGCAGACATATAATGCTAAGTGAAATAAAATGTATCAACTTAAGGCGTACTACTACCTATCGTAGTTACGATAATTTTAACCAATGTTCGGATAAACATTCGCGATGGATTCATCTTTCGTTGATGTCAAACCATTGGAAGTACAACCGGAATTTGGACATTTCCAATTCTTAGCAGTTCTTCTGCGGTGCTATACTGTTGCAGGTACAACGTTTGGTGTGATTAACGTGGGTACCTGCCGATGACGGCCTTACTCCACGGTGCTCAAATGCACAGCGGATCAAATCAATGCGAAGATCAGCGCCCCGAAAATGCAATGCATTACTCGGTACCAATTGTCGTGTGGAATGGACACATTAACCACCTTGGTGGGGTTCGAGGCCTATCTAATACCTCGCCGTATTTTGGGTCCGGGACCGGGTTGCAATGCAACTCCACATTGAGCGACCAAGATCACTCTACCCGCATTCGGGTATTAACAACAACCTCCACGATACTCCCCGAGGGGCCAGTCCGCATGAGCAGGTTGGAGCGAACTCCAAGGGCTCCGTGCTACCAGAATTAAGTCTCCGGTCAGACCTCGTAGCCGAAACTACTACCAGTTGAGCTTCCATCCAGCTCTGTACTGGTGACCAGGGTTTGAGCTCAATACTCTCATCCAATTCACACCCCATTCATACGAGAATCTAACCCCGGTTTTCAGCTAATTGCCTTCGCCGCCTAAACAACACACGCGGAAACCTTTCAAACGACCCTAACTGTTCGGCATTCCGACTAGTGGAAATCACACCAATAACATCTAACCCTCTATCAGTCCAACTAATCCCTATACAGCAAGGTCCCTAATGCCTCAGTACATCCGGCATTCCGCTATAACATGCACCCCATCCTCAACACGCGCTCCACACATACACTCTGACCTACCTGTAAGGTGTCTCATATGCAGAAATGCATTCAGAGGCACGTGCCCCGAAAGACAGAATCAGACAGAATCTGAAGTCTGGGTTTCCTTCTACATACCTAACGTCCCGGATGTACTCATAAGTCACCCGACCATTGAAGCTGTTGTCCAACGGTCTTGTCACCTACACCTGACCCTATCATCTAGAAGACTTTTGCTCCCTAGATATCCCTCCCCCTCCACATCATCATGGGAAATCAACTCGTTCCGAATTTTCACACTCAGACCCCTTCTTAACCTGAATGACACAGCACGCTGTATGACGACCACGTCAAGAAGGCATCCGAAGAAACGGTGCGACATACAGGCAGCATCATGCAACGCTTCACGGAGAGGAGCTTTCGGCGACCAAAGGCCGTCGTAGCTGTTTTCCACCATACAGCTGTCCAAGCAGAGAGTCCATCATGAGGGTTCATGGGTTCCTGCGGACAGCCACGAGCCACTCCAATCTCCATACTCCCATTCATTCTAACGATAGAGGCCTTTCTGTCCGAAAAATAACTCCGCCAGAGAGTAATCTCCGGCCAGCCAAGTTCCTCTAACCGTTGTATCACTCGGTCCCACATTAGAAAGTCAAACGCCCCCTTGAAATCAACAAATATGCCAGGGACATATTTGCTTTCATTCTCCCTAACCACACTCTGAACATACATTCACGCATATTCCACACTGCGTCCTTTCCTGAACCCATACTGACTATCCGATCACATACCCCGCGTTAGCTCCTGAAGTCGTTCCACCCTAACCCTCTCCAGCACTTTTCAAAGCACCGAAAAGAGGCTAATGCCCCGATAAGAACGAGGATCACTCCTGATCTTATCAGGGGACTTCGGGAGTGGGACGACACTTTTTCACTCACGTGGAAAATATCCCTCCCACACGTACTTATTATAAATGACCTCCAAGTATTCCGGAATGAACTTCCACAAGCTTTTACACATCTCTCCGTTCAAACCATCAAAACCAGGGGGCCGTTTTGACCTAACCAGACCAAAGACGTATCGTATCATCTAGTGAAGGAACAGGTACCTCTTGTGCTTGAGGTGCCTGAACCTCTGCCCTAGGAAAGAACGCTCCTAACAGAACCTTCGCACACTTTCTCCAAGTTGATAACACAGTGTCGCCAACGCGAGAGGTGATATCCTCCCTCTTGCGACCCCTGCAGATCCTATAGACCTGACCCCAGGGGTCATCCCTATTCTCCCCCACGAAACTCCTCCATTATTCTTCTTTAATTTTTACAAGCATATCATCGCAGAACTAAACTCATATCTAATCTGGGACAGCCTATCAGAATTGGACCGTCAAGCGCGTAGAAGCTTTCGTCGCAATCGCCGGACAGTCCTCCTTTTCAGGGTTAACTCATGCGTCCACTACTTAATTCTCCTATTCTTAAAACTTTCAGGATTTGGTGCTACTATCAGGGGCCACCTTCGGTTGGGGGAAGGATCCCCCACAACCCGCCCTTAACGTGTCGACCTGACCGCGGTAACTACCGGTCACGGTAACTACCGGTCTCGGTAACTACCGACATCATGAGTGCCTCGTACCTCGATGAAAGCTCCATCAGCCCCTTTGCAGTCGTGACTTCGAAGTTCTTCGACCCGAAGACCAAGGCGCTTCCTTCGGCTGTCACTGCCTTCATGGCAGCAACATGGCTGATAGCACCTCCCCCATCATACTCCCTTATTCTCTCCCTTCTTCACCGATCCCTTTCCACTCGCGACGCCATTTTCTGCTACGTCAGTGCCGCTTTTCGCCTCGCCCGACTTCACCGAACATGTGGGGTGAACAACCGCTTTTTCAGCGGTGCCACCTATTCCGTTACCACTACCGCTCCCGTCCCCCGATTTCGCCAACAACGGTGGTGAAGGACTTAACCCTCCTCCTCCGTGGTGGAGGCATTTCTGCCTTCGGACTACCCTCAGGCAGGCAGTTCAGGTAAAACCCGAGAACAGCGCTCTCCAAGCGCGTGCGACTGAACGCACTGAATATGCTAACCTCTATGTAGACCCGCTCTGTAGCAGTCACTACCCAGGCGGTCGATTAAAGCGCTCTCACGAGGGCACAGCCCGAAACTCCAGCCAACGGCCTGGAAAGGATTACTCAGAAAGACCGCTGGATGGATCATTGTCCCCGTAACGGTCGCGAGTCAACCGCTGTGGCACTGCACCAAATCGCACCGTGGGCTCCACTTCTACGACCGCAATCTACACACCAGTCAGCTACTTCAGCACTTGGACAGTCGCTGGCACCCTTTGGGCGAAACTGTCCGAGCAAACCCGATACAGGTGCAACTGAACCCGCACAGCACTCACTGATAGACCAGCCAGCAGGAATACCAACAACACGGTAAACCACTGAAACTGTGCGACAGTCCACCAACAACAACTGTGTAGATACCCACGCTACTTTAATAACAACAATGTTGTACTTACCAAGTCTACCAAAACTGTACAAAAACGCACGTCCGTACGGAAAACCGTAACCACGCGCGCCCAAAAAATGCGGAGAATGCACAAAATTGTGCACTCACACAAAATCACACGCGACCGTAACAACTACAACACGGCACTACTTACTCACGGCAGGCAACGGTGCCTATACTCCACGTAAACAAATGACCGCACAAAAGAAAATACGGAAAAATCGCAACACCAATTCGCCTGGAAAAAATTCACCAAGAAAATCGTGATGGGCTCGCACGTTTATTCGCGTCGAAAGCCAACTAAGGAATATAGGTACAATTGCATATTTATAGTCAATCCGTTGTGGTTTTCACGCCACAATCGGATGACCTGAGACATGTGTTCAATTCATCCGCCGTTGTTGATTTCGAAATAACAGAAGTGAAAAATCGCCTGCTAACAGGAGCATTACGCCACCAAAGTGACGTTTATTATTCCACAGAACTTTCACTGTTCTGTCAAGTGGTCCTAGAGAATTGAACTCATCTCATACTATCAGTTCACAATTCTTCAACATTTTGCCATAACTGATTGCGTTGCAAACATGTGTTTCATTGATATGCATGTTTAACGGATGCTTCAGTGCCGAATGTGCCGTTCTTCCAACTTCTAGTAGCGTTGCAGCAATTCCAGTAGATGCGAGAGCCAACGCAATGCCATTTTGAGATCTTATTGTTGCCAAAATAATCGATATCAGTAACGTTTTCCTAGTTCCGCTGGGCGTATCAAGAAAAAATAGTCCACTGCTTCCATCATTGACAGCCTTCATCAATTCATCATAGGCACTCTTTTGCTGCTCATTAAATAATGGAATTAATTGAACATTTCTTGATACTTGTTGCTCCAAAGTTATTCTGTCGTATGCTCGCTCACATTTCAATGTTCGGTTCAGTACATTTTGACGATTTGGCACTGGCATATGAATTTCAGTCAATAGTTTGTCACTCATAATCAGGCATGGGCAAAGTCTTAGTAGGTGCTAAAAGAGCATAAGTGATCGTATACGTACACACACCGATTGTCACTAACACGCACAAGCGAAGAACGTAAAACGAGCACCTACGATGGGACAATACGATAAATAAACGACGATAAAATCAGTCTGCAATCAGCAGTTGACTGTGCAGGTCGATGCGGACGAAGTTGTATATTTTACGTATGAAATGAAAACCATTTTTTCATTATAAAATAGCACTAATTTACTTTTTTAAATTATTATATTACCCAATTTTACTATAATTTATATTAAATATAAATTATTATTAATTTTTACATTTTGTGGTGGTGCCCATCCCTGCTCATAATCAAACACATACAACACGTTGGGCACTTTTGTGGGTGAGCATTTTCAGCCGTTCTCGCGACAGATGAGATTTTACACAGATATATTGAGCTGTTAAATACAACGAACAACTACGACTTGAACACACTAACATTGACGTGACGGGAAGGGTTGGCGACGAACAATGTACGAGGCGGGGTATTAGACCAACAGAGGTGGGGCCAAGTAAATGCAACTTGTGACTGAATGCATTTTGACCACCACGTACGTATGAGTGTAACTCAACCATCCTCCCGACGTAATACTTGACGGTGGTACCGGGGGGAACGGTACAAGACGGTAGGAGGTTTAGTTCGGATTAAAGTTCCACACTGACTTGGGGTTCAGGCTTTCGATGCTTCCTCCTCGTAAAAAAAAAAAAAAAAAAAAAAAAACAGATATATTCCTCGTGTATTCTTATAATATATGTATACTATACGCGCTCTCGCGACAGACGAGATTACATACCTATATGTATACTCAGAGTGTATAGGTATGCGAGAGCGCTGCATGCTATACGCAGTCTTTGCATGGGCATTCGTTTGTGCCCTCGCGACAGACGAGATTAAGAGTTTTTATACTCTCGCAACAAAAGTTGCTAAGAGAGTATTATAGTTTTGTCCACATAACGGTTGTTTGTAAGTCCTAAAACTAAACGAGTTAGATATAAGGTTATATATACCAAGTGATCAGGGTGACGAGTAAAGTTCAAATCCGGATGTCTGTCTGTCCGTCCGTCTGTCCGTCCGTGCAAGCTGTAACTTGAGTAAATATTGAGATATCTTAATGAAACTTGGCACACGTGTTCCTTGGGACCATAAGAAGGTTAAGTTCGAAGATGAGCGGAATCGGTTCACTGCCACGCCCACAAAATGGCGATAATCGAAAACACATAAAGAGCTATAACTAAGCCATTAATTAAGCTATGAAAGTGAAATTTAGTGCAAAGGATTGTTCTGAGAAGGGGAATATGTGGATGTAATTTTTTGGGAAAGTGGGCATGGCCCCGCCCCCTGCTAAGTTTTTTGTATATATCTCGTAAACTACTAAAGCTAGCATTTAATTATATAGTACAAAAATGGATAAAATCGGATTATAACCACGCCCACCGCTCATACAAAGGTTACGTTGAAAACTGCTAAAAGTGCTTTAATTCAGTAATGAAAACCAACAGAAACCTTAAATTTCATTATAAAGAACGTCCAGAAGACCTGCACTCAAAATGGTAAACAAAATGTTTAATGGGCGTGGTTTTGGTTTGTAATACTTTCCTGGCATCCCAATGGTATGTTGTGAAAATAGTCCAAATCGGATCACAACCACGCCTACTTCCCATATACCAGAACTTTGAAGTCGATCTGAATCGTGTACTTAACAATATATAAAGTAAGCACTAGTGAAGATATCGGAACAGAACTTTTATAACATCACTTTCAGTATAAATGTTTATTTGGTCTCCATTCTAGTTATCTACACCTTAAAAGTCTAATCATCATTTGTTGGTGGTGAAGCCCACGACCCCCTAACAAGCAGCTAAACCGATTTTTGAGCACCCCAATCGTACGTTCAACAATATTTCTACCTTGCCAATGTCGTTTATTAAATACACTTTTAGGAGATCCATACATAGTATATCGAAATGGAGTTAGTAAATAAGTTTGCAAGACATATCTAGCTTCCCTTGTAGATGATAAATATGTTAAACAATGTTTCAAATATGATACGTATTTCAACGTATGTATACCCAAAACAATACTCCGAAAACCGCCAAGATTTTCTGCTGCACGCTGCCGTTATATATATATACAATGTCGGACAAAACATATTGGACTCATACCTATGAAGTACGTTATCATCTCCTATACTCACAATTATTTTTGTAAATATAAAAAAATAACTTGTAGAATAACTATGTATTTTATGAAAACATACAAAATCTTAGACATTATTTGACTCCTTGGCTTTTTTTACATGCATTTTATTTTACGACAATCTTGCAACACAATGCGACAATGAATGCCATTTGCAGTGGCATTCATGACATGTTTACAATTAATTCACAATCAGCTGATATTGCCACAATATTGCCAAAGAGCGCTCATTTAAATAATGTTGTCATATTGAAAATTGCCATTTGTATATAATTGCGACGCTAAATGAGTACCACAACTGATTGTTGTGTAATATTTTATAGCATAACAATTATTTTTAATTTTTACGTGTTCCTCTTGTTCCTTGTATATGAATGGAACCATAATGCATTTGACTCGATGTAGAGACCTATCACCAATCCCGGAAAACTTCCCCATATCATAATGCCACCTAATCATTCTTAACCGTACCTTGTCAGTATCGGGATGTAATCCTTAATTTTTTGGTCGGCTAACACTTCTCATTCTGTCTGAGTATTTCAAATTAAATACTAATTTTTCAGAGAAAATTATTGTTTTTCATCGTTCCACTGACCAGTTATTGTGTTCCCCAGGAAATTGTAATCGTTTCAGTCGATTTTTTCTTGATATAAAGGGTTTTGGCTGCTCTTTAGCTTTTTAGCCCAACTGCATAGAATATCGAAATCGTCATATATAGTATATGAGGGCTGAGCTAATTCCTGAACCGATTTCACTCATGATCACCAGCAAGGTACACTGTATTCAAGACTATATGCTCACTTAATGCACAATTAGATGATATTGTCTCGCATATTAACAAGAGTCCGACCGATTAATCGGCCTTGGCATCGGCACAAAATTCAGAACCGGCACCCGCCATATTTGGCCGATTCTTTCTACTTCCTTTGAATTACACTTACATAATTTTTTTTTACTTTCTTGATTTCTTAAAAGCCTAAAATATACAGTCTTCTGTTCACTTTATAAAACACAGTTAGTTTTGTATTTGCATTCCTCACGATGATAATATTAGGTTGGAAAACATCTTCCTTCCGCCTTTTTATCTTTTGAATTTCGCAGCTATGTATATTATTATTATATATATATATATGTACAGAGATCGTACCTGGCAATACATCTGGTCTTGACATAACCTACAAAATGACGATGCATGATTAGTTTGGATATTGCGTTCAACATTTAAAGACTGGTAAAAAGTTCACTAACGCCGAAATTCGCGTTATTTTAAAGTTTACCTTTGTTTAGGCAAATCTCCTAGAGAAACGTTCCGTGATATCAATGATGTTTTGGGGGATGATACTCTATCACTTCGAACTGCGGAGGTGACGACGAATACCGATCAAATCTTGGAAAACATCGAGTTAGTCCGGCTTGTGGCATCTCGTGACATCGCCCACCTCTCCAACTCCTTCTCCCTCTCCAAAACAGGGAGGTACGAATGACTACCTCACCACCGTTAATTGGCTTCACTTCGTGAACGCGCCCTCCATGGGAAGGTCCAACCTCCTTAACGACCTTCTTAATCACCTCCTTGGAGGAAGCCGCAGGAGCGTTGCTCCACACCACCACCGACCAACGGGCTTCGGCAATGCCGGAGCTATCGCTTCCAACACACGCCGATTCAGCCGGAGCCAAAGCCGCAACCGACATCTTCGGTTGGGGGAAGGATCCCCCACAACCCGCTCTCACCGCGTCGACCTGACCGCGAAGATGGGCTTTCTCGGTAACTACCGTCATCAGGAGTGCCTCGTACCTCGAGGCAAGCTCCATCAGCCCCTTCGCAGTCGTGACTTCGAAGTCCTTCGCCCCGAAGACCAAAGCGCTTACTTCGGCCGTCACTGCATTTTTGCATTCGGACTACTCTCAGGCAGGCTGATACGCCGCCGAACCACTAGCGCAGAAGCCACCCGTTCAGATGAAATCCGAGAACAGCTGCTCTCCAAGCGCGTGCGACTGAACGCACTGAAGATGCTAACCTCTACGTAGACCCGCTCTGTAGCAGTCCCCACCCGTGGCGGTCGATTAAAGCGTTCTCGCGAGGTCACAGCCCACAACTCCAGCCAACGGCCTGGAAAGTGTTACTAAAAAGACCGCCGGACGGATCAATGTCCCCGTAACGATCGCGAGTCAACCGCTGTGGCACTGCACCAAGTCGCACAGTGGGCTAACAGTCCACTTCTACGACCGCAATCTACACACCAGTCAGCTACTTCAGTACTTGGACAGCCGCCGGCACCCTTTTGGCAAAACTGTCCGAGCAAACCCGACACAGGTGCAACCGAACGCTAGACGCTCAGCACAGCACTCACTGGTAGGCGATCCAGCCAGCAGGAATACCAACAACACGGTAAACCACTGAAACTGTGCGACAGCCCACCAACAACAATTGTGTGAAGTACACGTCGTACAGTGAACCCGCGACTGTACCAAAAAACACTATACCGTAACCACTCGCGCACAGAAATGCGAAGTTCTTTAAAAGGCTAAAAAGGGCTAAAAATATCATTATTTTATTATTAATTTATCCATTTAAGTAAACAATAACAATTAGCAATTCACGAAAAACTTGATCTCCCTCTAAAATGTCTTGGACATTCAAATAGCACAATTTACCAAACCTGCAAAAATTATGTGAAATTAATGAAATTTAATCAACGATTTGGTTCCATAATATATTTACGTTTCTAATACTTGGTACTATGTCCCCGATTTTGCATTACGGCATTACATCTGCGTATCATACTTTCTACAATCTTATCACACCTCTCCTTTGGGATGGAGTACCAAGCTTCCTTAATACCTTCCCATAAATGTTCAAAATTTGAGAAATTTTTAGCCGCAACTTTAATTTTAACATCGTTCCATAGGTTTCCTATGGGATTAAGGTCAGGGCTTTGCGCCGGCCAATCCAATACATTTTTATTTTCTTTCATAAGCCAATCCTTTGTGACCTTCGCCGTATGCTTAGGGTCGTTATTCTGCATTAAAGTCCAGCGAAGGGGCATGTAACTAAAAGCAAATGGTTCCATTTCGTTCCTTAATATGTCTAAATATTGATACCGATCCATTTTTCCGTTAATAATTGGACCCACGTCTTACAACAGTCTTCCGCGATATATTTAATCCATATTCGTCATTGATTTCCTGCATTATTTGTCTTGAAGACTTAAACGGGTCGGCCTTGCTTTTCCGGACTAGGGCTCTAACTTCAGAAATTGTTGTCTTTCGCGGTGGTTGGAGTTTTTTTTTTTGTTTTTGGTCAAATAGATCTCATTAGATTCAATGAGTTTAAGGCCATTATAAAACATTTTCCGGGAACAATTCAATAAAACAGCAATTTCGGTAACAGTTTTCCCAGATTTCTCCATATTCTGCATAACGCGTCGTTCTTCCGGAGTATAGTGCTTACCACGTAATAAAAAGTCACGATATTTTGAATGACCACCTCTAAAGAATGCAATATTTCAACAAACTGATACAAAAACCACGCGTTGCAAAATAACGGAACTTATTGAACGGTACTTATGACTAGACAGATTAAGTAAAAAAAAATAAATACCGTTCAAAAAAGTAAGTTTCGCAAAAAAATACGTATTTCGCGAGTCGTATGTCGCACAGAAAACAAGAGCGTTGCGCCCAGTATGTATTGACAGAGGGTTTGACTTTGCTTTGTTGTACGCGTAAAACTAAACATCGCGCTGTATACAAGACGCATAAATTATTTCAGTTTTATGAAAGCCGTTCAAGTGTAAAAGTCTCATAATATTATTATTGTGTTTACCATTGAAAAATTCAATTATTACTTTGAGTTATCCATTTTTTTAACTAAGTTGTCGAGGTTCTCTGAATTTAATTTTTTTAATAGCAATGAGTGATTATCGAAAAAGACTGAGCGGTGCGGAATATCGTAAAAGGAAATCAGAAAAATCATCAAAACATGAAACTTTACTGAATAAAATTCCAAAAATATCTAATATTATGACAAGATCAGAAAAACTTGTAAGTGAAGACTAGCAAGCATCAGGTTCATCGGACGTAAGGATTTTGATACACTTGCAGTGTGTTTTTTATACTCTCGCAACAAAAGTTGCTAAGAGAGTATTATAGTTTTGTTCACATAACGGTTGTTCGTAAGTCATAAAACTAAACGAGTTAGATATAGGGTTATATATATCAAAATGATCAGGGTGACGAGAGTCAAAATCCGAATGTCTGTCTGTCCGTCCGTCCGTCCGTCTGTCTGTCGTGCAACAGATAACTTGAGTAAAAATTGAGATATCTTAACGAAACTTGGAACAGAATAGATAACTTGAGTAAAAATTGAGATATCTTAACGAAACTTGGAACACGTATTGGCACCCTGAGGAGGTTGCTTTTGAAAATGGGCAAAATCGGACCATTGCCACGCCCACAAAATGGCGAAAACCAAAAACCTATAAAGCGTCATTTCTAAGATATAAATAAAGTTATAAAAGTAAAATTTGAAATTAAGGATCGCACTAGAAAGAGGCATATTTGGATGTAATTTTTTTGGGGAAGTGGGCGTGACTCCGCCCCCGCAAACTCGCAAACCAATAAAGCTATATAAATCAAACTTTCTGCAGTCGGTTCTCTTAAGTACCCCACCACACACCATGAAAATAGTTGAAATCGGATAATAACCACGCCCACCTCCCATACAAAGTTTAGGCTGAAAATTACCAAAAGTGGGTTAACTCACTAACGAAAAACGTCAGAAACACAAAATTTCACAGAAGTAATAGCAGAAGGAAGCTGCACTGAGATTTTTTTACAAAATGGAAAATGGGCGTGGCGTTGCCCACTTATGCGTTAAAAACCATATATCAGGATCTACTCGACAGATTTCAATAAAATTCGTTAAATAACATTTTCTTGACACCCTGATGACACGTGTGGAAAATGGACGAAATCGGTTCACAACCCCGACAACTTCCCATATAACTCATTTTCGAATTCCATCTTATTCCTTCACTTTATAATATATACATAAGGAACGAATGAAGATAGCAAAATAAAATTTCACACAAATACTGTATATGATCTGTGGCACCACTTGTGAAAAATTTGTCGAAATCGGACTATAACTTTTTAATCCCCGGTTATCGAATATGAAGAACTCAGTGCCCCATTGTAACTTTCCGGTAAATCTCTCAGGTATCTTAATTTAATTCAGAGGAAATATTTTTCTTCTAATAGTGTGTCTCTGTACCGGAAAAGGTTAAAATCGGGTCATAACTTCCCTTATATATGAATATACCTAATTATAGGATTTTCAAAAATACGATGAGCTTAATAGTTTATAACTCGGTTAATATGTGAAATATATTTATGCCGAAAATATGGGTCAAATTGTGTGTTTTCTTTTTCGGTTGCACCCTTACTTAGCCTTTCCTTACTTTTTTTTTTTTAAATATAACTCTAAAAAAAAGATCAAAAATAATTTCTCATAACTTGAACTTTTTGAGAAAGTAAGTATTGAAATATTGCGAATTGATTTTTTTATTTCATCAGAAGTTGCGGAAGAAAGTCTATCAACAACTGATATGTTGAAAGGAAAAGAAAAGGACCACTACCCTTTTCTATGGAATATAAATGATGAAACACGAGATTTTATAACTATAAACGGTTTCTTCTTCTTCTTGACTGGCGTAGACACCGCTTACGCGGTTATAGCCGAGTCCAAAACAGCGCGCCACGTATCCCCCCTTCTGGCAGTTTGGCTCCAATTGGTTATACCAAGCGAAGTCAGGTCCCTCTCCACCTGGTCCTCCATCGGAGTGGAGGTCTCCCTCTTCTCCGGCTTCCACCAGCGGGTACTGCATCGAATACTTTCAGAGCTGGAGCACTTTCATCCATTCGAACAACATGACCTAGCCAGCGTAGCCGCTGTTTTTTTATTCGCTGGACTATGTCTATGTCGTCGAATAACACATACAGCTCATCGTTCCATCGTCTGCGGTATTCGCCGTTGTCAATTCTTAAGGGACCATAAATCTTCCGCAAAACCTTTCTCTCGAAAACTCCTAGTGCCGTCTCATCGGATGTTGACATCGTCCACGCTTCTGCACCGTAAAGTAGGATGGTCAACAGTGACGTGGGAGCCAAGACGCGAATGCGCTGACTGTTTGTTTGACGACAGGAGATATTTCGTCTTGTCCTCGTTCACCATCAGGCCCATACGCTTCGCTTCCTTATCCAGTCTGGAGAAAGCAGAACTAACGGCGCGGGTTTTGTTTCCAATGATATCGATATCATCGGCGTACGCCAGTAGCAGTACACTCTTATAGAAGATTGTACCTTTTCTATTTAGCTCTGCAGCTCGTATTATTTATATTATATATTTTCTCCAGCATCAGGTTAAAGAAATCACACGAGAGTGAGTCACCTTGTCTGAAACCTCGTCTGGTATCGAACGGCTCGGAGAGGTCCTTCCCGATCCTGACGGAGCTTTTGGTGTTGCTCAACGTCAGCTTACATAGCCGTATTAGTTTTGCGGGGATACCAAATTCAGACATCGCGGCATAAAGGCAACTCCTTTTCGTGCTGTCGAAAGCAGCTTTGACATCGACAAAAAGGTGGTGATTTGGCGCATGGTGAATATCTGGTCCATGGTGGACTTTCCAGGTCTAAAGCCACACTGATAAGGTCCAATCAGTTTGTTGACGGTGGGCTTAAGTCTTTCACACAGAGCGCTCGATAAAACCTTATAGGCGATATTTAGGAGGCTTATCCCACGGTAATTGACGCAAATTGTGGGGTCTCCCTTTTTGTGTATTGGGCAGAGTACACTGAGATTAAAATCGTCAGGCATGCTTTCTTCCGACCATGTTCTGCAAAGAAGCTGATGCAAGCACCTTATCAGCTCTTCGCCGCCGTATTTGAATTGCTCGGCCGGTAATCCATTGGCCCCTGCCACCTTATTGTTCTTCAAGCGGGTAATTGCTATTCGAATTTCTTCACGGTCGGGCAATGGAACATCTGCTCCATCGTCGTCGATTGGGGAATCGGGTTCGCCATCTCCTGGTGCTGTGCTTTCACTGCCATTCAGCAGGTTGGAGAAGTGTTCCCTCCACAAACTCAGTATACTCTGGTCATCAATAACTAGATCACCTCTGGGGGTCCTACAGGAGTGTGCTCCGGTATTGAAACCTTCAGTTAGTCGCTGGATCTTTTCGTAAAATTTTCGAGCATTACCCCTGTCGGCCAGCTTGTCCAGCTCTTCATACTCACGCATTTCTGCCTCTTTCTTTTTTTGTCTGCAAATGCGTCTCGCTTCCCTCTTCAGCTCTCGGTATCTTTCCCATCCCGCTCGTGTTGCGGTCGATCGCAACATTGCGAGGTAGGCAGTCTGTTTTCTCTCCACTGCGAGACGACAATCCTCATCATACCAACTGTTTTTTTTTTACTTTTTCGAAAACCAATGGCTTCGGTTGCAGCTGTACGTAAGGAGTTTGATATGCCGTCCCCTAGCTCCCTTATACCGAGATGCTGATGAGTGCTCTCAGAGAGCAGGAGTGCAAGTCGAGTAGAAAATCGTTCGGCTGTCGGTTGTGATTGCAGCTTCTCGATGTTGAACCTTCCTTGTGTTTGTTGACGTGTGCGATTTTCTACTCAGAGGCGGGTGCGTATCTTAGCTGCTACAAGATAGTGGTCCGAGTCGATGTTGGGACCACGAAGCGTACGCACATCAAAAACACTGGAGACATGTCGTCCATCTATTACAACATGATCGATATGGTTGCGAGTGATTCGAGCCGGGGACAGCCAAGTTGCTTGATGGACGAGCCATATTTCGGGCCCCGGCGAAGTCGATCAGCCGTTTGGTGATGTTTTGTCATGGAGGCTGAATTTCCCGACTGTTGTGCCAAAAACATCTTCTTTACCCACCCTAGCGTTGAAATCGCCAAGCACGATTTTGACATCGTGGCGGGACAGTGCTCATAGGTACGTTCTAGGCGCTCATAGAAGGTATCTTTGATCACTTCGTCCTTCTCTTCCGTCGGGGCGTGGGCGCAAATCAGCGATATGTTGAAGAACCTCGCTTTGCTGCGGATTGTGGCTAGACGTTCATTCACCGGAGTGAATGCCAGGACTCGACGAAGGAGTCTCTTCCGCACCGAATTTGCTCTCCTTTATATAGCCGCTGTAGTAGATGTGACAAGGACCCACCTACTTCCGTCCTTGTCCCGTCCATCGCATTTCTTGGATTGCGGTGATGTCAGCCTTTACTCTTACGAGGACATCAACCCACTGGGCAGAGGCACCTTCCCAATTAATTGGGGTCTCTCATCCGGCTGTTTCTTTCTTTTCATTGGGGGGTATTTTTATGTGGTGGGTCCCAAACCCTACGCACAACCGCATAAGCGGGTTTCGCCTTCTCTCTTTAGCTCGCCTCCAAACGGATGTCTGTTGGCTACCCAGAGGATACTTGGTCTAAGACCGGAAGTCGTGAGCTGCTTGAGCCACATGTAAAAGAATCGTTCCTGGCCACTCCCAAGTGAATTACAGTCAGAAACTATCCTCAATTACGTGAACTTCTACATATGACTCCATCCTCCATTTTTACAATATGGAAAATGGGCGTGGCGTCGCCCACTTATGTGTCAAAAACGATATCTCAGGAACTACTAGACCGATTTCGATGAAATTCGGCATATAATATTTTTTTGACACCCTGACAACACGGAAGATTGGCGAGATTGGTTCACAACCACGCTAACTTCCCATATAACTCAATTTTAAATTCCATCTGACACGTTTACTTTATAATTTATATGTATATAAGGAACCGATGAAGATAGCGGAATAAAACTTTACACAAATATTGTATATCATCTGTTTCTTCACTAAAATTTTCGAAATCGGAAATCGGAAAAATTAGTGAAGCCGGTTTAGGAATTACATCAGCCCTCATATACCATATTTGATTCGTTATTACATTGGACTTTATGCCGAATATATGGGTCGAATTGTGTTATCTTTATAAAATTACATCAATAAATTGCGAGTGTATACAATGTTCGAACGCACGCGAACTTAGCCTTTCCTTACTCGCTTTCAAGTGGTGCACCCTGGGTAACGCCAAATGACCTGCCGCATTCACGGCCTTACCAACCCTCTTGATTGACGACCTTAGGCACGAATTCGGGCAACGAGTAGGAACACCTAGTTTTGAATTGGTTGAATCTTGGGCTGGTGGGTGCGGCACTCAGTTACCTGAGTATGATGTGGTGACACACATCAGAAATGGCTGGCGGGTTAATGTCGCAACCGCCTCCGTCCCGTTAAAACCATGTCATGCCCCGGAGTATCATCCTATATGTCTCATGAGGATGAGGTGCTGAGAAGGGCCCTAAAAGTGGCGGATAAAGCCGGAATCAGGGTCATCACAGAATGTGACGCGAACTCGCTACATCAAATCGGATACAAATAAAAGGGGTGAGTCACTTTTTGAGTTCATCGTAGATGAAGATCTTTTTGTTTGTAACATGGGAAGCATCCTTACCTTTGTGACTGCGGGCAGGGAGGAGGTCCTAGACCTATATATTTCGGCCAATGTTCAAATATCATTGAACATGCATTCTTTTATGCCTTATCAAATCCGAGGAGCTACATATAAAACATAAATTTGTATACATAAATAAACACATAAACATATATGCATTAATATGCAACAAACATACATTATATGTTGCACGCATACATGCAACACACATACATTTATATGAGGCACGCATGCATCTATATGCAACACGCATGCACTCAACTACTAATAAATAAACATATTTATATGTATGCACAAGATAACCTATTGGTTATAAAAATACATTGGGGCAATTGCTTGTGTGCATTTGAAATAACCCCTTATCGTGCAACATATAAAATATAGATATAGACATACACACATACACATATAATTAGTTCTTAAGATAATTCTAAAATTTGTATATAAGTAAGTAAAAAACCAAAATAAAACTAGAATGAAATAATTTCTCAATAAGGCTAGACTATCACTTATTTTCCCCCACCAGCGGTAAGAAATATTTGAAATAGCTAGTTTTAACATTTGAGAATGAATTAAATTCTCACTCAATGCAAGTCTATCATTGCCCCCCACCAGCGGTAAGGTTTGTTAGAAACTACATTGTTTTATAAAAATTGGTAGGCCGGATGTTTTTTACATTGGTCCTATCGAGCCTATGAAAGAGCTCAGCCAAAACAAAAGCCCTGAATTTAATACAGGCAAAATAAAAAGTCCTGTTATTTATACAGGCACCATAAAAAGCTCTGTTAGTTAGACAGGCAAAATAAAAAGCCCTGTTATTTACACAGGCAAAATAAAAAGACCTGTTATTTACACAGGCAACATTAAAGCCCTGTTTATAATTCAGGCAAAATAAAATAATAATTGTAAGACGGGTGCATATTCCCGCATATTAACAATATAAAATCAACAATTTTTGTTGCGAGAATATAACAATAAGGTTCTACAAAATGTGGAAGACTGAACCTAAATACCAATATCTGGATCGAAAAACGTCCATGATCATGAGGAAAATTGAAACCTTCAAAAATAAAATGGAAAATCTAAGTTTAGAATTAACGATAAAGAATTATCAACTAAGCTATTTGCAATCATTATACAATGATATTCAGAAGATGAAAAACGAATTAGATTTCAATGAAGAAATTGAAATCATATATGACCAAATAGGTGATGAATTTTTTCAAGAGCTTTGTTATTTTAATCGACAATCACAACGAGAAGAGCCAAAAAATACTTTTCGAAGTAATTTGGATAAAGAAGAATTTATAATAATTCCACAATTCTCTTCATCTACCACAACAAAGCTGGTTAAAACAAAACCAATACAAAAAGAAAAAGAGGAATTAATAAATATTCCAAATTTAAAAAATAAATTAAACCTATCTCCAAACCTATCTTCTGAAGTTGAACGAACTAAATTGGTTAAAACAAGTGATTCAGAAGAAGAAGAATTTATAATCGTTCCAAATCTCAATCTATTTTCTAAAACTAAGAAGAGACCAACTAAATTAGTTGAAGATAAGGCGTTACCGATCAAACATGCAAACTTTCAACGTTATTAAAATGCGGGGACACCAACTACTGTACTACAACATTCGAAGACATCACTTCAATCGACATACAAATATATAAAATGCAAAGCGACATCAATCCGAAGCTGGACCCGATCGTGAAAACCATAAAGGAAATTGCAGAAGACCAACTAACTACTCTTCAAATAAGTAAACTGGAGCAGAGAAAGCTGCGAGAAGGCCTTGAGAAGATCAGCAACAACGAACTAAAATTAATATTATTCAATATTTATAAAATTTATACAGTCCACTAATTTTATATAATAATTTCTTTCCCTCGGCAATATGTTCAAATATCATTGAACATGCATTCTTTTATGCCTTAGCAAATCCGAGGAGCTACATATAAAACATAAATTTGTATACATAAATAAACACATAAACATATATGCATTAGTATGCAACAAACATACATTATATGTTGCACGCATACATGCAACACACATACATTTATATGAGGCACGCATGCATCTATATGCAACACGCATGCACTCAACTACTAATAAATAAACATATTTATATGTATGCACAAGATAACCTATTGGTTATAAAAATACATTGGGGCAATTGCTTGTGTGCATTTGAAATAACCCCTTATCGTGCAACATATAAAATATAGATATAGACATACACACATACACATTTAATTAGTTCTTAAGATAATTCTAAAATTTGTATATAAGTAAGTAAAAAACCAAAATAAAACTAGAATGAAATAATTTCTCAATAAGGCTAGACTATCACTTATTTTCCCCCATCAGCGGTAAGAAATATTTGATAAAGCTAGTTTTAACATTTGAGAATGAATTAAATTCTCACTCAATGCAAGTCTATCATTGCCCCCCACCAGCGGTAAGGTTTGTTAGAAACTACATTGTTTTATAAAAATTGGTAGGCCGGATGTTACAGCCAACAAATATATATATGAATTTTAGGAAGACCAACTGGAAACTATACGGTGTCAGAGTTTTTAGTTCCGCGTGTAATTATGCCTTGGAGAGTTCCTGTCCAATGGTAACACCAAAGGCAGTGGGAAACCCTTCTGGTGGACTTCGGAGCTCTCTGAAATTAGGTCATCTAGCAGAAGGCTATTTAATTAGGCTCTGGAGGTGACTGGATATTGTATAAGAGTGGACTCGCGATTTACAAGTACGTGATTAGGAAGGCTAAAACGTCCTCTGGACTTTGAGCAGCGAGAAGACCCACAAACTGCTCCTTGACGCTCCCTTTCCGAGCAATCCTTCCCTGGTGGAGCGCACCTTGGCGTGCTTCTTACTGACCACGCAGCCTTTCCGGACCTATTGCATGAGCGGAATCTCGTAGGGCGATAAACTTATTTAAACCGTTCAAGTCCTCTGGGCTGGATGGAGCAAGCTATCAAAACATCATGCAGCTGGTTGGCCCATTTATGTGAACTGCATTAGATTGAATTACATTCCTGGGTCTTGGAGACAGGTTAGAGTCACTTTCATACCCAAGGCTGGAAAGTGCTCGCATGTCGCGGCCAAGGACTTCAGGTCTATCAGTCTCTCCTCTTTCTTATTGAAAACTTTGGAGAGGTTGATTGATCGGTACATCAGGGGAAGGATACCAGTAGATCTTTTATCAAGCGCGCAGCACACTTACTGTAAAGGTAGGTCAGTAGACACCGCCATATACACTGTGGTTACTTGGATAGAAAAGTCTATCGTACACAAACACTTTGCCGTGGGAACCTTTCTCGATATCGAGGGGACTTTCAATAATGTTCTGCCGGAAGCCGTAATTGGAGCCCTGAATAGGTTCGGGGTTGAATCCAACCTTGACATCTTGTTTTCAGTCTTCTCTGCGAAAGAACGATCGTTGCGTATTGGGGTAGCGCGCGTGTACATACATCGTGCTGTTAACAGGAGAACTCCACAAGGAAGAGTTCTCTCGCCTATTTTCTGGATCATGGTCGTTAACGACCTGCTAGAGAAGCTTGCAGAGAGGGGCTGCCGGGTGGTAGCCTACGCTGACGACGTAGCTCTCATGGTTGAGGGGAAATTCCTAGGTACTGTGTATGAACTTACACAAAGTTATCTTGGCGTCGTAACGAATTGGGCTGCGAAATGTGGCCTTTCCGTAAATCCAAGCAAAACTGAAATGGTTCTGTTCACAAGACGGTACAAAATACCGGAGGAGTCCTTGCCATTGATGGCCGGAACTTGTCTCCTTCCAGCGGATAGAGTCAAGTACCTAGGGCTCATTCCGGATAGAAAGCTCTCATGGAAACCTTATATAAAGGAGAGAGCTAAGAAGGCCTCGGTTGCCTTATATTGCTGCAGAGGAGCCATCGGAAAAAGATGGGGTCTTTCACCTAAGATGGTTCTTTGGAATCTGTAGTCAAGCCGATTATGTTCTATGGCGGGGGAGTTTACTGTCGGGAGCTTCGCATCAACCTTAGTTTCCGGCTTACCGATTAATGCAACGTTTTTCAAGCGGAAGGAGCTGCTATTAAAGCAGCGACGGATATATTGATTCGAAGCGCAACAACCTTTAGGGAGGTGACGATCCACTCAGATAGTAGAGCGGCGATACTAGCCCTGAGTTCATTGACCATGCGCTCAGGGTTGTTAAGGAATGCCTATCCTCACTGTCGGTGGCATCGCTATACTTCTCAATTAAATTAGTCAGTGTTCCTAGCCACTGCGGGTTTGTGGGGAATTGTAAGGCTGATGAGATTGCAAGGTCAGGAACGACGGACTCACTATTAGAAGCATGTAGGAGCACCATTGTCCTATTACGGTTTGCTAATGGACAGATGGGCCTCGGCTGAGTTGGGTAGGCGCTGGTCAATTACCAATACATGCGTAGTCACAAGATCCTTCTGGCTTAAGGTAAACCGCGATAGGTCTACCGAACTTTTCGCCCTGAGTAAACCTTACGTCGTAGCGGTTCTTACTGGCCATTGCCCCATCGGGATCCACGCTATAAGGTTAAAAATCTTACCGGACGCTAGCTTTAGAAGCTGCATGGAGGAGGATAAGGTGGAATCGTTTCATCACTTTCTACTGGAATGTCCTGCCTTTGCTTTGTAGTAGGTTCAAGGCGCTTTGTCGACTCCTAATTGTTAATCTAGGCTTATATGTATATAGGACTATATTTTAAAGTCTACAACCTAACCTAATCACCGTACGCAAAATTATCGAAATCGCAACTAAAATTGCTACTGTGATCACTGAACTGTGATTCTTACTTTTCGAACTGCTATTGCTAAAGTGATCGATTTAGAATTACTTAACTCCTAAATGTACTGTGATCGAACTCAAATTACTGAGCTGCCATTGCGATTGTAAATCACTGCTATTTACAAAAATTGATCGCAATTGCTGTATGCGATTTTTCAATCACAGAGAAAAAATCACCGGTAGTGAAATATCGCTCATCACTATTAAAAATGTTACACACATGTACGACTCACACCTGCTTGTTATTATCCGCTCACTGCTTTAACACACATTATATATTACAATTAAAGAAATAATAAGAATACTAGGTATTATCTAACAGTAACCCAATGCTAAGCTATATCCCCAATATAGGGCTTATTTGCATTTTTTTGGTTTCTAAGGAATAACGACAATGGCAAAACGTGCACAGCCGTGAGAACTTTTCCTCTCTTCACTCTTCTGAAAGATATTGCCAGAATGTTAAAGGCCTTCTCCAAATGAATAAATCCGATTTTAATGAAATTTGGTATATCATATTTTCTTGAAACCGTTATATTACGGATTGAAAATGGGCGAAATCCACCACGCCTACATGCCATATCGTTCATATATCGTTCACTTTACAATATATGTATAACTCCAGAACCAATGAAGATAACGGAACAAAACTTGACACAAACACAACATTTGAGGTGTGTTGTCGCTCATTTAAAAATTTTCTAACTCACACTATACATTTCAAGGCCAAAGATAATAACGGTAAATCTCTCAGATATTTTAAAGAAATTCTGAAGCAATCTTTTTCTTAAAAATATAAAATGGTGTAATCGGATTATAATATCCCCTAGCTCCCATATACATACCTAATATTAGAGTTTTAAACGTCCAATGGGGTTTATACTGTATTTATTGGTTAATATGTGAGATATCTTAAGCGAAAGTGAGCGTATAATCTTGGATATATTGTATTTTGGTGGTGAAAATGAATGAAATTCGTCCAGGATACTTATACCAATTACCCCAGCACACTTATACCATATATAATGATTTTCGTTATTCCAGTTGAGTTTATGAGCTTCGCATCAACCTTATATAGGAATGAATTGTGTGTAATCTTCATAACATAAAACAAATAACATTTAAAATGTTCGGTTACACCCGAACTTGTTTTAAATTAACAAAGTGGTGAATTATGGTGTTCTCAATAAAATATAATTTTTAAACCTATGTATGTATATGCAAATCTGCCACATCATCACAGTTAGATATAATGCGTATCATGTTTTAGGTTTGAAAGTTATCGCACTTTTATTAATTTTGAAGATTACAAATTGTCTCATGGAATGTCTGAGAGAATTATTTGCACTCTCTGATGATTTAACTTTAACAGTTGCCAATAAACCAAGTGAAGCAAAAAAATTATAAAAAGTAAAAAACAAAAAAATGTTTATCCAACTGATGCTCTGCGCAACTCAGATGAGAGGAGCAAGCTGTTATGATCACTGAAAAATCGTTAGTTTTGTCTAAACTAAAGGCCTTAGGAAGATCAGTTTTACGTTTGTTAAATCGGCAAGAAACGACCGTACATTCTCTTTAAAAAGCATCTCTATTATATTTGAACGCACCACTCAACCTTCTAACCAATGGTAATATGGTAATACCTCCGCTGTACAGTGCGGTAACTTTAAAGGCTCGTATCACTTCCGATTTTAGTACTGTATTTTTATCCAAATCTCGCGAAAAGACCCGTGAAAAGAAAATCGACACACGCCATCTCCTTGTCGATTTTAAAGCTGCTTTCGACAGCATGAAAAGGAGTTGCCTCTATGCCGCTATGTCTGAATTTGGTATCCCTGCAAAACTAATTCGGCTGTGTAAGCTGACGTTGAGCAACACCAAAAGCTCCGTCAGGATCGGGAAGGACCTCTCCGAGCCGTTCGATACCAAACGAAGTTTCAGACAAGGTGACTCACTATCGTGTGACTTCTTTAACCTGATGCTGGAGAGAATAATACGAGCTGCAGAGCTAAATAGAGAAGGTACAATTTTCTTTAAGAGTGTACAGCTGCTGGCATACGCCGATGATATCGATATCATTGGAAACAACACCCGCGCCATTAGTTCTGTTTTCTCCAGACTGGATAAGACGTATGCGTCTAGTGGTGAACGAGGACAAGACGAAATATCTCCTTTTATCAAGCAAACAGTCATCGCATTCGCGTCTTGGCTCCCACGTCACTGTTGACAGTCACAACTTTGAAGTTTTAGATAAATTCGTATACCTAGGCACCAGCATCAACACAAATAATATTGTCAGTCTTGAAATCCAACGCAGAATCATTCTTGCCAACAGGTAAAGTATTGAAAAGTAAAGTTACATACACTTTAAGTTGATCCAAATTTGTATTGTATTGGAATAGATATTATAGCGTTCGCTCTGCTGGAGATTACCTTAGATGCAATTTTGATTTCCAAAATTTTAAAGATGGTGCTTTGTGGCTGCTGCAACATCTTGAGCGGTAGGTCCAGGATGTTTGGTGGTGGAAAATTTCATTGACACAGCGTTTAGATTAATATTTCTTTACAAACACAATTCATATCACCGTTAACGCTTCAATGACCGGCCACCAATTCTAAATTTGATAAAACTCTTTTCAAAACATTAATTATGAATGAAAGTATGCTTAGCATTATTTGATTCAAAAAATTTTTCCATCGACAATCAAAACACAATTACGATGACGCCAGAGAAAAAATAACGCTTCATTACAAAAAAAAGTTGCCAAAGTTATTACATAAAGCTTGGAAATTATACGATAATATCGTTATTCGCAAATGACGAATGAGCTTCTCAAGCGCTTCGTACTCATGCATTTCGGCCTCTTTCTTTTTTTGTCTGCAAATGCGTCTCGCTTCCCTCTTCAGCTCTCGGTATCTATCCCATCCCGCACGTGTTGTGGTTGTTTGCAACGTTGCGAGGTAGGCAGTCTGTTTTCTCTCCGCTGCGAGACGGCATTCCTCATCGTACCAGCTCGTTTTTTGTCGTCGCCGAAATCCAATTGTTTCGGCTGCAGCGGTACGCAGTGAGTTTGAGATGCCGTTCCACAGTTCCCTTATACCGAGATGCTGATGAGTGCTCTCAGAGAGCAGGAGTGCAAGTCGAGTAGAGTATTTCGTGGCTGTCTGTTGCGTTTGCAGCTTTTCGACGTCCAACCTTCCTTGTGTTTGTTGACGGTCGTTCTTTGCTGCACAGAGGCGGGTGCGTATCTTCGCTGCAACCAGATATTGGTCCGAGTCTATATTTGGTCCTCGGAGCGTACGCACGTCTAAAACACTGGAAACATGTCTTTCGTCTATCACAACGTGATCGATTTGGTTACGCGTGTTTCGATCAGGAGACAGCCAAGTAGTTTGGTGTATTTTCTTATGCAGGAATCTGGTACTACAGACGACCATATTTCGGGCCCCAGCGAAGTCGATCAGCCTCAGGCCGTTTAGCGATGTTTCGTCATGGAGGCTGAATTTTCCGACTGTTGTGCCAAAGACACCTTCTTTACCCACCATGGCGTTAAAATCGCCAAGCACGATTTTGACATCGTGGCGGGGGCAGCGCTCATAGGTACGTTCTAGACGCTCATAGAAAGTATCTTTGGTCACATCGTCCTTCTCTTCCGTTGGGGCGTGGGCGCTAATAAGCGATATGTTGAAGAACCTCGCTTTTATGCGGATTGTGGCTAGACTTTCATCCACCGGGGTGAATGCAAGGACTCGGCGACGGAGTCTCTCTCCCACCACAAATCTAACACCAAAGTTGCGCTCCTTTATATGGCCGCTGTAGTAGATGTCACAAGGACCCACCTTCTTCCGTCCTTGTCCCGTCCATCGCACTTCTTGGATGGCGGTGATGTCAGCCTTTAGTCGTATGAGGACATCAACCAGCTGGGCAGAGGCACCTTCCCAATTAAGGGTCCGGACATTCCAGGTGCATGCCCTTAAAACGCCATAAATATCCTGTAATTAATAATTATGATTTAAAAAAAGCCTTTTTTCGATCATCGAAACCAAATATTTCGATTTTGGAGGCTAATTTCGAAAATAGAAGAATGCAATTTTTTCACTAGTGGCCACCCATAAATTACGTCACACGAATTTAAGGATTTTTTAACCCCTCCCCCCTCCTTGCAACATGTGGTCACATTTTGAACTATGACAGTTAAACAATTTTTTCAATGAATTATGTTCTTTATTTGAATTCACTTATAAATTAATAAAGAAGATGTTGTTTTTTAAGTTATTGCGGTCACATTACTGAGGGCTTACTTATACAATTATTTGCTTTACTTAGTTTAACAGTAATTATTTTATGTGTATTTGTGTGATTATATAAATAAATAAATATATATTATATATGTATACATATATATATATATAATGTATATATATTTATTTAATTGTATTTTATATTATATATTTATGTATAACTGTGTATTCATTAGTACATATATGCTTACCTACTTACTTATAAATATATATGCATATGCCTATATATGTATGTATATTTAAATTAAATTTAATTTTATAAGAATTCTTTTTAAATGGTATGTGTGTGTGTAAGTAAACATTACATACAACTTGCAACTCAGGCGTATCTAAAGTAACATTACATTACAACTGCATTCGTATACATAAACATAAACATTAAAATATATATATACTTATGTATATGTGTACATATTGATATAAACATTTATGTAATAGTTGTGTACATTATTTATATATATTAGATTGCTTTTGTTTATAATATATGCATGTAACTAGCTAATTGACAACTCAAACCATATACATACATGTACATAAATTTATTTAAATTACAGTATAAAATTATATAATACATATATGTATATGCAAAACGCTATCAGTGTATCGCAATTGCGTATCTACATGTGTATTGTGTCCCTCTTTGAACTGCTGGGAGATCTTTCTTAAATTGTAAATTAAATTCTTTGAATTATACTTATACTTATATATGTATGTATATATTGTCGGAACGTAAAAATACTGCTGAATGAACTACATGTTAATAACTGCAGTTAAATAGTTATTTCATTTTTTTCTAACTAAACGCTTGTGGGAAAAAATATTAATAATAATGAAACAAAAAAATATTGGAAGAGCGGGATTTTTACAAAAAAATAATTTCATTAAAAATAATTAATTAACAAATTATATGTATAAGTGTTTGAAAATAAAAATATATAATATTTGAAATAAAAAACCTTTTACTTTAGAACTAAATCAAATAGCTATCTCGATATGACGAAATATATTTTAAATATAATTCACTTTAAATACATAGCAGTTGTAATTAATATTAATAATTAATTATTAATCAATTTCTTCAAAACCAATAATTTCCAAAAGAAAACTGTTATACATTTATTATAAGAAAATAAAAAAATATATATAGTTTTTAGTTCTCTTATAAAGAAAACATAAATAATGGAAGCATTTGAATGATTAGATTTCATTAAAGAGTTGCACATATGTGTATATTCACACATAAGGACTACAAAAATATGTATGCAAAAATATTTCATTGTATTTTGACCATTTGCCTATACACATTCCATACGAATATTATGCCATAAGCAGTGCTACTAAAACTAAAACCCTGCTTGGCGTATAAAGCAGCATTGACACACGGCACGCACGATGGTATACTTTTTGAAATGCAAATAATAAAAATAATAACACCTCGATGGTTTTTCGAACATATGCAATTTCAATATACGGCAAAATTGACACTTCTTTTCTGGGTTTTGGACAAAACTAGTTTTATCCAGAAGATTGAATCGCAAGTAAAAAAATTGTATTTTCCGATTTTCGAAGTTAGCCTGCAACAACGAAATATTTAGTTAAAAAAAGGATTTGCTTTTCCAAAATGTTTTATATACATTTCAATGAATTAAGCAGAAAATTTAAACTTTTTTCCATATTTTGAATTATTTTTATAGCTTTTTAGTGATATAATTAGAAATTTTTTTTAAGTGTTTTTTTCGAACTTCGAATCGATATATTGCGATATTGGCGACTAATTACGAAAATCGTTGAACACACATTGTTTACTTATGACACAGTCTCACGTAAAGAAATTAGTTGGGTGCAATACGCAGCCGAGTGTTGCACAGTGTTTTACATGTGATTTGGTGTGTATTCAATTACGAAAGTTACTTTTCAGAAACATTAAAAATAAGTGCTGCTGCTGTAATTAATTACGGTATACTGAGTTGTGTTACTAGTTTAGTTCGCTTTTTAAACTATATGGCATTTCTCCTATATATCAGTTATAGCATTGAAAGTGTACACCTGAACTGCAACTGTGTGGATTAGCCCGGCAATGTGCATAAATATTATATATGTAACTAAGCTAACATACTCATGTTAACCATGTATACGATATAAGAAAAATGTTTAAATCTATTCATACACATATGTATAACAAATGTATAAATGTGTGGCTTATACTAAATACGCATATATTGCACGAACTTAACAATAACACTTGAGTTCACATGTGACATAGAAATAAGTAAATATATTAAATTACATAAATATAGAAATAGCGCTATGACATAAAATGTTAAAAAAATGCTTAAATATATACATTTAAATGAAAATATGTACATGTAAATATACATTCACGCGCTTAAAATTTGGTTCAATTTAAACGCTATAGAATGCTAAAGCCATAGATTTTTTTATGAAAACATACATGTATTAAAGCGTAATGAAAGCAAATTAGTGTTATAAAAAATATTATTAAATAAAACTAAATTTTCATTTGGCAATTAACAGTGCATGTTTAATTTTTTTTTAAATATTGAAAACAACAAAACATTTTGCGTTTGGAAAATAGTAAAATTTGCACAGACAGAATTTCAATATAGCGAATACAGTTAATGCTGGCGTCAAATTATATGACATTCCAATAGCAGTTTTTTTAAGCATATACAGTTGAATTGCCATAAATCGATCGATAACTCGATATTCTCCATAACTTGAACTCTTGAATTGGCAATCGCAGTCAAATTTCATACAAATTACTCTTAGAGCGTACATTTTACAAAAGCAGTTGTGCCAAAGGAGAAAAAAAAGCTATACTTAAGGGGTTACAACTAGTAAGAATTTTCAAAAAATCGAACTTTATATTTCATTTTTGTATTGTACATAAGTAAACACGCTGAAAATGTCAAGTCAATCCAATTGTTATTTTTGAAGTTACACACATTTTAAAGTAGTGGACCGGTAAACGGAGCTTTGTTTTTCTCAAAACAATGTTTTGAATATTTTAAACTCAAAGTTTTACACTGAACTATATATTCTAGCATTTTAATAGATTTTTTTTTTATTATGGATAAACATTTTTTGTATACAATTTAAGGTCAACATTTTGGCCAAAAAATCAATTTTTTTTTTTAGAAGCCGCCATTTTGTCAAAAAAAATTGTTTTGCGTATTCTTTCGATTAATTACAAGATTATACATTACTTTAACGAAATCCGTTTGATTTCTTCATTTCGGAGATATAGTGGTGAACGCAAAACGACTTTTTTGGCAGGGGCCCCGGAGACCTGCTGTAGCAGCTTCCAAAACTGTCATTTTTACAAATAAAAAATTATGCAATACTTTTCATAGTCATCATAATATGTGTAAAAATTCTTTGGATCATAAATAAACATGTTTAGTGCTCCTAACTAGTTGTAACCCCCTAAAGCATGTATGATGAGCGTACCTACTATGGGAAAGAGCTTGTAACTGTCCACCGATATTATAGTAGCTAACAGTAACATGTGTGTATACAATGAATGCAAGTGTCGATTTTGCGTTCTTACACCAAGCACATTGAATGTTTTTGAAAAGATTTCGCGTTGCGTCCATATATGTATGTAACTGTACTCTACAAGCTTTTCTTTTTTTATAAAAAAAAAAATATTTAAGGAAACAATTTATATTCATATTTGTAATGCACAATTAAATATTTTCACTTTTCTATCGTGCCATTGTATGCCAGCTTGTGTTCAGTTAAAAATAATTCGCTTATACATATACAAAATGTTGATTTTACAATTAAATTTTTTCACAACACACATTGCATTACAATTTACCTTATAATTAAATAATAACATACATACGTACATACATATATTAAATAACTATTAACTATTTATTTATACTTGATAAATTGCTGCAATTACAACACTATAAGTTTTAATTTACTTGTATTATTATTATTATTTGTAATTTGTTTTTAGTTTAGTTTTTCCATTTTGCTTGTTGGTTATTAACTTTACATGATTTCTTTTTCCTGGTAATTTGTAATTTATGTATACAACTAATAGATAGTAACAGTCTTTTAGTGAAAATTGGCAATTATCGATACATATGCTTACACAACTGGCCTTGGCCACAATGCTTATTTGTTTGTTTGTTATACATATACATATACATATATATGATATGTATATATGTATGTGTTTAATTATATTACGGAGGATTTTTCGCGCTTACGCTTTTGCATTTCATTTCACTTATAGCGTTTTCTTTTCTCGATGAAAATGCTGCCTTTTTATATTTCAACAATATACAAATGCTCTACTACCTTTTTGAATGTTTTCCATTTTTACGTAATAAAAGAACAGATAAATGTCTTCCTATTGCTGGTCAACTCTCATCCACAATTTGAAAATCCAAATACAGGGCAGAATAAATGTTACATTTTTTTGAGAAAAGAAAACGCTATTAATTTCCTTTATAGCGCACATTAGACCTACAAGTATGGGCCTGGTTTGCTTACATACTTACATACACAAATATGCGCGCTCTAACGGTATTTACATATATGTTAATAATGCTTCAAAATGTGTGCTAAATAATTGCATTTTGCATGCAATGCCATTTATCAGTATTATTACTTTGCTGATAGTTTTTGGTATATATAATTCGTTATCGTTAACTTGCTTAATGCTATTGCGTTATTACATACATATGTATATCATGTACACTTAGTCTGTACAATCCCAACGACTCGTAATTTTGTAAATCCGTCCCTAATCACAATACAAACGAAGTTATGTTAAAAACCCCACAAAATTACTATATGATTTGTATATATTCACGGCGTTCACACGACAATATGAAAATCGTTTAAGAAGAAGTGTACTTTGTACTCAAGAGAGGTCATATATTTACGCAGGGAGTAGCGCGGAAGTTAAGCAGCTGAAGTAAGGAATTGCAATAATTAATATTGCTTAATTGGAAATGACATTATTAACGTTTTAAGAAAATATGAAACATGAAACTGTTAACGAAAATATACCACTTTTGCGCTTAACAACTCTACTGAGTTAACATTTCGAATTAGTTAACAACTTACCTGAGTTAACAACTAACCTGAGTTGACAACTCAACTGAGTTGACAGTTGGACAGAGTTAACAACTCCGTCGAGTTAACAACTCAACCAAATTAATAACTCAACTGAGTCAACAATTCAAACAAATTAACAACTCAAACTAGTTGAATTGCAGTTAAAGCAGCAAAACTTCTACATTGCATTGCAATGATTGCTAGCTGAAGTTTCATTGTTATTGTTAGCTTTAAAATTGAAAATCCGGCAGTTAATTGAACAAATTAAACGGTTATAGAAAAAAACACAATTTTGTTTTATGCTACATAGGTAGGAGCCAAATTATGTACTTTTCAATACAAAAAGCTAATTTAGTTGTATTTCAACTGATTTTTTACGAATTGGGTTGTTAGCATTAATAAGCATTACAAAAATTCAACTGAAATGGAATATAATTGCATGGTGCAAAAAATGAAATTAATTTTTTTTAATATACAATATAAAAAAGCAAATGAGTTAGCTATATTTAGAGTTGAAATTTTTGTTGTTATGTCTACCAGTATAACCATACTGGCTGCTGAAAGAGCTTTTCTTGCTACGACGGCGCATTGTTTACAACATGATGATATGTTTAAAAGTAAGTCCAATGCACAAAATTAGTTTCGCGTAAATGTAGAAACAACTGTACAGCTATTATGTGAGTATATACATACATACATATACTTTCAATTTGTCTAGCTGCTCGTCCAATTATGGAGTTTGTACACATAATGTATGCCATTCTTTTAACTTGGGTTCATTTTATCATTTAGCTGGCACTTCACTAAACTTTTTTATGTTTTTTGCAAAATGTGTTATAACTACTTAATGCTGTTTTCATTTGTTGTTTTGAAATGTACATGTGTACTCATGAAATGCTAAATTTTATACTTATATGCTTAGATTTGAATTTGTCGTTGTCTTAACATTGTTTAATTGTATTATTCAACCTTTTATGTTTTATGCACAATTTTTTTGTTTTTGTTTTATGTAAATGCTTAAATAGATCTTTCCTTTTTTACGCTATCTATACGCCTACATATATAATCTTTTTTACATAAAATTTGAAAAAAAATATGGCAAAAATGTGGCACAGTTTTTATGTTTTGCATTGTATTATTAATTATGTTACTTTTTCATTATGTTTCTGCTTTAACATTACTATAGTAAAATGGTTTTCAGCTTTAACTACAAATAATATGTAGGACTGTGTATATTTTTCAACAACAACTTAAACTTTAATTTTTTTTCGCTAAATCCTGTATCAAATTTGGGTTGGTAGCGTATGTACTACGAGATATGTGTTGTGTGGTAAAGACTTAAATGGCCAGCAAAGGCTAAAATCTAGGGAAATTCATATCGCCGAGGATAAGGCATTAACTTGTGGAAATCAGGGGCGTTCTAAATACAGCGCAAATGTGATCTAAGAACTGATGCTATGTCAGTACGACAACTAACTCGGACTGCATGCTGTATTTATATGAGTTTTATGTCATTTACTACTCGTGTGTGTCCACATCTGATTTCCCAAAAATCGTGTATGATATGGTATACGTGTATGCATATGTCAAGTTGTGTGCTGTTGTGTTTTGAATTTTTCTTTGTTTTCATGTAAATATGACAAAATATACATTTTTTTGTTTTAAATTTGTAACTTTTTTTTACATTTTGTTATATTTGTTTTATATTGATTTCTTTAGGCATGTTGCGTAAAATTTCTTTTAAAAATAAATTCGTTTAAGTTTTCCGTCAAGTCTATCATTAAGTTTATTTGCAATCATTTACAAAAAACAATATTTTTGCATTACTTTCAATTGCAATAATTTTGTTATTAAACGTATTAATTTATGTATATATATACATATAAATATATATATATATGTATTGTTTTATTTTTGTTTTTTGTAAATTTATACTGTGTATTTCATGACCTAATTAGCTACACTGCTTGCGTTTCGCCATATCATAACCATTTAATTTTACACTTACTGTCGTGTGTATCGTTTATATTTACATATAGAATTCTTTTATTTAACTGAACGTGATTGCGCTTTTGAAATCACATTTGGTCAATTTTATTTTTTTATTATTTTGTCTACAGACATACACATGTAGCTGAGCAACTATTCAACATTGATCCACCGCCAAATATATTTCCAATTTATGGTGATGCTTGAAACTAATCAGAGTTTGCATTTTGTAAACAATTTATTGACAACCCGTGATGAGCACACACCACACTTGGTTAAGCGGTTACTACTAGTTGAATTAAAAAAAAATCGATTTCTTTATTTAATGTAAATGTATTGTAAATACGCTGAAAGTAGATCCGATGGTTATTTTTAAAGTTAAACACTTTTGAAAGTAGATGACAGGTATATAACGCCTTATTTTTCTGCAAAGCTGTGATTTGAAAGTCGGTGAGCAAGATTTCTCATAAATGGCTGTACCGATTAGTCTCACAGTCACAACTTTGAAGTTGTATTTAATTTCGTCTATCTTGGGATCAGCATTAACACCAATTATAATGTCAGCCTTGAAATCCAACGCAGCACAGAAAACTCTTGCCCATAGTTGCTACTATGTACTGACTAGACAATTGAAAAGCAGAGTCCACTCTCGACGAGACAGAATCAATCTCTACAAGTCGGTCATCATTTCCCCGCTGCCTTATAAAGCTGAAGCGTTTCCGATGAGACGGCACTAGGAGTTTTCCAGAGCAAGGTTTTGCGGAGGGTTTATTGTCCTTTGAACATTGGCAAAGGCAAATACCGGAGACGCTGGAAGAATAAGCTGGATGAGTTATATGGCAATATAACATAGTTCATCGCATAAAAGGACTGGCAAGGTTATGTTGTCCGAATGAACGAAAGCACTCCAGCTTTGACAGTGTTCCATGCAGGACCCGCTGGTGGAAGCCGAGGAAGACCGCCACACCGTTGGAAAGACCAGTTGGTTTAGTCTCAAAGTTTTACACAGGCTTCAGAACTATATTTTCTAGTACTTAACCGAGGCTTGCTTTTATTACCGTTACAATTTTGTTTTACATTACTTTAACGAAATCCGCTTGAGTTTTTAATTTTATATGAACCACAGGTCAACGCAGAACACCTTTTTTGGAAGGGGTGGCTAGAGTTCCTTCAAAAACTGTTATTTTTACAAATAAAAAAATATGCAAATTCTTAGAATAAATTTAGCAGCCTCAATCAAAATAGTATAAACGCGTGTAGAAAATATCTATATTAGTTACTTGTACTTGCTGCTGCTACATTTCAATAAAATTTGGATGACTTTGCAGTTGCATTAGTACTGCTGCTGCTGCAGCTGCAAAGCAACAGCGGGAAAAAGTTTGGAGTGTTAGGCTTCGGCAACGCAATGGTCGGCAAAGCGGTGAGTGGCTTAGCGGCGCCGCTCACAGCTCGCTCAGTATGTGGGCACTTCAATAGAATGTTTTAATCGTCTGCCGCTTACCGTTCAGCCGCTCATTGCGTGGCCGAGGCCTATGTATTAGGTCTACTTGACTGACTTAGGCGGCGCCAGGGTTGATTATTTGCCAACATTTTCACATTATTTATACTTACAATACGCATACTACATACTATGAAACTAAAAATATAACACAAACAGTTGCAACGTTGCTATTGTTGCAAGCGCTGACATTCACCAGTTTCAGCAACAGTTTGCGTGCGAGTGTATGTTACCGTTACGTAACGCTGATAGCGCCGTTTTCACTGCCAGTTTTGCTTGTGCTGACATTGGCAATGGCCGCGCTGTCCGTAGCCAACACTGGCAGTGTCTTCGCTGTTGGCGTTGTCACTGCTGTTGTTGACTGTGTTGCGTGGCATTTGGCCGCTGGCATATTTGCGCTGCTCTCTGTGCCAGTCTCATTGTTCAGAGTAGTTTCGCTCGCTGCAATTGTTGTTGCTGCTGTTGTGGCTACTGCGTCAACAGCTTCATGTGTTGTTGCGCCGCTTCTGCTGTTACGTTGTATGCTGTTGTTGTTGGGATTCACTGCAGCAGCAGCGCTCAATATGTTGGGCATGTGTATGCTTGCGGCCGCCGCCGCCGCTGCAACGGACGCCAAGTGATGGCTAAATTGTTGGAAATGCTGATTGAACAGTGGTGAATGCGCGTGGTGATGGGCGTGGTGATGGGTCGACGGCGTGGGCGGCCCAGTGCCCGCATGCAAATTGAATTGCTGCTGATAATGTTGCGGCACCGGCGGTAATAAGGACTGATGCTGTGGCGTTGCAGCGATTGTGGGTATACGCAAGGCAAGTTGTTTTTGCAGTTGTTGTGGGCTATGCTTGTATTGCTTGGCCGCAATGCCATTGGTAAGGCTGTTGAACGCAGTTGGCACATTATCGAGGCTGGATGGATCAGCGTTGTTGTCAGAATTCTTCGTAACAGTACAACTGATGTTGTTGTTGCTGCTCGTGCTTTCACTGCATTTGGTGAGCTGATTAATGCTGAGCGGGTTGTTGATGTCATGCGGATTGGCGCCTATAGGGTTTCGTTGGGCTGGCGGCACTGATTTTTCGTAAGTGTCACACGCAGGTGATGAGGGCTCCGATGAAGCAGACGATGAAACGCTAGATTTTGTCTTAACTACAGCGCTTAGTATGGGCTGTGTTGACGTAACGGCCTGCATTGCATTGGGTTCACAAACACCGTTGTTGTTGGTATTGCTATTGGTGAATGAGGCATTGCTATTGCTGCTGTAAGTAATAAAACTATTTGACTCATCTGTGGCGCGGTTGCTTAATGTGCTGTTGGTATTGGTCGTGGTGGGGTACTTAGCAACAGCGCTGGTTGGCGTCGTCGTCGCAGTGCTGGTCGATAAACTATTGCTATTCGCTAGAATTTGTTCTATTGAGACTATGGCGCCGCTTGGTTCCAGCGTACTCTGTGGAAAGCAATTGTTATTTAGTAGTAGGCCAGATGGACTAGGATTCAGTAGTGAGCGCATTGTGCGCTCTGTGAAAGCTGCCGCCGCTGCCACAGCAGACGGTGTTGTTGAGGTATTTGTTAGACTGTTGTTGCTGCCAATGCATATACCGCTGGCACCGTTATTTGACAGCGCTGGGGACATTAATGTACTACGGCCGACACCGACGCCGCTGCCACTATTGCAAAGAAATGGCCTTGCGCCTTTCGCATGCTGCTCGTAAATACTGTTATTTGTGTGCGTGGGATGCGGGTGGTGGTGTTGCATAAGTTGTTGATGTTGACTTAAATGCATTTGCTGCTGCTGATGATGATGATGTTGCATACGCATTTGTTGCTCACTACTCGCTTGTTGTAGTTGCTGCTGTTGACTTGGCACATTCTGCTCCTGCTGATTGTCAGATAGTCCGAAAGGCACACCCACTGTTACGGGCGTTGCAGGACTAGCGAGCAGATTTAATGGGCTAGCCATGCTGGTTGATGGGCTCTGTAGACTAGACAAACCGCTTTGGCATCCCGGACTAGATAGCGAATTATTCAGCGATTCCGTATCATCGTCTGGCGTTTTGTTGTTGTCATCTATGCTACCTGGACTACCGAGATTATCATCACTAGCATTATCCTCTTCCAGATCGTCCAAATCTTGAAAGCTATCATCTTTGGTGCCGCTGCTGCCGGCATTACTGCTCAGTCCTTCCATATAACGTATGCATTTCTTTTTACGCCTGCGCATTGGAAGGAAAAATGGCACATAAAATATACAAAAGAAAGAAAGAAAGTAAGTAATTAGATTAAGAGGGAAGTTAATTGCGACACACATACCAATGCACATTTTCATAATAAATTAGCGAAGCGCACACTCAATTTTTTTTAATTAATAATTTTAATAAATTCATTATTTTTTTGTATTTGAATTTTTTTTTGTGATTTTGTGCATTATTCGCTTTGCAGTGGTTTGTGTATGTGCAATTACCATGAGTAATAGTAATTATAAAAAATAAACGTTTTCAAATATATAAAAATCTATATATTTGTATAAGCACATATACATACATACATTTGTATATTAGACATTTAGAAAACTGAAATATGCGCATTAAATAATTAATAAAATAAAATTTCATAAGGCATTGTTTTTGTTTAAAAAGACAGAAATAAAAAAAACATCTCAACTACGCGTGCAACATGCAACATGTATAACGGTGTTTATTTAAAGCCAATCATCATCATCATATCAAAAGTACACAAAAACTATAAGTAGAAAAGCAAAAACTCCCAAAAAAATACTTGATACTAAAAAGCTTAAAATTGAAAAAAAAGTAAAAGACACAGCAACAGCTTGGATACAGAAAAAAATCCCGCTTCTAACATATCTGAAAAAAATTTACATTTGTTAAACAGAAAACGTGAAACAACCAATAATAATTATGATGAACTGTAATTAAATATTGCCAGGGAATTAGTACTTTACGATATATAAAACCCACTAACAGCCGGTTTCACGAAACAAATTTAAGTGAAAAATAATTAATTTCAGTTTCACCATTTGACTTAATTTTTATTTAAATGGTCACGCTTTGCCATTTAAATATTATTTAAATACTGTCATATGTAACCATGGTTACGCTTTTCTATCAGCTGAATTCCCATTTGTTTACCATTTCGACAAAGAAATACATTTTTTTGTTTACATAAATCAGCTGTTATTCTTACTAACATCTCTGCCTTTTAATTTTTTGGATGCCAAATGTCAATAATGGTGAAACGCAGGAAAACTTAAGTGCAAAGTTAAATAAAAATTAAAATTAAATGGAACTTAATTTTCAATTAAAAAAGTTCGTGAAACAGGCTGTTATAGTCTTTTCGCACTGGGATTAAATTAACCGGCTTTATGCTCCATTAAAACGCTGATTGAATCCGATTTACTATACAAAATAAAAATGTTTAAACGAATACAAATCATGTTGAAAATGCAGAGTGCATACTGTGGGAGTATAACAGCTGATCGTCAATCGAGTAGGTGGCAGTGCGAAGGGCAAAAACTGGTTTCTCAATTACAATCTTATTGTACTAAATTAATTTGGCTGTGCGAAAAAGCTATAACACAAGTATAACGCTTAGAAAAAAGTACGTTTGTGGCCATATGTTCCAACTAGGAGCTATGGGAAAAACTTATTTAAAGAATGCTTGAAAATCAAACTTGTTCATCCTATATCATTGAGACAACTACTATTGTTGTGTTTACAAATTTTGACTATTAGCTTTAACTCGCCATTGCTGATATTTTGAGTTGGGTGCACCAAATAAACAGCCATGCCCACAAATAGGCGGATAATATTAGAAGAAAGTCTTATTTTTTCGGTTGCTGGTATATTTATGCGGCGTTGGATAAACCAAATACACATTTTACTCAAGGTCTTTAAGGTATTCCCGGGTTAAAAATATTAAGCTTCAAATATCACTACATTATATGGTATGTAGTTCAACAAGTTTTATAAAAAGGCGATATTACTAATTTTATGAAATGTTAAATGCTTGTAGCCCGGTTAAAGTGCTAAACACACAGAATTACGATTTGTCAATTAAAACAAAATATACTGTAAATATTAATAAGAAAATACATTTGAACTTCGATAACTCGAACTTCTATAAACCAAAGATCACCATAACTCGAACTCTTGAATAGACAATAGCAGTAAAATTTCATACAAATTACCTGCCATAACTCGAAGTCGCTCTAACTCGAAGTTTTTTTGTGGATTATGGTGATTCGAGTTAGGGAAGCTCAATTATATATTAAACACTATGAATTATTTAGAAGCCGTAAGCTCTGCTGGTTAGTGCTTTTGTAATAAGTTTAAAATAGTTTTTTGTTTTTATAATATGAACTCTTTTGTAAGGTGATTTAGAGTTAGCCACTGCTACAATGCAGTCTCCAACAACATAAAGAACTATTAAAAAGATTATAGGGGTGTCTTTCGTCACATAAAATTTAGCATAAATTATAGTGATGAGTGATACATTTAACTGCTTTCGTAATCACCGTACTTAAAAATTTCGAAATCGCAAATGAAATTGCTACTGTGGTCAAACTAGAATCACTGAACTGCTATAGCTAATGAGATCGAATCAGAATCACTGAACTGTTATTGATACTGTGCTCGTAGCAGAATCACAGATACTGTAATCAAACTCAAAGTATTGAACTGCCATTTTGATAGTAATTCACTGCTATTTACAAAAATTGATCAAAAATTAAACATAGTGAAAAAATCACCTGTAATGAAATATCGCTCATCACCATAGCTCGCAAATAAGACCGATTTCACACAGGCAATTCCTGTTGCGGCAATTCTTAGTTTTATAGGAGAGGGGGCGCCGAAGAGAGGAGAATTTCTCTCTCTCTCTCGCCTCTCTTGGTCGCCCCCTCTCCTGTAGAACTAAGAATTACCGCAACAGGAATTGCCTGTGTGAAACAGCTCTAACTGTCGACTGTTTTTCTTCTTGTGCTCTCGTTGCGAGCACAACCGAAAAAGTTCATATTTTTCTCGCTCTCGCTCTGAGCAAGAGGCTCTTGCTGTCTTCATTGACCGTTTTCACACAGGCAATTTTTGTCGCGGCAATTCTTAGTTTTATAGGAGAGGGGGCGACGAAGAGACGAGAATTTCTCTCTCTCTCGCTTCCCTTGGTCGCCCCCTCTCCTATAAAACTAAGAATTGCCGCGACAAAAATTACCCGTGTGAAAACGGTCTAGTATGTTTTCTGTTGAGCGCTTTTCGTTGAGCTCTTTGTATTTCGCTCTTTCAATGAGCAGTGCGTAAAGAGCGGAACGAGAAACGCTCGCACAAAGAGAGTCAGCAAAAGACCGATTGACCGAAAAACTCAACGCAAACGGTCTTCACATTTACTTTTGTTGTTGTAAAAAAGAAATAATATAATTTGTTTAATAGAACAATTTAATTTTATTTTCAAATATTTTTGTTAACAAGTTTCATTTAGATTCCATATTCCACATAACAAAACAAAACAGACGTTTAACGATTTTCTTGCCTATGCGTGTGAATGTATACCAATACATACGCAAAAGACTTTTTACTTCCCTGAACACGACAAAACGGTCTTGGAACAACCAGAACAAAGCAGAATAGGTAGAAAAAAACTGTTTCGCTCTGAGCGCGAGCGAGCTCATTCAAGAACTCATAAAACGGTTGCTCTCTGAGTCTTTTCGTAAAGAGTCAGGGAGAGACACTTATTTGCAGACAACGAGAAACGGTCGACAGTTATTTGCGAGCTCTGCTCATCACTTATAAATTATGAGTCTACTTAGCACATGTCGTCGGCGTATTAGAACTTTTTTCACTGAAGTCCGTTTAAACGGCTAGATCGAAGGTTTGTATGCAATTTTTTGTGTGTCTGCAACTGGATTCGAGTATGGTTTGTAGTCATCGTACGGATTAAGGATCATAGAGAAGTTGGAGTTATAAGTTATCATACAGTTTATTTTATAACTCTTGTGGTTTGTTTAGATTATTATACATATTTGAATTTAAGGTTATATGCGTAACATGAAAGACATTTTTAGAAAAATTGGAAAAAGGAACATTAGTTTTGTTTGGCAAACATGCAATTGTACCAAATTCAACACAACAATCAATTAATTTTTAACACCAAGCGTAATAGCAACTGCGCTACAAAACAATCATGATATATACCATATATATAAACAACATCCAAACAACAATTGCGTTTATATTAAAAAAATGACAAAATTAATGCATAAAATAATTTCACCGTCCGTCAGGTGCGTTAATGCTATAAGTATATATACATTCATAAATACATATGATAGAAAGTATTACGGTCGCACCATAACTTGTATTGTTTGTGCTACTGTAAATAATGCAAAATTTATGATTTTCTTTTTATAAAAAATTTGAGTAAGCAAATAACAAAAAAATCATTCTAAAATTCATTACAACAATATTCAACGGTTTTGAGTTCAAATAAACTACAAGTATTCAATGTATGCTCGAAACAAATATTTTCATTAAATACATATTGGCTAAATGAGCAACCGTCGCATTATTGCCACACCTACATACGTCTTTATACAGCCATTCACGTACATTTGTACTTTACTAGTATTGCGGTATTGCTTAAAGTATAACGCTTCCCTTTGTGCACTAAAATGGTTTTCAGTTGTACGAAAATGTTCGTTACAGTGTTAAGGATATGTACACTTATGGATAATAATAGATGCCACATTTTTTCTTGTTTATATTTAAAACAATTTTGTTTTAATTATACTATTTTTTTACGCAATTCAATCGAAATATAATAAAAATCTTTCATTCTGAATTTTAAAACTGAACATTTTTTCATAATTGGAAATCAGAATAATGGTTGTAAAATATTTTTTCCTAACTAAAAACAAAAAATCGAAGTTTGGGCCATGGGTTTTTAACAACCGGTGCACCCTCCATGGTTTTGCATTAGTTTTCCAATTCTATACGGCTTGAATTTTATTATTTTTTTGCGGGTTTCCAATGGGCTGGCATCTAATAGTCCCTTTGCATTCTGATACAATTAATCGAGTTTAGAACAGAAAACTAGGCCTTTACATACAGGCCACATTTTCATCCAGGAACCACCCAGATACCAGCATTGATGCGTGTTTCAAGCCGTTAATTTATTGATATCACCATCTCAGACGAATGTCATTTTCAAAACATGACAACTTAACAATGTTCAATATAATCCCTGTACTCAATGGCGGTCATTATGGCCTTTATCCAAAATAACGGACAAACACTTTGTCAGGAGAAACATCTCCACACCATTATGGTCCTTTCTTGCTATGAGAAGTATGAGGCGATCATCGATCAGGTCTGTTTCACTTCGACGTCCAGGGGTTTCTTTTTAGGTTTTTTGCTCTACAGCATTATTTATAAAGTTTACGATTGCTCTAACATACTGACACTGAATCTGTACGTTTTTCTTTCACTGTACTGCAGAGGCTTCTACGACCCATTCCAAACAATTTCTTCTTATCAATTTATAGTGTTCAAAAGCAGATAAAATTACAAATATTCCAGTGTTGCATTGATATGAAAAATCCTTCGAAATAAGCAAATATTTTTTAAATATTTTACTTACACCTATCTTATTGGCCAAGCAAATTTATTGAAACAATGACAACTTGTCTCCAAAATGCAAAATTGACCAATGAATGAATGCAAGTTCTTTAGAAAATACTCTACTATTTGGCATTCATCATAAAAATATAAAAGTATGAAAAAAAGTAACAGTTACAATAAAATTTGGAAAAACTAGTACCAACTAAACGCACACATGTTATTATTTTGGACAAGGACGAAATCCAAAGATTTACTGTAATATATTTTCTAAGCACGCTGTAAGGAAGTCTCTTGGCATTTCGCTCATAAAGCTGTTATCGCGTATAGCGTGAGAAGCGCATAAAGTGGTAGAATGAGATTATTACTTAGTACAGTATAATCCTAATTATCCAAACATCAATTACACGGGTCAACAAAAAAATATTTTTTTTTTGGGTTTCTGTTCTCGTGTTTGGATTCTGATTCTAGACATTGAAAAACACTTAAATATTAATCTTTAGTTCTTTAAGTTTGCTTTGGGCTGATATATATCGATAAGTATATTTTAGTTTATTTCATAAATCAAAGATGGCAGCACTTTGATTAACCCGAAAGTAAACAGTATTATTATTTGTAAGAGGCACAGTAGTGAATGTTAATGTTGATTAACCCGAAAGTAAACAGTATTATTATTTGTAAGAGGCACAGTAGTGAATGTTAACCTGTTTATTATAGCTGTAACAACAATATTAGTGTATTACTCAGTTAAAAATGGCATCAAGTCAGTGTAAAAATGATGCTGATTCATTCTATTTTATTTGCGGTGAATTTATTAAAGTTAGAAGTAAAACATTTGCTTTATCAACAAATTTGAAACTTTGCGAAGCCTATGAAGCCTATTTTAACCTAAAAGTCAGTAATCAAAATAATCTATAGTGAAATTGTAGAAAAAATATAAAAATCAGTCATTTCTGCTTGAAAATCGAAAAATTGCTCTAATTTCTACGAAAGCAAACTTTAACCGGAAAAAAAATTTTTTCCTTATTTTTGCCATAGGAGAAACTAAAATTTAACATGTAGATGTCAGACCCAAAAATCGTGTTGACCGGTGTTATCCGAACTCATTTGTCTCGGCTCTATTTGCCAATTTTAAAATGTTTTGACAACGCAACGAGACATTACACGATAAGTTTTGGGAATCGCAAACACTACAAATGGCATGTAATAAATTATTAAAATTAACTCTAACTACTTCTTCAATTGAACCATGTTATTGACAACTTGTTTTTATTTTTTTTGTACCGTTAACTTGCTTATTGTTGACTTTAAATAAATTATTTAAATGTTAACTGATATTTGGGATGGTTTGTATTTGTATTTTTATAGTCCGTTATTGAAAGGAAGACAGTTGGAAAGTTGTAGTATTTCATATGTTATTTCCAGTACAATTCATGCAATTAAACTGCTGGTTAAAAAATTTTACAACAAAAAAATAAATAATCTTAAGCTGTATTAAATGTTATTATTTGTTAAAAATACGCACAAATGTACAAAATATCTAAAAAATTGGCAATAAATATTGTATAACGCAAACAACCGCAATACATGCCAGGACCAAAAGTTTACCACCACTATAACAACAGCGCAACTTTGAACTCCCTAAATACATATGCAAATAGTATATATACTCTTATAACATCAATGCTAAACACTCACCTAGTAAATTTGCGAAATAAAAAAAAATTATATATACTATATATTTTTGTTTTTTTATTTACAGTTGAACTTCCATAACTCGAACTCTTGAATTGGCTTTAGTCAGTCACTCTAACTCGACGTTTGTTTTTTGGATTATGGAGATTCGAGTTAGCGAAGTTCAGCTGTACTATATATTTTTGTTTTTATAATAACTATATCGCTGCTGAGAACACTTTATTACTAAACAAGTATATATTTTGAAATCTTTACAAAATACACAACTCAACGAAAATGCAAACGCAAATGAAAAAAGCATATATTAACGAGAAAGCGTGACACAAGTGAACAAGGGAAAAATATATTGAAAACACACATATGCTAACGAATGAAACGAAACATTGAAAAAATTTTGACTCATACGGGCATAAAAGTGGTGCGGTGGTACACGGTAGTTGTTGCGGCCAGGAGGTACAGCTGTTGTCCTTACGGTTGAATTTCTGCTGTGCTTGGTGTATGCGTTTCCTTTGTCCCTATGTAATTTTCCTATCATTAGGCCATATTAAGCTAGACTGGCTGTTCTAGTGTTTGGCAACCTCTGCTTTTGCGCTATTATATTTGTATGTGTTTTTTTTTTGCTTGCAATTTCATATTTTTATTTTTCCTTCAACTTTAAATAATTCGTCCAGCATTCCATTGGAAAAATGTTTAAAAAAATTTATGAATTTTTACTGCGTTTAAGTTTGTTTACGCATTATTTTTCTTCTGCTTTTAATATTGTTTTGTAAACAGCTGTTCATTGGGCCCATATGACTTGAACGTTTAGTTGTACTCTTGTATTTTTAATACTTTGCACTAATTAACTATGTGTGTACATATATAATAATTCAAGTTACCAACTGCCGCCGTTATTCCTTTAAAGCCTTTTTAAGCTTGCCCATATATAAATATATACACATATATACATATATATGGGTTATGGACTATATGTACGTATTGTAATCTAGATTTACAATAGTTGTCGCATTCTTCTTTAACCGCCAACGTGCATATATGATTTATGTATGTAAGTGCGTGTACATATCTGACTATGGTCTGTGTTCTGTGTCTGTAGCTTTTAAGAGCGTCTCTCTAAATCGGCGAACACCAAATCATTGAGCATCATCTAAATTAGTTGTACTTATAAGTTCACATACGTTGGTGGCGCCTGTGGTGACAGTTGTTGTTGTCCACCGTTACCGGCGCCACTACTATTACCACCAGCTGCTGTTGGTGCCGCCGACATGACATTGCTGATGGCAGACGTTGGTTGTTGCAACATGTTGCCGGCGTTCGTATTGTTATTGTTTGCTTGGGAGGATTGATTGTTATTGACTTGACCAGCTGCTGCGGCGGCTGCAGCTGCAGCAACGGCAGCTTGATTGAGTAATTGTGCGGCGGCAGCATTTATAGAACCATGCCCACCGACACCAATAAGCCCACCATTCGCACTAACGCCACCACCGCCAGGAGACGCTAATAGATTGCTGTTGCTATTGGAACTGCCATTGCCGCAAGGCGTCGCTGCTGAATTGAGCATTTGCAGATGATTTGAAGAGGACGTCGACGAAGACGATGATGAGGAGGATGATGAATTGGGCATCATAATTGTACTGCCAATGCCAGAAACGACCGGTGTTAATATACCGCTGGTAAGGCCGAGGTTACCAACACTTACGCCGCCTACACCAACGCCTAGACCTGTATTTGACATTGTGCTTAAATTAGGGCTACCGTTACAGCCATGTGATGATAGTTTCGTTGATTTCCATTCAGTATTAATCATTTTTTATTAGCAATATTGTTTTTTTAATTACGTTTTAATTATCCAAAATAATTTCGTGGTTTGCAAGCGTAAGGAAACAAAGAAGAAGAGATTGGTTTTGTCTTGATAAATGTTTCTATATACTATTAAAGTAACGAATAAGTGTACTGTAAATGTAATGTACGCCAAACGAAAGTACGAAAAAACATAGCTACAAACACGCATACACACGCGTAACGGTTAGTACCCTGCAGTACGGCTGGTATGTATTGGTGAATTGCACTAGTGAATTCTTGTGTTACAAGTAACTAGAGAATTCACGACAACGAGGTAATGCAGAGAAGCAATAGTACATGAGAGAGATTGAGAGAGAAGAGAGTATGATCTTGAGAACGTTGTGCTCAATATGTACTCTCAGTAGAATATTAGCGACAAATAAGGGTGGGAATGCAATTTTGAGAGATCGAAGCAAAAATAACGCAGAGTAATAACGGCAGAGCATCTCGTACAGTAAGTACAAGTTGCAAATAATTATTGGATCATTATATTATTTACGTACAAGTTGGTCATTGAAAGCATGATTTACTGTAGTAGAAAGAAAGGCATCAGCGTTTTCTTTGTAATTCTGATATTTCATTTTTCGCATAATAGTTGTTCTCTGATTGTACAATTGATTTCGTGTCGCGGGTTCTAATACGTTTATTGTTTATTAAAAGTGTTATTAAAAGGTGAATAATTAAATGAAATAATAGTGAATAAAAACAAAGAAAACATAAACATTTTATATGTATATATGTATGCAAAAAAATGGATTGCCCTGCATAATGAAAAAGGTAAGAATTCCAACATTGCTGTATTATGAACGCATCCTTGTATGTACATTTATTTAAATTATTAACACCTTACTTATATGTATACTTGTTTCGAATTATTTTACTCATTTAAGATCAACACCAAATTTTAATGGAACTCTTAGAAATGTGGCTTGGGGATATAAGTGCAGTGATAAATATGGTATGTAATTTGAATACAATTTTAATATCAACTAGATTTCTTTTTAATTATTTTCTTTCTTTATCACATGTTCAACGAAGTCGCCTTTGAATCCAGCCGAAGTGCACAAAAATTTTGACGGATATTAACCGACTCTGTTGTTCAGATGGTAAATATAATTGTAAACAAAGAAATTTTAAATAAAAATTAATATTGTTAATTATATAAAAATTAAATAAAATTTGTGTTTAATTATGTTTGGAATAAACTAGCTAGGTTGAGAGGTAGTGAAGAAAGTAGTGAAATTTAACAGTCGGTAAGTTGTGAGGTAACTAATGATATATAGTCAGTGATATGTGGTGAAGTAGCTAGTGAAGTATAGGCGGTGAAATCACTCGTGAATAGTGTTAATCGGTTACCGCCAATGACATCGCCGTGTTAAATTCATGAGTGAATTGCATTGCCGGTATTATGGTGGGTAACCAGTGGTGGTTACCAGTAAGTAGTGAACTCATTAGTGTTTCACTAGTGAGCCGAACTGAAGGGTAGTGATGATACCCTGCAGTACGGCTGGTATGTATTGGTGAATTGCACTAGTGAATTCTTGTGTTACAAGTAACTAGAGAATTCACGACAACGAGGTAATGCAGAGAAGCAATAGTACATGAGAGAGATTGAGAGAGAAGAGAGTATGATCTTGAGAACGTTGTGCTCAATATGTACTCTCAGTAGAATATTAGCGACAAATAAGGGTGGGAATGCAATTTTGAGAGATCGAAGCAAAAATAACGCAGAGTAATAACGGCAGAGCATCTCGTACAGTAAGTACAAGTTGCAAATAATTATTGGATCATTATATTATTTACGTACAAGTTGGTCATTGAAAGCATGATTTACTGTAGTAGAAAGAAAGGCATCAGCGTTTTCTTTGTAATTCTGATATTTCATTTTTCGCATAATAGTTGTTCTCTGATTGTACAATTGATTTCGTGTCGCGGGTTCTAATACGTTTATTGTTTATTAAAAGTGTTATTAAAAGGTGAATAATTAAATGAAATAATAGTGAATAAAAACAAAGAAAACATAAACATTTTATATGTATATATGTATGCAAAAAAATGGATTGCCCTGCATAATGAAAAAGGTAAGAATTCCAACATTGCTGTATTATGAACGCATCCTTGTATGTACATTTATTTAAATTATTAACACCTTACTTATATGTATACTTGTTTCGAATTATTTTACTCATTTAAGATCAACACCAAATTTTAATGGAACTCTTAGAAATGTGGCTTGGGGATATAAGTGCAGTGATAAATATGGTATGTAATTTGAATACAATTTTAATATCAACTAGATTTCTTTTTAATTATTTTCTTTCTTTATCACATGTTCAACGAAGTCGCCTTTGAATCCAGCCGAAGTGCACAAAAATTTTGACGGATATTAACCGACTCTGTTGTTCAGATGGTAAATATAATTGTAAACAAAGAAATTTTAAATAAAAATTAATATTGTTAATTATATAAAAATTAAATAAAATTTGTGTTTAATTATGTTTGGAATAAACTAGCTAGGTTGAGAGGTAGTGAAGAAAGTAGTGAAATTTAACAGTCGGTAAGTTGTGAGGTAACTAATGATATATAGTCAGTGATATGTGGTGAAGTAGCTAGTGAAGTATAGGCGGTGAAATCACTCGTGAATAGTGTTAATCGGTTACCGCCAATGACATCGCCGTGTTAAATTCATGAGTGAATTGCATTGCCGGTATTATGGTGGGTAACCAGTGGTGGTTACCAGTAAGTAGTGAACTCATTAGTGTTTCACTAGTGAGCCGAACTGAAGGGTAATAGTATTAGTGTATGGGTACCATAGGCAATAAAATTATTTCAAATCGAGTACGAATGAAACTCGTGTATTTTTCTTAATCTTATTAAAATATTCTTTTTTTTTATAAGTTAAAAAAATACATTCAATTTTCATGTCAAACAATCAGCTGTCTTGTATTTTAATGTATTTTCGGAACTCTAAAGGGTATTCATAGCGTGTACGAAAAGTTAACTGTACTTAAATTATACATATATAATTCAAAATTATTATGTATTAGTAATATACATACATATGTGACGATTCCCTTTTACTGAAGCGTTAAGCCAGAGGATATAGAAATATTCAAAATATATAATACACACAACTGTGTTCAAAATAATAGCAGTGTCTTATTAAAATTTGAAATTTTTTTTTAAGTGAAATTTTTATACTTAACAAGTAAGGAAGGGCTAAGATCGGGTGTAACCGAACATTTTATACTCTCGCAATTTATTTATTTAACTTTATTTATATTATATAATACACAATTTGACCCACATATGCGTCATATATATTGTATAAAGTCCATTGAAAGTTAGAAACCATAATATTAGGTTGGAAGCACCGAGGTCCTCATGTTCGATATATGGGGCCTTGAAAACATATGGTCCGATTTCGGCGATTTTTAGAATGGGGCTGCCACACTATAAAGGTAGTATTTGTGCAAAGTTCTGCACCGATATCTTCACTAGTGCTTACTTTATATATTGTAAAGCGAGCGATTCAGATCGTCTTTAAAGTTTTGGTATATAGGAAGTAGGCGTGGTTGTGAAGCGATTTGGCCTATTTTCACAACATACCATTGGGATTTAAGGAAACTATTACAAACCAAGTTTCATTGAAATAGGTCGAGTAGTTCCTGAGATATGGTTTTTTACCCATAAGTGGGCGATGTCACGCCCATTTTCCATTTTGTAAAAAAATCTGAGTGCAGCTTCCATCGGCCATTTCTTATGTGAAATTTAGTGTTTCTGGCGTTTTTCGTTATTGAGTTAACTCACTTTTAGTAATTCTCAACCTAACCTTTGTATGGGAAGTGGGCATGGTTATTATCCGATTCCAACTAATTTCATGGTGTGTGGTGGGGTACGTAAAAGAACCGGCTGCAGAAAGTTTGGTATATATAGCTTTATTGGTTTGCGAGATATATAGAAATAACCGGGGCGGGGCCATGCCCACTTTCCCAAAAAAATTACATCCAAATATGCCCCTTCCTAGTGCGATCCTTTGTTCTAAATTTTACTTTTATAACTTTATTTATGGCTAAGTTATGACACTTTATGTGTTTTCGGTTTTCGCCATTTTGTGTGAGTGGCAATGGTCCGATTTTGCACATTTTCGAAAGCAACCCTCTCACGGTCCCAAGGAACATGTGTTCCAAATTTCATCAAGATATCTCAATGACGGACGGATGGACGGACGGACAGACAGATATTCGGGTTTTGACTTGTCTCGTCACCCTGATCATTTTGATATATATAACCCTATACCTAACTCTATCTAACTCGTTTAGTTTTATGGCTTACAAACAACCGTTATGTGAACAAAACTATAATACTCTCTTAGCAACTTTTGTTGCGAGAGTATAAAAACTTCCAGCTTTTTAATTTTTTCCATGCAAGAACAAATATTGGGAATCAGTCTCTAAATTGATATTTTTAACAGTTATCACATTCATGGTGTACCGTTATTTATTATTCGAAAATCATGTATTTGCTGTGATTTAAAATAGCAGTGCAAGGGGAATGGTCATATTATTTGAAATAATTTAATGGAAAAGCGATAATTTAAATTGAATTCATCGGTCTTTAAATTTTTGAAAACATATTTCTTTTGAGAATTTTCTAAAGAAGAAGAAGAATTAAATGTATTTTATCCCAGATTTTCTTCCCGGACTGTGAAATATTGCGGTGCCAAAGTCAGTTCTTCTCTTACTACTTTATAGGTCCATTATATTGGGCTAAAAAAACATGTCTGCCAAAATTTACGTTGGAATCATGGAGTCGACTATGCTACACAGCTGAAATCGAAAATGCCACAGTAAAGCGTCTATCAGCAACGCAACGACTCGAAGTATTCTAGCAATTTTCGGAAAATTGGTTCAATCATTTGACCTAATCCTAAATGAGAATCTTTGTCAGTGGTTAAAGATGGTCATGGAGTGTTGTGAAGAAAGTTTGGAAGGCCATACCGATCGAGAAATGCAAGCATTTGGTGGACTCCATGCCTTGGAGATCTTGGAAATATGCAGCGGAATTATGCAACAATAGCTACTCGACGAAGTATTAATTATTTAAACTTTATTTTGTTTTATTATGAAGAATAAATTGTTTTTGGCAGTGAAATGCTCAATACTGCTATTATAATCACAGATAAAATTTTAATTTCCACACTTTTTTATTAAAAAACTCTTTATGTTATTTTCTAAGGAAACCAGATCTCTTGTAAACTTGAATATGGGCACATTGAATGAATTTACAATGAAATATAATATAAGAGGGAAGCGAGACGCATTTGCAGACAAAAAAAGAAAGAGGCCGAAATGCGTGAGTACGAAGAGCTTGAGAAGCTGGCAGACAGAGGGAATGCTCGAAAATTTTATGAAAAAATGAAGCGACTTAACGAAGGTTTCAAGACCGGAGCATCCTCATGTAGAGACCAAGGTGGTAATCTGGTAACCGATGTCCAGGGCATACTGGGATTATGGAGGGAACACTTCTCCGACCTGCTGAATGGCAGTGAGAGTGCAACACCAGGAGATGGCGAACCCGATCCCCCAATCGATGACGATGGAACAGATGTTCCATTACCCGACCATGAAGAAATTCGAATAGCAATTACCCGCTTGAAGAACAGCAAAGCAGCGGGGGCCGATATATTACCGGCAGAACTATTCAAATACGGCGGCGAAGAACTGATAAGGTGCATGCATCAGCTTCTTTGCAGAATATGGTCGGAAGAAAGCATGCCTGACGATTGGAATCTCAGTGTGCTCTGCCCAATCCATAAAAAGGGAGATCCCACAATCTGCGCCAATTACCGTGGGATCAGCCTTCTAAATATCGCATACAAGGTTCTATCGAGCGTACTGTGTGAAAGACTAAAGCCCACCGTCAACAAACTGATTGGACCTTATCAGTGTGGCTTTAGACCTGGAAAATCGACAACTGACCAGATATTCACCATGCGCCAAATCTTGGAGAAGACCCGTGAAAAGAGGATCGACACACACCACCTTTTTGTCGATTTTAAAGCTGCTTTCGACAGCACGAAAAGGAGCTGCCTTTATGCCGCGATGTCTGAATTTGGTATCCCCGCAAAGCTAATACGGCTGTGTAAGTTGACGTTGAGCAACACCAAAAGCTCCGTCATGGTTGGGAAGGACCTCTCCGAGCCGTTCGATACCAAACGAGGTTTCAGACAAGGTGACTCACTATCGTGCGACTTCTTTAACCTGATGCTGGAAAAAATTATAAGAGCTGCAGAGCTAAACCGAGAAGGTACAATCTTCTACAAGAGTGTACAGCTTCTGGCGTACGCCGATGATATTGATATCATCGGAAGCAACAACCGCGCCGTTTGTTCTGCTTTTTCCCGCATGGATAAGGAGGCGAAGCGAATGGGTCTGGAGGTGAATGAGGACAAGACGAAATATCTCCTGTCATCAAACAAACAGTCGGCGCATTCGCGTCTTGGCTCCCACGTCACTGTTGACAGTCATAACTTCGAGGTCGTAGATAATTTCGTATACCTGGGAACCAGCATCAACAACACGAACAATGTCAGCTTCGAAATCCAGCGCAGAATAACTCTTGCCAACAGGTGCTACTTTGGACTGAGTAGGCAATTGAACAGTAAAGTCCTCTCTCGACGAACCAAAATCAAGCTCTACAAGTCACTTATCATTCCCGTCCTGCTTTACGGTGCAGAAGCTTGGACGATGTCAACATCAGATGAGACGACACTAGGAGTTTTCGAGAGGAAAATTTTGCGCAAGATTTATGGTCCTCAGAACATTGGCAACGGCGAATACCGCAGACGATGGAACGATGAGCTGTACGAGTTATACGACGACATTGACATAGTTCAGCGAATAAAAAGACAGCGGCTACGCTGGCTAGGTCATGTTGTCCGAATGGACGAAAACACTCCAGCCCTGAAAGTGTTCGATGCAGTACCCGCCGGAGGAAGCCGAGGAAGGGGAAGGCCTCCACTCCGTTGGAGGGACCAGGTGGAGAGCGACCTGGTTACACTTGGGATCTCCAACTGGCGCCGAACTGCAAAGGAGAGAGACAGGTGGCGCACTATCGTCGATTCGGCTATAACCGGCTAAACGGTTGCAACGCCAATCACATACATACATACAATTACATTATTGTTTTCTACTGAATAACTTCCTGGTTACACCACCGCTATTATTTCGAACACGGTTGTATGTATACGCCTGTAATAACTCCACTTCTTGTTTGCAATGTTCTAAGCTGCCTAATAGTACCAATAATGATCAAAATGCATTAACACCAATAACGCAGGCCAACACTCAATTTGCTTCTTTGAATTTATCAACTGATTCTAGTTAATTTGGGTGCGCTGAATTCGAATCTGTAATCAGTTTGTCTTTATCAGATCAAGTTTTCATGATATAGCTTTTTATACCCTCCACATAACTCATGACCTGAAAAATAATGGAGGGTATAAAAAAGCTATATCATGAAAACTATAGCTGATAGAGACAAACTGATTACAGATTTGAATTCAGCGCGCCCAAATATTTTTTTTTTTAATATTGTCGGGCTGTGTATTAGTTGAACTTAAACCCTTACGCTTCAATTAGAAAGCTAAATGTAAATATGAGTGAGCTTAAATTTATTTGAAACATTATTTTATACAAAGCTAGATTTCCCCCGTTGTCTGTCTAGTAAATTTCGACAGTATAAAATGTGCCTTTACACCCAAACTTAACACCATTCTTACTTGCGCTCTATATGAATATGCATTTCAAATTTAATTTGCATAAAATAATTTTCTATATTTTTTTATTGAAAATCTTAACCTTCTCGTATTAAGGAATCTAAAGCAGTTGTTGAAAGCATGAAAAAACAATTGAAATAACTGTAGTCAAAAACTCCTTAGATCCTAAGGAAATATAGTAAGTAAAGTACCATAAGTGGTAAAATGGGAGCTATGTGATTGTGTATATATTTTTTGTATATTGTATTTTGACTTTCGATAGTCTATTTAATTTATTACAAAACTCTATGAGTCTTGCATGCAAATATTTGCCAAACTTTAATGCTAAACAATATTTTTGTATGGTCGTATGTTGGCAATTGACAGTGTGTTGTTGTATATAAAATAAATTAAATTAGTTACATTATTTTCTTTTCAAATTTATTAAATTAATTGTATAATAAACGCAGCAACATGAATTTTGCCATTTTTTTAGTTTTTGCTAGCTGGTGTAAAAAGAGATTTTGTACTTAATTGTTGTTTGCATGTATGTTTAACTCAAGTGAAACAGAAAATATATGTAAAATAAAGGTGTACATGACTAGATTGTGCAGCAAAAGTGGAAATTCTTATTTGAAGTAAAATGGTACTTATGTATGTATGTAGGCCCATACACATGTACTACGTGAGTGCGTGATATTTTGTTTGTAAATGTTAAAATAGTTGAAATTAAACAACGTTCGGTTGCATACACGTGCCGCGTATTTGCATATTTTATGGTATTTTATGGTATATGGAGCAACGCAACATACAACAAATGAATAAACATAAAGCAACAAACTTAAACTTAACCAAATCGGCAGAATTTCTAAAAATTTCCAAAAAATATCTTAAAATTAAGTACGTTGTTCCGATCAATTGGGTAGTTATTATTTTGCATTACTCATTGCTATTTATTACTTAATTATAAAATTTAATATTTTTGTTCTAGTTTGTGCTATGCAGTACCGCATAGCTCAACTAATTGTTTCAAATGTATGTATATAGCTTAAAAGTGAGGTTTAAATATGTTCAGTGTTTTGTAGAAATCTGCTAAAATACGTTGGAATCACCTGAATATAGGTATATCTTAGTATAAATATTCGTGAGTGTTAGTTGTTATCCAATAGTTTTCTAACACATAAGTGCACATATTAGCCTACTGCAAAGACAATTATTGATTCAATACTTCATGTGGAAAGCTCGTTTATTACAGTAGAAATACAGGTGAATATTCCTACGTCTATAGTTAGATATAAGTAGCTATGCCAATACCCGACACTGACGCAGTACGCATCGATTGCCCACTCAAAAGATAAGAAAGCGGCGGGCGCCGATGTATTGCCGGCCGAGATATTCAAATACGGCGGCGAAATACTGATTTTTCTTATGATCGGACGAAAGCATGCCCGACGAGGAACTTAGGCAACATTTGCACAATCCACAAAAAGGGAGACCCCACAATCGGTACCAATTATCGTGGGATAAGTCTCCGTAATATCGCATATAAGGCGCTATCGAGCGTACAGCGGGAAAGACTAAAGCCCACGGTCATCAAACTATTAAGAACTTATCAGTGTGGTTTTAGATCCACCATGGAATAGATATTCACCATGCGTAAATTCTTGGAAATATCCCGTGAAAAGAGTATCGACAAACATACTCACCTTTTCATCAATTTTAAGGCTGTATTCGATAGCACGAAAAGGAGCTACATCTTTGTCGCTATGTCTGACTATGGTATCCGTGCAAAGCTTATACGGTTATGTAAACTGATGTTGAATAATAACAGAAGCACAGTTAGAGGATTGGTACTAAACGATGTTGCAGTCAGAGCGACACTTTATCGTGGATTTCTTAAATTTGTTGCTGAAGAAAACATTAAGAGCCTTAGAGCTAAATAGATAGTGTACAATTTTTTACGAATGTGTACAATTGCTGACGTATGCACTATATATAAGGATATGAATATATTAAAATAACGGATAACTGAGGCTGCGATGAGAGTTTTTCTCCGGACACTTTAAGAAATCTAACTCCGTATCTTGCTCTAAAACCCTGGAGTCCTCCGTCACTAGCATTGAAACCGGAGTCGTTTTCTTTAAGTGGGGAATATAATTAATTTGCCTTTTCTTACCAACTTACGGGATTACCAAATTTACTGCATCCAACTTACGGGAAAATTTCTCACACGCATTCGAATGAATCAAAAATAAAGATTATTTCCCATAGATGGTCAGGGTTCCAATAGGTATATCTTAATGCTTATGTATTTATATGCAAACAATTAAATTAAATTAAAGTTGTTTTATTTATAAAATTAAAAGAGTATTTGTTGACGTTATATGAATGTGATGTTGTATGTGTATAAGCTGTATACTAAAAATCAATATGCACGTATTTTAAAAAAAGGAGAAAACTGCCAATAGCTCTCCTTCCAAGGAATGAAGTTATCACACAGCCACACTTTGAGAAACGATTCAGAATAGATCTGAGCAATAAGAGCTATCCAGCAGCACTAGAACACTAACGTTAAGCTCTCTTAACGCGGCAGTGTTAGATAGTACATTGTGCTAATAAGAGAGGGCACAATAGACCATCGGACTTTATGTCGAATTCATATGTACATAGCATAAGTCGATATGTGAGCCTTAATTAAAAGAAATGAAAAAGCCTAGTAGACGGTGAATAAAGATGTATTATATTTGGAAATGAAGACAAATAACTACTTTTTGTTTGAGAATTTATTGTTATGTGGTTTCTCAAAATTTATTTTCATACCTACAAATGTGTATGCTGCTGAGAATCTAGTTAATAACTTCACTCATAAACTACATGTGAAAGCATACAAAGTGTGTTTAATACGTAATTGAGATGTTTTTCATATTTGCATTAGACATATTTATTTTTTTTCTTCAATTCAATAACTATAGTTCCCTACCTTATGTACTACCACTTTCCTTTACAAACTTATAAGAGAGTATCTGCTATTAAATTAGTACATTCTGCTTCAACAGCTTGTTAGGTTTGAAGTCATTAAATTAAAGTGAAAGAATGGCACAGTGTTCATTCATACCTTCGACACTGTACCACAATTAGAAAACTCTGAACTCTGAAAATAATTAACTGAACAACATGCTAATCTTTATGGTAACTGAACTGAATTTGTGCACGTCAATATACTTGAATCAGCTCTTAGTATAAATATCGGGTGATTCGGGTGATCTAAGTAGAGGTACTTTTTTCAAAAGCCTTTCACGATCACGTGTTAGTTGTGTCAAGCTGTCATTTTCTTTTTGTTCAGTATTGTTCGGCATTTCCTTTTGAAAAAAATTACGCCTATGCTGTTCAGACAAATCGTCCAACTTTATTACGAAAATCCACGTATTGTTCACACGCTTCGTTCAACTTATGGTCAACATAATCGGCCTACTGATCGTTCAGTATTGGATAATATTCGACCGAATACCACGTCCAGCACGCAGTGATGAAAATCTAGCAGCCGTAGCTGAGAGTGTACACGAAGACCGTGGAGAGTCGATTCGCAGCAAACACGAACTGACATATAGAAGGACTTGGCGCATATAAAGACTAGATCTTAAATTTAAAGTTTATCTTAACAGTTTGTGCAAGAACTGAAGCCGCTCGATCTTCTCAGCCAACATCGCTTCGGACTACGAGCTTTAGAAAAGTTCCAAGAAGATCCGATGTTTTCCAGCCAAGAGGTCCATTTCTGGCACAATAGGTAAATAAGCAAAACTGCCTCATTTGGTATGAACAGCAACCTGAAGAAATGCAAAAGTTGACATTTCATCCAGAAAAAACAACGGTTTGGTGCGGTTTGTGGGGCGGTGAAATCATTCCACACACTTCGGTGAGCAGATAGTTTCACGTTTTGGGCGTTTTGGGTTTTTTGGTAAAGTCTATGTGAAGCAAAATGAAAATGCCACGCGTGTCATTTGCCAGTTACCAATCGAAATGCTCGAACGAGTCATCGAAAATTGGACTCAGCGGATGGACCAAGTGAGACGTAGCCGCGACCAAAATTTAATCTTTAAAAAATAAATGCCAAAGAATATTCTTTCGAATGTTAATAAACTTGCCACATTAAATTTGAATTTTCTTTGTTTTTTTTTTCTAAAAAAAAGTAGGGAACTCCGAAATGGATCACATTTTAATAGTGTGTCGCCGTGCTGACACAGCGTTTGTGTCTCGACTCAATACTTCCGCTAGGTGTCTACATTAGTATTTAAAAAAATAAAATTGACAAAATGAAGAGCTTCATTTTATCCCATTATATGTACAGTGAAACCTCTCTTGGATGCACACTCACCGTCGAGCGATTTTTGCACGCCTGTCATTTGTTCTTGTTGCATGAAAAAATGTCCGCTCAAGTGAGGTGTCCGCTAGGAGAGGTTGCTCTGTATATGTACCACAAAAAATTGTGTAATTTGTATGCAGGTGTAATGCTTATTGATTATATTGGTAGTTTTGTAAAGATAATTGAAATGAATACTGAAAGTCCTGTATACATACCTGCAAGGCTTACACCACTGATTCTGCTGATCTAAACCAAATCGAGCACGGCACTTTTTCATATTATTACCTATATGTAGTATAAGTATTTTAAGAATAAATACAAAAAATAGAAAATATTAAATAAAACTTTCAAAAATGTTATGTAGATCAAATAAAGCATATGAACAGTACAGTGTTCAATAGTTCATCACCACTGAAAGATGGTATATATGTATATGTAAGATTATATACAGCTGTTTGTACATACCGAATTGCACAAGTACTTACGCGTATAACGAATTCATGAATAAATTTAATTTAATTTAAGTAATATTCAATAGGAGAAAATGATAAATAGCGCTTAAATCTTAACGAATCAAAAAAAGTGTTAAACATGTTATATTTAATGATACACATACATACATACGTATAAAAGTAATAGTTTGAAATGAAAATTAAGTGTTAACGTAGGAGCTAGCAAGTTTGAATACTGCAACTACGTACATACGTATATGTTTACAATACATAAATAATAAATAATTGTTGGCTACAAACATGCTACGTATATGTATAAAAGAAAATACTAGTATTAGTACTTAATATTAGCACATACTACTACATTTTCATCGTTTAGCTAAAATTAAATGATACTTCATTAATTGATAAATAATACAACTTTTACAATTCACTTGTACCTGCGCGATGCAATGAATTGAATAACTTCGTTAGCATTGATACCGAAATGGGGCAAAAATTTTGAGCAAAGCATAATTTCCGAATCGAGTCTAATATTTATTTGAAAATTACTGAAAATTATTGAAAATTAGTTGAGTTGCGCGAGCACGGAGAGACAGCAGACATTTTGTTAACAGAAATATTTTCTTTGTTTTCATTCCTTTATCATTACACCTAGCTGAATTTCAGCTGCAACTTGTACCACTTTGATTGTACTACAGCTGTCAACAGTTCACTTCAATTCATGCTTATGTGGTAATTTAAGTCAAATAAAATTCCAAACAAAACTAACAAGCCGCAAGGTTGCCAACCCTACGCTTTATGCGTACTTATTTGCTGACATTATTTTTCAATAGTATAAAACGCCATTTTTTAATTGTTGTATCAAAGCAAAATACATATGTATGTACATATTGTCGTTTTTGTTTTTTATATTTTTATTTTTTAAGTAAATTGAAAGTGAAATTGTTATTAATTTGCTAACCTCCACCACCAGCATCGTTGGTGTCTTGCTTTCGCTTCCGTTTTTTCCCCCGTGACGTATTCGTGCGGGAGCTCCAATCTGGATACATTTGCATGTGTAATTGACGCTCCCGTCTAGCTAATTCATAATATTTGGCTTGCTCCTCACGGCCTAATGCGTGCCACTATTTTATGATTTTTTTTTGGTATTTGCATCGTATTATTATTACATTTGAGTGTTGGTGTGTAATGCAATTCAATTTTTAAAGGATATGAGTAATTGCAGTAGCCACATAAATAGGAATAAAGATAAAAAATTTATGTGTTAATAAAAAAGCAAATTATAATTGTTTTATAGACGTAATTTGCGTTATTTGTTACTTTTGTTTTCTTTTTTATTTCATATTTAGAGTTTTTAAATTTAAAACTTTTTTTTTTAATTTTTAAGTTTTGATTTTTGAATTGTTTATTTCTTTTTGATATTTTACAAGTGGCGGGAGGAATTCCCAAAAACTGTGCCTCATTATAGTACGAGTACACTATGCAAGTTTTCATTAAGTCTTTTTTCTTTATGCTAGTTTAGGTATGCTGCGCGTCAATGTACTTGTACAACATTTTCAATGCAGTGTTAGTAAAAAACAACGAAAAAAATTATTAACATGATAGTAAATTGTATGAACGCAAATATTTTTGTTGCAAATGTTCAAAATTTTAACGTGGTTTTCTGTGCTATAATTGATTGAATTTGCCAAACAAATTCGAAAGTTACAGATAGTTAGAAAGTAACCTTTAACCTTGTTCTTCTTTTAAAAACTGTGTTTTGAAAGTCAGTGAGCAAACTTACTCGCGAATGGCTGAACCTATTTGAGACTCACAGTTTGGCACATGCTTCTGTACTATATTTTCTACCAATTAGTCGAAGCTTTTTTATAACCGATAGAAATTATGTTTTTTTATACAAAATTTAAGGCCAAAATTATGGCAAAAATCGATTTTATTTTTTGAGAAACCGTGTCTTTTTAAATTATTTTTTTGCCGATCAATTACAAGATTATTCATTACTTTAACGAAATTCGTTTGGATTTTCCATTTCAGTTGAACCACTTCAGAATTATAGTGGTCACCGCAAAACGCCTTTTTTGTTGGGGCGCCTGACGCACTGCTGTAGCAGCTTCAAATCCCGTTATTTTTACAAACAAAAAATTATGCAATACTCTTCAAAGTTACAATGATATGTGTACAAATTCTGAGAATAATATGGTTAGAAGTTTTCTTAGGAAAAATCTGTGAAACACCGCTTTTTTTAGTGCTCCTAACTAGTTGTAACCCCTTAATATAATCATACAGTGAGAATTTTTCGAAGGCGTAGGCGATTACGTATTCCCTGCGTGGATATCGGCTACGATTTCAGTACGAGCTAACATTAAATTTTGTTTGTAATTCCGATTGGCACTTCGACAAAATCACACCTTAAAGCGCCATCTCGTCTTTCTCTTTGAAAGCGACACGGAGTCGGTTCTACGTTTCTCACGCACAGCTGGAAAAGCTAATTGTTTCAAAATTTGTAAGTACAGACGGACAAAACTCTTAAATAAACCCAAACGTAGAAAAGCAAAAGCAAAACAATTGTTAAACCAAAAACCCGAGCAGTTACTCAAGTAACGCGTGCGATTTACGAAATGTTTTGATTTCACACATATGTACCGATGTGTGCTGTAACACCCTAAATAATTGTTCTTGACAACCGCTAAAAATTTAGCATTGTTTCTTTTCGTTTTCTCAACTGCCTGTTGTAAGTACATTATGGTCCAAACTGACGGCCATGAAAAAAATAATTTCAAAAACTAGTTCCACAAAAAAAAGGAGTGTTTGTTGTAATATGAGATAATTTTAAAAATTTAAACACTTTCGGTATATTAAAATAATTAATATTTCATTGAATAGCTTTGATTTTTTAACAGCGCTCCAGCCGGCAGGGCAACGTTCATCATACTTTTAAAATGTCCATATCTACCAGTGACAAATATCTAAAATTGGTTGGATTCCGTTAGGCTACAATTTTTTTTAGTTATCGGATTTTCATTGAAGTTGAGGTCAGACCGAATAGTCCAGCGCATAACCTCAACAGTTGAGATTCAACTGCGATCAAGAGAAATTGGCAAACTCTACTATGTGAAAAGCTACCAGATAACACGGCAGAAGTGAGATTGCCAAGAGACAACTGTCATCTGAAAGCATGATCGACGTAGGTGAACTCTTGCAATGCCTATATGATGATCTAGATAGGAACTTGGTAAGTTCAAAGCGCGTTGAGAGGATATACCGTGATGAAAAACCGCAGAAGTTATGTGTAAAACGTTAGATCAGAAGTACACGAGAATTCTATTGAGGTATACCCACTGGTCGACATACCCACTGCTCACAGTCTGGTGGCGGCGCACGCCCCTAAGATGGGGTGACAGATCGAGATGACTACAGGAAATGTCAAGAGCAAGGTATCAGAGAAAGAATGGAGCATCTTTGAAATTCTGTGTGACGGCACTCCATCTGGTAACGTAAAGGAGCAAAACTCGTCTATTTGTTGATTTTTGGCCTACCAGACTAATCATACTTAACCTAAGGTATTTGCTAAAATTTGAGCAGATCATGCTTCGATTTCTCGGAGCTCATTATAATTTTATTTTTTATAATTTTCAATTTTACCTTACATTAGTACTAGATTAATTTTCGAGTTTTGTTAATACTTTTTGGGTTATAATCTATTTTTTAAATGAAATTTCTAGCACTCTTATTTTTTTGTACAAAGCTCTACTAAAATAACGACCAATGCAATAAGAATCTCTTTGTTATGTAGCCAAATATATTTTACATATTGGTACTCCTATTATTTTGTGGATAACTGTATGTACTTAAAAGTGGAGGAAAATTAAGTCGAATTTATATGCTCGGCAAATGTTTCGTGATATTCCGGACAATAATGGACAGTCGAAAGCACGTTCCTAAGCACACATATTTTTGAGTGACATTTTGGCGAACATTTGTCCCTTTGCAAGTACTTAATTTATTGTGTTAATGTCAGCGTTTAATGGTAAAGTTTCCACTGTTTACAAATGCATGCAGAGTTGTTAATAAGCTGAACAAATATTCGAAAATCAATATGTATAAGGTTAATGTACTAATTTTAATTTTGGTACATTAATTTAGTTGGAAAAAATATTTCTACCAATCTTTACTACCAATTCAAAGCAATTTAGCATTATGACAAACTTAACTATTTGGTAATGAATAACTAATCAAATAAAATAACTTAATTAAAATAAATAAATCAATAACAAAATGAAGGCGGCTAACTAGTTATAACTATTTGACTTTTATACATTAGTTTACTGATTGTGTTTGGATTATGTCGCTGCTATTGTACAGTAAGTTGTACGAGACAATGGATACAGTTAGTAAATATTAATTGCTTGGGTGATCCAAGTAGCGGTACTTTTTATAATAATATTCGACCGAATAGACCACGTTCTGCACGTAGTGCGGAAAATCTAGTAGCCATAGCTGAGAGTGTATACGAAGACCGTGCAGAGTCGATCGGCGCCGTTCGCGACAACTCGGACTGACGTATTGCAACGACTTGGCGCATTTTACGTCGAGATCTTAAATTGAAGGCTTTCAAAACCTACCTATCTACCCAAGCGACAACGCTTCGCTCCAAAGAAGCGAAAATATACGATGTTTACGAGCCGGATACTGTTCAACTATGAGGCCCATTTCTGGCTCAATGAGTATGTAAACAAACAAAATTGCAGCATTCGGGACGAAGAGCAACCTGAAGAAAATAACAGTTTGTTATGGATTGTGGGACAGTGGAATTATCGGTATATATTTCTTAAAAAATGATGCCGGTGAGAACAGACCATTTAATGACTGAAATTGAAGCTCGTGATCTCCCACACTGATTTTCAACAAGACGGCGCCACTTCCCACACATCGCATCAAACAATAGATTTATTGAACGAACACGTCGGTGAGTAGATAATTTCTCATTTTGAGCCGGTCGATTGGCCACCAAGATCGTGTGATATCATAAAGTCATACGCCACTTACCAGTCGAAATACTCGAACGGGTCATCGACAATTCGACTCAACGGATGAACCATCTGAGACGTAGTCACAGCCAACATTTGAAAGAGATAATCTTGAAAAAATAAATGCCAAAGCACGTGCTTTCGAATGATAATAAACATTCGCTATTAATTTTGAATTTTCTTTGCTTTTTCCTTAAAAAAAGTAGGGAACCTCGAAATGGATTACCATTTAGAAGATTGTAGTAATTAATATAGCGACATCTTTACTTTGGAGTTCTGCGGGCTAACAAATTTATCAACGACACTCTTTGTAAGATCCCAAATATATAGCGTTTTTATGTGAGTACCATATATACTGGATATTTGTGTTGGAGACAGTGCCGAATACTTAAGCGCCCACTACTTTGAGTTGATGAAATGAACTACTGGTATCATGGTTAGTGGATATAATAAAAATATATGTGTAACGTCTAAATAAATAAATGAAAGTCCTGAGAAACTATTGTTAATACAACGCAAATGATCAAATATGTAAGTAAGTATTTTAGTGCAAGTAAAGTAGTAAAATTAGTGCAAGAATTGCAAACAAAAAATGTATATAGTATGTATGTTCTTATACTATATTACTATTACTAGATATTTGGTTTGTATTGAGAAATAAATTGTATTTGTTTATTTTAATACCTCCCGAATCCGCGGGTGATCGGTCTTTTTTACGTTTTTTCTTTTTCGAAACATAGCCGTAGTTATCCCGTGCGCTCCACCCTGGATATAATTCCATATGTAATTGGCGCTCTTGCCGCGCCTTTTCGTAATATTTACTTTGCTCTTCGCGGCTAAGCTCATGCCACTATTTTTACCGAATTGTGAGAGAGTATGTTGGTAGTGTTGATACGCCCATTGTAGGTAATAATGCGTTCGATCGTTGTAATTATTATGGTATTTCATGGTGTTAGATGTGATATATGTGTGGATCCAACCAAAGCCAAATTTCGTCGAATACATTTTGGAACAGAAAATAAAAGCAAAAAACGAAAACAAAAAATCGTTTCAATTTTGATATATTAATTTATTTGCTTGTGGAATTTTGAAAATAAAAACATTTGATGAATGGGATACTTAATACTTGTTTCAAACGAAAAAAAAGCTATATTTATATATATGTGTACGTCGGCACACACACACACATCATTGCCAAGTATATTTGTATATATGTACATGTTTGTGTGTGAGAGGGAATGTGCTGTGCTGCTGGAGTGAGTGTACGCGTTTATTTAACTACTAAACGTTTCTTTCTCCCACATACGTACGTTAGCCGGTTATTGTTATTTACTTATTTTAATTTTTTATACTTCTATTGTTATTTTTTAACAGTCTCTGTAGTCGTATATTTCTATACAGCATATGAAAATTCCTTCGCTTCATTTTTTAATTCAAATTATTTAGTTTAATCATCAAAAATATATATTTTCCGATTTTGGTTTGTTCAAGTGTCCAATAAATATAAAAGAAAAAACAAAGTTGCAAAACAAAACGTCTATTTTACTTGACTTTCAAACAAAATACTTCGCCCATACTGAGCAGTACAAGTAATATATAAATGACATTTAAATATGTACTTATAACAAAAAATAATGTTTCCCTTAAGTTGGCTGTAGCATTTTATTAAACAAAATATTTGTTTATATGTTGTTAACTACTGGCAATCGCAAACATTTTATGCAATTCACAGGCTAACTTACTTATATTTTAACAAACTCAAGTTTTTCTACAACTAGATGAAAAGGCTTCAGCACTAAATTGCATTTGATAAAGTCTTATGCGACTTGAGATATTCGACTTTTTCTAGGTGAAGAAGGGCCATTTTAGGAAGCATATGATTTTTGAAAATGTGCCCAGTAAAAATCAACGTAGTATTACCCTAGACAAACTGACTTCGAATGAGCTAGCCAAATGCTGGACAACAACCAGTACTTGCGTAGTAGCGAGGCCCTTCTAGCCCGCGGTGATTCGAAAACGGTGCTTCCAGCTGCTGTCGTTTAGAAAAGCTCAACACGTAGCAATCCTTTAAATGCTTACTGCTCAATGTTCAATAGGCATATATGCGGTGAGGCTAGGATACAAGCCAGACGCTAGTTGCCAAAGTAGCTTAGAAGAAGGCAAAAAGAAATCATCCAAGCACTTCCTCCTACAATGTCCAGCATTCACCAGACTAAGGTCAAAACACCTCGGAAGGCACATCTTGAGCGAACCCAGCGAAGTGACTGTAATCGACATTACCTGACTTAAGAACTTCATAACAGAGTACAACCGCTTTGTCGAATCATAGGGATCTTGGTGATTCATCAGCAGTATTCGGGTATCACAAAGGACAGTCGATGCTGTCAAAGTGAGATTTTCTCTAGATGCGGAATTCTACGCCTCGACCTAACCTAACCTACCTTGTGACGTAAGTTAATAAGCGCGAATGAGCAAGGTGTGTCCTTTTTTGACATCAGTTGAAATTAGAGCTCAAATTTCGTTCAGAACTGACTTGAGATGAGCCATATCCAATGTCTCGGGTGATCTGCCCAGTGCCCGAACTTAAGCTCCATTGGGATTATTAAGAGGACAGTTTCGACGTGAAAACCATCGAATAAAGCTTCATTGTGGTGTGTTATAAATGTCGAAATGGGCAAAATTACTCCAGATCACTGTAACACACTGATCCGTACAAAGAACAAACACAGCAGGTATATAATATTGCCAAAAGGGTTCTCAACAAAATACTAGAGTATTTACGTCGTAGAGTATTAAAATCGTTCTAACTATTTTCTGTGCTAGACTGTGTCTATATGTAGTGCACTATATAGTTTAATATATCCCTGCTAAATAATCGCATTGTGTATGCATTTTGTGTTGCCATTGCCATTCATGTATTTCACTCGTTTAAAATAAATCTTGCATAAAAATTTCAGCGCTAAACGTGGTTCATAGTAAGTAAGATATATTTTTCATAATATGCACCATAAGTAGTTTAGAAGAAGCTGACATATTGTATTGAAGACTAAAAGACGTCTAGTATCTTGAAACTCCATGTTTTATGATAGGATTGAGGCACAAATACGCTTCAAAATAATTATTTTGTTAAGTAGACCATTGATAAATTAGGTTACAATAAAAACAAAATGCGAATTTACTCGCTTTACATAATTATTAAATGAAATTTTATTATAGCATTTATTTATTTAATTTTATTGACTTTATTTGGAATTTCAATTTAGACTTAATATCTTAGTTCAGGTTATGAAAACATTGATAAATGCTTTGCGCTTAGACATGTGTAAGTTCCAGTAGCTACCAGTTAATTAGATTCTTGAAATTAAAGCTTAATCACGCTTTTCGTTATTCCGTATGCAAGATTTAAGCCGAGAGTGAAACTTATTTCTTTTTATATTATATTATATTATTTTTTATTTTATTTGATTTTATTTTAAAAGAAATACTCGTATATAGTATAATATAAGTATAGTTTGATAAAGTTTTGTTTTGTACTTGTCGGACTTACCCTTCTACCAAGTATTTGATTTATTGCCGCCGATTCTTTTAATGTGCACTCGGCAACCACTTTGGCCCGCATCTCCTTCATATAGAGCATGAACGCATTCAGTGGCTTCTTGATATGCGGTTTCTTCTTCTCATTCGAATTGTCTTTGCACTCATTTCCCTGCTGATTAGCCGTTGAGATTTTACTATCCAAGTTTCTATAAATAAAAAGTGCAATGCATATTGCAAATATAATTAATTAAATGATTTGGTATGGCGACAATTCGGTTTATATATGTGTATGTAAATGTAAAGAAATTAAACTGAGTTAGGAATACAGAAACGTATTGGTAGTACCAAGAGTTGATGCTGGGTTTCCAGCACTGTGTATAAAGTTCTTACCAACATTAGGACTTTAAAATAATGTTTCACTACCATAACTGTAACTGCTCTGATCAAGGCCATTTAATACATAATATATTGATCAATATATTATAGAGAAGGTACAATCTTCTACAAGAGTGTACAGCTCCTGGCGTACGCCGATGATATTGATATCATCGGAAGCAACAACCGCGCCGTTTGTTCTGCTTTTTCCCGCATGGATAAGGAGGCGAAGTGAATGGGTCTGGAGGTGAATGAGGACAAGACGAAATATCTCCTGTCATCAAGCAAACGGTCGATGCATTCGCGTCTTGGCTCCCACGTCACTGTTGACAGTCATAACTTCGAGGTCGTAGATAATTTCGTATACCTGGGAACCAGCATCAACAACACGAACAATGTCAGCCTCGAAATCCAGCGCAGAATAACTCTTGCCAACAGGTGCTACTTTGGACTGAGTAAGCAATTGAACAGTAAAGTCCTCTCTCGACGAACCAAAATCAAGCTCTACAACTTGCTTATCATTCCCGTCCTGCTTTACGGTGCAGAAGCTTGGACGATGTCAACATCAGATGAGACACTAGGAGTTTTCGAGAGGAAAATTTTGCGCAAGATTTATGGTCCTCAGAACATTGGCAACGGCGAATACCGCAGACGATGGAACGATGAGCTGTACGAGTTATACGACGACATTGACATAGTTCAGCGAATAAAAAGACAGCGGCTACGCCATGTTGTCCGAATGGACGAAAACGCTCCAGCCCTGAAAGTGTTCGATGCAGTACCCGCCGGAGGAAGCCGAGGAAGGGGAAAGCCTCCACTCCGTTGGAGGGACCAGGTGGAGAGCGACCTGGTAACACTTGGAATCTCCAACTGGCGCCGAACTGCGAAGGAGAGAGAGAAGTGGCGCACTATCGTCGATTCGGGTATAACCGGCTAAACGGTTGCAACGCCAATCACATACATATTGATCAAAAGACCTATAGAGTTTTAATATAAATTGAGTCCATCACAACTTTTAGTGTGGCTTACATTCTATTTGGGCCATTCGAGAATTCAGTCGTTATAACGGGTGATCCGACGATTTGGGTGATACCGTTATACTTTTTCCTGCGGGGATATATACAGTGTAAAGTCTATGCGGACATTCCCTCTTTGATGCAGGTCTTGGAGCAAAACAACACTCGTGTCATAAGCCAGTTACCAGCCGAAATGCTCGAACATGTCATCAAAAAATTGTACTCAACGGATGGACCAACTGAGACGAATGTTCTTTCGCATTAAATTTGAAATTTCTGTGCTCTTTTCATTAAAAAGTAGGGAACCTCGAAATGCATCCCCCTTTAGATAGATTATTCTTAAATAAGACTTTGTTTCGACAGAAATGTTTTTGTTTTTAGCTGATCTCATCTCTCTTATAAAGGAAACTCTTAGGAAAAATTTAAATGGAGCAGTTATTGTGCGCTAACAAAGAAACAGAACTGTATACAAATCAAATGCGTATTTTTTGTAATTAACTATGAAAATATACATATGTATAAGGAAAGCATTACGTTTGCTTGACTTTTCTGCTGATGCTTAAATCGTACGGTCCATCTGGTGCAGATGCGGCGGCTGCAGCAGCAGTAGCATTCATTACGGCGGCAGCCGTTAATGCGTTAAAGCGTGCCTTAAAAATGTCAGTGAAAGCGCGCTCTTGCAAAGCCACCACTGCTGCTGCTGCAGTTGACTCGCAGTTGCTATTAGCTGCTGGACTATGGAGCCCATATAAACTACCGCTACCGCTAGCACCGTTGTTGTCATTATTACTGCTGCTACAACTACTAAACGCTACTTGCTGCTGTTGTGGCTGATGTAGCGTATACTGTTGTTGTTGTTTCTTTTTGCTACCAATATTTGCACCAACCACTGCAGGGGCAGCTGTTGCTTCCGACGTTGTCTGCATAACCTGCAGCGTTTCAAGTATATTTGTCTCCAACTTTTTGCCCATATTGATATCGCTAGTGTTGCTGTTGCTGTTGGCGACATCACTGCCGTTGTTGTTGCTATAGCGTTGTCTAAGCTTGCTTGCTGTCGATTCATGATGACGCGCATTGCGTTGATTTTTACCAAAATTGGTAATACTTGTGTTTAAGGGCGGCGTCGGTGTAGTAGTGGGCGTGGACGTTGGCGTCAGCACGGTAGGTGAGTTGAGCATTGGCGAGCCAAGACGTAATAGCTGCATAGCTTTTTTCTCGCCAGTGTCATCCTTTATTACGGCAGCTGCATGCGCATCATTGCCGGCACTTGTTAGGATTGTTGCATCGACTGATGGCGTACGTTCAGCGTTTTCATGATTATTTTCGCAATTATTTCCTTCAAGTTCAGCTGCTTGTGCTGTGTTGGCAATATTTTCACCGGCCATTGTATTAGTTGCATTGGCGGAACCTTGCATATGCGCTTGCACGCTTAAAGCGGCACACTCCAATATGATTTCGGCAGCCGAAAGCGTGTCATCATTAACGTGCAGCCCTCGATTATCTGGATGCCAAAAGCAGATGGGTGATGACGCCTCAAGCGGTCGCTGCGGTTTCATAAAGGACGGCAACTCTTGATTACCACACTTAACATGCGCACCACCTTCAACGTCATAGTCCACACCAGCATTATTGCCGCACTTGTTAGCGCTGTAAATCGTGCTGTCATACGCATCAGCATTGCATAGCGTCTCTACGTTTGACTGTGTCGTAGGCTCATTAACATCAACATTATTGCTGCATACCGTCTTCACGTAGCGCTCAATGTACGTCTCTATGCCCAACAAAGTCTCTCGTGTATCTGAATCAACAGCCGGCTGCTCAAATTCACTATCGCTCAATTCGCTTTTACCGCTTACCAGACGCTCCGTTTTAACGTAAGTTGTCGCCGGCAGTGGCTGCAATTCGATCGCGACCGCCATTGCGGCAATCACTGCCGCACGCGTTACATTATTATCCACACACCAAGCGGGTGTATATGTGGCATGCTTTTGACGCAGATACTTGAATGCGCTTGTGTCCATGCGCCGCATCGTGCGCTCGTAATAAAGCTTTGCGGTCGCGCATTGCCGCCTAAGTAGACGCAGCTGCGTCTGCGTGGAATCAATTAGTGTTTTCGTTTGTGCCACATGCTCGCGCACGCGTGGCACGATGTGCGACGTAAGTTTGTCCTTTATAGTTACATTGGGTTGCGTGAGCGCAACAAACTGCTGGCTTAGCTCCAAATACTTGTCTAATTGTAGTTGCGCTTGCGTGAGCGCCGTCTCTTGTGCAGATAAGAGTTCAGTGCCGCTGGCATGCCGGTGCGTTATTAGATGGCGACTACATTTGTCAGCGCCGCTGTTATCGGTGGGCAAATCGGTTGCAGGCATACATTGGTACGCGTTGCTTAGTACTTTATCAAACGCTAAATTCGTGTCAACAGTGGCGCTATTGACATGCGACAAATGATTGCGATTATTATTACTATCGTTTGTTGTGGATTGTGTACAGCTAGCAGGCGAGTGTGGCTTTGAGATGCTGGGCGCATAGTCTAACATGTGGATATCGCGTTCACGCAATTGCTCAGTCAGCGCTGGCACATTTGCACGCAATAGACGGGAATAGAGAAATTGTGTGGCTAATAAGTGATTTGTTGATTGTTGCTGTTGCTGCGATGACTCTACTATCTCTTGGTGTTGTTCATGGTGTGCTGTCGATTCGTGTTTGGAGTTCAAATAGATTGGTTCCTTACATTCACCAGTTGAGTCGCCTATCAGAAATGTGGGTACCTCGAAAGTGGGCTGTTTTGAAATCGCATTGTAGTTGTTATTGTTTTTCGTATTATCAATGACGGGCATGAGCGGCAGCGACAGCGGTAACGGCAGTGGCAGCGACAGCGATAATGGTAGAGGTAATTGGAAAGGAAATGGTAATGACAGTGGCGATGCCATCGACAACTTATTGATGTGTAGTGGATCCTTCTGCAAAGCAGGTGCTATTTCAACATTATTTACAGCCGCTGTGTGTAGTTGTGTTTGCTGTTGTATGTGTTGAAAGTCTTGTTGACGCAATAGTATTTCGGTTAACAAATTAAGTGCGGCGTTCGATACTTGCGGCTGTTTGGCGGACTCAGCAGTGCGTGTACTTGGTACACTTACATCAAATTCAGGTTTTTCTTTTGCGGCAACAGCTAACATTTCACCATTACTATACGTCAAACGGTTGTCCGTTTTGTTGTTGTGGCCGCCAGCGTCTCCGGCATCACTTACCGCGCTTGTTGTTGTTGCATAACATTTTGGTATCACAAGATCTGTAGCGAAGAGTTTAGCAAGCAGTTGACTCTCTTTTTCGTACAGAAAGGTTGAACTGCTGACGGGCAGCATGCAATCATTAGGCGGTTGCAAATTCGCTTGTGCGAAATGCTCAACCGCAGTCGATGTAATATGCTGCTGCAGCGCTACAACGCTTGGACGTGGGGGCAAATGCTTGAACATGCTCTGCGACAAACCGCCATTGAGTAGTACATCAAGCGCCTGTGTATTTGTGCGCGCGTCATTATTTTGAGCGTTAGCGTTTCCCGTTGCAGCACTGCGCTTAACATCGGTAATATTAAGCGTTGAATTTGTGTCGTCTTTAAGTTTACTATTCACCGTCAGTTGCGCTGATTTGTCGCTTTCATTTGTCGTTTCTTTGTCAGCTGGCAGCTCATGCATTGGCGAAGTCAGCAATTGATAGATTTTGGTATCGTGGCTTTGAGTAGCGTTCGGAATCGAAGAATTGCTTAGCTTGTCTGCGTTATGAACGCTATTCTCTGCATACATGTGTTCAAGCTCAGCGCCCCCGGCTGCTGGTAATGATTGTCGGCGTTCCGGTGTTGCTGCTATTTGTTTACTGGCATCAGGCGTAGGGTGCATATCCAATAGAATTGGGACTGTGGGGTTTGAGGTATCAATGGTAGGGTTCGCTTGTTCAACACTATTGCAGTTTTGATGCTTGCATTTGTGCTGCTGCTCCTCTAACTTAATACTTGAGTTACTAATTTCAACGTTGTTATCAGCTTTGTTGCTATCAACTGTAAATGTCTGTGCGGTCATATGCAGGGGATCAGCGCAGCAACGTTCCAAAGGAGCTATAGCTGAAACCTGTAGCGTGTTTGTTGTAGTGGCGTCTGGTGCATGATGTTGTATTGGTGATGGTGGCAGGACAACAGCAGCTGTATACGCTGTAGCTTTTACCAGCTTTTCCACACTTAATTGCTGTTGTAATATCGACGACGACGACATGCGACTAGTTGTACGTGTTTAATGTTCTATTACATGAACACACGGCAATTTGATGGTGCAATACTTATTGAACTGATAGTGTTTGTAGTGCGTATATGAAAGGCAAATCTTTGTGTACCACTATATGTGCGTTAATATATAAAGTTTTTCTTTGCTTTTGCAGCTGTAGATGTGACTGAGGCATAGTTGCACCTAAGCACATATTATTATTAATTAGTATTAGTTTATGATTTTCGCACGTCAGCAGTACAAGGTGTTAACTACAAACAGACAGATTTTGAGCATTGAATGTTAACTTTATACAAAATATGCACGGAAAACAAGCACACTTGCCTCGGTTAAACGAAAATATACTTGCTGTTCAATGCTGCTGCTTCACACATATGTACATACATATATACATACACACTAGGCAAGAACGCTGCTAATACATATCAACCACTTGTAAAAATAAAAAAAATAAAACGAAATAATAAATAAATTTAAATTTATAAATATTACAATCCTTGAAGGAGAAGCAGCACATTTAGATTACACACAACACTAGGATTGCAACAGTGTTGACGTTTCAAATGTCAATATATACAAGCAAAAGTCAGTAAACACGATACTAACTAATCACCTTCATAGTAATTATGTACAGTTATGTGAAAAATAATAAGGACAGGGATGTATAAAAAGTAAGGCATGGACATTTTTTGCCAGTTAAGTGCATTTTTTAACACTCATTATTTATAAACAAGTAAGGAAATGCTAAGGCAACCGAACATTTTCTACTATCGCAATTTATTTCTATAGTTTAATGTTTGCGGTAGAACATGTGAACATTATCTAGTCTGACAAAACAAATGTAAGCTTTTTTAGTACTGAACAAGGTATTCATCATATAAGAAATCCAAACAATAATGTTTAAAGCTCTAAATACACGGTAAAGACCGCTAAATGTGGTGGTGGAAAAATTATGGTTTGGGGATCGTTTACAGAACAATATAAAAGCAACCGGTTATGTTGCGATACTCTAAATACGTATGATACACAGAACTCGGTAGATAAAATGACACTTAAGTGGATATTTCGTCAAGACAACGACCCAAAACACACGGCTAAGTGTACAAAATAGTGGTTTGGGATCAGCAACTTCATTATGTGCTTAAAGAACAATGATGAATTGTCAGGTTTCCAATGATTAAAAGGATTCGGACTGCCGAAACCAAGTTTACTCTATGCCGAAGCTATATCGTTGCAATTTAAACAACCATGGATTTTCAAAAAAACATATTAAACTGATTTAAAATTAATACTAACACAATTGAAGGAAATTTCGTTCCTTTTTCTTATTTATTATTGCAACTTTTTTTGTAAAACTAGACGTGTCCTTATTATTTACCAAATGCTAAAAACGGCAAATTATAAAAAACAAAAAAAGTACAAGAATTTTAATTAAATCTGGATAAAACTAAAAAAAAACATTTGATTTGAATATGTTGCCAAGAAATTTGTTGAGTTAATTATCTTTGACTCCCTCATTCTGGATGCCCATTAACTTCATAAAATGTAGGCCACAATTCTTATTATATTTTACATAACTGTACGTATATGACGTATGTATATGTATTTGTAGTACTTATCAAACTTTCATAAAAGTATGTACATATGTTAAGGAAATGAAAGCAGAGTTTCAGCAATTTATGTTACTTCAAAATAAGCATTAAAGCAAAAATTCCAATTTTAGAAATTTATTCCACCTTATTGTAAATTTCATGTGAGCTACATTCCTAATGAAAAAACTCACACATGGTTTGTAACAAAAAATTCACATGGGAAAAATCGCACATCTTCGAAAATTTTCCTTTATTGTAAATGAAAGTTTGTTCATGTGAAGCAGTTAAATTTGTTTACAAAATCAATATACAATATTAACAACTTTTTTAATATAATATGAACTAAGGTCTACGTATATTAAGTTGCCATTTGGCTATATAAAACCAAAGTTAAACTAAGCGCAAGTGGATGCTATAAAGGTATCTATTTATGTTCGCTCCCAATAATAAACCATTATGTGTCATTGTCCCATTAAAAATTTTTATTGGATGCTAGCTGCAGAATCCCTTGAATCTCACTGCGAATTTGCGGATTTAGAAGTAAAAAACTTATGCAGACGAGTCCTAATATGTATTTAGGGTTATTCTGAGTTCAAAAAGGACTGTAGACTATAAGGTCTAAGGGTATTCCTTCTGTTGTGGGGAACAGGTTTTGGTAGAAAATTCAAATACAGCTCTCAAAGGAAATAAGAAAAAAGTGCATGCATTTGAATAGTGACACAATTCCCTCGATATAATGGGACCACCATCGATATCGATTGGAGAAAAGAACAAGATTGCTACCCAAATCCATATGTCATACACACGAAATTCATGATACGAATTTTTCTTTCGAGTGGAAATAAAAATTCCTGCTTTGGAATGCTTTATTCACATGAAATTTACAATCATGCTGATTGTGTTTTAAGTATCCAAACAAATTTGCTATTATTTTTCAAGTTTTGTCTCCGCTTTTTTCTTCTTGACAAATAATTAATATTTCATACTAAATATAAATTTAAATAAATATGTTAATATTGTTTTGGGTAAGTGAGAGATTTTGTGATTTCTGCGCATTACATGGCGGGCAACTCTCCTATCAATCATTGAGAAAGGCAAACCAAAGAGTACTTGCACACACCTAATGGGAAACATTTGTTTGCTACAAAAAGCAGGTTTAAACACAAAAATTAAAATAGTTCAAAAATAAATTAAATTTATGATGCACGTCTTTCAAAAATATAAATGTGACTGCCGCAGTTATTTTCTATGTTTCAACAATAACAATATGCCAAATAAGTTAAAAATAATATCATACGATTTAATTGTTTAGGTGGGTTTCAGTGTTTTTTTTTTAATTTTTTTATCACATATTTACATATTTAAATTGCATTTTGTGAAATTTTCATTTAAAAATTCAGAAAACTCAGCTGTTGGTACCACAACTCCATTGACATCTCAAAAAAAAGCACTTGCCGCGAACAGCATAACTAATTATTGTTTTAACAAAATTTAATAAACCGAAAATATTTCAGAAACAGAAAATATTATATTATTTAACAGAAAATAATAATATTTGTATTTTTGATAGATTTTTAACAACAAAACACACTTTTTTGTACAAACTTTCGCCATATATTGACTCGAAAAAAATAGTTGCAATACAAAAAAATATATATATATATATATTTCGTGCATTAAGTAAAAAATGTACTTTCAAAGATGTCTGGAAAATTTGAACAAAATCGCTTCTTAACTTGTCGAGATATCGTGACCAACGACTTGAAAAATTGACTTTTTAGATAAACACCTGTAAGGTTACATCTATCTCTTTATACGCTGATCGAGTTAATAATATTTGATATTTAATTAATTTTTGTTTAATATTTCAAACATATTAAACTATTTAATGAGACAATTTTTTTTTTTTGAAATCTTGAAACCCACCTTATCACTGAACTCATTTTAAACATACAATCAGTAAAATATTATAATTATTTTTTTTTTTTATTTTTTTAAATTGTATTAAAAACAAATAACAATAAGATATTAATGAAGTGATTTAACTAAAATGATTTTTTTATGCAAGAATTTGCCGCACAAAACCACCAATTTCCTGACGGGTAGCTTTGCTTTGCTTTGTAGTATCTCAGCAATTTCACAGATAGATATAACGCTTTTGTGCTCATTATAAATTGCTACTAAGTTTTCCATCATTAAAATTACATACATATACATATGTACAATAGCTTTCGGCAATAATGAGCATTATATATGTATATAAAGATGCACTTCCCTAATTCAAATCACCATAATCCACAAAAAAACTACGAGTTAGAGCCAATTCGAGTTATGGCAGGTAATTTGTATGAATTTTGATTGCTATTGCCAATTCAAGAGTGCGACTTATGGAGAACTTTGACTTATAGGAGTCCGATATTTTCCTTAGTTCATTAATTTACACTCAAGTACATAACAATATTGGCACAATTAGCTATTATAGAGCGCAGCTAATCAATAATAAGCAGTTTGTATTGTATATTGTGTAAACATTGAAACATGCATATGCAAATGATAGGCGCAGAAAAGTATGCTGCAAAATTGCTATACACATACACTTGTATGGAGCATATACATATATTATTTAATGCAATTACAGTTGAGTTGTACGCGACAATAACAAAAACAAAACTAACAACAAATTTCACACATAACACAAAATCACTGGAAAATTGCGTTGGATTGCACTTTGCGGGAAGATTTCACTGCATGTGACGTTGGTTTTACTGTTTTTTTTTTTAATTTTATGATGCTTTTTGTTCAGAATATTGTTTAGTAAATTTAGCTTTTGCTGCAGTGTGTATACTGTCTTAAGTTTCGCTTGTTCTGTTGCATTGCTTTTATATTGTAAACTGTCAATACTTTTCACTGTCTTAATTGTTCATTTTGATTTGTTTTCACTTTGCAAGAACTGCGAAAAAAATTAATTACATTCTACACTTATCGCGCTATGCAACAACTCGGTCACATACACATGCGCATGCATACACGTGTGTATACACATGCACGTACTCGTTCTTAGGTTTTCAGCGTTTTTTTTTTTTACTTTTATTTTAATTTTTTTCGAAGCAAGCAGTTTCGGCATTTCCTTCTGCTTTTCAGTGTTTGTTACTATACTTTTTCCTTTGGAGATTTTGGCAAATTTTTTTTCTTAGCAATACATGCATTTTATTTCGCACACTCACGCCCGTTGCACGGCCAGCATGCGGCCACATACAAGTTTATTGCGACTATATCAAGGCGCGCGACATACACACGGTGTTGGCATTAAAAACAGTACATATTTTTCGGCGCTCACCACTCGCTATGCGAATGTTGTTTCGGCACTACTTTTCACACACTTTCGCCTTGTGTTGTACTAGGTTTGACAGCTAGGCTGCTGCATTCGATTACTGTTACACTCGCTCGCTCAGTTGTAACGCAATTGTTGTCGCACATTTTAACTTTTCCACTTTTCCTTAAACGCAATAAATGACAATTACATTAAATTTCGGCCTGCGCCTGCCCGCTTACACCACGGCAAAAACCGTAACGAGCAATGTTAACGATTGTCTGTCAGTATGCACACAAACGTCGTTAAACTATTTTGGCAATAAAACATTTGAGTAGCAGGAAAATTTTATCATCTCTTCGTAACTCTTTTCTCAGCGTACAGCAACATGTCAGCATACACATAATTAATTCCACACACATCAATCAAGCTTTCATTATTGTAAACACACAGTATACACAAAATACAATCCATTCAACGCAGAAGCAACAGCTATAATTTTGCATAAGGTTGCCAGATAACAAGAACACACAATACTAAATGAAGCTGCTTTGAACTTAAAATTTATGCTGTCACGGTGTTTGATAACATTATATGGCAAAATCGACTTTTTTCTGTGTATTGACTGAAACTGATTTTTCCGGGAGCTTGAGACATAAGTAAAATAATTGCATACACCGATTTTCGAAGTTAACCTCCAAAATCGAAATATTTGGTTTCGCAGTTCGAAAAATTGCTTTTTAGAATAATAGTTATTAAAAAAAAATCTACATTTACCACTTAATTTAATGGTATATAAAATGTTTCTCTCAAGCTGATATGACCTATACCTAAGGTGTTCAGTACTTTTCGATAAATAATATTTGTATTATTCCAACTTTGACTCATAATAGATTCATGGTTTTGTTTGGTTGTACACAACACCTTTCATATATGGAAGTAATAGGCAAAATATATTTAAAAATTTGTGTAGAAATTTCACATAGGTAATTGACCATTATTTCTATTAGTGGTTGACATTTATGTTTACAGCTTATAAAATTCATCCGCGTATGTCCATATAATACTAATAAAAGGTTAACTAAATGTGGGGTCACTAATAATTTGATACTGTTAAAAGCAGATTTGAGGCCTTTTATGCCATCTAAGAACTATGGGCAAATATATACAGTTGAACTAACTTCCATAATCCGAACTTCTATAACTCGAACTCTTGAATTGCTAATAGCAGTCAAATTTCGTACAAATTACCTGCCATAACTCGAAGTCGCTCTAACGCGAAGTTTTTTTTGTGGATTATGGTGATTCAAGTAAGTGAGTTCAAATGTATATATAAAAGCAGTGACATATATTGAAAGCATCATCATGAAAAATAATTAATTTAAACACATTCTAACACTAGTATTTGTAAGCAGGAGATGAACAAGAGTTTTGGGTAGCTTTCCCTTTTTATCCTTAAGAAATAAAAATAGCAGTTAGCGCAAACCGGTGGTATAACCGTTTGTTGACTCGCACCGTAATAACGCTAAAACAGAGTTGCACAATGAGTGATGTTTTGAACTAGTTGTTTGCGAAGTGATATATATATATATACATTATTAGCTTGCTCAGCGAGATTTAATGATTGTACGAAATGCAAGAAAAAATATGCACAAAGACCTCCGTTATGGGTGTAATATTATGACAGCTGAATCAGGATTGCAATTATTTTGACACGATTTGTTGAATGTTCTGTTGTTGTAAAATATTCCAATCCATGTAAGAGCTTTGCAAGTTCAAAATAATCCCTCTATTGAGTTAGGTTAAATTGAAAGGCAGACCCTCGTGACAGGTGTAAGTAGCCAAGAAAATGCTGCATTAACCAATAATTTTGACATTGACAAATTCTATCAGCTGTTGGATACTCAAGTAAAATTATTCTTATTGAAAATTTTATATTTCGCTTTAAAAAATTATGTGGCAACGTTTGGTTAGAGTATGTATTAGTTTGCATTTTATTCATACACGCATACATACATAGAGATAAAAAAGCAATGTACAATTCGAAGTATGAATTTTAAATTTTAAATTTTTTTAGCTTGCAATTATTATACATATTTTATACATAATCTTTTGATTGATTTGATTTATTTACGAATATTTAGCAAAAACGCAATGAGACAAAGCTTTTCCCTACAGACACACGAGCTAGCCGTCTCGGGTGGCACGAATGCCTGCGAAACTAAAAATTTACGCGATTACCAAACGCATAAGTGTTTAGCAAGTAAAATTCATACTAAGGCTTCCGAACTGTTCATTTCGACTTACATACATATATATTACTTCGAATTAGCTTAGGTTGAGAAGCATGCTATAGCTATGGCTTACATCCCTATTATATTTAATAAGCTGCAAAGACCATGTCAAGGATAATTGGGATATCCTGTATATCGCGCCCTCTAACGGTGGGTAGGCAGCATAATTTTACGATATTGCCAACTGTTTGAGCAAACGATTTAAAAACATGATTAACCAACATAACAGTTATAAGAAGCAACCATTGGATAAGGAATAGTGAAAGCAAAGTAGGCATAAGAAGTGCAATATGAAGGGAATTTTGCACTATTTAACATTACTTTTGCAGGGACATTATTAATTTGTTCTAAAGATTTAACTTGGTGCAAGAAAAAATGTCGTCCAAGGAAGTAGTCCGCCTAAAAGAGCTGTCCGTTGGGAGAGGTTTCACTGTATATAAATACTACTGTGCTAAATAGTACATTCAATTAAACAAATAGATGCATACAAAACCAATACGAAAATATATGTTGAACTAAGTACATGCTTTTGTTGCATAAACCTAACAAATAATATTTTTATTTTCATTGCTTAAAACAGAAACATTATTTCAACAGAAATCAAAAACTTAGTGTCGGTATTTTCCGGAACTCTACGAAAACACCGAAAATGTCATTCATTCCTGTTATGCATGTTGATTGCGCTCCGAAACGGTTAATTCTAACAGTGCGCAGGTCCGTGGTTATCTTCCCCTGTTTTACCTTGAGCTAGCGCTCAAATGCACAAAAAGAGGACACACATATATATAAGTATTGAGAAAGCAGTTGAAATATATGGTAGCTGGTTGAAAGGGGAGGGAATACAACGGTATTTACCCACAACTGTTACAAGCTTTTATTTAGCCATTCCTTATATACATACGTAAGTGTAGAGTGTGCTGTGCGCGTGAAGGAGAAAGGACTAGTGATCATCGGGTGGTGGACTGTGCGATGGTTTCAAAACAAGTATGGCGAATGTTCGTATAGTTAAATACAAAAGGATAAGAAGTAAAAGATGTGGGGTGGACAGAGTAAAAGTAAAACATTAATTTTAATTACAAATTAAAATCGAAAATTACAGGATAAGTTTTTAAACCATACGAAATTGAAAGTAGTTGAATATTTCAAAAATGTATGCGTTATTTAGTAGTTGGTCAGCACACAGAATTTTTGACGGGGACACTTTATAACCAAGATTATATAGCTCTTCTAAGATAGTTTACATATTACTCGATATATGCAGAATCGTATGCTCGAAAAACTTAATATTAGATACTATATGCGAGCAAGTAATGACACGCTCTTACCCATTTTTTGGCCATTATCAAAAAAACCTTTGGCAGATTAGTTGCGTAGCTCTGGCAAAGATGCAACTGTAAATATTGTAATTCATGTCCATTTTATTACAATATAATTGATTTTAAAATTTTGGCACTATTCGGACTCGTAAATCACAAAATATGCTACAAGTTCAATGTTTATCACGCGATCCACGACCCATTTTCTGGATTACAAAATATTTAAATATTTTGTGATATGGATCGTGATCCATCAATATAAATAAATAAATCGATACAGGAAATATCACCATAAATACTGGACGCGTAGCAGGCGCCTATTAGACGAACACCTCCGGACATTTGTCATGCGCCAAGTTAAATTTTTAGAACAAATAGCCCTCTCTTCAGGCATACAGAAATCGCTCGACAGTGAGCCTTCTTGTGTCTGAGTGAAGCCTTCTTGTTCTGACAAAGCAGGTGCTTACAACAACTAGCAAATTTATGTTCACAGACAGCCAAGCGGCTTTAAAATCAGTCAAGTCTTTAAAGGTTTCTACGAAGTTGGTGAAGGCACGTTTTGGGACTGTTAGTAGAACTAGCTTTCTATTTCACGTCAAATGTGCAAAGGATTCCAGGACACAACGATATTCCAGGTAACTGTGAAGCAGTTGGACTTGCCAGTTTGGGCACCACGTTACAATTAGAATCCGAAAAAGAGGGCATATGCGTGCCGTTGGTACTAATCTAATAGAGTTGGCTGAGTCTCAGTGGAAACAATCCAGCACTTGCTCAACAAGCAGACAACGTGGCCTGCATGGAATATGGACAACACTTGAAGTTTAAAAGGAACAATATAGTCACACCGGTAGGAGTTCTAAAACGACAATGTTTGCTTCGTGGACTTGCCTGCAGTTTGGGGATACCATACAATTACTGCAGAAGCTGTCAAGAAATAGAAGAAGCAGAAACTGTAGAATATCTTCTGCAGTGTACTTCTCAAGGCTTTAAACAGGAAAATTATGGCAATTAACGGTCGCGGTTTCCTGTGATAATTTCATCAAGACCACTGAGATAGCAACATTTATTTAGAAAATCATTGACGGCTTCACATTCACTTTTCAAACACCCTTCGACCGCAGTTGGTCTGTGATCTCCAGTATACAATTTTTATATTTTATATATGTATATACTTATCATGCGGAGGAGGATGGGATCATGTGTAGAAGTTCACGTAAGTGAGGAAAGTTTTTGATTGTCATTCACTTTGGAGTGGCCAGAAACGATTCTTCTCCACATGATTCAAGCAGCTCACGACTTCCGGTTCTAGACCAAGTATCCTCTTGGTAGCTAACAAACATCAGTTTGAAGGCGATCCCGCTTTTACGGTTGTGCGTAGGGCTTGGGACCCACCACATAAAAACGAAGTACCAATGAAAAACCGAAAAAGAAAGCTTCGGATGAGAAACCCCCCTTTTGATGACGACCACTGCAAACGTTTTAAGGATAATGATTAAAGGGCATGCACCTGGAATGTCCGGACCCTTAATTGGGAAGGTGCCTCTGCCCAGCTGGTTGATGTCCTCATACGACTAAAGGCTGACATCACCGCCATCCAAGAAGTGCGATGGGCGGGACATGGACGGAAGAAGGTAGGTCGTTGTGATATCTACTACAGCGGCCATATAAAGGAGCGCAAATCTGGTGTTGGATTTGTGGTGGGAGAGAGACTCCGTCGCCGAGTCCTTGCATTCACCCCGGTGGATTAAGTCTAGCCACAATACGCATAAAAACGAGGTTCTTCAACATATCGCTTATTTGCGCCCACGCCCCAACGGAAGAGAAGGACGATGTGACCAAAGATGCTTTCTATGAGGGCCAGGACGCACCTATGAGCGTTGCCCCCGCCACGATGTCAAAATCGTGCTGGCGATTTTAACGCCAGGGTGGGTAAAGAAGGGGTTTTTGGCACAACAGTTCGTCAGCCTCCATGACGAAACATCGCCAAACGGCCTGAGGCTGATCGACTTCGCTGGGGCCCGAAATATGGTCGTCTGTAGTACCAGATTCCTGCATAAGAAAATACATCAAGCTACTTGACTGTCTCCTGATCGAAACACGCGTAACCAAATCGATCACGTTGTGATAGACGGAAGACATGTCTCCAGTGTTTTAGACGTGCGTACGCTCCCAGGACCAAATATAGACTCGGACCATTATCTGGTTGCAGCGAAGATACGCACCCGCCTCTGTGCAGCAAAGAACGCCCGTCAACAAACACAAGGAAGGTTCGACGTCGAAAAGCTGCAAACGCAACAGACAGCCACGAAATACTCTACTCGACTTGCACTCCTGCTCTCTGAGAGCACTCATCAGCATCTCGGTATAAGGGAACTGTGGGACGGCATCTAAAACTCACTGCGTATCGCTGCAACCGAAACCATTGGCTTTCGGAAAAGTCAAAAAACAGCTGATACGATGAGGAATGTCGTCTCGCAGCGGAGAGAAAACAGACTGCCTACCTCGCAACGTTGCAAACGACCACAAGCGAGGGAAGCGAGACGCATCTGCAGACAAAAAAGAAAGAAGCCGAAATGTGTGAGTATGGAGAGCTTGAGAAGCTGGCAGACAGAGGAAATGCTCGAAAATTGTATGAAAAAATTAAGCGACTTAACGAAGGTTTTAAGACCGGAGCATCCTCATGTAGAGACCAAGGTGGTAATCTGGTAACCGATGTTCAGGGCATACTGGGATTATGGAGGGAACACTTCTCCGAACTGCTGAATGGCAGTGAAAGTACAACACCAGGATATGGCGAACCCGATTCCCCAATCGATGACGATGGAATAGGTGTACCATTACCCGATCATTAAGAAATTCGAATAGCAATAACCCGCGTGAAGAACAACAAAGCGGCAGGGGCCGATAGATTACCGGCTGAGTTATTCAAATACGGCGGCGAAGAACTGATAAGGTGCATGCATCAGCTTCTTTCCAAAATATGGTCGGAAGAAAGCATGCCTGACGATTGGAATCTTAGTGTGCTCTGCCAAATCCTTAAAAAGGGAGACCCCACAAACTGTGCCAATTACCGTGGGATAAGACTCCTAAATATCGCCTATAAGGTTCTATCGAGCGTACTGTGTGAAAGACTTAAGCCCACCGTCAACAAACTGATTGGACCTTATCAGTGTGGCTTTAGACCTGGAAATTCCACCATGGACCAGATATTCACCATGCGTCAAATCTTGGAGAAGACCCGTGAAAAGAGGATCGACACACACCACCTTTTTGTCGATTTTAAAGCTGCTTTCGACAGCTTGAAAAGGAGCTGCCTTTATGCCGCGATGTCTGAATTTGGTATCCCCGCAAAACTAATACGGCTGTGAAAGTTGACGTTGAGCAACACCAAAAGCTCCGTCATGATTGGGAAGGACCTCTCCGAGCCGTTTGATACCAAACGAGGTTTCAGACAAGGTGACTCACTATCGTGCGACTTCTTTAACCTGATGCTGGAAAAAATTATAAGAGCTGCATAGCTAAATAGAGAAGGTACAATCTTCTACAAGAGCGTACAGCTGCTGGCGTACGCCGATGATATTGATATCATTGGAAGCAACAACCGCGCCGTTTGTTCTGCTTTTTCCCGCATGGATAAGGAGGCGAAGTGAATGGGTCTGAAGGTGAATGAGGACAAGACGAAATATCTCCTGTCATCAAGCAAACAGTCGGCGCATTCGCGTCTTGGCTCCCACGTCACTGTTGACAGTCATAACTTCGAATTTGTAAATAATTTCGTATACCTGGGAACCAGTATCAACAACACCAATAATGTCAGCCTCGAAATCCAGCGCAGAATCACTCTTGCCAACAGATGCTACTTTGGACTGAGTAGGCAATTGAACAGTAAAGTCCTCTCTCGACGAACCAAAATCAAACTCTACAAGTCGCTTATCATTCCCGTCCTGCTTTATGGTGCAGAAGCTTGGCGATGTCAACATCAGATGAGACGACACTAGGAGTTTTCGAGAGGAAAATTTTGCGCAAGATTTATGGTCCTCAGAACATTGGCAACGGCGAATACCGCAGACAATGGAACGATGAGCTGTACGAGTTATACGACGTTCAGCGAATAAAAAGACAGCGGCTACGCTGGCTAGGTCATGTTGTCCGAATGGACGAAAACACTTCAGCTCTGAAAGTGTTCGATGCAGTACCCGCCGGAGGAAGCCGAGGAAGGGGAAGACCTCCACTCCGTTGGAGGGACCTGGTTACACTTGGAATCTCCAACTGGCGCGGAACTGCGAAGGGAAGAGAGGAGTGGCGCGCTCTCATCGATTCGGCTATAACCGGCTAAACGGTTGAACGCCAATCACATACATACATATACTTATCATCATCTCTAATTGAATAGGAATAATAATGTGTTGCTAACTATTCGTTACTACTACAAGTCTATTCAAAATGTTGTTGTATAAAACTCACCTCGAATATCGATGATTTGATGCTGGCTCTTGATTACAGTCCTGTTTGGGACCAGATGTCACAATCGCTGGATGTGAATTGAGTACATGGTGCGGTGAGGTATGGACTGAAGGCAACAAATTCGGCGGAAAACGAAATGGGAAATCACTATAATAAAGGAAAATTTGGTATATAACTATATAATATATACTAAATACAATATGATAATTCCGAAAATTCGGAATTGCTTACAAAGCGTTTGCAATTTTCTATGCATATATATAATTCAATCCTAGCAATTCAATAAACCGTAATCACAAGAAATATTTAATTTTCATAAAAATAGTATTATATGCAAAATATATAGATGTACGACCTATTGACAAGTTTTGGCCAATGCCGATGCCGATTTCTGCATTAATAAATTTATTTAGTAAAATAGTTTCTCCAGGCAAGTTGCTACATCAGCTGAATAGTTTTTTTGCTTAAGGACGGTCAGGAAGTTGAATTTGGCAGATAATAATTTATTTTGAGCCATCCACCTACATGCGGACTTAATTCGAACCTGTGCTGTCAACAAGACGGGACCCTCTAATGGAAACAATTGACCAGAAGAGGCCAGTTTGGAACAATAGGAGAAACTTGTGTTTCGTCAGGACAAAGAAAGGCTTCACATATTAATAGTGACACGAAAGAAGCTTCGGGAGCTTGTTTGGAAGGTTCTTTTGTATGCACTCTAGTAAGGAGAAGCGCAAAGTGATTATTACCTGCTCCTATCTATGTCGAATGATGTAGTCTGTGAAGAATTGGCCTCAAAAGAATCAATCTATTTAAAATAGACTTCCCAGTTTTTTGCCAACAACCAACGAGGGTTTTTATAAGGCATTATGAAAATAGCTTCAAAATCTCAACAAATTGTTGAATGAAACAGTATTTTCTAAATGAAGGCTAAATAAAACCATCAATTTAATGCCAAAATTTCCTTATATTAATTATTAAAGCGAGGCATAATTGGTGCAGTCAAATATGAATCATCCTGTGCTTTATCCATATTTTAAGCTTTAAAGAAGTTATAGTTATATATTTATATAACATAGTAAAAAAATATTTAAGTATTCGAAAGTAGTAGAAAGAACCGGCCAAATGTGGTTGGTGCCGATGCTGATTAATCGGTCGGACTCTTTATATATACAAATAAATGCTCAGATTATTTACCTCTAGATACCTGCTTAAACTAAGAATATTCATATGAACTTGATATTCAACTAACCCATGCTATAAAGTTAGAGATGAGTGTATTTTTTATTATCTTTATATTGTTAATAAGCATTAATTCGTTCATGGTAAAAAAGGAAAAACATTTTTATTTACATAATATAACAAGTAAGGAAGGGCTAAGTTCGGGTGTAACCGAACATTTTATACTCTCGCAATTTATTTATTTAACTTAATTAATATTATGTAATACACAATTTGACACACATATTTGTCATATATATTGTATAAAGTCCATTGAAAGTTGGAAACCATAATATTAGGTTAGAAGCACCGAGGTCCTCGTGTTCGATATATGGGGCCTTAAAAACCTATGTCCGATTTCGGCGATTTTTAGAATGGGGCTGCCACACTATAAACATAGTATTTGTGCAAAGTTCTGCACCGATATCTTCACTAGTGCTTACTTTATATATTGTAATGTAAACGATTCAGAACGTCTTCAAAGTTCTGGTATATAGGAAGTAGGCGTGGTTGTGAAGCGATTTGGCCTATTTTCACAACATATCATTGGGATGCAAGGAAACTATTACAAACCAAGTTTCGATCGAGTAGTTCCTGAGATATGGTTTTTGACCCATAAGTGGGCGACGCCACGCCCATTTTCCATTTTGTAAAAAAATCTGAGTGCAGCTTCCATCTGTCATTTCTTATGTGAAATTTAGTGCTTCTGACGTTTTTCGTTAGTGAGTTAACCCACTTTTAGTAATTTTCAACCTAACCTTGGTATGGGAGGTGGGCGTGGTTATGATCCGATTTCTTTCATTTTTGGACTGCATTAGGAAGTGGCTAAAAAAACGACTGCAGAAAGTTTGGTTTATATAGCTCTATTGGTTTCCGAGATATGTACAAAAAATTACTTCCAAATATGTCCCTTCATAGTGCGATCCTTCATACCAAATTTTATTTCCATAGCTTTATTTATGGCTTAGTTATGGCACTTTATGTGTTTTCGGTTTTCGCCATTTTGTGGGCGTGGCAGTGGTCCGATTTTGCTCATTTTCGAAAGCAACTTTCCTATGGTGCCAAGAAATAAGTGTGCCAAGTTTCATCAAGATATCTTAATTTTTCCTTAAGTTACGGCTTGCACAGACGGACGGACAGACAGACATTCGGATTTGAACTCCACTCTTCAACCTGATCACTTTGGTATATATAACAGTATATCCAACTCGTTTAGTTTTGGGTGTTACAAACAACCGTTATGTGAACAAAACTATAATCCTCTCTACTTTGTTGCGAGAGTATAAAAAAATCGCGGAAAAAAATGTAAGTGCTTACGTGAGTAGGAAATTACCTTGATAACGTTGTGTTGATGGGTAATGATGATGGGTAAGGACTTCGAAAACTTGATGCGGCAGAATATACAGATGGTGTATGCCTAAAAATATGCAATAAGTGCAATATTGATCAACAAATATAGCTATATAAAAATAAATATTTAAATAAAAATAATTTATAATATGCTTATTAATCCTTTCTGTAATTATTTATGAACGCTAGTTCCTTGTTTAAGATATTACATTTTGTTAGAATTTTCAAAGAAATAAATTTTTTTAAATTTAATTTTCGTAACGTACATGTATTCAAGTAAACACTGTTAAAATTTCAAGTCAATCCGACGGTTACTTTTGATGTTCTACGCATAATTGTAGCGACGCGTCAGCGCATTTAGTAGGCCGGTGTAGCGCCTTGTTTTTCTCAAAACTGTGTTTTAAAAGACGGTGACGAAGATTTCATTTCTCGGGAATGGCAGAAGTGATTAATCTAAAAGTTTTAAACAGGCTTCTGAACTATATTTTCCAGTACTTAATATAAGCTTTTTTTTACTTTTTTTTTTTGTACAAAATTTAAGGCCAAAATTATTATAGATTTTAATCCACCATTTTGTAAAAAAAATGTTTTGTTTCTTCGATCGATTAATTACAAGATTACTTTATGAAAATCAGTCATCCACTTCAGCAATATATCGTCCCCTCAATATAATAATAGCGTATGTGTTCATACGCCATTATTTTTTTATTGCTTATTTAGATCTCCATCATTGATTCTATATATGTCTGGTCAAAATTTCGTCAAATTCTACTTCCACAAAGTGGGTCAAAATGTCATTGGAAAAAATGGTGTATAATTTCATGTTCAAAAATTTCCTTCAATAAAAAAACTTCAAAAACTTTAAACTCGATTTTCTCAAAACCCAAAAAAAATTATACGCTATTGTTATATTGAGGGGACGATATGTAGTGTCAACGCAAAACGTCTTTTTTGTAGGTGTTCCTGGGTTAGATGTTTTCTCAGGAAAATTGTTTGAAAAACCGCATTTTTACATCCTAACTAGATGTAACCTCTTAATATCCGCGTTAACAAAATTTCAGTAAAATTTAAACCTACAAATTAGTTAAACATATGACAATAGTACACACTTACCACGACGGTGTCATATCGGGTCCAAGCATAGGATATGCATACTGGCTTGAGGGAAATGAATATATAGCCGGCCGCGTTAAACCTATAAATGAAAAAAGACGAGGTTATTCAAATATGCACATCAATAAAAAATACAAGTATGTGGAACATTTTGTGAATAGTTCGCTATAAACCATCGTTTGTGAAAAATTTAAATCCTTGGATTCATCCTTAAATAAAAAACCACTATAATTTTTTGATCATCTCGAACTATAGCAAAAATAGGCAGCGCTTAATCGTTTTATGAGGTACAGGCACCGCGTTGGAGTCTTATAAAGTTATTAAGAAGGTCCATGGAGTTCATGTCTGTCACGAGACGCAACATAGATACCAAAAAATTACCGTCTGAAAGGCATTTTTAAGCGAAAAACACCGTTATGCTCGTTTAAAAGTCGCTAAAAAATTAATGACATTTCACCGTTGATGACTGAATGAAAGTGATTTGATGTAACTAAAACTAACCATATACTGGCAGAGAGAGGCATAAGGATGTGGAACGTTATGAAAACTGGTGTACATAAACGCAATACATGTATATACATATATACATATGTCAAACAATTAAAATTGGAGAGGATGAGAGGATCAGTTATGGCGAGGGAATGCTTTACAGCAGTGAGCCTGCTGGACCGCTCCGCATGGATGATATAATTCAAGCAAGGTATTATATCACGAACTTCGAGAACTCGGATCCCCCAAATCTTGACATTTTTGGGCTCGATGGTCACACTGTATGAATAGTTTCAATGCAATAGGATTAAACTGCTTGAGCCTCCACAGTCTCAGACTCAAACCCATTAGATTAACTTTGTCCTTCGAAAACAATTGCGAGCTTAGAAAATGACTCATTAATATTTCACATTGTTATACAGTTAAACTTAGACACCAATCTATTTAGCCAGTATTTTATAAAAAGCGTCAAAGTCAAGTGTCATCTTGATGTAGTAGTCATGGCTTTCCTACCATGTACATTGCACAAATTTTGCGTTTTCATGTTAAAATTAATGGTGCTCTCTTTTTTTTTGTGTTAGTAGAGTTTTACTATTGTATTTTTTTGTTTTCATTTCTTTTTGTATTTCGCAAAGAAGAACGCGAGTTTTGATTGCATTCCCACGATTTATATCGCTCAATTGCTATTGCTGCTGTTTGCTTTCCAACCCCTCAAAAAAGGGTTGGCTAGAGACGCTACATTGTACAGCTACAATGTGGTATATGTATGTAAACATGTTTGTTTTTAAGAGTACATCTTGTATATAAACCCTGCAAAAATGGCGTATACTCAATGCATACAACTAAATAGCACCGCACAAGGATTACGGAGTACTCCGAAACTAACCTCAATTCTTACAAATTATGTAACGTAGTGAATTCTCCAACAATACAAGGAGTCAATATACTTAAAATGATCCTACTATATGGTCCACACATTTTTTTGGAGTATTAACCATCACAATATTTCCACTGATCTAGATCCTTTTATGACTTTTCATAATATTTTCTCTGACATTTTTTTTTCACTTATACCGGTTATCTCATACATACATACAGTGGAACTTCTATAACTCGAAGTTCTCCATAACTCTAACACTTAAATTGGCAATAGAAGTAAAATATCATACAAATTTCGTTCCATAAATCGAACTTTTGACCAGGGCATAATACAAAATTTAAAATTTTACTATCGAGACAGAATTTTCAAAAAGTACTTCTGTAACGTATGGAGGCGAACAAAAAATATAGTATTACACTTAGGGATTGCATAAATCATGTAACAAATCCATAGGATACAGACGTCAAGACCCAAATAATAGCAACTGCAACAAACAAAATCACAGAATACAAGTTTTAACGTATGCGCATAAAACTTTATGCGAAGTAAATAAATAAAACTACATTTTACTGCTTTTTTTGTGGATTATGATGATTCGAGTTAGAGAAGTTCAACTGTATTTTATATTTAATAAGACTGTACATTAGAGTGGGTCAATTTTTTTCTTGACAAAGCGGTTATCAAAATCGTAAACTACGATGAATTCTAAGAAAATTTGTCCAAGAAACCATGGGTCTAAAATGAAAATCGAGCTTCCGGTTTTTAACGAGAATCTTTCGTATATTGTATTTTGTAAAAATCGTATCGAAGCTAATGTGCTCAAATTTGGTATGTGATGTTGTATTTAAGCAGAAAATTCGACAGTACAGAAATTTTTTATAGGGGGCGTGGCACTGCTCACTTATGAGTTCCTATGTATATCTCTGGAACCACCTCACCGATTTTTTTCAAATTCTGTATACGTATTACATTATGCCTATGTAAGCGATATTTGGAAAATTATCAAAAGCGGACAAAAACCACGCCCACCTGCCATATAACGGTAATTTTTGAAAACACTAAAGATTAGAAATTTTAATAACTGTTGAAGGGAAACATCTTGAGTTTGGTATTCGGTGTTGTATTGCAGCCAGAAATCCGACTAGTTTTTACTCAAGGAAGAACTGTCGCGATTCTAACATTTTAAAGCAAAACTTAAGCTTCTTTTAATTATGGAGTCATCTCCATAAAAAAAAACTTTACGAATGCAAACATATCCTATGACCATTTGCTCGAATACATAGAATTTGACAATCCTCCACTTCCGGATCCACAAATTCCTCCACATATTCAAGGAACCGAGCGCTTTGTGCAACTGCTGACTAGCGTTTCACGTCGAACTATAGAAAAAAATCGTGATGGTGTTATGGCAGTCACGGTTGCAAGTCGAAACGCAACATCTAGGATGGACAGCAAACAAGACCTTAAAACTAATTAATTGCGAACTTTAGAAGTATATTATATATTGTTTGGCCCTTAACAGTTAAGTGTTTGCTTTATATATAGATATAAAATGAAATTGTTAACTGCAATACGATTTCGCGGAAGATTAAAGTTATTAAAGTTTGAAATTTTATTTATTATTATTTTAATTTTTATGGGTGGTTAGGTAACATATAAAAAAAAAACAAAATGAAAAGTTTCTCGTTAAAAACCGGAAGCTCCATTTTGATTTTAGACCCATGGTTTCTTGGGCAAATTTTCTTAGAATTCATCGTAGTTTACGATTTTGATAACCGCTTGGTTAATTTTTTTTGCTCCATACAAATTGACCCACCCTACTGTACATACCTCATACAAATAATTATATGTGCATGAACTTTTTGCAAAAAAACTAAACGATTAGAAAATTGCAAAATGTTTCTGAGTATGTATGTATGCAGGTTTGTTATTACTATTATATACGAAATAAAATACAAAACATTAAACAATTTTTTATGTATAAAACATTATTTAATTTTAGGCTTATAGTAAATATTTATATGTGCATTTTTCTATTTTTACCAATAAACCTTATACATTTGAGTTTCTTTCAGAATGTTTATTTTAATAGTCACGAGCATTGTTCTTACATTTTAAAGCTAAATTAAGCCGCTTAACCAGAGAATTAACTAATGACTGTGGAAAAGTTATGTAAATATTGGCATCTTCTTCTTCTTCTTCTTGAATGGAGAAGACAACGCTTACGCGGTTATAGCCGAGTCCACAACAGCGCGTCACGCATCTCTCCTTTTGGCAGTTTGGCGCCAATTGGTAATACCAAGTGAAGACAGGTCCTTCTCCACCTGGTCCTTCCATCGGAGTGGAGGTCTCACTCTTCCTCGGCTTCCACCTGCGGGTACTGCATCGAAAATTTTCAGAGCTGGGGAACTTTCGCCCATTCGCACAACATGACCTAGCCAGCGCAGCCGCTGTCTTTTTATTTGCTGGACTATGTCTATGTCGTCGAATAACACAAACAGCTCATCATTCCATCGTCTGCGGTATTCGCCGCAAATTCTTGCTCTATGGCTAATTTAAGGTGATGTACTGTCTCAAACTGCTTTCCGTTTTGGAAAACTGTAGCAGAGAGGATCTCCAAAGATCCTCAATAGAATTTAGGTTCGAACTCAATGCTGCACATTGTAATACGGGGATTTTCCAGTCGTTAAAGATGTTCTTCGTGTGGGTTGAAGCGTTATCCTACTGATATGTCCAGTTATATGCCGTAATTATTTGCAGCAAATTTTATCAACTCTTTGTCCAAAAGATCTACATAAATATTAGCATTCATTTGAGGGGATATAAAACATGTAGATGTCTTTCCACTGCAACAAAATGCAGCCCATGAAATCAGGGTACCGCTTCGAAAAATATCTCGTAGCAGGACCGTCGTTCCTTGGGCGAATCGCTTCAATATTTTTTACAATGATCTGGGCCGACCAAATTTAGTTTTTTTCGTCACTAAAGTCTATATTCTATCACTTATCGGCCCAGAATTGGTATTTATTTGCAAACCTCAAATGTGCTTTATTGTGCCTTTATTTAGCGTTGGTTTAGGTACCATGGAGGTGTGCTTGAGAGTCTGACTTTATGTATAATTGGAAAAATTATGTTTATTGTGATTTGCAGTCTTAACTAGATCCTTATTTGACCGCTGCTGATCAAGTCCGCAACTTCTAGCCGTCGAATCATCCTTTTGCACCGATTGTTTTCCGTCCGCTGCGTCGCACTGTTCCATAATTAGTGGGGGTTTTAAGAAGTTTTGATATACATTTTCGATATCGCTTTGGTCTAGACGCGATATTCCCAATTTTATGCATTTCTATGATTATTTCTTGTTCCTTGGCTGACAAACTAGTACCACGAGGCATTTTAGGCTTAAATTTATAAAATTTATAAAATTTATATTTTTTCATTCTAATTCAAATATGAAATCATTATTTGAGAGCAATTGTTTTGGTTCACAGGACGATTTAACATACAGTAGAATCCCGATTAACCGAACATCGATTATATGAACAAAGTTATCCCCATATCCGAACATCGATTATCCGAATATCCGAATATTCGAACATCGCGTATCCGACAATCGATTACACAAACATTGATTGTCCGAACAACGATTACCCGAATATCCGATTATCCGAACATCGATTATGCGAATATTCAATTTAAAAAGGTTTTTGGTAGAAAAAATAATTAAAACTAACTCTATCTACTGCTTCAATTTGATACTGATGCAGAAATGATTTATAATTGATCAAATGTTATATGAAAAGTAAGGAGAGCGCAGATGATGAAGGTTCTGAAACTGGGGATTTACATATGTATGTCAAGTACCAACTCACGCAGAAACTTTTGTAGCTCTAGATGTTTCTTCGAGTGGTTTGAAAGACACAACGTATGGGATATCATACAATAGTTACAATTGCAACGCATCAGGGACTTGGCCGCTATAAAATGTAGCCAAAAAACTAGTTAGATTCAATACTTAGCCAAGTATTGTACAGTGTTATCGTTTAAGCTCGTGTGTATATGATATAAAGAGGAATGTAAAATCCATTACATAATAAAAAAATTATTCGGATCAAATTATTGTGTGATGAATTATACCAGCATGCGTTTCAGACTTTTCATAAAAATTCCGCATCGAATGATTATGAAGAAAAATGTCGAATATGTTGCAAACATTTTGAAGAGGGCACAATCCATTTGCGCTTATTTAGGCCCAGTATTACTGCAACAATGGGCGTGTAAATGTGTGTAGGTATGTATGTTTTCTGGTAAATTTTTCAGTAGCTACGACCAACAAACTGTATGTAACTTCCCCTAAAACCGCAATGTATAATGTAAATAAAAAAACAGCATTGTGTTATTGAATTAGTGCGACCGACCGCAATCAGAGTGGAGTAGATGGAATTGAAGTGGGATGTAGTGGCAGCAAGCAGTGCATTGAAGTGGTGGTATTGTTAACAAAACAACAATAAACGAAAGGTCTGACGGCGCATTGTTTAAAGGGGTGGTCAACATCTAGCAACAGGCACTGAACTTTTGCCTGCTATGAATTACAATAATTATTTAAATGTAACTGAGTTCGATAGTTGGCTTTGGTCTGTAAAAATTTTAGTAGGTTTTCGCAAAATATGTTCGAGAATACAAAGGAACGACACAACGGCATTACAAAAAAATGCAATCAAGCAGCTTGCAAGAATGCATGTAAAGCTATTGCATAATAGAAAAATGTATATGAGTATATTCCGCAATAATAGATACGGTTACGTAAATGCCTATTGGATAAAAAAGGCACTTATGATTAGGTAAAACGCTTGGAATCTGTTACAAACTGCTTTAGTCGATTCGATCTGTTTGTTGGCCATCGCATCTGCTTAACAAGCCTAGAACCTACTGTCGTCGAATTCAATGCTATTATTGTCGCTTTGCTGTCGGTGTGAATGTAGACCTCCCTAGAGGAGCCACACACTGCTACCTTGATTGCTCTGTTTGAAAGACACTGCAGTGGTCTGGTAGCCTTAAGCTGGTGTTGATTGAGAACTTCCGACTGAAAACTCCCCTTCCCACATTCCACTTTAACTTCGATCCATCCGTGTACCTCTTTTCCAACGACTTCTCCCTTCCCACATAGTCCTCGTAGGTATGTGCGTAGAGAAGAAACCGCTAGAGGACGATTCCGCGGTGCAGTGATTCAAGCAATGTGAGATGCAATGCCGCTGTTTGGGACCCTTAATGTACTTAGCGTCTCATAGTCTGATAGTGACCTTTGCACCTGCCGGAAATATCCACAGGTACGACCCCAACTTTTCCCAATAGCTCCCTTACAGCAGTATAGTGCTACCGAAGCTTTTCTTCTCAGTATATGCAGTAGAAAGCCTTTGGTTTGTATATTATTTTTCATCTTTTAACACACCACCGAGGCGTACTTGGGTTGTGTGCTACGCTTTTTTTTGCTACAATTGTGGTAATTAGGGTGTTGTGCTAGCATTTAATCTTCGGAAAAATTTTAAAGTCTGATGAACAGCACAGATATTAAATAACATTTTTTTTCATTATTATTGTGATTATTTTAAATTATTTCGTATGTTTGTTCAATGCTATTGTTGTATTAAATGTTATTTATTGCAAAGTTAGTAATATTTTAGATTCATATGTATAATGCGTTTCAAGTATTTATTGTATCTTAAACTTAAGAAAAAAAATGTATACCTGGGTTGGTAATAATACCTTGGTCCTTTAATTTTTTTGAAAATTTAATATTACTAACCGTTATGATATTTATATTATGGTTTACCTATTATGGTTTAATGCTCGAAAATTTTATGAAAAAATGAAGCGACTTAACGAAGGTTTCAAGACCGGAGCATCCTCATGTAGAGACCAAGGTGGTAATCTGGTAACCGATGTCCAGGGCATACTGGGATTATGGAGGGAACACTTCTCCGACCTGCTGAATGGCAGTGAGAGTACAACACCAGGAGATGGCGAACCCGATCCCCCAATCGATGACGATGGAACAGATATTCCATTACCCGACCATGAAGAAATTCGAATAGCAATTACCCGCTTGAAGAACAACAAAGCAGCGGGGGCCGATAGATTACCGGCAGAACTATTCAAATACGGCGGCGAAGAACTGATAAGGTGCATGCATCAGCTTCTTTGCAGAATATGGTCGGAAGAAAGCATGCCTGACGATTGGAATCTCAGTGTGCTCTGCCCAATCCATAAAAAGGGAGATCCCACAATCTGCGCCAATTACCGTGGGGTCAGCCTCCTAAATATCGCATACAAGGTTCTATCGAGCGTACTGTGTGAAAGACTAAAGCCCACCGTCAACAAACTGATTGAACCTTATCAGTGTGGCTTTAGACCTGGAAAATCGACAACTGACCAGATATTCACCATGCGCCAAATTTTGGAGAAGACCCGTGAAAAGAGGATCGACACACACCACCTTTTTGTCGGTTTTAAAGCTGCTTTCGACAGCACGAAAAGGAGCTGCCTTTACGCCGCGATGTCTGAATTTGGTATCCCCGCAAAAGTAATACGGCTGTGTAAATTGACGCTGAGCAACACCAAAAGCTCCGTCATGATTGGGAAGGACCTCTCCGAGCCGTTCGATACCAAACGAGGTTTCAGACAAGGTGACTCACTATCGTGCGACTTCTTTAACCTGATGCTGGAAAAAACTATAAGAGCTGCAGAGCTAAACCGAGAAGGTACAATCTTCTACAAGAGTGTACAGCTCCTGGCGTACGCCGATGATATTGATATCATCGGAAGCAACAACCGCGCCGTTTGTTCTGCTTTTTCCCGCATGGATAAAGAGGCGAAGCGAATGGGTCTGGAGGTGAATGAGGACAAGACGAAATATCTCCTGTCATCAAGCAAACAGTCGGCGCATTCGCGTCTTGGCTCCCACGTCACTGTTGACAGTCATAACTTCGAGGTCGTAGATAATTTCGTATACCTGGAAACCAGCATCAACAACACGAACAATGTCAGCCTCGAAATCCAGCGCAGAATAACTCTTGCCAACAGGTGCTACTTTGGACTGAGTAGGCAATTGAACAGTAAAGTCCTCTCTCGACGAACCAAAATCAAACTCTACAAGTCGCTTATCATTCCCGTCCTGCTCTACGGTGCAGAAGCTTGGACGATGTCAACATCAGATGAGACGACACTAGGAGTTTTCGAGAGGAAAATTTTGCGCAAGATTTATGGTTCTCAGAACATTGGCAACGGCGAATACCGCAGACGATGGAACGATGAGCTGTACGAGTTATACGACGACATTGACATAGTTCAGCGAATAAAAAGACAGCGGCTACGCTGGCTAGGTCATGTTGTCCGAATGGACGAAAACACTCCAGCACTGAAAGTGTTCGATGCAGTACCCGCCGGAGGAAGCCGAGGAAGGGGAAGGCCTCCACTCCGTTGGAGGGACCAGGTGGAGAGCGACCTGGTTAAACTTGGGATCTCCAACTGGCGCCGAACTGCGAAGGAGAGAGAGAGGTGGCGCACTATCGTCGATTCGGCTATAACCGGCTAAACGGTTGCAACGCCAATCACATACATACCTAATACAGTCATTAGTTTTCAACAAACGGTTGAAGTGAAGATACGTATATGTATATATGTAATTGTTTTGAAAATAAAAAAAAATTCCAGGGAAATTACATAATTATAAGTTTTGAATATAAAAAGAATATAACATATTATTCTTTAAAAAATTTTAAAGTTTAAGGGAGGTGACTACACCTCATTTTAAGCACATCAAGATATTGTGTATTTGCTTAACATAATCATTTCCACCCTATTTAGTTAATCTTTTAATTTTAGCTTAATGTTTGAAGTATAAGTATAAATTTGTTTGCAATGTTTCTATTTTTTTATATATATTTAATAGCTGTAAGAACTTATGAACTTAATTTGCAAACTTGAAATATTTATTTATAATATGTTGTAATTACTACATTTTTTATATCATGTTTTCCTTTTAAATTTGAGTTGTAAAAGTGAAAATATGCCTACTGCATACACCAGGGGTGGTGCGGAAAATGCAAAATATTTTAAAAATAAATATTTGTAAATAATTCAAGTTAAAACTAGCAAATTCATTTTTTTGTAATTTTGTGTCAGTAAAGTTTAAATAAGTGTGGCCAAAAATAACTTACCACAGAGAAGTACTTGCATGAGAGCTGTATTGTATTCTCACCACTTATAAAATATCTCATCTACATTAAATAAATTTGTTGCATATGGCACACATTGATGTTAAAATCTTCTATAAGTGAAATATAGCAAAAATAAATAAATTCGCTTCATATAAGACAATATAATATTTGCTATTTTATGACTAAAGTTTTACTAAAATTAAGTACTCAATATATACAGCACTGTGTTTTTCCAAGATGGCGGCTATCTTACCACCGAGAATTCCTCACGAATAAGGTTTTTTACTATATGTACTGAGCTTTTCTTACTCTCTTCCATGAGAGCTTCCTATCTCGGATCTATGATTGCAGACTGGAACCTCCCAGTGAGGGTAGAGTGGCGTTTGGAATTTTATACCTGCTTGTGAATACCTTCTCCTCCTTTTTGGACTTTCGAAACTTTGTGGTATTGGACCGATTTCCCCCATCTGCATAACCAATCCGCTCAAGGTGCCACGCAACACAGGCATTTAATAAAGATATTCTGCTCGGACGAATGAACGGACAGACGGATGTACATACATTGCGATTAATATTGCGAAAATGTTTTTTTTTATAGTTTTATTAGTTTACAAGGGGGGAACTTGGTTTAGTAAACAGTTAAGTATGCAATATTGCAGTGCTCTTAATTATTTATGGCGTTACAATTATTATGCGGAATTTCTTATCGACTTTTACATACATATGTACATGTTCGCAAGTTATTTCCAAATAATGCATTAAACCTGTAGTCACATTGTTCAGATGCACTGAAGAACGGAGCATGCCTACAGCTAACTAATTGAGAATAAACACAAATATTCAGTGTGTATTGTATGTGTATTTAACACGTCAAGTTTAACATACCATAACAAAAGCAACAAGTGCACACATGCCCACTTTTTTACATAAAATTCTTGTGCAATAATACATAATCCCTACTTTTTGTTAGCATGTTTATGTGCACAACAAGCCTGTACCGATCATGTTATTTGCTCATAATTGCGTGAAATAATCCGTAATACGTACCGGCAAATAACATTTAAAAATACAAATACAAGGGGCGGCCCCGTCTATCAGCACTTCTACACTTGAATATTTCTGGTGCATACATATATGTGTGATTATAGATTTCTTATTACAATTCATAATGCGGCATTAGCGAAGGGTTGTTGTTCAATCGCTTGTATATCGTGTTCGTAGTTAGACTTTTGGCAATCGTGTCATGTCAAATTATTATTTTATAAATTTCGCTTAGATGCCCACAGTATTGTTAAAACATTTAAGGGTGAGAGAAGTCAAGAGCGCATGGCTCGTTAAGCTAACTGTTGGCTTGCGTTCGATTATGCGTGCACTTATTAGTGGTTACACAGGGGGCACGGATGACAATAATGTTGTTGCAAGCGTCGTATCAATAAATCATTATTTAACAATATAACAATATGGCCTGTCATCAAACCAACAGTTGGGTCCCACGTCACAGTGACCATAACTTTGAAATTGAAGATAATTTCGTCTAGCCTGGAACCAGCATTAACAACACCAACAATGTCAGTTTCAAAATCCCACGCCGAATCACGTTTGCTACTTTGGACTGAGTAGGTAGTTGAAAAGTAGAGTCCTCTCTCGACGAAACACAACCCCTCATCATTACCGTCCTACTTTGTGGTGCCGAAGTGTGGACGATGTCAACATGTGATGAGACGGCACTAGGAGTTTTCGAGTGAAAGGTTTTGCGGAAGATTTGTGGTTCTTTGAACATTGGCAACGGCGAATACCGCAGATGATGGAACGATGAGCTGTACGAGTTCTACATTGAAGGGAAGACCTCTGGCTGCAATTAAGGGTATCCGTTGCACAAAGACGAAGTCTCACTGCGTTATATAATCTCATATGTATAGAAGGAAATCAAAAGGCGATTGATTTGGACCGCTCAGTGGCAGCTCGGAACACAGTTTCCTTAAACTAGGGAACTAGGAAAACACTTCAGGTCTTGGAGCATTTGCAACACGGGTCGTACCACAAAACTACTATGGGGTAATGTTGACAGACTTTGAGTAAAAGAGAACTTAGTAGTATCGCAGGTCATCACGCGGCACTTACCTCTAAGAGGCCACCTACAGAGACTTGGTATAGTAGAATGGGCGGAATTCAGGGCGTGAGCGGAGGCGGATGAGACGCTTTGCATTATCTTTGGGAATACCCAGTCTTCAGTGAATTAAGTAGGAACTCTTTCCACGGCTCCTAATACTCTAACTTACGAGAAATTGGACAGGTGGGATGGAAAAATCTTAGAAGTCAGGGTGTTTTTGGAAAACACAATGGACCTAATGATGGCATAACTCAGGCTATTTGTGCTGAGTACGTACTTCAGGAAGCCTACATTTAAATTCTATAAATAACAGTTATGATTTGGTGCCAGCATTTGATTGATACCGTTGAAGGCTCATTCAACCTTCCACTTATTGAGTACTTACCGCATTTGGCAAAAGGGACGAATATTTCCTTTGTGTGACATATGTATTTAAAAATAATTAGCGCAGAATATGTCACACTGTGCGTAAGACTGCGAAGCTGTGGTCGAAATTGTGGTTATGCCTTAACGCAGTTTTGCCGTTGGCAAAAAAGACACGTGACTATAAGCTCACAACAATTACAACGCAATGTTCCGTATTATTTCTACTATGGATACTCCAAATATATTGTGTAAAAGAGCAAATCAGCCATACAAATAACTGTGTGTTATAAGAAGCATTGCGTAATGAAGCCAAAATTTCTTGCGTATAATTTGCCTACTTGAAGCGCGTTTTCCAATGCGTGCCTAATTTGCATTGTATACGTGAGACTTTCGATTTGCTGAAATTATGGTGTTTATAGCGACGAGAAATGGTATGGTGAAAATAACATTGCTTTAGCTGGTAGCTGAAAAAAATAATTTAAAGAACATCCAAATAACGAAGATTACTTACTTATACTAATTTTACTGTGTATTTATTTATTGATTCTAATGCCGGTTGGTATTACGATCAGATCAAGATAATAGCCTGTGACGATGAGGGATCGGTCCAGCTATACAAAGCCGCTATAGCTTAAGCAAGGAAAATATATTCCGGAGCTAAGCTGGTAGCGGTCGATTGAACGAATATGCCACCCAGACCAAGGGCAAAGGTATGGATCTCAGCCGATTTAGATAATGCAGCTTATCAGAGTCTGAAGCCATAACGGGGAGATTAATGACGGATACAGATGCTTTCGGTAAACTGAACTCAGATAACGAGGTAGGTGAAGTCGGGGGAGATCTCATGGAGTCCTCAAGCTCTTTCGATAGCATGGGGCAAGGTGAGCACTCAAAACTATGTACTGAGAACAATCATTTAAGCGACTCTCACGAAGATGCAGATCTAATTCTAAATAATGCGTATTCTACAAATAAACTATCACCACAGTGGATTAGCTTCTTTAGAGCGAATTAACCGCGTGGCAAGAGAACAGCCTGACTTTGTACTCATTCAGGAGCCATGGATTAATGAAGGGCGTAATTGCGGGTTGAGGACACTGGATTACTTATTATACATGGCAAACTAACAATCTTAATGTTTTTATGCTACATAACTACAGTAACCAAGACAATACAGCAGTGAAGTGGGAGACGGGAGTAAACCAATAACAGCTGGTTTCAAGCTACATGTCTTTCGACGAGGATCAGATAACATCACAGCCAATAAAAGAATTGGTACTGAACAGTGAGGCATCCAAGAGAAGCATAGATACCAACGAAAGAGGTGAGTTGCTCTTCAATTATTTACTAGGCATTGAAAAAGAAGCAAAAGGACTAGGATCCCATGGTAGTCACCTAAGCTTCAAAAATTACAGAAAGTTTGCAGAAGGCAATTTAATATAGCAAAACTATCTCAAGTAGAAGAGGACTAGGTTAGATATTAAAGTCTTCGAAAGTCTTATACAAAAAAAAATAAGGAAAGCTTAAAGAACTGCATGGAAAGGTAGAGACTGCAGTGCACAGTGGTTCCCCCCATATGCCACAAATCAAAAAAATTATAACAAAATATTTTGACAAAATGTAAACGAATTGTCTCTAAAATGATCAAAATTGTATATGGTAAAACAGTTTTATCTGGAAATCTAACGCGACTTTCTAAAAATAGAATCGAAGACGTGAGTACATGTTCATTTTCATAGTGCAGCGAATACTTCTCAACTAAAGAGGAAATTCAAAGTAGCCTGTCGAATTTACGTTCCTGAATTTGAATGATTTTAAATGTATTTTTAAGTGAAAGGTATATATTTTATGTTCCAATAATAATAAAAGCTAATTTGTGTTGTATTTTTTTTTAATTTTATGCTTTTCTTTACCTTGTTTTTTGGATATTTTGTATGCGTCTTTATTACGTTTAGTTAAAGTTTTAGTTGTGTCCCCCATTCCCCCTTTGACTTTTTTATCCAGTGTATTTGTGGGTGTCTTAAGTTAATATAAAAGTTAAAGTTTGCAGACATATGCATAATCTACAATATACTAACGCCATATTTTGTTCTTCAAGGTCAAATAACTAAACCTTATAAAAGGTTTAAAAAAAATTTGGTACAAAGGATCACATTAGGCAGGATAAAATTATAAATATATAGGATATATTTGGATAAAATTTTTTTGGGAAAGTGGGCTTGGCCGCTCCCATTTATGTTTTTTGTGCATATCTCATAAACTGCTATAGCTAAATCAACCACACTTTCTGGAGTCATCTCCTTTAAGCACTTGATTATACAGCATGAAAATGGCGAAAATCGGTTTATAACCACACCCACCTCCCATACCAATGTTATGTTGAAAACTACTAAAAGTGCTTTAATTCAGTAAGGAAAAACACCAGAAACCCTAAATTATATCGTACGGAAAAGCTGAATTAAACGTGACATAAAAAATGGACAATGGGCGTGGGCCTTTCAAGGCCCCAGATATAGAACATGAGGGTTCAGAGTTTTTGGCTAAATCGGTAAAACTCTCAGATACGAACATAGCCCTTCCTTACTTCTTTTTAGTTTTTTTGTTAAATATCTAATAATAAGACATTATATTAACTATCTGTATATGTATATTTGTATAGAAGTGGGCGAGCGGGCCTTTTTCCCCCAATATATTTAAATCTCTGTTATTATAATAAAATGCAAAATTTTAAAACCGAATATAATACAATTTTTATAACTTTTCCCGATCGTTCCTAAGGGAGCTATAGGATATAGTCGCATGATGTGAGCAATTTTTTATAATATATTTAAAATATTTTTTCTAGATTTTGAAAATTTCATAACGATATCTTAACGGGAAGTATTTATGGCCGCGGCTTAATGCAAGCGGAACCACTGTGCAGTGGAGGCAACTCGTCCAAGAAAAATACTACCAAGGTCTGCACATATCATTGGAAGCCAAATCATGGCTGGACGACAACCTATGAAGAATACCTGGAACTACTAATGGACACACACTTCTCCAGAGGATGGGTTCTACACCCATACCTGCAGAAATAGTTAATCCGCGACTGGATGGGGCACAGCAATTCTGGAATTATATTATATACTGGTTGGTAACAATGTTCAAAGGAACGCTGCAAACAAACTCTTTTCCAGCGTTATGAAGTGAAGTCAAAGTAATTTATATACATGTGTGATACAACGGTATCACATGTATGATTATAATTCTACAATTTCTAGAGAATAGTTTTTTAGACGCAACTGACGAGGTTTTGAAATGAGCAAATTCAACAAACAATACCGTTTTTTATTTATTGTTAATTAAAGTCTATGCGTGTTGCAGGAAGCGAACAATTCCGTTCATGTGTATATAAAATTGAGAATATCTTTGTCTGCACGTAGCGTGTCACAGTAGGTTGCCAAATGCAATATATATTCGCTTGCTTAAATTTCAAATGGATGTTTAAGATGTCACAATTTGAGTGACTCGCACACGCGTTTTTCGTCGTATACCATAGAACGCTGCGGGCGTGATGAAAGCTAGCGCTGCCGGCATGAGTACGTTGCATGCGTGCGATGCGTCTTAAGCACATACCGGCCAGGCACACATTTCTGCTTGAATGTTTTTTTTCGTTTTTTTATTATGTATGCTATCTGCGTGTGTGTGTAATGAAATCCTATCACCAATAGTATTGAACTAAGGGCGGTTGTGATTTAAGTGCAAGTACAACCGCGCAATTTTTATCTGCAAGGACTTTTGGTTTTGCCGACAAGGGATGTTGATTGTTCAGATTGCTGTACTAATAGTTCAGCAATTAGACGTTTATATTGCTATGTGCTCTATTGTGTCACAATAGTCGTTTGTAATCCGCTTTAATAGGGAGAAAGGGTATTTATGCGCGCAACCAGCACACCGACGTACTATTTCCAACTGTTAACAAAATGCAGCACAAATGCATCCTGCTGATGAATGTATGTTGTTCGCGTTTTTTTCGTTTTACTTCTTTTTACAAACAGTAAAAGATAATGCTTAGCCTTCATTTCGATCATCCCTGTTGTCCGCAAGCGTTTGTGCCAACGAAAGGTTGCCTTCTCTTTGTCATTGCTGTCATCGACACGGCAAACATGTACTTATATATGTTTGTATGTATATTTGTTGGTTGTATACTCAGCCGCACAAAGTCTTCATTATTTAAAATTATGTCAACGGACAGTGATAGGGATGTCTTTTTTGTTTATCCGGATTACCCCTTCTCATGTTTTATGCATGTATTGGGTGTGTGCTCGTTTAGTAGGTACATACATACATACATTTCACAACTGGCACATGGCATTTTTCGCTAATTAAACATTAATTATAAGCTTGAAGATGGATTTCACAACCCAAAACCGTTGTACTTTGACAACAAATTCGTCGCAAAAAGCGTTTTGATTGCATTTGGAAAAAGTTTTCAACTCTTCTAGGCTGGCGAGCAACATACTTATACACGTACAGTGAAACCTCTCGTGGACGGACACTCGCCGTCGACCGATTTTGGTCAGCCTGAGGTAGAGTCATTTGTTCTAAAAAATTAACTTGGTGCATGAAAAAGTGTTCGCTCAAGGAGCTCTCCATCTAATAGAGGTGTTCGTTAGGAGAGGTTTCTCTGTACGAAAAATTTGTATTTGAAAACATAGCAGTCGCAACAAAAAGTGGACTGACACATGCAACGGCTTGGCGCATTTTACGTTGGGACGAAGAGCAACCTGAAGCGATTCAAGAGCAGCCATTTCATAAAAAAACGGTTTGGTTAGTTCGGTCCATATTTCTCAAAAATGATGCCGGTGAGAACATAACCGTCAATGACGACCGTTATCGCGCCATGATAACTGACTATTTCATGCCTGAAATTTAAGCTCGTGATCTCGGCGACATCAAGAAGACGGTGCCATTTCTCACACATCGTATCAATCAATGGATTTACGTTTTGTGCCGGTCGATTGACCACTAAAAGATCGTGTGATATTACACTGTTAGACTTGTTCCTGTGGTGATATGTAGAGTCTAAAGGATATGAGGACAATTTCGCTTCGATCCAGGCCATGCAGCAAAACAACACACGTGTCTTTCGTTAGTTACCAGTCGAGATGCTCAAACGAGTCATCGAAAATTGGACTCTACGGATGGACCAAGACGTAGCCGCGGAAAACATTTGAAAGAAATAATCTTAAAAAAATATGTTCCAAAGCATGTGATTTCAAATGATAATGAATATTACACATTTAATTTCAATTCTCTCTGTTTTTTTAGAAAAGTAGGGAACCTCGAAATGGATCATCTTTCTTATTTTACTATTAATAAGACAAAAACATTTCCAAATTTAGAATTTTTGAAATTTCGTAACCCGCCTAACCCCTAAACTACACAAACACTTTGCATTGCGACCAAATGAAACATATTAATCTAAACAAGTAAGGAAGGGGTAAGTTCGGGTGTAACCGAACATTTTATACTCTCGCAATTTATTTATTTAATTTCATTAATATAACACACAATTTGACCCCCATATTCATCATATATATGGTATAAAGTCCATTGAAAGTTGGAAACTCTAATATTAGGTTAGAAGCACCGAGGTCCTCATGTACGATATATAGGGGCCTTGAAAACCTATGGTCCGATTTCGGCGATTTTTAGAAAGGGTCTGCCATACTAAAAATGCATTATTTAATCAAAGTTCTGTTCCGATATCTTCACTGGTACTAACTTTATATATTGTAAAGTAAACGATTCAGATCGACTTCAAAGTTCTGGTATATAGGAAGGAGGCGTGGTTGTGATCCGCTTTGGACTATTTTCACAACATATAATTGGGATGCAAGGAAAATATTACAAACCAAATTTCATTGATATTTGTCGAGTAGTTTCGGAGATATGGTTTTTGACCCATAAGTGGGCGGAACCACATCCATTAAAAATTTTGTTTAGCATTTTGAGTGCAGGTCTTCTGGACCTTCTTTATAATGAAATTTAAGGTTTCTGTTGGTTTTCATTACTGAATTAATGCAGTTTTAGCAGCAGTTTCAACGTAATCTTTGTATGGGAGGTGGGCGTGGTTATAAACCGTTTTTATCCATTTTTGGACTATATAAGCAAATGCTTTAAAAAACGACCCCTGAGAGTTTCGTTGATATAGCTTTAGTAGTTTACGAGATATATTCAAAATACTTAACAGGGGGCGGGGCCACGCCCAATTTCCCAAAAATATTGCATCCAAATATGCCCCTTCTTAAAACAATCCTTTGTACCAAATTTCACTTTCATAACTTAATTAATGGCATAGGTATAGCTCTTTATGTGTTTTCGGTTATCGCCATTTTGTGGGCGTGGCAGTGGTCCGATTCCGCCTATCTTCGAACTTAACCTTCTTATGGTCCCAAGCAACACGAGTTCCAAGTTTCATTAAGATATCTCAATTTTTACTCAAGTTACAGCTTGCACGGAGGGACAGACGGACAGACGGACCTACGGACAGACAGACATTCGGATTTGAACTTTACTCGTCACTTTGGCTATAACCTTATTTCTAACTCGTTTAGTTTTAGGACTTACAAACAACCGTTATGTGGACAAAACTGTAATACTCTCTTAGCAACTTTTGTTGCGAGAGTATAAAAAGGGACACCCTCATGTATATACTTCGTGCACTGTCGTTGGGAAAAACAGTTGAGGGGAGTTAACTACAACTGGAAGGAGAACATGAAATATTTTTAATCACACGCACCAAAAAATCGCTATCTCAAATCAAGGATTTAACAACAACAAATTGTATGTATATTATACATTATTTGAACGTAAAACGCCCACCTTTTGCCTATAAAGACTCGGTGGTTATTCACAGTATTACGAAACCCATACATTTTATGTGTATGTGGATATGTGTGTAAACAATTACACAAGATGCGCTTGGTACCCCGTACCAGCGATTTTCAGCTAACGATAAATACTTGACGATAACAAAAAGTACGACAATAGACAAACTGTGAAGCTATCGATGGTCGACACACATTAACGCGCGAATATGCAGAACTTGTACATTTTTATATTATATGTATGTATAAATATTATGTAGATCTACATAGATGGTTTTACCAGATGCTTAGCGATTACGGCATTATTCTTTGTCATCTATTTATAAAGGCATACATACATCTGTCCGATTAACCAGGATCCTGCACATCTACTAAGGGCGGAGAGTATAAAAATGGGAGGCACTTCACAAAATTCCACTGAGACGTCATGTACGCACATATGTACATACATACATACATACATACATGTATGTATAGATATATATCTTTTAAGCGGATATTGATTAATGTGATTTGATAAAGCTGTCTGAAAGCTAAAAAATAGATATACCAAAGGCAATAGTCTACAGGATATAATATAAGTAAGTGATTGAAAAAAATTTTGGTAATCATAAAGATGAATCTAGTTATTGTCTTTTCGCATGCTTATGAAAATATGTATTAGGGCTCTTAAAATTATTCGATTAACCTGAAAACCGATTATTCGAATATCCGGTTTGTAACCGTTCGTACGAATATTAACCGGTTAGCACTATTCGGTTAGTCGCAATGTTCCGACTATTCGACTAGTCGTTCTACTGCGGTTATTCGAATAGTTGTATTATCACTATTCGAATAAATGAAAAAAAACAGTGATTTTTGCTAAGGCCAAAACCAGATATATGTCCGTATTTTCCAGATATATACAATGTGCGGAATAAATCGGTTGAGAAGTGTTCGGGCAGAAGGGCACGAGCAAAACCGACCACTGACCGACCCAAAAAACCGGTTCTTTACAGAAAACCGACTACCCACTCGTCGAAGTTTTGCCCCAAAACGCCCCAAAGCCCCACCCACCGACCGCCCACACTGCCACGAGTGTGTCCCAAAAAAACCGGTTCCAAAAAGTAACCGGTTACTGCAGTACTAGGCATATGCCGCAAAAAACCGAAAAAATTCGGCAGCAAGTGGATAGCGGTATAGAATAGCGAACTCAAGAAACATACCACGCAGTGTTGTATCAGTCATATTTTAATTTTGCATGTGAAACAAAAACAGTGTTGGTATGACAGTCATAAAAAATAGCGAGTTTTTTGTTAGTTTTAATGTTTCACTTTTTTTCAATAAAAATAAGAAAATTCATGAACTTGCACTATTCGAGTAGTCGACAACGAACGGTTAACCGAATAGTCGAAAATGAGCGGTTAATCGAATAGTCGATGACTGACGACTATCCGAATAGTGCAAACCGAATATTATTATTTGAATAATGCCCTATTCGGTTAATTCGGTTAGTCGATTATTCGAATACCAAGAGCTCTAGTATGTATATACAATAATCCAGCAACTCATAAAAATCAGTTACCATACGTTCACTTATTTTGGCTAAGATAACCTGAATGTTTGAAAATCGGTATAAAAGGTATATGGCGCTTAGAGGAAGTATTGATCCAATTTTGGCACAGACGCACACTAGTATAAAGAACTCATCTCCTTTGATTTTTTAGAATATCTAAGAGATTTACTGACAATAAAAATATATCCATAAGCACTGAGGTCGTCATGTCCGATATATGGTGCCTTGAAACGTTATAGTACGATTCTGCTGCATTTTATACTGAAAATATTAGAAATATGGTATTTCTGCAATGATTTCCCAGTTTTTGGCAACAGGAAAGACTGGTTCTTGAAAGTCGCATTATTATTTCCTTTTTCTAAATGACCCCAAATTAGGGACTCAAATGTATGTATGTATGTATCTCTCAAATAACTTAAGCAATATCAACGGAGCTTATAAAATGGGCGTGACACCGCCCGCCATAGATATCCACACTTATCACTAAAGATGATTAAAATCAAACCAACTAATCTTCAATTTTTCAATTGAATCGCACAACGATTTTAAAGCAATAACATACGTAATGAAATATGTATAATGGAATTCTTAGCATTGGTGAAAAGTGCGCTGAAGAGATTAATAAGGAGTGGCTGAACTACGTTAATAAAGACACTGGTTTCCAAATATTAACTGATAAAGAAATCATTAACGATTTGAACAGTAAGGTGAGGATGAAGAGACTGAAACTGGAAATGTACATATGTCAAGTACCAGCTCACTCGGAAGCTTTAGAAGCGCTAGATGTTTCTTTCAGGTGGTTTGAAAGACAGAACGAATCGGTTCCCAAATAGTTGTTACCATTGAAGCGGATCAGAGATTTGGCCGCAATGAAAAGTAGGTCGGTCAAGCATTATGACAGATGCTTTGGAGGGTCAAAGTTTGAACTTCGAAAAAAAAAAATGTATCGAAAAATACCGAACTTCTTATAACATCTTTAGTCGCTATGTATATTCCGTAATTAATAATACTTTTTTTCGAACTTCGAATACAAATATTTCTATTTTGCGGGCCAATTTCGAAAATCGAAAAATACACTTTTTTACTTATGACTCAATCTCACGAAAAAAACTGTTTGTTCCAATACCCAGTCGAATGTTGTACAGTGTTAACGTTACGGGCTTCATTTATATTATCTAAACGAGGTATGTAAAATCCATTATCTACATAATAACAAATTTTTAAAATTAAAACATTGTCGGATTTGCTATGAATTTATTAACCGGTTTAACGTTTATCCCGAGTACCACTGATTTCATTTGATCCGCATTATCGGATTCTACTGTACTTGACTACATGAAACGACTGTGGTCAGATCGCGTTCAGAAATGAACCAGAAATTTAATTTGCCATAAACTTTTTACTTCTATTCATTAGTAGGATTTTGGTAAAGATTGTCTAGTTGTCAACTGAGGAATTCCCTGGCTAGTCTGTCTCTTAACTACCAGGTATGAAAACGAATATGCATGCGTGATTGAATTCTCTTAAAATATAATACATTTAGCTGTGTTATTATAAGTTTAAGTGAGTCGGATTATACTGAGCGCAGCAGCATTGGGGTGTGTGCGTGTGAATAGATTTCGAAATTTTAGATCTTCATAATGGGACACTTAAATGAGCATTTACTCCTGTTGTTATGCGATAATAACTGGAAAATATTGCAAAAGCCGCCTACACATTTACACACATACATAAAACGGCAACTCCACAGTAGCGCTCACTATCCATACATATCCATATACACATGCCACTACATGCATATTTTATATATATGTGTGTGCATATGGGTTTGTTAAAAACTTCTAAACGGTAAGTTTATTATGGGCTTGGGGTTGCTGCAGCGACTGTTGCGCAATATGTTGCGTATGCTATTGGTGGTGATTCATATACACGGAAATATCTTTATATTATGTATACAGTTATGTGCACTTACATACACACATATATGTATGTACATATATACATCAACCCGCATTTTCGTTTTCTTATACTGTATATAATATTTTTCGACTAATCGAGATAGTTATAGGTTATACACTTATATCAAAATGAAAAGGATGTGATACGAGCTGATCGGTTCTATCAAAACTGCACAACTACAACAAATTCTAACCAAATTTGTACTTTAACTTTAAGTTATTTAACGAAGATATTTTTTTATGTTTTGCAATTCAATAATTTAATTATTTTTACAGCTAGACAAAGCCAGCTAACGAACTGGTAAGCAAACACGAAAAGCGCGGCAAATAGACGTACAAATTCACGTTCTACCCAAATAAGATTAGCATAATCATAGGCGCAAGACGCTGCGCAGACACCCACTAGGGAAATACAAACGGATAAAATGTTTTTTTTTTTTTAATTATTAAAGCAAACAGCAGAGAATAGTTTAGAATTGCGGTTTCTTGGTTTACGATAACACGTTTGAGTGGTTAGGTGGTTTTCAAAATTAGGATTTTTTTTGACTTATATATATTGTACCATAGATTTTGTTATGCAAAAATAGCAAATCAATGCGACTAAAATTCTAAGTGATAGAGTCTTTGGAATTACCGCCCATCAGTTTCAATTATTTAAAACTCAATTCAAGTTTTTCAAGTCGTTGAACACGATATCTCGAAAAGTTATACTGCGATTTTGTTCAAATTTTGCACACATTTTAGAAAGCTAGTTAATGAAAGAAAGATTTTTTATTTTTATTACAACTATTTTTTCGTGGCGGTATATGGCGAAAATTTGAACAAAAAAGTGAGTTTTTGTTAAAAATCTGTCAAAAATACAAATTTTAATATTTTTCTTTTTCCTTTCTTCATTAACTAGATTTTTCTAGTATTTACTAACGAAATGTTTTCTGATTTTTTATTTTAGTTGAAAAAATTATGACTTATGCTGTTCACGGCAACCGCTTTTATTTCATGAGACCAACGGCTGAGTTATCGGAATTCTTGATTCAAAATTTCACAAAATACGGTCTAAATATGTAACTTTGTTGTGCTATATTGTTTAAATGAAATATATGATTTTATATATAAAAAAATTGTAAAATTGTAAAATTGCACTCTGAAACCCACCTAATCGCTTAGGCGGTAGTGATGAGCGATATTTCACTACCGGTGATTTTTTTCACTGTGATTGAAAAATCGCATATAGCAACTGCGATCAGTTTTTGTAAATATGAGTGATTTACAATCGCAATTGCCGTTAAGTAATTTGAGTTCGATCACAGTACATATAGGAGTTCAGTAATTCTAATTCGATCACTGTAGTAATATCAGTTCGAAAGTAACAATCACTGTACAGTACCAATATCAGTTCGAAAGTAGCAATCACTGTTCAGTACCAATATCAGTTCGAAAGTAGCAATCACTGTTCAGTACCAATATTAGTTCGAAAGTAGCAATCACTGTTCAGTACCAATATCAGTTCGAAAATAGCAATCGCTGTTCAGTAACACTATCAGTTCGAAAGTAGCAATCACTGTTCAGTACCAATATCAGTTCGAGCAATCACTGCTCAGTGAACACAGTAGCAATTTTAGATGTGATTTTGATAATTTTTTGTACGGTGATTACAAAAGCAGTTAAATGTACCCAAAATTTATTAATTAGTTAATTATGATTACAAAAGCAGGTAAATTTTGGATATTGTTAAAATTAATAAAAATGTTAATGTAAAAAATTAAAAAAAATTGTGGAGTACAAATTCTCATAATTCGTGCTTTTTTTTGTGATCGCAATAACAATATAAAATAACAGTGATTTAAAAATAGCAATCACTGTGATTTCAGTTCAAAAATAGCAATATCTAGGGATGGCAACGATTAATCATTTGATTAAATTAATCGATTATTTTCATTTAATTTACGATTTAATTGCATCGAAACACCTTTTCAAATTACTCGACTATTACTCGAGTAATTGCAAAATAATCGCAAACAGCATTTTCAAATTTAATACATTTTATATTCATCTAAGTTAGCTTACAAGAGTCGAAATTGGTCACATCAGTCATTAATGAGTGCAAACGTTGTAAACATAGTTAAATTCTAATATGTCAACGTAGTTTATATCAAAAAATGAATATCTGGTAACACTGCATTTACAGTTAAGTCAAACGCATTTTACGTTCAGTTGTTTGAAGTGCAATGGCGCCAGTTAAAAGCGAAGTATGGAAATTTTTTAATAAAATAAGCAATAACTACGTTAAATATCAACTCAAATATCAAAAGCGGGTGCAACTGCGACCGAAAAACGCAATCGTTTGACAACAAAACGTTTATCGAAATTGCTTTTTCTTCAAACTTGGTTGAACAGACTTCTAAATTTTCTTGACTTCATGAATATATTTTCCTTTTAAGACAAATGAATTTTTAATACGATATTTTAATTTTATTTACGTTTTTGTTTTTGTGTATATACCAACACAATTTGAATGTCTGAAATAAGAATATAGTCTCCTATTTACTGCTACTTTGGACTGAGTGGGCAATTGAAAAGTAAAGTCCTCTCTCGACGAACCAAAATCAAACTCTACAAGTCGCTTATCATTCCCGTCCTGCTTTATGGTGCAGAAGCTTGGACGATGTCAACATCAGATGAGACGACACTAGGAGTTTTCGAGAGGAATTTTGCGCAAGATTTACGGACCTCAGAACATTTGCAACGACGAATACCGCCGACGATTGGAAGAGTTCAGCGAATAAAAAGACAGCGGCTACGCTGGCTAGGTCATGTTGTCCGAATGGACGAAAACACTCCAGCTCTGAAAGTGTTCGATGCAGTACCCGCCGGAGGAAGCCGAGGAAAGAGAAGGCCTCCACTCCGTTGGAGGGACCAGGTGGAGAGTGACCTGGTTACACTTGGACTCTCCAACTGGCGCCGAACTTCGAAGGAAAGAGAGGAGTGGCGCGCTCTCATCGATTCGGTTATAACCGTCTAAACGGTTGAACGCCAATCACATACATACATACATATTTTATTGGTTTTATTTTTACGCAAAGTTGCAAAACATAGCCTTTCAAGCAAGAGGCAATTGTTTTACTTTACGATTGCTGTGCATATTTTGAAAAATTTAATGTCATTGTGCTACTTAACTTCAAATGTAGGCCATTTTCTCTTTTTGGATATGTCTGGGACTCTGTGATAGAGCATTATAATACAAGATTCGGCGCTGAAACTGATGGTGGTCTTTATGCAATTTTGTATTATTTGAAAACATTGGAATTAATCGATTAATCGATTTTTTTACATTAATTGCAATTAATTGCAATTATTTTTTTATATCTTTCAATTAATCATTTGATTATTTAATCGATTAAAAAAATTTTTTTTGCCATCCCTAGCAATATCGTTCATCACTATTAGGCGGTCACACACTTGTGCGAATTTTGCAATTGTATTATATTCAAAGTTTTAGTTTTCTCGGCGGGCATGCAAGCCACAGTAATACACACATACATATACATAAAAAGTGAGAAGAAAGCATATACGACTCTGCCTTTGCATAGTCATCGCCTTTGCATAAATTGATAATAACTGAAGTCTTGTTAGCGATTAGAGCTCTACACAATATGAACAGTCTGGTAATTATTTGGCAATCGTTTGGAAAATTGGAATCATTGTCTTAAGTGTTTTCTCGAGCTACTAAACGTAATTCAAAAAGTAATTCTATTTTTATTCTAATCTTTATTGTCAATGAGGACAAACATGGACACACACACATGATGCAAATATTTTCCACGGCACTTGAATACTACGATAGACAGTCCTTTCTGAAACCAGGATCCCCTTCTATATCCACTATTTCGCGCGGTTGTTCGAAAAAGTCAGATCCGACAAATCTTTATCTTAATCTCCGAAAGGCGGAGCATTCCAGAAGTAAGTGATGAGTTGCTTGCACCTCATCCTACTCCATGCAGCTACTACAGCTAGCATCTGCTGAGCAGCGTAGATCCTGTTGGAACAATGACTAGTTAAAATTCATACGAATAAGGGGAGTTGAACTTTACTGCTGACGAAGAGCTCGGTAGACCTTCTGCGATTCACCTTAGGCCAGCAGAATCTGGCGACTGCGCCAGAATGCTAGTGTCCGACCAGTGCTTGCCCAGCTCAGCCGTGGCCCAACTGTCCAGTAATTAACCGCAATAGGACAACGGTACTCCTGCATGTTTCCATGCTACTAATAGTGAGACTGCCGTTCCTCAACTTGCAAGCTCCTCAGCGTTAAAATTTCCAGCGTTTCCGCTGTGATATTAGCTTTATCACATCAGAATCAAAGCTCCAGGCAAATATCGGGTTTTGTGGGATTCAGCAAGACTACTGTAGTAGATTACATATAATATTTCCCTGAAGAAAGGATCTTGAAGAGTCCAAAAGACGACAGTCACCCAAAACAGGCTCATACGACAGTCTTGTTTACAGGATCGCTTTAAATACTCTTGAGTTATTGAAAAAGACTGATAGGAGTGATAGTGGAGGCATAACGATTCTCGGGAGCCACAGAGGGGCTGTATTTAATGGCCGACGTTCCTCAGAAAAACCGTTTTCGAGCCAACGAAAGTGCAAACTGCGGTATGTTAGTAAGTTAAGCCATTTCGTCCACAAACATACGTATACATAAATATAGTTGAACTTCCATAACTCGAAGTCTCTCCAACTCGTAGTTTTTTTGTGAATTATGGTGATTCGAGTTAGAGAAGCTGAACTGTAGTACACAATTAAGGCATATTTCTTAATTAAATTTCTATCATTTAGCAATTTTAAGCGTGTATGCATGTACTATGTATATGTATATGTACATGAAAGTATGTAAATCTGCAATATCCATGTCAATACGGCTATAGAAAGTTTTATTTTGCATACGAACAAAAGTTTTCCCCAGCGCGCCATTTCAATTACATTTCATGAGTTTACACAAACATAGCTTATCCTGCACAAATGACTGTAGCGCCATTTTTGCAGGATGTTGGATGTTGCTTATTTACTTTGCTGGCAGAAAACTGCAGTAATTTCTGTATACTCATTTGCACAAAAGCAAGTTCCAAGACCAATTGTGTGGTTTGTTGGAAATAATTCATCTGGGTAAGAAATTTAAACACTATTTATCCTTGGACACGGCACATTCTATGGATTTTGAATTAAGTTCTGTTTGAATAACGCTCATGTGGTGTGTTTTAAAGCACATTCGTGGCTCATTGTTTTATTAAAGTCTCTATAGCATTGCATGTAATTAAAAAAATTGATGTTAAACTATCCAACGATACACCATTTTGATGATGCTTGTTACTTTCAACCGATTTCTTGTAGGGTTTCTTTATATTTATGTATTATTTCAAATATTATATATTCACTGTGCTCAAACTACATAAGTTTTTTTACACCGCAAAGTGCTTACATACGTATGTAGTATGCATTTGCTGCGGTGCTACGACAATTGATGCATTGAAGCGCCACTACTCGACGCAACATACAGCTAGCTCTCTGCACCATGTTTGTTGATTGACTTTGTTGGTTGTTGTTTCTTGTTTACTTGCTTTTATTAGAAAATTGAAAAGTGCAGCGCTCGTATGATTGCTCTCGGGTAGCGTGCCACGTAGAGTAAGCTCATAGCGAACTATGGTAGTGGCACTACTGATATAAAAAAGCTAGCACATAGACGCACATAAATAATGGGTGATCAAAGTAGAGGTATATTTTTCAATAGCCTTTTTTTTTGACAAATAATTTTTGGGTCATTCGATTGGTCACCAAGCTCATGTGATATCACACCGTTATGTGCCGTATGTAGTATGTCGTTTCGTTCCAGATATTGGAGCAAAACGTCACGCGCGTCATCGCAAGTTGGACTCGACGGATGGACCAACTGAGACGTAACCACGGCCAACATTTGAAATAGACAATCTTAAAAAAAATAAATGCCAAAGATTGTAAATTACTTTCGAATGATACTAAACCTTGCCCATTAAATTTGAATTTTCTGTGTTTTTTTCTTTAAAAAAGTAGGGAACCTCGAAATGGAGCACCCATTCAATGCTGTATACCCTACACAAAATTCAATAAATTTGAGTTCTACAAACACCATAACTTGTTCCAGCGAAAATTCTTCTATTTATTAGCAACTACGATCTTTAAGGCCCCATATTTCATCTAGGAACTATGGGGTAATATATGTATGATCTGACAGATAATGTCTTATAAATAATGCGGTCAAAAAGCTGATTTGGATGTACACGTGGTATTCAACAACTGACAACATTGATATAATACAGAAGTTCCAACCTGAAAATGCTTAGATTTATCACCGGTTCACCAAGATACATGCGTAATGAAAACATCCACAAAGATCTCGATATCAATATGGTAAAATAGGAGTTAGAGTACAGCAGAAAGAAATATATGTATAAACTCCAGGAACATCCAAACCCATTGGCTAATGCCCTGATATATTCCCGCAATCAAACACACCTAAAAAGAAGAGATCTACCAGAGAGACCTACTAGAGTGCAACATGTTGCACAGAGTATTATAGTTTTGTTAACATAACGCTTGTTTGTATCACCAAAAATAAAAGAGTTAGACATGGGATTATATATATAAATGATCAGGATGAAGAATGAAGTTGAAATCCGGATGTCTGTCCGTCCGTCTGTCTGTCCGTCTGTCCGTGCAAGCGATAACTTGAGTAAAAATTGAGATGTCTTAAGGAAACTTGGAACAAACATTCCTTGGCACCCTTGAAAATGCGCGAAATCGGACCATTGTCACGCCTACAAAAAGTCGACAACCAAAAACCTATAAAGCGTCATAACTAAGCCAAAAATTAATAAAAAATTACTAATACATAATATAACTAAGTTGCATTTAATTATATGTATGTAGTATAACGCAAAGATGTCTGGCACTTACCCATTGCTTTGGGATCCAGCTGATATGGCGGTATACCACAATGCGCGGGCGGTGGTGTCGTAAGCGGATCGCCATTGTGACAAAAAAACGGCGAGAGACCTATTTTATTTGCCTGAAAAGAGATAACGAATTTATTAATAATTTTTAATGCAGAAATTTGGCATAAACTTTAACCTACAGGGGCCCAAACGCTTAATTGGGCACTTAGAATAAGATTTCGAATGTCATCTCTTTAATAGGAAAATTTCCAAAAAGTTTTGTTGCAGAATTGTAGATTATTTAAAAACTTTTAAAACAGTATATAATACTTGTGGTCTTTTTTTCAAACATTTTTTTTTATTAAAAAAGAAAACAAAACCATCAGAATTCCTGTCAAACGTATAATTGGACAGTCATAATAATATTCATAAGTCTAACTATAACGTCTGAATGCCTGCTTCAACAACTACAGCGCTACTGTCTCGAAAGTAAATTTTATGAGCTTACGAGCAAGGATTATGATTTGAGGGAATGCACCTGGAATGTCCACTTAATTGGAAAGGTGCCTCTGACCAGCAGGTTGATGTTCTCATACGACTTCGCTGGGGCCCGAAATATGGTTGTCTGTAGTACCAGATTCCAGCACAAGAAAATTAATCAAGCAACATGGCTGTCTCCTGATCGAAACACGCGTAACCAAATCGATCATGTTGTGATAGACGGAAGACATGTCTCCAGTTTTTTAGACGTGCTTACACTCCGAGAACCAAATATAGACTCGGACCATTATCTGGTAGCAGCGAAGATACGCACCCGCCTCTGTGCAGCAAAGAACGCCCGCCAAAAAACATAAGGAAGGTTCGACGTCGAAAAGCTGCAATCGCAACAGACAGCAAAGACATAGTCTACTCGACTATGTATCTCGGTATAATGGAACTATGGAACGGCATCTCAAACTCACGAAAATTTTATGAAAAAATGAAGCAACTTAACGAAGGTTTTAAGACCGGAGCATCGTCATGTAGAGACCAAGGTGGAAATCTTGTAACCGATGTCCAGGACATACTGGAATTATGGAGGGAACACTTCTTCGACCTGCTGAATGGCCGTGAAAGTACAACAGCAGGAGCTGGCGAACCCGATTCCCCAATCGATGACGATGGAACAGATGCTCCATTACCCGACCATGAAGAAATTCGAATAGCAATTACCCGCTTGAAGAACAACAAAGCGGCGGGGGCCGATAAATTACCGGCCGAGCTATTCAAATAAGGCGGCGATAAGGAGCTGATAAGGTGCATGCATTAGCTTCTTTGCAGTATATGGTCGGAAGAAAGCATGCCTGACGATTGGAATCTCAGTGTACTCTGCCAAATCCAATCTGAGCCAATCACCGTGGGTTAAGCCTCCTAAATATCGCCTATAAGGTTCTATCGAGCATACCGCGTGAAAGACTAAAGCCCACAGTCAACAAACTGATTGGACATTATCAACGAGGCTTTAGACCTGGAAAATCCACAATTGAAGAAGACCCATGAAAAGAGGATTAACACACACCACCTTTTCGTCGATTTTAAAGCTGCTTTCGACAGCACGAAAAGGAGCTGCCTTTATGCCACGATGTCTGAATTTGGTATCCCTGCAAAACTAATGCGGCTGTGTAAGTTAACGTTGAGCAACACCAAAAGCTCCGTCAGGATCGGGGCTCTCCGAGCCGTTCGATACCAAACGAGGTTTCAGATAAGGTGATTCACTATAGTGTGACTTCTTTAACTTGATGCTGGAAACAATAATACCAGCTGCAGAACTTAGAGAAGGTACAATCTTCTATAAGAGTACGCCTGAAACTGTATGCCGATGATATTGATATCATCGGAAGCAACAACCGCGCCGTTAGTTCTGCTTTGTCCCGCCTGGATAAGGTAGCGAAGCGAATGGGTCTGGTGGTGAACGAGGACGAAATATCTCCTGTCATCAAACAAACAGCCAGCGCATTCGCGTCTTGGCTCCCACGTCACTGTTGGCAGTCATAACTTCTAAGTAGTAGATAATTTCGTATACCTGGAAACCAGCATCAACAATACCAACAATGTCAGCCTCGAAATCCAGCGTAGAATCACTCTTGACAACAGATGCTACTTTGGACTGAGTAGGCAATTGAAAAGTAAAGTCCTTTCTCGACGAACCAAAATCAAACTCTACAAGTCGCTTATCATTTTCGTCTTGATTTATGATGCAGAAGCGTGGTCGAGGTCAACACCAGATGAGACAACAGTAGGAGTGTTCGAGAGAAAAAATTTGAGCAAGATTTATGGTCCTCAAAACATTGGAATCGGCGAATACCGACATAGACGACATAGACATAGCCCAGCGAATAAAAAGACCGCTTCTACGCTGGCTAGGTCATCTTGTCCGAATGGACAAAAACACTCCAGCCCTGAAAGTGTTCGATGCAGTACCCGCCGGAGGAAGCCGAGGAAGGGGAAGGCCTCCACTCCGTTGGAGGGGCCAAATGGAGAGCAACCTGGTTACACTTGGGATCTCCAACTGGCGCCGAACTGCGAAGGAGAGAGAGAGAAGTGTTGCACTATCATCGATTCGGCTATAACCGGCTAAACGGTTTTTATGCCAATCATATAAGATAATAGTGAATAAAAATGTATAGCTTTTTATAAATAAATCACAACAAAATCGCATTTTAACATATCCGTCAGGTTTCGTGTCCGTAAATCTTGTTTAAATAATTGTAAATGATCCACAACGTGTGAAATATGCTTTGAATCGATGTCCCGATAGAAAGCAAATTTGTCCAATATGTTTTTATTTATTCGCACTTTGCTGTACAGTTTGTTTCAAAATGTTCAAATATTGGAATCAATTCCTTTCACGCTCTATAATATGATTGTTTTTTACCCCTGCACTAGAAAGTTTGAGACTCAGGAGACTTGCGCTTCTAAAGAGGAACGCGGTCATATTTTGGGTTCGTGGTAACTCCTCCCTTTTCCTTGTACAGAGTGCTGAATCTATCCAGCTGTCTAGTCGCGGTAAGATATCCGTTAACCAGCCAGCGGTCTGTTTATCCATGTAGTCAATCAACAGTAGGCCAGATCTAATGTACACCCGAGAAAATGACAGAGGATGACTCCACCATTTGACTATTTCGACCATTACGGTCCCTTGTAAGGAGGTGAGCTCCTCAGATAATAAAAAGGACCCACGGCTGCCACAGAGTCATTCTGCCATACCACCGTCATTCTAATGCTTTGTAGAGCATAAAACTGGCGGCAACTCCCATTGTTCACTTTGGTAGTTCTAACTGGAATACCTTTCGGTAATACGCGTTGAGAGTGGGGGTGAGCCTTGTACCTTCTTTTGACCAATCGGTGCAATGTGCCTTCATCTCCGCTTCTATGCGACGCTGTTACTTGTTGTTTTTTAGTGTTTTCGGTGGGGCGGGGTTTCCCACTGCCAAGCACCGTCATCTTATGAGGGTAAGGATCTCCGCTCAACATAACTTATGAACTTTCTTCGACTTCGATTTAGAAAGCTATCATCTATGGCTATGGAATTACCTTCCCCATGCTTTACAGTAGTCCAAGTACTATGAGGTAAATTTGGCTCAATGGGCGTGTATACATATATAGTTAAGAGTAGGAATCTCATGGAACGAAAAATTATATTATATGAGGTATTAGCGGTTCTTAACCAATTTTCAAACAGTAACAACGGTAAGTATCGAACTATCGGTTATTAACGATAACTGAATGAAAGGTGACGTGCAATTTAAAGTATTTAAAAATCGCAAAGCTGCGTAGAGAAATCAGTTAAATTTTCTTTAGTAGGCGTTTGTAGTATGTACATATTATGCACACATACATACATGCATCAATACATTGTTACTTATGTATTTAAGTATCCAATATATATACATTTCTATATATGTACTTGCATATACATATATTTGTGCTGTGTGTGTGTGTTTTGTTAATGGTGGTTGCTGCATGTGCTATAGGCGATTGTCATATGTTGGTGTTGGTGTTGGTGGTTGATGCTTTGGCGTGAATGAAGGAAGAGTAGTTTTTATTTTTAATGGGGACCAAACAAGTGCAATGTTCTTATAGCAGAGGGATGATGGCAACGCATATACATATGTTTAAATATGTATATATGTACATACAGCCAAAAGTTTGGGCGGCGCACGCGCATAATTATTCTCCAGTTATACTGCAGGTCAGTCAGACGCTCCAACATATCGAAATACATGCAAGCGTTCAATACATTGTTGAAAACACATAGGCGTGTATTTATAAATATAAGTACGGTATATGTTTATGTAAATATGTAGATACATACATATATATATACTGCTATGCATATGTACTTCTACTGCTTAGATTTAAAAATATGCACAAATCGGAATTGTGCTCCAAAATATTTTGAGCTTTAAAACACGAATTTTGCAGTAGGAATTCAATTATTAATGTGATTATTTTGGCGTCATTCAATTACTTAGACTGATGACCCCAATAGCAAAGTGAAGGTGTACAAAAAGTGTGAGCACCCGAAATGAGACAAATATTTGGTGTTTCAAAATAATAAATAAGCGAAAATTTTTCTTCGAAAAATCATATTTTACAATAACAAAATTTACAATTTACAAAATTTGAAATTCTTTTATCTTATTAAATAGTACAATATTTTTTAAATATTATACAAAAATATAAAATCATTCTCAGCCTATGTTGTTTTACATTACATTAAAGGTGTTTATCTAAAAAGTAAATTTTTTACGTCGGTGGACACGATTTATCGAAAAGTTATGAAGCGATTTTGTTCAAATTTTGCACACATTTATGAAATCTATACCAATATTATAAAGCTGAAGAGGTTGTTTGTTTGTTTGTTTGAACGCGCTAATCTCCGAAACTACTGGTTCGAATTGAATAATTCTTTTTGTGTTGGATAGTCCATTTATCGAGGAAGGCTATAGGCTATATAGCATCAGGAGCGAAGAAACAGTGGTAAATGTGTAAAAAACGGGGGAAATTATTTATCTTTGAGGGCTTCCGTTCCTTGCGCTGCGTAAGCGGTTCAAGATTAGATACGCTAAGGATCGAGAACGGTTGGACCATTCTTGATGAAATGTTCAGAGGTTGTTCGTTGTGGATCTTGGAAGGTTTAGTTGGAAAATTGTAAAATTCCAAAAAGTGACTTTTTTCCATAAATTTTTTTTTTCAATCTATCTGTAAAAAAAAAACAATTCGGAAAAGTCGGAAATTGGCAAGTGGCAACAGAGAATTCAGAATTGCAAATGAACGGTGACATCTACAATGAAGCATTGATATTCATATGCCATCACCAAATCGTCAAATTAGAGATGTACTGAATCGTGCATACGACAGAATAACTTTGGAACAACAAGTATAAATAAATGTTCCATTATTTAATGAGCAGCAAAAGACAACCTATGATGAATTGATTAAGGCTGTCCATGATGGAAATGGTGGACTTTTATTTCTTGATACGCACGGTGGAACTGGGAATCCTGATTGATTCTGATATCATTGATTTTGGCAACAATACGATCTCAAAATGGCATTACGTTGGCTCTCGCATCTACTGGAATTGCAGCAACGCTACTTGAAGTTGGAAGAACGGCACATTCGACACTGTAGCTTCAGTTAAACATGCAAATCTATGAAACATCTATGAGCAAGCAAAGATCTGGGCAAATTCTGGTTAATACTTCTAATGGTTTGAAATCAATCCGAACATTAGCCAAATTTATCGTAACTACGATTGGTTGAGTGCACGCAGATTTTTAAATGCCAAAAATACCGATGTCGATGATTTAATCTATACGACTTAAAGTCAACTTCCGGGAGATTTGTGTTCATACACATCGATCGATCATCTTGAAAATGAAGACGAAGCTCTGAATTATCCAGTAAAATTTCTAAATTCTTTGTCATTATAATGCTTTGTCATTTATTATGCTTCGCAATCTTCAAGCAGCTATCGAATAATGTAATAGTTGCAAGAATATTTTAAAGGGACTTACAAGGGGGCAGAATGCTTGATTCCACGAATTTCTGTGAGTTCCAACGATTTGCCATTTCAGTTCAAACGTATTCAGTTTCCAACGAAACTTGCATTTGGGATGACAATCAACAGGTCTGAAAGACAGTCGCTGGAGGTGTGTGGCATAAATTTCATTCACGAGTTGAAAAACCATCTTCTCTGTACATTTACGCACCGGAACAGAAAACAAAAAATGTTGTTTATTAAGCTGAGTTACATTGAAAAAAAAATTTGAAAAATCGCAAATAAATGTTTTCCAACACTATACAAATTCAACTTTATTTTCAAACCAAATAATTTCACGCAGTGCTACGACTGCGGAGTCAGCTAGTGACATTATAAAGTTAATGAACACAGACTTTTTTGTATTCTATTGCAATTATTTCGACTGTCTTGTTTATTGGATAGCTTTAAAAAAATACCAGGAGTGATAGTGGATGCTTGTACGAATGGCCGGAGACTCAGAGAAGCAAGATTCAACGGTCGACGTCCAGCCAAGAAACTTTTTTTAAGTCAATGAATGTAGAAACAGCGATATCTATGGGCGAAAGGGCATGGAAATTGTTCGGTGAATCAAAGTTCAATATCTTTGGATCAGACGGTGTAAACAAAGTATGGAAGAGATGAGTCGAACGGTTCAGTAGAGAATGCTTACAAACAACAGTACGCAAACTAGTAAGCATGCTGGTCTGGGTCTGATTTCCTTATAATGGACTCCAAGGCATTTATTTAATTGAAGGAATAGAATATATGGGGGATGGGGTCATATGTAGAAGTTCACGCAAGTGAGGAAAGTTTCTGATTGCCATTCACTTGGGAGTGGCCAGGAACGATTCTTTTGCATATGACTCAAGCAGCTCACGACTTCCGGTTTTAGACCAAGTATCCTCTGGGTAGCTAACAGACATCAGTTTGGAGGCGAGCTAAAGTGAGAAGGCGAAGCCCGCTTCTGCGGTTGTGCTTAGGGCTTGGGACCCACCACATAAAAAAAATCTCCCCAATGAAAACAAACACCGAGCCTCGGATGAGAAACCCCCCTTTTGATGACGACCCCTGCAAACGTACTAAGGATCATGATTTGAGGGCATGCACCTGGAATGTCCGGACTCTTAATTGGGAAGGTGCCTCTGCCCAGCTGGTTGATGTCCTCATACAACTAAAGGCTGACATCACCGCCATCCAAGAAGTGCGATGGACGGGACAAGGATGGAAGAAGGTGGGTCCTTGTGACATCTACTACAGCGGCCATATAAAGGAGCGCAAATTCGGTGTAGAATTTGTGGTGGGAGAGAGACTACGTCGCCGAGTCCTGGCATTCACCCCGTCTTGCCACAATCCGCATCAAAGCGAGGTTCTTCAACATATCGCTGATTTGCGCCCACGCCCCAACGGAAGAGAAGGACGATGTGACCAAAGATGCTTTCTATGACCGCCTAGAACGCACCTATGAGCGCTGCCCCCGCCACGATGTCAAAATCGTGCTTGGCGATTTTAACGCCAGGGTGGGTAAAGAAGGTGTCTTTGGCACAACAGTCGGAAAATTCAGCCTCCATGACGAAACATCGCCAAGCGGCCTGAGGCTGATCGACTTTGCTGGGGCCCGAAATATGGTTGTCTGTAGTACCAGATTCCAGCATAAAAAAATTCATCAAGCAACGTGGCTGTCCCCTGATCGAAACACGCGCAATCAAATCGATCACGTTGTGATAGACGGAAGACATGTCTCCAGTGTTTTAGACGTGCGTACGCTCCGAGAACCAATCATTGACTCGGACCATTATCTAGTAGCAGCAAAGATACGCACTCGCCTCTTTGCAGCAAAGAACGCTCGTCAACAAACACAAGGAAGGTTCGACGTCGAAAAGCTGCAATCACAACCGACAGCCGAACGATTTTCTACTCGACTTGCACTCCTGCTCTCTGAGAGCACTCATCAGCATCTCGATATAAGGGAGCTGTGGAACGGCATCTCAAACTCATTGCATACCGCTGCAGCCGAAACAATTCGTCTCCGGCAACGCCAAAAAACCAGTTGGTACGATGAGAATTGTCGTTCCGCAGTGGAGAGAAAACAGACTGCCTACCTCGCAACGTTGCGATCGACCACAACACGTTCGGGGTGGGATAGATATCGAGAACTGAAGAGGGAAGCGAGACGCATTTGCAGACATAAAAAGAAAGAGGCCGAAATGCGTGAGTATGAAAAGCTTGAGAAGCTGGCCGACATGGGTAATGCTCGAAAATTGTATGATAAGATGAGGCGATTTACAGAAGGTTTCAAGACCGGAGCATTATCATGTAGGGACCGAGGAGGTAATCTGGTAACGGATGTCCAGAGCACACTGCGATTATGGAGGGAACACTTCTTCGACCTGCTGAATGGCCGTGAAAGTACAACAGCAGGAGCTGGCGAACCCGATTCCCCAATCGATGACGATGGAACAGATGCTCCATTACCCGACCATGAAGAAATTCGAATAGCAATTACCCGCTTGAAGAACAACAAAGCGGCGGGGGCCGATAAATTACCGGCCGAGCTATTCAAATAAGGCGGCGATAAGGAGCTGATAAGGTGCATGCATTAGCTTCTTTGCAGTATATGGTCGGAAGAAAGCATGCCTGACGATTGGAATCTCAGTGTACTCTGCCAAATCCAATCTGAGCCAATCACCGTGGGTTAAGCCTCCTAAATATCGCCTATAAGGTTCTATCGAGCATACCGCGTGAAAGACTAAAGCCCACAGTCAACAAACTGATTGGACATTATCAACGAGGCTTTAGACCTGGAAAATCCACAATTGAAGAAGACCCATGAAAAGAGGATTAACACACACCACCTTTTCGTCGATTTTAAAGCTGCTTTCGACAGCACGAAAAGGAGCTGCCTTTATGCCACGATGTCTGAATTTGGTATCCCTGCAAAACTAATGCGGCTGTGTAAGTTAACGTTGAGCAACACCAAAAGCTCCGTCAGGATCGGGAAGGACCTCTCCGAGCCGTTCGATACCAAACGAGGTTTCAGACAAGGTGATTCACTCTCGTGCGACTTCTTTAACTTGATGCTGGAAAAAGTTATAAGAGCTACAGAGCTAAATAGAGACGGAACAATCTTCTATAAGAGTGTACAGCTACTGGCGTACGCCGATGATATCGATATCATTGGAAACAACACCCGCGCCGTTAGTTCTGCTTTTTCCAGACTGGATAAGGAAGCGAAGCGTTTGGGTCTGGTGGTGAACGAAGACAAGACGAAATATCTCCTGTCGTCAAACAAACAGTCAGCGCATTCGCGTCTTGGCTCCCACGTCACTGTTGACAGTCATAACTTCGAGGTCGTAGATAATTTCGTATACCTGGGAACCAGCATCAACAACACGAACAATGTCAGCCTCGAAATACATCGCAGAATCACTCTTGCCAACAGGTGCTACTTTGGACTGAGTAGGCAATTGAAAAGTAAAGTCCTCTCTCGACGAACCAAAATCAAACTCTTTAAGTCGCTCATTATTCCCGTCCTGATGTATGGCGCTGAAGCGTGGACGATGACAACATCCAATGAGACGACTCTTGGGGTTTTAGAGAGAAAGGTTTTGCGCAAGATTTATGGTCCTCTAAACATTGGCAACGGCGAATACCGCAGACGATGGAACGATGAGCTGTACCATTTATACGACGACATTGACATAGTTCAGCGAATAAAAAGACAGCGGCTACTCTGGCTAGGTCATGTTGGACGGATGGAAGAAAACACTCCAGCTCTGAAAGTATTCGATGCAGTACCCGCTGGAGGAAGCCGCGGAAGAGGACGACCTCCACTCCGGTGGAAAGACCAAGTGCAAAGTGACCTGGCTTCACTTGGTGTTTCCAGTTGGCGCCAAAAAGCAAAAAGGAGGAATGAGTGGCGCGCTCTGGTGGATTCGGCTATAATCGCTTAAAGCGGTTCCTACGCCAAATCTTAATATATAAAAATCACGTGTCACGTTTTTTTTTTCGATGGACTCCTAAACTACTGAACCGATTTTAATGAAATTTTTAACACTGTGTGCAGTTTGGTCCAACTTCAAAGATAGGATAGTTTATAACTCTCCTTATAGTCGCATTATTTATTTATTGCAAATTATTTGTTTATTATTAGCAAAGAGCTATCCACCAGTTGGTGGCGCTAAGTGCGCTATGTTACAGTAGATGGCGCTACATTTCTTTCTAAATTTTCATGGATTTAGGCTGTCATAACAAAACTTGCTAAAAACATTAAATGAAAATGCGTTGTTTGAAGTTTATATTATTTGTGGTAAAGTTATACGAATCTCTGACTTCCAATATTCTAAATTTAAGAAAAAATCACATACAATCCGTGAAATAAATAAAGTTATGTACATATGTATGGTCAGACAAATAAGCAATGCTGCCACTCTTTTCCAGTAAATCTTCCTCGAATTTGGGAGATTTCAGAGGAATTTAGGAAATCGCAGAGTTGATTTCTGCATGTATTTCCTAAATGCAAATAAATGAATTTTTTTTATTTGAATTCATTTATTTGCATTTAGGTATAAAATTTTGTATGGCTAATGCCCGGTTTCACACTCCATACTTAAGTTGTGCCTAAATAAAATCTTAGCTAAGTATTGTTGCAAACTGAGTAGTCGTTTGCGTTTCACAGTCAATGCTTAATTTCTATAAAATTTTATTATGATATATGGCAACGTTATGGGCAACATATGTTTTACAAATGTCATTCATAAAAATATGTTTGAAATATTTAAATTATAACAGACAATACATAAATTTGCGAGGAAAATTATATCAAAAATTGATGAAAACAACAAAAGAACCCCAAATTTCATCACTAGCGAGTCGGAGCACCTATGGGAACTGAAGGAAAAGTATAAGCTGTTATTGAGTGCAAACGAACGGACACTTGCCCTACGCTACGAAAGATGTCGCTGAAAATTCAAAGCAAATTCAAAACAAAAATCAGCTGTTATTTAAGCATTGCTTAAGTATAAAAATCCACGGGATTGAGATTTGAACTTGAGGTCAAAAGCGTGTTGGAGAGCCATCTTCTTTATTTGTTTACACGCTACACAACAAAACAAAGAACGAACTTCGCCAAAAATTTTTAAATTGACAGAGACGTTATTCCCTGAATATATTAACATTCCATACAAATAAATGGCCTTGAACAGAGTTCAAAAAGCGTTTTAACTATTTCAAATAAAAATTGGGCGGGGCGAAGTTCGCCGGGTCAGCTAGTATATATATATATATAATAGTCAATGGTGAAGTTGTACTAAAATTCTGGAAGCCAATTTGATACCCTGCATCGAAGTACTGTATCAACACCAAAGCCAGGTCACAGAGCCTATATTGTAAGTATTTTTTTAATTCTAATAACTGTTTTAATGGCATTCATAACTAATATGAAACATCATCCTGTTTTTTTTGCAGTTTCGCGGTTTTATGACTGGAAAAGAAATAAAACAATTGATGTGGCCTAGAAACAGCGCCGATTTCAACCCGATCGAAAAAATGTAGGCCATTATGAAAAAACAGTTAGCCGCACAGAAGCCGAACAACTAAAGAGTACTGAATTTCGTTCTTTTGAAGTCGTGGTCTGATGACATGTACGTCGGAATACTGCAAAAGATTATAAGATTATGGTGGCAAGGCATTTCTGATTTTTGCGAATATTCCTAATTATAATAATTTGACCAAATTTGAAAAAAAAAAAATATTCCTGAAAAATTTAGTATTAATATTTTTTTGCTAATAATTTATTTTAACTCTTATTACAAATCCAAACAAACCCGCATTTTCGATTTTTTTCTTGGATGAATATTTTAGCGCATAATAAAAGTTTTCCCACCGACCGGTTTTTTATGCCCAGTACTGTATGTAAATCGAGTTCCAGACTTGATGGCGCAATGTTATATACAATGATTTTCATTATACTAGTGGACTTTACGCATGGACTTTGGATATGGGTCAAAGTTTCCCCACCTTACATGTACACCAACACCTGCAAACATTTCCCCAAATTTATTGTGTAAATTGTTTGACTACATCCTAACTTATCCCTTTTTTACCTGTTACTAATTCGGTTTTAGTCAGGAATCTATGTTGATGTTAATCACAATTCGCCCTGACCGGTATAATATTTCACTGCAGGGACATTTAATTTTTTGTTTGTATGAACATTTCTAGTAATGTGTGTATAATATATGTACGCATATGTACGCATCTTTCTTCTTAGATCACATGCAAAATAATATGATGCCCCGGTTTTGGTTGTCCCCGCATACGCGCTCATATGTACCTACATATATATATAGCATATATTTACAAATGTTAGCAAGTACAAAAAAGACAGGGTGAATAATATTATATAAACATAACGAAAACCTAAGTAGACAAAAGATAACATACATCAGCGACGACGACAACAAAAACAACAGTAAAACAACCAAAATGTATAAAACAGTAATAACAAGACGCAACTGCATTAATTTTCTTTGATGTTGCCGAGTACGGCGGCAAACATCAAAGGGTTTTGCCAAAGCGGCAAATAGCAAAACAGCAAAGTCGCCAGTCATGAGTTGTTTAATAATTCCACTACACACATGTGCATATGTATGTAATTGAATACCAACGAACGATCGTCCAACCTCACTTACCTCCCACTAAGAGCTGCACATATACATTCGCTCGCGAATACTCTGCGACAATACTTAGTACTTACAAATTCAACGGCTGCGAAAAGCGCTCGTGCTCTCGCTCGTGCTCAATTTAACTCGCATACTTAGCGTTTGGTAATTTCCGTTCGACGTAAATATCGCTTAAGAAAGTTGTATTAATATTGTAATTGTATTCGTTTTTTTCTACTAAATGCATTGTTGCTGTATTTAATATTTCTGAAATGATATTTTTATACGATCACACCACACCCGAATGAGACGTAAATTAATCCCGAACTTGTACATATAGTTAGTAAGTGATATGGGTGAAACCACCTTTACCTCAACAAAAATGAATATTTTATGAAGCAAGAATTGTATCGAAACAGTTTTTGTATATATCACAATACAATATTCCTTTTAAATTCGATTGGAAACTATTAATATATTACTCATCTGCATTTCCGAAACTATTATACATGCATGTTCCACATCAGCGACAAATAATAATTATAAATTATTAGTAATTATAAAAAATAGAACAAAAACTAAAAAAACTATTACTGAATCGACAGCCATTTAAGGAGATACAGCTAGTTAGAATTTTCACACAATCGAAAATTTTTGTATTTCATTTTCGTAATGCACATGTATTCAAGTAGATACACGTTAATCCGACGGTTATTTTTGAAGTTTCACGCATAATTGTAATGACGCGCCAGAGCATTTGAAAGTAATTTTAAAATTTGTTTCTCTCAAAACTGTGTCTTAAAAGTCGGTGAGCTAGGTTACTCGGGAAGGGCTGAACCGATTTGAAACTCAAAGGTTTACACAGGCTGCTGAACAATATTTTTTCGTACTAAATTGAAGCTTTAAACTGATAAAAATATTTTTTATGGTAAAAAATCGATTTTTTAGCTTCGCTTATTCTTTCGTTTAATTACAAGATTATACATTACTTTAACAAAATTCGTTTCATTTTTTTATTTCAGTTGATTCACTTCAGAGATATAGTAGTCATCTTTTTTGAAGAACTGCTGTAACAGCTTCAAAAACTGTTATTTATACAAAAAAAAATTATTCAATACACTTTAAAATTACCATAATGTGTGTACAAATTATGAGAATAATAAATTTAGCAGTTTTCTCAGAAAAAGTATTTGAAAAACCACATGTTTTTAGGGCTCCTAACTAGATATAACCTCTCAAGGTTCTTTTATTGTTGGAAAGAGAAAAATTTTGTCAAATTTTTCTACTGACTTGTTGGTCTGACTATGTGTACTTAATGTGTTTGTGTGGCGCTGAATCCGAATCTAACATCCATATAACTGAACTTAAACTGTCTCCAGAACCTATCATTAATTGCAGTGACTTTGTTCTGATATATTATAGCAGGTTAAGTAACTACCAGATTAGACTCCGATCTCCGATATATCAAATACATGTCCTACATGTAATGACTACCCTTGATACTAACTACCGCTTTGCATGTTCAATCCCTCTCACTGCGTTCCGACCCTGACGAACCAGCTCCTCCTCCTGGGCCTGCCGTTTGCTCACCTCGATGACAATTCATCTTGGGATTTCTCCAGCAAGCAGTCTATATTTTGTTATATCGGGTGATCCAAATAGAGGTGTACACGAAGACCGTGGGGAGTCGGCGCTGTTCGCAGCAACTCGGACTGACGTATGGAACGACTTGGCGCCGAGATCTTAGATTGAAAGCTTACAAAATACAGCTTGTGTAAGTACTGAAGCCGCTTGACATTGTCAAGCGACATCGCTTCGTTCTCTCTCTTGAATGGGCTCTTGAAAGAAGATCCGATGTTTTCGAGCTAAACACAGTTCAGCGATGAGGCCCATTTCTGGCTCAATGGGTATGTAAACAAGTGAAATTGCCGAATTTGGGACGAAGAGCAATCATCCAGAAAAAATTACGATTTGGTGTGGTTTGCGGGCCGGTGGAATCATCGGCCCCTTTCTTCAATGATGCTGTTAATGGCGACTGTTATCGCGACACGATAACCGACTATTTGCTGCCCGAAATTGAAGTTCGTGATCTTTGCGATATTTCCCGGGGCCAACATTCAAAAGAGATAATCTTTAAAAAATAAAAATCAAAGAATGCTCTTTCGAATGATAATAAACATTCCCCAATAAATTTGAATTTTCTGTGTTTTTTGTCTTAAAAAAAGTGGGGAACTCCGAAATGGATCACCCTATAGAATATCAATAATATTATGTGTCTCTACATATTTACATAAATATATACATATCCTGAAGAATTTTATTTTTCTCTGTGTTTTTTACTTTAGTTGTTGTATACTTAAAGGAAAATGCTTTGAAAGCAACGATCCGTACATGAACTGGCATCCGCCAATTGGACCTTTTTGTAATCATAAATGCGTTCGTTTGCCTTTTCATTTCCTTAATTCATGCTCTTACGTCCTTCTAGACTATTTACTTTAGACCATAAATAACCGGCATTCTCCCTGTCAAAATATATGTGTGTACATACATACATATGTATATGTTAGGTACGGATGTAGGCATTCACTGATTTCTTCACATGTGGTTTCCGTTTTCTTGACATGCCTTAACATGCTATTCTAGTGTGTTTTCACAAAAAATTTGTACCCTTCAGGAAGTATCTGGCGTGAGTGTTTACGATGTAATTTTTGGAAAATATAATTATAAGCACCATAACAGCGGCGACTTCAAATTATACATATGTGGACATATATATATAATATATACATATATAATATTTCTACACACATATATTTTATATTATAAAGATATCAAATGGCAACGCAATTACTGAAAAGCGCCAAATAGATAAAGTTCATTATCTTCATAATAAAGCCACTGCCAAGTATATGGAACAGGTACTTTAGCAAATTAAAACAATGTGAAAACAAGTAAGAAAGCGCTAAGTTCGGGTGTAACCGAACATTTTATACTCTCGCAATTTATTTATTTAACTTAATTAATATTATATAATACACAATTTGACCCACATATTCGTCATATATATTATATAAAGTCCATTGAAAGTTGGAAACCCTAATATTAGGTTAGAAGCACCGAGGTCCTCATGTTCGATATATGGGGCCTTGAAAACATATGGTCCGATTTTGGCGATTTTTAGAATGTGGCTGCCACACTATAAACGTAGTATTTGCGCAAAGTTCTGCACCGATATCTTCACTAGTGCTTACTTTATATATTGTAAAGTAAACAATACAGATCGTCTTCAAAGTTCTGGTATATAGGAAGTAGGCGTGGTTGTGAAGCGATTTGGCCAATTTTCACAACATATTATTGGGAGGTAAGGAAACTATTACAAACCAAGATTCATTGAAATCGGTCGAGTAGTTCCTGAGATATGGTTTTTGAACCATAAGTGGGCGACGCCACGCCCATTTTCAATTTTGTAAAAAAATCTGAGTGCAGCTTCCATCTGCCATTTCATATGTGAAATTTAGTGTTTCTGACGTTTTTCGTTAGTGAGTTAACCCACTTTTAGTAATTTTCAACCTAACCTTTGTATGGGAGGTGGGCGTGGTTATTATCCGATTTCAACTATTTTCATGGTGTGTGGGGGGGTACGTAAGAGAATCGACTGCAGAAAGTTTGGTTTATATTTGGTTTGCGAGATACATACAAATAACCGATAACCTTCCTAGTGCGATCCTTTATTCCAATTTTTTTGTGAGCGTGGCAGTGGACCGATTTAGCTCATTTTCGAAAGCAACCCTCTCATGGTTCCAAGGAACATGTGTTCCAAGTTTCATTAAGATATCTCAATTTTTACTCAAGTTATCGCTTGCACGGACGGACGGACAGACGGACGGACAGACATCTTGATTTCAAATCCACTCGTCATCCTGATCATTTATATATATATAACCCCATATCTAACTCTTTTATGTCTTGGTGCACAAACAACCGTTATGTGAACAAAACTATAATACTCTGTGCAACAGGTTGCGAGAGTATAAAAAATAAAAATAAATTAACTATATTTTTCATAGGTTAGGTTAGGTTAGGTTACTCTGGTAGGCTATAAAGCCACACATAGACCAGTTTTGGTCCATTGGGGTACCACATGGAGTGCCGTCACGTAGTTAATGAGGAGTAATCATCATTTAGGATGCCTGCGCTTGTTGCGAATTTCATCATGACTTCACCATCGGTAGCGTATAAATTTCCCTAATGTTTCCTTTAATACATATTAAATATTGGTCCATTTACATATACAGTGTAGAAATAACCAGAGATATGAGAATTCTGTTCTGTTTTATTTTCTGTTATTATTATTTTTCTGTTCTATACACTTTTTAATACCACTTCTATTCTCAGATTCTGTTCTATATTCTTTTTTATACTTCTTATCCTACCAGATTCTGCTCTATATTATTTTTAATACTACTTATTATATACTCTTAAATTCTGTTCTATATTCTTTTTTTCTATGAATGTGATTGGCGTTGCAACCGTTTAGCCGGTTATAGCCGAATCGACGATAGTGCGCCACTTCTGTCTCTCCTTCGCAGTTCGGCGCCAGTTGGAGATCCCAAGTGTAACCAGGTCGCTCTCCACCTGGTTCCTCCAACGGAATGGAGGCCTTCCCCTTCCTCGGCTTCCTCCGGCGGGTACTGCATCGAACACTTTCAGGGCTGGAGTGTTTTCGTCCATTCGGACAACATGACCTAGCCAGCGTAGCCGCTGTCTTTTTATTCGCTGAACTATGTCAATGTCGTCGTATAACTCGTACAGCTCATCGTTCCATCATCTGCGGTATTCGCCGTTGCCAATGTTCTGAGGACCATAAATCTTACGCAAAATTTTCCTCTCGAAAACTCCTAGTGTCGTCTCATCTGATGTTGACATCGTCCAAGCTTCTGCACCATAACTCTATACACTTTTTATACTCTCGCAACAAATGTTGTGCGAGAGTATTATAGTTTTGTTCACATAACGGTTGTTTGTAACACCCAAAACTAAACGAGTTGGATATAGGGTTATATATACCAAAGTGATCAGGGTGATGAGTGGAGTTCAAATCCGAATGTCTGTCTGTCCGTCCGTCCGTCCGTCTGTGCAAGCTGTAACTTGAGTAAAAATTAAGATATCTTGATGAAACTTGGCACACTTATTTCTTGGCAATGAGTAAAATCGGACCACTGCCACGCCCACAAAATGGCGAAAACCGAAAACACATAAAGTGCCATAACTAAGCCATAAATAAAGCTATCGAAATAAAATTTGGTATGAAGGATCACACTATGAAGGGGCATATTTGGATGTAATTTTTTTGGGGAAGTGGGCGTGGCTCCGCCCCCTACTAAGTTTTTTATACCTATCTTGCAAAAAAATAGAGCTATATAAACCAAACTTTCTGAAGTGGTTTTTTTAGCCATTTCCTAATACAGTCCAAAAATGAAAGAAATCGGATCATAACCACGCCCACCTCCCATACAAAAGTTAGGTTGAAAATTACAAAAAAGTGGGTTAACTAACTAAAGAAAAACGTCAGAAACACTAAATTTCACATAAGAAATGGCAGATGAAAGCTGCACTCAGATTTTTTTACAAAATGGAAAATGGGCGTGGCGTCGCCCACTTATGGGTCAAAAACCATATCTCAGGAACTATTCGACCGATTTTAATAAAACTTGGGTTGTAATAGTTTCCTTACATCCCAATGATATGTTGTGAAAATAGGCCAAATCGCTTCACAACCACGCCTACTTCCTATATACCAGAACTTTGAAGACAACTTGAATCGTTTACTTTACAATATATAAAGTAAGTACTAGTAAAGATATCGGTGCAGAACTTTGCACAAATACTATGTAAATACTGTGGCAGCCCCATTCTAAAAATCACCGAAATCGGACCATACTTGTTAATACTAGTTATACTCTTAGTTTCTGTTCTATATTCTCTTTAATATTACTTATACTCTCAGATTTTACATATACTTTTTAATGCCACTTATCCGTTTGCAAAGGCATTTTAGCAGTCGAAAGTGAAAATAGAGTTATACGCTGAGAATTCTTCACTTCATTTCATTTTCTCTACAGGGCATGTTGTCTGTATTATGAGTGGTGTGTCTTTTCTTGGCATAGTTCGAATTCAACCAACCAGTAAATAGGACAAAAATTAATTAAATTGATGATATTAACGAAAGTAGTGGTGATTCAATAATAGAGGTCAATAATAGGCATTGAATGAGCGGTAACGGCGTCGTAATGCTTTTATTTTTCGTGTTCACAACTAACCATCCAATACATTGAACGCAGCCAACGTGGACAGTGGGGTGCGATAATGATATACTAATATGGCAAATATTTCTGACAACAAGTATAGTTATTTGGTGTTAACGCGTATAAATGTTCATGTAAGATTACAACGAAGCAGCGCAATACTGAAGTAACACCAATTTCAACGAAATGCGGTTCATAACATTTTTTGGCATTCCAATAAACCAGTTTGAAAATGTACTAAGTCGGTTCACGACCACGCCTACTTTCCTTATACCCTAATTTTGAAGTCCAAAGTCTTTACAAGTCGTTCACTTTACAATATATACATTACGCACCAGTGAAGATATTCGAACAAAACTTTACAGAAATACTGCATTTGAGGTGTGGTATCAGTTATGGTAAAATTGTCGAGATCGGACTACAACTTTTTAATGCCCTGGATATCGAACATCGAAGAACTCGGGTACCAAAGGGTGAGTTTTCACCGAAAATATGGGTAAATCTCTGATATTTTAATATACCTAATTATATATTTTTCAAAAATACGGTTGGCTTTAAACCTCATATATTGGTTAATATGTGAAATATCTTAGTAAAATAAAGTGATCCTATAGTTTTGGTTATAATGTATATGGGTGGTGAAAATTAGTGAAATCGGTTCAGAATTACCTCAGCCTTCATATACTATATACGATTATTTTCGCTATTCTAATGAACTTTATTCCGAATAAACGGGACAAATTGTGTGTTATCTTAATATAATAATATAATAGCTGTCAATAGAACACACTATCGGAAATGGCAATAGTGCTGTACCATTTTCTTAGGTGGAGAAATAATTAAAACTGCACAAAAATATTTGTATATCTCTTTGTTTCGAGCTGCGTCTATGCCTTATGTTTTATTTAATAAATTAAAATGTATTTCAAAGTAAAAACTGCAATATTTGTATTGCCATTTTTGTCTCAAATAAATCATTTGAGTCGTTTTTACCATTGTGAATAGTCTACATATGTAAAACAAAATTTGACAGCACTCAGCAAGCGACGATAGAATCTTCAATGAGGTATCCGCATACTCTCCTGTATGAATTCAACTAGATAACTTTGTTGTTGCTTTCTCATGAAAAATTTTTGACAGGCGACCAGCGGCCAAAGATAGCGTGCAGAGAAGTGACCAATCGATTGCAGCTAATATTAAACAAATAAACTGCGAGCGTATAAAATGTGCGGTTACACCCGAACTTAGCGCGTCCTTACTTGTTGTTATTGTATTTGTTGACATAACATATACGTATGCATGTAAGTTCACTTTATTTATTGATAGCGGTCGAATGTATCCATATCTCTGACTTATATATGTACATAATACATATATGTATGTACACTGTTAGGCATACTTATATATTTACATAAGTCGTGATATTTACGTACATACATATATTCGATGACAAGTCCAGCAAGAAGCTTGTTGCGTTTCGCTTTATCACCCTTTGCTTCGATATCACCGGCTTTTATCTCTGTTATTCCAGTATTATTATATTATTATTATTATATTATTATATGTATGTATATGTATATTATACAACTAAGTATTAGACTTATTAGTATATTGTATAAGTCTTCGAAAATAATTTAACACATAAAAATGTTGAATTGAAGCTGATAAAAGGTAAACAAATAAATTTATTATTCAATAAATATGTATATTTATACTCTCGCAACCTGTTGCACAGAGTATAATAGTTTTGTTCACATAACGGTTGTTTGTGTCACCAAGAAATATTAGAGTTAGATATGGGGTTATATATACATAAATGATCAGGATGGCGAGTAGATTTGAAATCCGGATGTCTGTCCGTCCGTCTGTCCGTGCAAGCGATAACTTGAGTAAAAATTAGGATATCTTAATGAAACTTGGAACACATGTTCCTTGGCACACTGAGGAGGTTGCTTTCGAAAATGGGCAAAATCGGTCTACTGCCACGCCCACAAAATGGAGGAAACCGAAAACCTATACAGTGTCATAACTAAGCCATATAAGCCATAAATAAAGTTATGAAAATGAAATTTGGAACATAGGATCCCATTAGGGAGGGGCACATTTGGATGTAATTTTTTTGGAAAAGTGGGCGTGACCCCGCCCCCAAATAGGTTTTTTGTATATAACTCGCAAACCAATAAAGCTATATAAGCCAAACTTTCTGCAGTCGTTTCTTTTAGCCATTTCCCTATACAGTCCAAAAATGAAAGAAATCGGATAATAACCACGCCCACCTCCCATACAAAGGTTAGGTTGAAAATTACTAAAAGTGGGTTAACTCACTAACGAAAATCGTCAGAAACACAAAATTTTACATAAGAAATGGCGGAAGGAAGCACTGAGATTTTTTTACAAAATGGAAAATGGGTGTGGCGTCGCCCACGTATAGGTCAAAAACCATATCTCAAGAACTATTCGACCGATTTCAATGAAATTCGGTATATAACACTTCCTTGACACCCTGATAACACGGGTGGAATATGGGCGAAATCGGTTCACAACTACGTCTACTTCCCATATAACACAATTTTAATATCCATCTGATTCGTTCACTTTATAATGTATTCATAAGGAACCAATGAAGCTAGCGGAATAAAACTTTACACAAATACTGTATTTGAGCTGTGACATCACTTGTGGAAAAATTGTTAAAATCGGACCATGACTTTTCAAGGCCCCTGTTATCGAACATGAAGAACTCAGTGCCTAAGGTTAATTTTTCACCGAAAATATAGGTAAATCCCTCTGATATTTTAATGTAATTCATTCCCTCTAAATTTTTTTCTTATAACAGTTTCTCTCTGTACCTGAAATGGTAAAAATCGGGTCATAACTTCCCCCAGATCCCATATACCTAATTATAAGTAATATTAAATTAAGTGAGCGTATAGTATTTGATACATTGTATCTTGGTGGTGAAAACGAGTGAAATCGGTTTAGGAATAACCTCAGTCCCCATAACTATTTATGATGATTTTCGTTATTCTATTGAACTTTATACCAAATATATGGGTCGACTTGTGTTATCTTTATAAAATTACATCAATAAATTGCGAGAGTATAAAATGTTCAGTTACACCCGAACTTAGCCCTTCCTTACTTGTTTTTAATAAATTCATCAATTCAAATATATATGTACATATATGATTCAAAGCGCTCCAGCGTAGTTTTATTGTCACTGAAAACTTAAAATTAATTTTTCTCAAAATAATGGTTTCAACGTTGATGCCCAGATTTCTCGAGAACTGTTCAACCGAACTTAATAATATCTCAGACATTTGATTTAGTCGAGATGTGATTTACATTTATTTGATACATGGATATCTTAGATATTTTCTTTATTTTGTATAAACTGCCAAACATTTGTATTTTCCATTTCTTTCTTCTTCCAAGTTCTAGTTTAAAGTCTTAACTAAATGCGTACATACAATTTTTTATACTCTCGCAACATGTTGCACAGAGTATTATAGTTTTGTTCACATAACGGTTGTTTGTGTCACCAAGAAATATTAGAGTTAGATATGGGGTTATATATATATAAATGATCAGGATGACGAGTGGATTTGAAATCCGGATGTCTGTCTGTCTGTCCGTCTGCCGTGCAAGCGATAACTTGAGCAAAAATTAAGATATCTTAATGAAACTTGGAACACATATTCCTTGGCACCCTGAGGAGGTTGCTTTCGAAAATGGGCAAAATCGGTCCACTGCCACGCCCACAAAATGGCGGAAACCGAAAACCTATACAGTGTCATAACTAAGCCATAAATATAGTTATTAAAATAAAATTTGGAGCACAGGATCGTATTGGGGAGGGGCACATTTGGATGTAATTTTTTGGGAGAAGTGGGCGTGGCCCCGCCCATTTTCCATTTTGTAAAAAATCTGAGTGCAGCTTTCATCTGCCATTTCTTATGTGAAATGTAGTGTTTCTGACGTTTTTCGTTAATGAGTTAACTCACTTTTAGTAATTTTCAACCTAACTTTTGTATGGGAGGTGGGCGTGGTTATGATCCGATTTCTTTCATTTTGGACTGCATTAGGAAGTGGCTAAAAAAACGACTGCAGAAAGTTTGGTTTATATGGCTCTATTGGTTTGCGAGATATGCACAACAAACTTAGTAGGGGGCGGGGCCACGCCCACTTCCCCAAAAAAAGTTACATCCAAATATGCCTCTTCATAGTGCGATCCTTCATACCAAATTTTATTTCCATAGCTTTATTTATGGCTTAGTTATGGCACTTTATGTGTTTTCGGTTTTCGCCATTTTGTGGGCGTGGCAGTGGTCCGATTTTGCCCATTTTCGAAAGCAACCTTCCTATGGTGCCAAAAAATAAGTGTGCCAAGTTTCATCAAGATATCTTAATTTTTACTCAAGTTACAGCTTGCACAGACGGACGGACGGACGGACAGACATCCGGATTTGAACTCCACTCTTCACCCTGATCACTTTGGTATATATAACCCGATATCTAACTCGTTTAGTTTTGGGTGTTACAAACAACCGTTATGTGAACAAAACTATAATACTCTCTTTAGCAACATTTGTTGCGAGAGTATAATTACTAAAAGTGGGTTAACTCACTAAGAAAAAACGTCAGAAACACTAAATTTCACATAAGCAATGGCAGATGAAAGCTGCACTCAGATTTTTTAACAAAATGGAAAATGGGCGTGGCGTTGACCACTTATTGGTCAAAAACCATATCTCAGGAACTACTTGACCGATTTCAATGAAACTTGGTTTGTAATAGTTTGCTTACAAACTTGTTCCCAATGATATGTTGTGAAAATAAGCCAAATCGCTTCACAACCACGCCTACTTCCTATATACCAGAACTTTGAAGAAGATCTGAATCGTTTACATTACAATATATATAGTAAGCACTAGTGAAGATATCGGTGCAGAACTTTACACAAATACTACGTTTATAGTGTGACAGCCCCATCCGAAATCGGACCATAGGTTTTCAAGGGTTTCCAACTTTCAATGTACTTTATACAATATATATGACGAATATGTGGATCAAATTGTGTATTATATAATATTAATAAAGTTAAATAAATACAACACGACAAATAAGCAAAATCGGTTATAACCACGCCAATATCCCCCATACAAAGGGATTAATTGAGAACTACTAAACAAGTTTGAGCTCACTAAAGCAAAACAGCATAAATTGGCCAGGCGGAATCGTTACGCATCCGCGCCTACCACCCATATATCACTAACTAAATTTACAACTGATTCGTTCAATTTACTAAATTTAAAATAAGCATCAATTAATATAACGGAATAAAGTTTTGTGAAAATGCTGCATTGGAGGTATGGTTAGGTTAGATTAGGTTAAAACCTCCGCGACAGGTTTCGCGATGGATCTCACTTGAACAGATAAAGGTGCCAGTCCAAGTTGATGCCAAAAGACTCTTAAGTATGGATCGCAAAGAAGACCTTTACATATCGCCGAAGCGTTTTGAGCTTATCATCTATGATCTGAAAATATTAAAATTAGTTATTGTTAATATATTTGCGAACAATTTAATTGGCAAAATAGAAACATAAATCATTTGATTACGTGTTTTCTTCTTCTTTGTATCAATTGGCATTCACAATAGCAAAAATCGGCCATTTTGGGCAGCGTTGCCAACTCAAATTTGGTAAATTCAGCTAAATGCACGGAATTTTTGTGCATTACTTATTTGCTTTAAAATGGATAAATGCGCGAGTTAAAGCAAATCAACGCCACTAATGCAAATTAGCGCTGCCGTCTGTCTAGGCTATAAGACAGTGCTTAACTAGCTTTGAGCACACATTCAGCGAGCTCAGGGCCATAATTGCTATTCTACTATTGGAGTGGATGCTGAGAATCGATGGTTTTCAACTTTCCTGCTGATTGTTTACCATTTATTTTGGTTAATATGTTCGATATTTGATAAAATTCAATGGACATATTTCCCTAACGATAATGTGAATTTGCCCTCAAAATGAAATTGATTGGTCTGGTTGTGTAGTCCCCATTACAAGTACAGTAGTTCAAGATATCTGAATTGATACTATTGAATTGAGCAGTTACTTGCTAGAATCATGAGCGGGAAGCAAAAACCCTATTTAATTGAAATACTGCATTCCCTACAGTGTATGCAACTATCCAATATATGTAAACATAAATGTATGGAAAATGGTCTACGCTCCTTTTAATTTGTTTTAAATACATTAACTCACATATATATAATCGAAGTATATATACATATATACATAGTATATATGTACAAACAATTAGTATTCATGCCATGTATGCCAGTGACGGCGGGGAATTTATCAGCCTAAATCTATTTGTGAGTAATTAATGATGAGACAAGATCACTCCAAGGGCATACACAGCATGCACACATATTCCTTTATTAACACTCCCAGAGATGTGTATATGTACTTATATTCACATTTAGTTCTTTAACACAATACAGTATAACCCAGAAAACAGCAGATTTGTGTGCAACATAGTAAATATTGAATATTCTTGAACTTAGAAACCAAAATTTCATGTGAACACGCACAAACAAATGTATGCTAAATGGTTGTAGTTAGTTTTTTGTATGTAGATCACCGTAGATAGATCGTCGATTCAGCTAAATGTTTGCTGGGTAGCAGCAAAATCAAGGGTCATTTACGAAAATTATTGTATGCGCAACATTGACGCTTATTTCATATGTAACAAATTCGTTCATAATTTAAAATAATTAATACTGTTTTATTACACGTAAACTGTAATTATGCTGTGAGCGTACTAGCATTAATTTGTTTTGTTTTTTTTTTTTTGTTATTATTTTGTTTAAGTAGTTAAAATCAACAAGAAGAAAATTATCTTAAATGGCTGGTTTCGGGCATTTTTACAGTTAAGCGTTTAGGTGGCGGTATGCCATATACGCAAATCCGTAGCCTTTGCTGACCCGCTTGCATACACATACATACCCGTATGTATATATTTCAATATATGTGAGTAAAAAATAGTTAGGTTTTAGTGCTACAAGCAAAATTATAAATTCAAGTTCCCGCCCTTTCCATAAGGCATCTGGCGAGTCTAACAAGTGCTAAATTTAGTCCACAATAACCCTTGATATAATAAGCGAGGTCTTTCTGGCACGCGGTGGATCGAAAACGGTCCTTCCAGCTGCTGTCGCTCATCTCGCCGCAATCATTGGTGTGCTTACTCGTCATTGTCCAATAGGCACACATGCAGTGAGGTTAGGGATCAAGCCAGACGCTAGTTGTACGAGCTGCTTGAAGGAAGGCGAAGCGGAATGAGACAAGCACTTACTCCTACAATATCTAACATTCGTCAGACTTAAATTAAAACACCTCAGTAAACACATCTTCGGCGAATCCAGCGAAGTGACTGGAATCGACTATAGCCGACTTAAGAAATTTATAACAGAGTACAACCGCTTTGTCGAGTCTTAAGGCTCTTAGCGATCCGTTAGGAGTATTTGGGTGTGTTGTCACTGAGACAAAGTTCATCAAAATCTTTCCAAAAGTTCAGTGGCGCTCTTGAATTAAAAGCAGTTCTGCTGTAACAGTTTGTTCGGCGTTTTGGGACAATTGAACACTTATTTTTGGGAGCGGCAACAACTACACTCGTACCACGGTTTAAAAAAAATACATTTTGCGGTTCTTAAAACGATAGTGAAAATGGTAGCGAAACATCAAAGTAATCTTTGGAATATGATTTTCACCTATGGATGCCATTCACCATTAGTTTATAGCAAAAAGCGTAGGTGGAATAATGATAAATTTCCTTAATACGAATTAACCACAATAACATTGGCGAGGCATGCGAAGAAATTAAGATTTTTTAGCCTAAATTTTAACTGCTTTCCTACAAATATGCGCTCTTGAGTATCCGCGGTATTAATTGTTTTATAGGCGGATCAATAACAAATTTTGAAATTAAGTCATTTCATTATTTTCACATAAAAACAATAATAATCATAAGGCGATTGATCGATTTTTTTATAAAACACCTTTAAAAAATAACAACACAAAAATTCACCAAAAAGTATTTATAAATTTATTTCAACAACTTAAGATTAGAACAAGTAAGGAAATGCTAAGTTCGGGTGTAACCGAACATTTTATACTCTCCCAATTTATTGAAGAAATTTTATTAAGATAACGCACAAATTTACCCATAAATTCGGCATAAAGTTTAATAGAATAACGAAAATCGTCATATATAGATATGAGGGCTGATGTAATTCCGGAACCGATTTCATTCAATTTCACCAGCAAGGTACACTATATCCAATACTATACGCTCACTTAATTTTGCTAAGATATATCACATATTAACCACTACATATGTATATGCGAAATAAAGCCCAACGAATTTTTGAAAAACCTATAATTAGGGATATGGGAGCTAGGGGATGATATTTTTGAAAAACCTATAATTATGTATATGGGAGCTAGGAGATATTACATACTATTGGAAGAAAACAATTTCCTCTGAATTACATTAAATTATCTGAGAGATTTACCCAAATTTTCGGTTAAAATTTAACCTTAGGCGCTGAGTTCAACATATTCGATATCTGGGGCCTTGAAAAGTTATATTCCGTTTTCGACAATTTTTTCACAACTAAGGCCACAGATCATATACAGTATTTGTGTAAAGTTTTATTTCGCTATCATTATTGGTTCCTAATGTATATATTATAAAGTGAAGTATTCAGATGGAATTCAAAATTGAGTTATAAGGAAAGTAGTCGTGGTTGTGAACCGATTTTGCTCATTTTTTAACCGTGTTGTCAGGGTGTCAAGAATATTATATACCGAATTTCATTCGAATCACTCGAGTAGTTCTTGAGATATTTAGTGAAGCTTCCTTCTGCTATTTCTTCTGTAAAATTTAGTGTATCTGACGTTTTTCGTTAGTGAGTTAACCCACTTTAAGTAATTTCCAACCTAACTTTCGTATGGGAGGTGGGCGTGGTTATTATCCGATTTCTTTCATTTTTGGACTGTATAAGGAAATGGCTAAAAGAAACGTGGCAGTGGACCGATTTTGGCAATGGACCCATTTTCTAAAGCAACCTCCTCAGGGTGCCAAGGAATATGTGTTCCAAGTTTCATTAAGATATCTTAGTTTTTACTCAAGTTATCGCTTGCACGGACAGACAGACAGACGGACGGACAGACATCCGGATTTCGAATCCACTCGTCATCCTGATCATTTATATATACATATATATAACCCCATATCTAGCTCTTTTATTTCTTGGTGACACAAACAACCATTATGTGAACAAAACTTGTATACTCTGTGCAACATGTTGCGAGAGTATAAAAAGATATACATATATGAAAATACATATATATATATATATATATTCATTCTCAAAGAAGTGGACAAAAATTCAACAGTAAAAGAGGCCCGATTCATAGCAAATACATCACGAATGGATTATCATCTTAATTAAAATTTAGGCTATAACTGTGCCAGATCCGAAGTACTATGTAATAATTGTGAACTATAGTAGCGATAATGTAATGGTTTAGGGAGCAGTTGGGGTTTCTGGCTTGGGAAGGCTAGCCTTAAATGAGGGTAATATTAGTCGCAACTAATGTAAGTCTCTGTTGGAACATGATTGCAAACCATTAATGGATAACTTTACCTTTGTTTTGACTGAATCTTCCAACAAGATTACGATCCAAAGCAAATCCACAAATTGTTAAGGATTGGGTGCTTTTTTATGCTTTAACAGATGTATAAACCTTATAAAGATGTGTAACCCTTGTGTTGCCACCCAAAAACAATCACACTGTCTGCCGCCCGGAGTACCCGGGTACCTGTACGCAAATTCGTGCGTATAAGTGCGTTATACGTAAAAATAATTGAGTGCATTCTATCAGGATCTATTTATTGACATCTTAGAAAGGTATTTCTGCTTGAAAGTACCATATGAATTATGTACAGACACCTTCATAATCTTAAATCAGGAATAAAACGCGCGCTTCTCTAACGTAAATTTCTCGATTCTGCGAAGGCCAGTTCCGTGGAATTAGAGAGGTGGGGAAACAGGCAGTTCTCTGAATTGGTTTGTACTTCAGGAACGTTCGAGAATGCTGTGAAACGAATATAAGCTGTATAGTTCAGTTTCTGTCATTGACTCGAAGAAGCCAGACGTATCGCTGTTTGGATAGTTCTTTAGCGTGTAATTGTATTTTATTTATGTATATACCTCAGATAAATAAAAGGATGGAGGAGTTATCGCCGTTTTTGAGGTAACGTAAAAACAATAAATACACGATTTATTTACCACAATGGGTTTTTAATTTTATCGAAAATTGAATGCGAAAAATATGAATAAAATATTTTTTGATGCTATATGCTAGAATATACGAAAATACATTTTACATTACTGTATATAGCCCATACTCATTAAAAATGAACATAATTTGTTATAGTTAGCATATAGATACTTATTTACTCCTTTTAGATATAAAACAAAATTATAATCATAATGTATTCTTTTTTAGAAAAAATATTATTCAACAAAATACACTCCGGTGGGTACCCGGGTACACAAGGGAATTTTGGTACGAAGAATTATAAAAAAGCCATTCGCTGAAATACTCAACAACCGCGTGATAGACACTTTGAACAGCATTACATCTGTAGAGTTGATACATTTAGTATCAAAGCCACCTTTAAATGGTAGTAGATGTCAACGCTGTCCCACCTAAAAACTAAAAGTAAGTAATATCTAAAATTCAGTACAACTTTTGCACTAAAATACGTCCTTTTTGTACCGTTTGTAGACTTTTGTCTATTATTTCTGTCATAACTTTCTTGATTTATTTTAAATAAGAGTTTTTTTGTTTAATGAGATTGGAATAAAACTGCATCAACACATTTTTCTAAAAAAACTTTCACACCAACGAAAACGGGGGGGTGTATGCAGACTTTTGTCGGGCATAGTACACGTTTTCAATATCTAATATCTAAGCAGGAACTCTACTCAAACCCAAGGGCTCAACGTATGTTATTTGATGCAGTAGGGAGTACATTTTCCACGAAACAGTATCATGTGCCAAAGAAACTGTTGGCACAAGTCTTAACGGAAATGTTGCCAGTCTGTTTGAACAGCTGATACATGTGGTTTTGTAGCTTTTAGCATATCAAAGCAACCAATAAATAAAATCGGCGTTGTGATGTCTGAGGATCGACTACATTACACAAATCTTCTTAATTCACAGCTGGAATGCGCTATTGTAAATATCTTTGAGTTTGAAATAACATAATATCTGTAAAATCAACCAGCCGGAGTGTACGCTGTCAAACATGCAAAACTGAAACAAGTATATTACTTATTTTTTTATATGAACTAAAGGCGTACAATATAGTACATGATTCAACAATAGCGCTACGATTGTATATTTAACTATGCATACACATATGTATGTATGTGTGTTTGAAATGAATATAGGTTGCGGTTGATTGCACTTTAAAGGCAAATAATAACATATACTTGTAATAACAATTCTTCGAAAGGAAAAACCTAAATCATTATTTCTTGCTATACAAAAAGATTGGAAATATATCGAAATGGCTACAAAAATCTAGTTTATTTGGTTTTAACAACGCTTTAATGCATTTATACTTTTGTCACACACTTGTAATATTTAATTATTTTAAACAAAATTTGCGCTATTCTACCTACACTGCGGGTCATCAGATTAGTGTTATCTATAATACTTAGGTCTGTGGTGTATGGCGGCCACTCTAGAACACCGACATTTTGGATTTATATCCATGTTTTTACAGACCGAACAAGCAGAATTTGGCCATTGTTAACATTATAGTTTGCCAAAAATATTTTTAAAAAGAAATCAAATCTCAATTCAAATGATCCCTATGTGTATGCGTTCCTAATGGTTCAACTCTTTGAGCAAGTCATGGAATTAAAAACTTTATTCATCTGTGCTTTCGTAAATACATTTATTCTCAAGCTAAAATCCGAGATAATCCCACTCCTTAGATCCCAAAAATTAGACTATTTCTTTTTGCAACTCTTTAAGAGCTGTTTTATTATCTTAGTTTCTGCCTGAAACAATTTTTCTTTAATTTTGACGGAGAAGTCCTGAGAATTGCAAGCTTCTCTATTTACTATTTACATATACAGCGTTGTTCAAAACAAATTGGACTGATAACTAAGAATGCTAAAACATCTCGTATATATACATCTCCAAATTTCAATTTTCGATATAAAAAGTACTTAAATATAAAGATAAATTGTTTATTTAGTGAAGTAATAATAACAAGTAAGGAAAGACTAAGTTCGGGTGCAACCAAACATAGTATAAAATGTTGATTGCTATATTTTTATTAAGATAACACACAATTTGACCCATATATTATATAAGATTTCCTCTGAATTAAATTAAGATACCTGAAAGATTTACCGATATTTTCGGTGAAAAATTACCTTAAGGCAATGAGTGCATTGAAAATTTATAGTCCGATTTCGACAATTTTTTCACAAGTGATGCCACAGATCATATACAATATTTGTGTAAAGTTTTATTCCGATATCTTCTTTGGTTCCTCATGTATACATTATAAAGTGAAGGAATAAGATGGAATTCAAACTTGAGTTATATGGGTGATTGCGAACCGATTTCATCAATTTTCCTTTCTGAGATGTCTCAATTTTTTTTCCAAGTTATCGCTTGCACGGACAGACGGACGGAAAGACATCCGGATTTCAACTCCACTCGTCATCCTGATCATTTATATGTATATAACCCCATATCTAACTCTTTTATTTCTTGTGACACAAACAACCGTTATGTGAACAAAACTATAATTCTCTCTTTAGCAACTTTGTTGCGAGAGTATAAAAAGTGGCCAAACATCCAGGTTTATTAAAAACATGAATTACAGACTACAAAAATGGTTTATCACGAAAAGACGTTTGTAATAAGTTTTACGTCATCATTTCAACAGTAAGGTTAATTATAAAAAATAGGGAATATGGATCTGTGAAAACTCACCACCGAGATGGACGACCCTAAGCTACTACACGGCAGGACGATTCAAAAATACTTAAAGAACTAAAAAAAGTTTCCAAATAAGTCGACGGCAAGGGGTGGTAAAAGGCTTAAATATGACAGTTAGCAGCCGTACTGTACAAAGAAAAGCGTGTGCAATTGGGGTAAAAAGTTATAGAGCAACCAAAACCGTTTATAACAGCTAAAACTGTTTTTATTTGCGGGGGAACACAAGAACGGGTCAGTGAAATGATGGAAAACAATACTTTTATCTGATAAATATTTAATGTTTAATTTGAAATAAGAATCGTTCGCCGACCAAAAAATAAGCGGTTACATCCCGACACTACCAAGGTACGCATGTACCTTGTGGCATGTTTATGTGGCATTATGGTATGGGGAGGTTTTCCGGGGTTGGTGTTGAACCTCTACATCGAGGCAATAAAATTATGGATCGATTCTTATACAATTCGATTCTTGATAACGTGATGATTCCCCATGCAAAGTGGAATATGTCACTTTCGTAGTCTTTTCAACACGACAGCGAGCCAAAGAAAGTCGCGAAACTAGCAGCAAATTGGGTCGTACCACAAAATATTAATGTCCTCAGTGGCCAGTTCAATCGCCAATCTCAATCCTATTGATAATCTATAGGATATGATAAATATAGGCATAGAGAGAGAAAGTTAATCATTCCACAGGAAGTTATTAATAATCTTATGTCAATTCTATGCCAAATAACTGCAGTGATGTAATTAAAAATAATGGTTATGCTATAAAATATAAACATCAATCATTATTCCAATATGTTTTGTCGCACTGAATCAAATAATGTGTAAGATTTTGTATATTTTCATAAACTAAATAGTTATTTTTCAATTCTGAGTATAAAATCATAATTGAGAGAATAGGAGATGATAATGTACCTCGTAGGTATGAAATCAATTTTGTCCTACAGTGTATATAAAAATGATGTGCGTATTCCTTCGATTAGTTATATGATTATACATTACTTTGTAAAAATGTAACCGATTAAATGAACTTGGCGTACAATTTACTTCAGTGTTTCATTGATTATTTGATTATTTTCGCTTTCTGGAACGGGGGATGGGGTTATATGTAGAAGTTCCCGCAAGTGAGGAAAGTTTCTGATTGCCATTCACTTGGGAGTGGCGAGGAACGATTATTTTGCATATGACACCAGCAGCTTACGACTTCCGGTTTTAGACCAAGTATCCTCTGGGTAGCCAACAGACATCCGTTTGAAGGCGAGCTAAAGAGAGAAGGCGATTGCGATTGTGGGTAGGGTTTGGAACCCACCACATAAAAAAACCTCCCCAATGAAAGACCAAACAGAGCCTCGGAAAAGAAATCCCACTTTTGAAGACGTCCCCTGCAAACGTTTTAAGGATCACGATTTGAGGGCATGCACCTGGAATGTCCGGACCCTTAATTGGGAAGGTGTCTCTGCCCAGCCGGTTGCTGTCCTCATACACCTAAGGGCTGACATTACCTCCATCCAAGAAGTGCGATGGACGGACAAGAACGGAAGAAGGTGGGTCTTTGTGACATCTAATACAGCAACTATATAAAGGAGCGCAAATTTCGATCAAAAATCGATCACGTTGTGATAGACGTGCATACGCTCCGAGGACCAAATATAGACTCGTATCATTATCTAGTAGCAGCAAAGATACGCACTCCCCTCTGGGCAGCAAAGAATGCCCGCCAACAAACACAAGGAAGGTTCGACGTCGAAAAACCAGTTGGTACGATGAGAATTGTCGTTTCGCAGTGGAGAGGAAACAGGCTGCCTGCCTCGCAACGTTGCGATTTACCACAACACGTTCGGGGTGGGATAGATATCGAGAACTGAAGAGGGAAGCGAGACGCAGACGTAAAAAGAAAGAGGCTGAAATGAGTGAGTATGAAAAGCTTGGAAAGTTGGCCGACATGGGTAATGCTCGAAAATTTTATGAAAAGATGAGGCAATTTACAAAAGGTTTCAAGACCGAAGCATTATCATGTAGGGACCGAGGAGATAATATGGTAACGGATGTCTAGAGCATACTGGGGTTATGGAGGGAACACTTCTCCGACCTGCTGAATGACAGTGAAAGTACAACAAAGAAATTCGAATAGCAATTACCCGCTTGAAGAACAACAAAGCGGCGAAGGCCGATGGATTACCGGCCGTGCTATTCAAATACGGCGGCGAAGAACTGATAAGGTGCATGCATCAGCTTCTTTGTAGAATAAGGTCGGAAGTAAGCATGGCTGACGATTGGAATCTCAGTGTGCTCTACCCAATCCATAAAAAGGGATACCCCACAATCTGCGCCAACTATCGTGGTATATGTCTCATCAATATCGCATATAAGGTCCTGTCGAGAGTATTGTGTGAAAAATTAAAGCCCACCGTCAACGAACTGATTGGACCTTATCAGGGACTTGACTTCTTCAATCTATTGCTGGAAAAAATAATACGAACTGCAGAACTAAATAGAGATGGTACAATCTTCTATAAGAGTATACAGCTGCTGGCGAACGCCGATATGATATCATCGGAAGCAACAACTGCGCCGTTTGTTCCGCTTTTTCCAGACTTAATAAAGAAGCGTATGGGTCTGGGGGTGAATGAGGACAAGACGAAATAACTCCTGTCATCAAAAAACAGTCAGCGCACTCGCGTATTGGCTCCCACGTCACTGTTGACGTCATAACTTTGAAGTTGTAGATAGTTTCGAATGGTCATGTTGTACGAATGGATGAAAACAATCCAGCTCTGAAAGTGTTCAATGCAGTACCTGCTGGAGGAATCCGCGGAAGAGGACGACCTCCACTCCGATGGAAAGACCAAGCGACACTTGGTGTTTCCAGTTGGCTCCAAAAAGCAAAAAGGAGGAATGAGTGGCGCGCTCTGGTGGACTCGACTAAAAGCAAAAGCGGTTTCTTCGTGTTATTGAACGTGTTTGCTAACCGACAAGCCGAAAATTGTAAGTAGTGTTCACTGACTCCACTCCCTTGTGTAATATTAATAAGTTGACTATTTCACAGTCTTCATTTCAGGTGCAGTATACATGCACCAAAAAGTGCAATAAGAGCATCTCAAAACTGATTACGATTTCTTTTTTAGTGTATGTAGTAAATGTATAAAGCATTGTGGCGTCTGAATAAGAAATCAATATCAATTCGAAAAATAATACTCACCCTTTAACTGCTTTTTCAAGGCAACACTTTTTCAAGGCATTACCCACATTTATCGGTGTCCCTAAATCTTTAATTATCAGTATTGTAGCGAGTTAGAGACGCATATTACACCATTATTGTGCATTTCAGTCTGCCCTAGGTGTAACAGTTGCCTATTCCGTTTTTTTGTTTTGTGCTGAGCCTGGACCTACTTAAACAAAAGGTAGTGCACACAAAAATGGAAGAAAAAATAAACAGTAAACTTGACAAGTAAGGAAGGGCTAAGTTCGGGTGCAATCGAACTTTTTATACTCTCGCAATTTATTGAAGAAATTTTATCTACATAACACACAAATTTACCCATAAATCCGGCATGAAGTTTAATAGAATAACGAAAATCGTCATATATAGTATATGAGAGCTAAGGTAATTCCTGAACCGATTTCATTCATTTTCACAAGCAAGGTGCACTATATCCAAGACTATACGCTCACTTAATTTTGCTAAGATATCTCATATATTAACCAATCCATATATGCGGAAAAAAAGCCCACCGTATTTTTGAAAAACCTATACTTAGGTACATATATGGGAGCTAGGAGATGTTCTGACCCGATTTTAATAATTTTTGGAACAGAACACTATTAGAAGAAAACAATTTCCTCTGAATTACATTAAATTATCTAAGAGATTTTCCCATATTTTCGGTTAAAATTTACATTAGGCGCTGAGTTCAACATATTCGATATCTGGGGGCTTGAAAAGTTATAGTCCATTGTCGACAACTTTTTCACAAATGAAGCTAGAGATGATATACACTATTTGTGTAAAGTTTTATTCCGCTTTCTTCATTGGTTCCTTATTTATATATTATAAATTGAGGGAATAAGATGGAATTCAAAACTGAGTTACAATGAAAGTAGTCGTGATTGTGAACCGATTTCGCCCATTTTTGGTCCGTATTATCAGGGTATCAAGAAAATATTATATACCGAATTTCATTGAAATCTGTCGACTAGTTCCTGAGATTTGGTTTTTGACCCATAAGTGGACGATGCCTCGTCCATTTTCCATTTTGTTAAAAAAATTTAGTGCAGCTTTCTGCTGCTATTCATTCTGTAAAATTTAGTGTTTCTGGCGTTTTTCGTTAGTGAGTTAACTCACTTTTAGTAATTTTCAGCCTAACCTTTGTATGAGAGGTGGGCGTGGTTATTATCCGATTTCAACTATTTTCATGATGTGTGGTGGGGTGCGTAAGAGAATCGACTGCAGAAAGTTTGGTTTATGTAGTTTATTGGTTTGCGAGATATATACAAATAACTAATTTGGGGGCAAGTCCACACCCACTTCCCCAAAAACATTACATCTAAATATGCCCCTTCCTAGTGCGATCCTTTATTCCAAATTTTACTGTTATAACTTTATTTATGGCTTAGTTATGACACTTTATGTGTTTTTGGTTTTCGCCATTTTATGGGCGTGGCAATGACCCGATTTTGCCCATTTTCGAAACCCTCTCACGGTCCCAAGGAACATGTGTTCCAAGTTTCATTAAAATATCTCAATTTTTACTCAAGTTATCGCTTGCTCGGACAGACGGATGGACAGACATCCGGACTTCAACTCCACTCGTCATCCTGATCATTTATATATATATAACCCCATATCTAACTCTTTTATTTATTGGTGACACAAACAACCGTTATGTGAACAAAACTATAATACTCTCTTTAACAACTTTGTTGCGAGAGTATAAAAATTGTTTTATCCGCGGAAGGGTGACAAATGTTTTGCACCAAAGGGGTGATAGTGAAGAGGTAAATACTTGCGGAAAGCGTTACTTTATAAGTGGTAGGTAGTATATGCATTCATACCATACATATGACAATATGCCGCGTGAAGTGGTGTATCAAATGACGATTTCTATGGTCGCACTTTTCAAATGTGAAAATGATCATTGTCTTCCACTTCAACACTAGTTGCTGGAACCAATGCGTTCTACCAAATACTCACATAGATATTTGGGAGTAGTGCATACATACATATATGCATTTAATACCAGGGTCACGCACAGTCGAACACTTGATATTGTCACGGTTTTTTGGAGGATATGACCGATACGGTATCAATCTTTCAACCGGCAGTCTGCCAATACGAGATCGTAAAGTTTTCACATTTCGACGTAAGTGATCCTTGATTGAGTAGGAAGGCATCGGGTGATCCAAGTAGTAGTAGTACATTTTTCAAAAGCCTTTTTCACAGATCACGACCGAGTCGTGTCAAGCTGTCATGTTATTTTTATTCAGTATTGTTTGGCATTTCATCATGGAAAGACTTACGCCTGAACAACGTTATAGACTCTTGAAAAGTTCTAAGAAGATCCGACGTTTTCGAGCCAAATTCTGTTCAGTGATGAGGCCCATGTAAAGTAAAGAAGCTAAATTGCTGTATTTGGGACGAAGAGCAACCTGAAGAGATTCAAGAGCTTTCATTTTGTCCAGAAAAAAAATGGTTTTGTGTGGTTTGTGGGCCGATGGAATCATCGGTCCATATTTCTTCAAAAATGAAATTGAAGTTCGTGATCTCAGCGACAAGACCGCGCCACTTTCCACACACCGCATCATTCAATGGATTTATTGAGAGTGAGCATATAATTTCACGTCGCGACCAACATTTGAAAGAGATAATCTTAAAAAAAAAAAAAACAAATATAAAAGACTAAAACAAACACTTTCGAAAGAAATAAATATTCCCCATTAAATTTAAATTTCCTTTGGAGCTGGAAATGTTTCACCCTTTATGTATTGGTTACCAAGTATTTTGTGCTGTTTGTAGCGTTTTCCTGCTGGGTATCTTCTACATATACGTATGTATACATTATATGTGTGGTGCATACACGTTTGTGTTGTCATTTGGGGTTGGACAGGTTCAGTAACAAATTAGTACGGCGCTCAGCTCAGTTCTAACATTGTTATACGATAACAAAACAAACAAAACGGCTGGAATAAAAAGGTATCATTATATAGCCTGCGCAGCAGTTCATTGCACGATAAATACCATATAATTTTGACAAAACTTTGTTAATGTTATATTTATTGTCAACGCGAACACCACTATTTAGTGATGACAAGCCGTGGTGATGATAGTGACTACATTGTCGTCTGTCAATCTTCATACTCAACTCGAACTTCCCCGCACTACTTGTAAAGTAGATAAATACACACGCATGTATATATTTATGAATGCAACATTTAATGCAAACCAATTTGATTAAAAAAATTTAAATGCCCTTAATTGAAGGGGTGGTTCCGTATACCTCCGTGTTACTTTAGTTTTTTATAACGCATTTACAATTCGACAAATGAAAGGGAAAGCGCACACATACACAACACATGACATTTAAAGTAAGAGAAAAACGCGTTGCACTCGCAACGTTATCGCTGCGCTTGCAACGCAATCACATTCTTGGCTTGCTTGGGTTGTTCAATACTTGTAATGATTGTAATAATAATTACAGTAATATAAGTAGATAACACACACCCACACTGCTAAACAACTCGCATACTCAATAGCTTATCGGTTCAACTCTTAATAGACTTATTGCAGTTATATGGAAAGACAATCATATGAAAGTAGTACCGAAAATACAAAAAGTAGTACAGAAGCTATGCGGTATCTACCTTCGTAAAAGAATTATATGTGCAACTAGCAGACACGGTCACACGTTTTTGTGGCTAAGGTATAAATTAAATTAGTAAATTTTTCAAAAATTGTACTTGCTTTCATAAATTTAATTTTCGTTTATACATACATATGTATGTATGTACATACTTTATTACTATATCAATTCTACAAATTTCTGTGTTGGTTTCAAGCGCTTTGATTCATACCTTATAAATTTTATCACTTACAAACACATTTTTCTCATTTTTATACTCTCGCAACATGTTGCACAGAGTATTATAGTTATGTTCACATAACGGTTGTTTGTGTCACCAAGAAATAAAAAAGTTAGATATGGGGTTATATATATATATAAATGATCAGGATGACGAGTGGATTTGAAATCCGGATGTCTGTCCGTCCGTCTGCCCGTGCAAGCGATAACTTGAGTAAAAATTAAGATATCTTAATGAAACTTGGAACACATATTCCTTGGCACCCTGAGGAGGTTGCTTTCGAAAATGGACAAAATCAGCCACGCCCACAAAATGGCGGAAACCGAAAACCTATACAGTATCATAACTAAGACATAAATAAAGTTATTAAAATAAAATGTAGAGCACAGGATCGTATTGGGGAGGGGCACATTTGGATGTAATTTTTTTGGAGAAGTGCAAGTTACAAAGGTTAGGTTGAAAATTACTAAAAGTGGGTTAACTCGCTAAGAAAAAACATCAGAAACACTAAATTTCACATAAGCAATGGCAGATGGAAGCTGCACTCAGATTTATTAACAAAATGGAAAATGGGCGTGGCATTGACCACTTATTGGTCAAAAACCATATCTCAGGAACTACTTGACCGATTTCAATGAAACTTGGTTTGTAATAGTTTGCTTACATCCCAATGATATGTTGTGAAAATAAGCCAAATCGCTTCACAACCACGCCTACTTCCTATATACCAGAACTTTGAAGACGATCTGAATCGATTACATTACAATATATAAAGTAAGCACTAGGTAAGATATCGGTGCAGAACTTTACACAAATACTACGTTTGTAGTGTGGCAGCCCCATTCGAAATCGGACCATAGGTTTTCAAGGGTTTCCAACTTTCAATTTACTTTATACAATATATAAGACGAATATGTGGGTCAAATTGTGTATTATATAATATTAATAAAGTTAAATAAATTGCGAGAGTATAAAATGTACTCTCGCAACATGTTGCACAGAGTATAATAGTTTTGTTCACATAACGGTTGTTTGTTTCATCCAGGAAAAAAAGAGTTTGATATGGGGTTATATATATATAAATGATCCGTATGACGAGTAGATTTGAAATCCGGATGTCTGTCTGTCCGTGCAAGCGATAACTTGAGTAAAAATTAAGATATCTTAATGAAACTTGGAACACATATTCTTTGGCAACCTGAGGAGGTTGCTTTCGAATATGGGCAAAATCGGTCTACTGCCACGCCCACAAAAGGGCGGAAACCGAAAACTTATACAGTGTCATAACTAAGCCATAAATAAAGATATGAAAACAAAATTTGGAACATAGGATCGCATTAGGGAGGGGCATATTTGGACGTAATTTTTTTGAAAAGTGGGCGTGACCCCGCCCCCAAATAGGTTTTATGTATATATCTCGCAAACCAAAAAAACTATATAAACCAAACTTTCTGCAGTCGTTTCTTTTAACCATTTCCTTATACAGTCCAAAAATGAAAGAAATCGGATAATAACCACGCCCACCTCCCATACAAAGGTTAGGTTGAAAACTACTTGAAGTGGGTTAACTCAATAACGAAAAACGTCAGAAACACTAAATTTCACATAAGAAATGGCAGATGGAAGCTGCACTCAGATTTTTTTACAAAATGGAAAATGGACGTGGCATCGCCCACTTATGGGTCAAAAACTAAAGCTCAGGAACTAGTCGACTGATTTCAATGAAATTCGGTATATAACACTTTCTTGACACCCTAATGACACGGGTGGAATATGAGCTAAATAGGTTTACAACCACGCCTTCTTCCTATATAACTCAATTTTGAATTCTTCGGATTCGTTCACTTTATAATATATATATTAAGAACCAATGAAGATATCGGAATAAAACTTTACACAAATACTGTATTAGAGTTGTGACATCACTTGTGATACAATTGTCAAATTCGGACCATGACTTTTCAAGGCCCCTGATATCGAACATGAAGAACTCGGTGCTTAAGAATAATTTTTCACCGAAAATATAGGTAAATCTCTTAGATATTTTAATGTTCCCTCTGAATTTTTTTCTTATCACATTTTGTCTATGTACCAAAAGTGGTTAAAATCGGGTCATAACATCCCCCAGATCCCACATACCTAATTATAGATAATATAAAATTAAGTGGGCGTATAGTCTTCGATACATTATACCTTGGTGATGAAAACGGTTCAGGAATTACCTCAGTCCCCAGATGCTATTTATGATGATTTTCGTTATTCTATTGAACTTTAATCAGAATATATGGGTCGAATTGTGTTATCTTTATAAAATTACATCAATAAATTGCGAGAGTATAAAATGTTCGGTTGCACCCGAACTTAGCCTTTCCTTACTTGTTTTTATCGAATCGTGACGAGAAAAAATCGTTGAGAAAATTTTTAAAATAGAAAGTTAAGAATGAAAATCATGATAACCTCCCTCGCCTTTCTTAGCCTTGTCAACGCCAACGCCACAAATACAGCATCTGCGTCAGCACTGAAGCCATTTTCGAACCTTACGGATTGTATGACTTAAAGGCATCCTGCTTGTTGGCTTACACCTAATAATATTAGCCGATTCAATGGTAGTAGTAGCCCACAGCAACGAAGCGCAATAACAATAGGTATCTTTTTTTGTGTATTTGTATATTAGATGCTTAAACTTTAATTTTTTTCAGTTATTTTACGGCTTTATTCCTGTATTTTGTACTTGAAATTTATTTGAAATATTCCCGTTGCTTCACAATACATGAATTCATTCATACGTACATATGTACATATGAAAAATTTTTTCCAAACAGCGTGGAATTTCATCAATTAAAGCTGAGTTTTCGGCTACACATTCTTAAATTAAGGGCTTCACATACTGAAGCGCAATTTGACATACACACACATTATTCAGTTCCATGCATATATATGTATGTAACACAACTATGTCAAGCAGCTTATTTTCATCATATAGCTTGTGTCTTTTGACATATACATACATAATAATAATAACGGGTGATTCAAATAGAGGTACTTTTTTCAATAGCTTTCTGCCATGTTATTTTTGTTCAGGATTGTTTGGCATTTGATCAAGTCTAAAGTCTATGCGGATCCGCTTCAATTCCGGTCATGGTGCAAAATTCACAAGTGTCATACGCGGTTACCAGTCGGAATGCTCGAACGAGTCATCGAAAATTGGACTCAACGGATGGACGTAGCCGCGGCCAACATTTGAAAGAGTTAATCTTTAAAAATTGAATTCAAAGAATGTTCTTTCGCATGAATTTTTTTTTTTTTTTTTATTTTTAAAATAGTATAGAACCTAGAAAGGGATCACCCTTTACATGTGTAAAAAATATATCTACAACTGGAACTTCTAAAAATTAGACAACCACACCATTGAACACTTTACAAATTGCAATACATATGTACATACATATAAGTATACGAGGATAGTTTTGTGAGTCAGACAGTCGGGTTTGTCTATATAGTGAAACATCTGACAATTGTTTTTATCAACGTTTACCAAAATAAATTTTGGTGGTTCTATAAAATCTGTGGAAAAAATGTTTACGTTCTGGCAACATGGAGAATATAAAAGCCAGGATACTGTATTAAATAGCTCATAATTTTTAGATAGTATAGAAGCCAATCAATTAATTGACATTATACTCAAGTTTATTCATTTTTTAATTAGTTCCTAAGCAATTTATTTTATCAACGTTTGACAATTGTTTTTATCAACGTTTACCAAAATAAATTTTGGTGGTTCTATAAAATCTGTGGAAAAAATGTTTACGTTCTGGCAACATGGAGAATATAAAAGCCAGGATACTGTATTAAATAGCTCATAATTTTTAGATTGTATAGAAGCCAATCAATTAATTGACATTATACTCAAGTTTATTTATTTTTTAATTAGTTCCTAAGCAATTTATTGTTAGTATATAATATTATTGCACTTACCATAGTTACCGGCAGTCCACCAGCACCGCCATTCGAATAAGAATATGGCGATACCAGGTATCCCATATTGAAGCTCGGCGCATGTGATTCAAGTTTACCTACAATGGAATTGAAAGCATTAAAATCATTACTATTTTATTTATTACATTTAATTAAATAATTATTAATTTAATTAAATAATTAAAATAAACGTACATAAATTGAATTGAAAGGATTCATGACGAAGGTATACGTACATATACATATTACATACAATTAACATGGATCGTTTGATAGCACGACTTAATCTCCAGATATTTTTAAAATATATCCTATGAATGATTTAAGCTATATGACATTTAGGTTAAGCTTTTCTAAATTCAAAAACTATCTAAGAGATTTCGTAGTCTCTAAAACGAACTATCTTAGTAGGATTTTGTGGACAAAAGTTGTGTTATGGAAAGTAGTGGTCTGCTTATTTATCAATGAATATAACATCCCCATAAGTGTCTTCCTACAAAATATAAAGATGAAAAGCACATACCAAAATAGGTCACGTATTCTGAATGACGACTAGTGACCATTCCGCTATATTAAAATCTGGTAGATCCCATCTTCAATATTATAAATCAACCAGAGGGCCAATATTATATTAACACATAATATTTGGATGATTTTTTTTTTGGGGAAAGTAGGCGTTTCTCGCCCCTAACAGGTTTATTTTACATATCTCGCAAACTAATAAAGCTATATAGACATATTTCCTTTTAGTATCCCATCCTAAGTATCTTGCACCATAGAAATGGAAATTAAAAACGGAAAATTACCACACCCACCCCCGATATAAATGTTAGGTTGCAAAGTATTAAAAGTGCGTTAACTCACTAACTAATAAAAATATACCAAAAACACTAACTTTTGAAGATAATATGGGTGTGGCGTCGTCCACTTTTGGATCAAAAACTACTTTACCAATTGTCACGATTTTGGTACATAATATTTTCTAATCTATTCTCATCTTGATGTCATTGGTCAACAAATGAGCTTCTGAGCTTATATCTTGTAGGAAATCTATTATTTGGAATAACTACAGCTATCATTAAAGTATTAAAAGTTTTTATATTTTCTTACTAAATCTACAGATGTTCCAAATGATTTTCATGCTAATAGTTTCCTTAAAGTTTTTTTTCAAGTTGGATAAGATCAGTTCACATAGGTCATTAGATGCCGCTATCTAAATGACATTACCTTATCTAATCCCTTTATCGAATAATGTCGATATATATGTATAAGATTATTATTCTTATTATTTTTAGAATTCAGAACTAGACTGCCCAGTACTGGCATATTAATTGGAATACTTACTGAACACAGGACTTAGATCCGGTCTCGTTGGCAGTTTTCCGCTCTTTTCCTGAAAGAAAATAACAATATACAATAATAGAATTTTAAATTGAATACAATTTCAACGATAACGATTTCTTGTTAAATTTTGTGTTAAAACTAAAGCTAAATACTAATACGAATAAGCTCAGAGTTTTCCAATATTAGCATTATTACTATGCGGCTATTGAAAATTGTACCCCGGAAGAGAAAGAGAACTTTTATGACACCCTGGAGGATAACAACAACTGAAACACGACGTAAAGATTATTTGTGGAGATATGGAGCAGATGGTAAAACGAAAAATCAAAATCTGACGCAAATGTGGGATTGACAGTTTAAAATCATTAAGAGAACATACCTTGAGACAGTAGGCAAGATGCAACTGGCAATAAAAATACATGGTTCAACGGTCAGTGCGAAATGGCAAGTTAAAAAAAGAATGAGGAACAAGAGAACAAGAGCATCTATAAAACTGTACAAAGCACTAAGAAAATTTTAAAAATGTACTCATAGAGCTAAAACGAAAGAACACACAAAAAAACTTTTTCGAAACTCTACGATCGAATTGCAGTTCGAGAAACTCTCGCCAATTCTACTAAAGCATAAACAGACATCGAGCAGACGATGTACAGAATGAATATTCTAATAGAAACACAAGGAATCCTTGACATTGGTGAACATTTCGATTAACATTTTCGATTAACATGGAGCTATTACGCACCGATTTTTAAATTAATCAATCACTAAGAATCGTCACGCAAACAAAAGGATAACATCATGCTAATCCATTTTTGACGATCCATCCATTTCCACGATGACAGACGAACGGACGGACAGACATCATTACAACTCTACTAGTCACCCTGATCTCTTTGAAATACAGTGTCTGCCATAAAAAAACTCTTGTGTAGATAGATTTGGGAGACGGGTCTGGAAGAGTCCGAAAGACGACAGTCGCCCAGGGCAGCCTCATCCGACGTTCTTTTCTACTAGATCGCTTTAAATCCTCATCACATATTAATTATGCTGGAGTATCAACATTTCTCCGGAAACATAGAGGGACAGGATTTAACACTAAACCTACTAGAGCGGTTAAATGACCGCTTTTGAGACTTTGAAAAATAATTATTAATTATTATATGATAATTATTTTGTGTTTATTGTTTATGCCAAATTCTGTATTAATTACAATCAACTGGAAACGGCTATAATTTTTATTTCAAACCCGGTAATTTGACCGCCATCGGTAGAAATTGAAATGTATATAAACTATGTCGTTAGGTTTAGTATTAACGGTCGACGGCCTTCAAAAAAACCGTTATCGAGCCAACGAATGAAGAAACTGCGGTATGTATGTGCTAGTTGGTGGATCAGTGGAAGACCGTAATTTTCTTGGATGATTAGAAGTTTAATAACTTTGGATCAGATGGTAGCCGCCTTATGTGGAGAAAGTCAGACGAATGGTTCAGTGGAGAATGCTTACAGACGCCAGCTAGTAAGCAGGCTAGTCTGGAGCTGTTTTTCTTATAAAGAACTAAAAGGTATTCATTTAATTGAAGGAAGAGTCAACTGTGTGGCATGTAGAAGAGCTAAATTAACACCAAAACGGCTTCATCCTTCAGACTCCATGTCATAGAGCCGACATCGTAAGTATTTTTTATTTATACTTACTATTATCAATGACATTCATAACTAATTCTGCACTTCTTCTTTGTTTTTTTCGGGATTTTATGACTGTAAAATGAATAAAGGAGTTGACGAGGCCTGGGAACAGCGCCAATTTAAACCCGATCGAAAATCTGTGAACAAAGTATTGATTGAGATATTTCCCAATAGAGAGTCATATTATGAAATAAAAACAAACAATTACTTTGATATTACTTTTTTTACCACCGTAGACGAACTATCGATTCAATGTGCCACTAATGGAATTTCAATCTCTACAATGTTTATTAGTTTGTTATTATATGGTAATATAAAATAAACAAGTAAAAGTTTCAGGGAATCAATAATAGTGTATAAAATATCGTATGGACTTACCTCACTTTCCGTCAAATCGATTAGGCTGGATTTTTCTTCAAGCAAATTCTCGGATGAAATTTTCTCCTCTTCCCGATCACCTTCATCTTTGAAAATTTTCACTTCATCGGTGCTACCCAAATCGTCGCTGGATGAACCCCCATGTCGTGAATGTGAACTATGACTATTGTGTGGCATTATGATTAATTTTAAATTTTATTTTTAAACTTCTATTTGTAAATGTTTTTATTTTGGTATTTTTCTGGTTTTCTTTACACATTCGCTGCACTTTACATATAAAATAATAATAACAAATGTATACAATTGTATGGATACTTTTGTATTGATATTTGATTTTTTGTTCGAAGTATAAACGAGCTCATATTATAAACACTAATAATTACACTTTTAACGTTAATATTTGTATGTATTAACAAATTTCGTTTGTTTTTATTGTTAATATTGACTGCTTATGTAATGCACATATATTTTTTATTATAGTTATAAACAACGCTTTTTATATATATTTTTTGTTTGAATTGATTTTTTTCCTTTTGCTTAGCTACCTGAAAAGGACAAAAACAGTCCTACAAATTGCTATACAACAACACAAAATACATTTTTAAGGAAACAACCTGTTAGTAATTAATAAAATGTGGATTTTGTCGATATTTCACTTAAAAATTTGTTGCATATTTTTTCACAATATATTTTGTATTAATAATCTTTTTTTATATTTTTAATTTTTTGTTTTCCAAATAAATTTACACAATTGTAAGCAATGCAATGGTTTTACCTCGATGCTCTCAACTTTTCGTCTTATTATCTTCTTCTTCTTCTTATTAGCACTTACTTTTGTGATTAAATTTTAAACTTTAAAACAAAATATTGTAAGTTTCGCATTAATGCTTTGGCGCTGTTGTGTGGGGTTATATTATTTATATTGAAAATGGTATGCATATAATTATTTTGTACTATTACTATTTATATGTATTTAATATTATTGGTTTTTTGGAAATTTTATTTTTTTTTATATGTTTTATATCTTTTCTTATATTTAATTTTTTTAATTACTTTTTCAGTTTCGCACTAACATACGCACCACATGCTAATACAACACATAATTTTAATTTTTTTATTTTCTTATCTGTAAATATGTGCAATTGTTATTGTATTTTATTTTTTAATTATCACATATTATTTGTTTTGCTGCTCTTTAGTTTAGCGCCTTTGTTTTTATCGCGTTTCATATACATATGAATGTATGTTACGCTGCTGTTGTAATTTTCTTTGACATAGCTTATATTGTTATCGTTGTTTTGGCTTATTTTTCATTGTCGCGTTACACCAACACAATCTTACGTGTTGTCGCCTATCAGCACACATCTGCCGCTTATAAAGTACAAAACAATTGCGGCAACTTTGTATCGCGTCGTCTACACCGTTAAATTCGTTCACTCTCACTCACTGCAATGTGGTGCGCTCACAACATTTATTGCATATAAGTATTTACATACACACACGCATGTTTGTTTATTTATTTTTATGTTTTGTTATTTTTTTATGTATTTAATATGCCAGGTAGATTCACACTCTCGACACACGATCGCCCGTACACTAACTGACTGCAATTTATGTGTATATATACATACATATGTATGTATACACATGCAGGTATTTGTGTGCTGACTTGATTTTATTTATTTAGTTGCAAGTTCTCGTTAACTACACATTTCTTTCAACGTTTACCACTTCCTATTCCTTAACCGGCAAAGACGCATGGTTCTTAACACTTGGCTCGTTGCCGTCTCTCTATACCTACTCACTCAGTGCATCAGTGCAGCCTCCTTTACAACATTATTGTCAGCATCGTTATGGAGTTTTAAAGCGGCAGCAGCCAGCCTGCTTATTATCAACAATATGACGATTATAATATGCACAACATTATCATCTTATTATCATCACATCATTATCACATCGGCAACGTCGCTGCTTGCTTTTGCTTTTTAACGCTTCGTTCGTTTTGTTTTTTTTACGAAATATATGTACATACATATAAGCGTTTGGCTTGTTGGTTTTCCTTTTTTCTTTTTACTTTTTTATATTTAGGCTTTTGTATGTGATTTTCGTTTGATTTATTTGTAGCAGTTGTGTACGTATGGCAATTGTCGTTGTTGTTATTGTTGTCTGCTACAACACGCATGTGTTGCTGATGTATGACGTGGTATTCTTTTGCGCGCGCCTACTTGGCCACTGCCTTGCATTGCGCACACGAACGCATAGCGTAATTCACCGTTGGCAAAGCGCCCACAATTCTTCGATCGTTCGCAGTAACGAGCACCGCGCCGTCAGCTTCTGTGTTGCTATTACGCTGTGTGTGCTTTGTGTTGCGCCTTCCGCCTTGTCTCTATGTATCCACCATGCATCAACAATATTTGTGGCACTTAATGTGTCTGCCGCCTGCGCTTGCGCTTGCACCAGCACTTCTTGGCGCGTTCGTGTGAGCGTTGTTGACAAGCTTGCGCGCCTGCCTGCTACTTCACATCGATTCCGACGACTCAAGTGTAGCTGTAATAAGAAATTAGCAGCAGAAGCCACAAAGAAGAATGAAAGGGAAACAATTTTACTTCGACGGTAAACACATATGCAAGTCTGTAGATACGTATGGCAATTGGCTTATGTTTATGGATCTACAGTAGAATCCCGATTAACCGAACAACGATTAGCCAAATCGAACATTGATTTATCGAGCATCGATAATCCGAATATCTGCCCATCCGGACATCGACTATCTCAATATCCAAACATCGAATATCCGATTATTCGAACATCAATTATTCGAGGATCGATTATCCGAACAACGATTATCCCAACTTCTATTATCCGAACGCATTCACCTCGGGTCTATTTGCCAATTTAAAAATGATTTTTGTTGTATAAATTATTAAAATTAACTCTATATAATAATTTAATTGAAACGTACGACGATTTTAAAGAACAAACAGCAGCAATGAAAATCCTTAGCATTTCGAAGGGTGCGCTGAAGATGATATTAAGGAGTGACTGAACTGCGTTAATGAAGACCCTGAATTCCAAATATTAACTGATGAAGAAATTATTAACGATTTGAGCACTAAGGAGAAAGAGAGAAGATGATGAAGAAACTGAAACTGCGGATGTATGTCAAGTACCAGCTCATGCAGAAGCTTTTGAAGCGCTAGATGTCGAATGTGAAAGACTGGACGTATCCCATACTGTTGTTACAATTGAAGCGCATCAGGGACTTGGACACAATTAAAAGTTGGTTGGTCAAGCTTATACTGAACGCCTTATAACATCTTTAGTAGCTATGTTTATTCCCTAATTAACAATAATTTCGATTTTGAAGGCTAACTTCTTAAACTAGTTTAGTCCAATACCCCACCAGGTGTTGCGTAGTTATCGTGTTTTATATATGTATGTGTCGTGTTGTCTAAAAAGGTGTCTAAAATATTGTTAGATTTGCTTTGAAATTATTTATCCGGACTATCGTTTATTCGGCATAGCACTGATTTTATTTGTTCCGGATAATCGGGATTCTACTGTATATGTACATATATACTATACACACAGATGATAGAAGTGTGATGCACTATAAAAAACTGAACTACGACTAGAATATATTATTATATTATTTTACTAGAACTATAATATTTTCTTCAAAGTATTATACAAGTTCTGTATTTCTAAAAGTTCTTGTTGGTTTGATAGCTTTTATTTTAAGGAGTTTTGTGGGTTTCTAATTTTAAAATTTATTTTTTTTTTTCGTATTAAATAGAACAATAAAATGAGGTTTTTCGTTAAATTCCAAAAAAATTCAATAAGTTTTTAATATTTGTATTTTTTCTTTTTAATGATGATAGTGATTAATTTTGGATGCAAGCACTTCCTATATTTTTTGAAGCGTGAGAACGCGATGTGGTGTGATGCTGACTTTTTGGGATTTTTAAATACTTTTACTTCTAAAAAAAGGTGTGATGATCAAGTTTCCCAAAAAAATAACGGAGTCCCACTATTCATTTGATATATATTATGTTATCGCGATATTTCGATTATAGTGTACAGTTAATTGAATGCATGTATGTATAAGTTTATAATAAACTGAGATGATGCTGAAACAAAATAAGGAAAATACCATATCCCTGACATAATCATTTGTATACCATAGAAGTGTTTCCTCAGTTTACTGTCTCTCGAAATAGTTGTATTCATGAACACTTTTGTCATCAAAGTCACTAAACATCACACAGCCAACTCGAAATTTGCATACTCTATGTAATTGTTTAATGTTTTTTATCGAACCATCCGGACTATTCTTGTCCAACAGACAACAGAAAAATCTTCAAACTAATTTTGGTATCGACGTCTTCTCGATCCAATAACGCACAGTAATATTCGGAAATATGGAAATACTTATTTTACTATGTTTAAAGTAGTCGACAAAAATATGCTAAAACCTTGTCGGCCGAATTTGGTCAAAATATGCGTTTGGACTTCCTGTGAAGAATCTGGATAAATTCAAGATAAAGATGACTGAGGATTTGCAAAAAAAATAAAGAGGGGAAGGAGAAGCACTATGAAAGAAAATAGCGCACAGAAATGCTTGTAGATTATTGTTTGAGACTTAAAAAGACTTTACAACAGCCAAATATGCACGAAAATCATAAGTATTTTTTCTATTTTAAGCAATGATTTCTCGAAATGTAGATGTTGTTTGTACTCTTTAAGAAAACATACATATGCTTTGATGTCAGACGAAAACCGGACGTGACAGAAATTCGAGTGGCGACTGGCTGCAGAACACATTTCTAATGAGAGTGTTGTCGAGTAAAGGATAGTTCTAATGTGAGAGTTATCCAGTAAAGGACAGTTCTAATGAGAAAGTTGTCGAGTAAAGTGTAATCGATTTATAAGTTAGAGTTCTAAAGTAGAGTAATGAGTAATAAAGTGTTAAGTTATTTGAATTAGAAATAAATATTAGTGTTCGAACTCTGCATAGAGTTTCAGCGTAAACGATTGATTTAGTAAAACCCTTACATTATCGTGCTATATTTGAGTGTGTGTTTCCCATAAAAGCAACTAAATTTTTTCACATTTTGGTGTTCTATGCATATATTAATAACGATTGTAGAAAAATATCGTTCAGTTTTATACCAATTTCAATATGGTTTCACAGATTCTTGTTAGATTATGGACTCATTAGAAAATCGTGCTGTAATTGATTTAAGTAAGTCAGATATATTTTGTCCAGTTTGAGTTTAATGCTAATTTCTAGTAGTATATTTTCAAATTAGTTTAAGCAGTTACATCTAGTTAGAATTTTCAAAAAATCGTTTTTTTATTTCACTTTCGTAATGTTCATGTGTTCAAGTAAACACTCTGAACATTTCAAGTCATATCGACTGTTATTTTTGAAGTTAAAATTATGTCAAAACATCGATTTATTTAGAATCCACCATTTTGTTAAAAAATGTTTTCCGTATTCCTTTGATTAATTTCAAGAATATATATTACTCTAACGAAATCAGTTTGACTTTTTCATTTCTGTTGAACCAATTCAGAGTCAAAGTGGTCAACACCAAACGTCTTTTATGGTAGCGGTGCCTGGAGAGCTTCAAAAACTCCTTTACTCTTTTACAAAAATAATTATGCAATACACTTCAAAGTTACCATATAATTACCAATATGTAGAAATTCTTAGCATAATAATTGTAGAAGTGTTTGAAAACCCACATTTTTAAGGGCCCTAACCAGCTGTAACCCCTTGATATTTCATTGTATGTGTACACTACAAAGGCAACCGTTGTTTGCATGTTGGTGCATACAATTGCATTTTCTTGCGCATGAATTAGCAATACAAATACAGGCATACGGAAACCTGCTCACTGCTTTGACTACATTGAAACTTGAAATACGACCTAGAAGAAAACAGCAACTGCTCAGAGAAATTTATGCTACGAAAACTGTATTTTAGAAAACATAGTGGCGTTTGAAGAAGCACACGGATTCGAAAATCTAAACAAAATTAATATAATTATAAATAGTGTGATAACACTTACACAGACTAGAAACATATACATATGTACATATTGAAAGCCGTCAATTACAAGAAATGTGCAAACTAGTTAAAAAAAAATTTACAAAATATGGAGAATTAAAAGTGAAAAAAATTAAGCAAGATATGTACATATATAGTGAAAAGATAGTAAAATTCTAAGAGAGACACAGTTTGGAAGTTCCGGCCACGTCTGTTTCGTTTAAAAACTTTAAACGCGCTTATCTCAAAACTCGAAGAAGCGATTTTGCTAAAATCTTAGAAAGAACATTAGCTAGTTAATTAAAGGAAATTTTTTTTATTTTTATTACAACTATTTCTTCGTGGCAATATATGGCGAAATTTTAAACAAAAAAGTGTGTCATTTTCGTTTATCCATATACTAGCGAAATATTTTTGGTTTATTGATTTTGGTTGAACAATAATGTCTTATGCTACGCTTGTCTTATACACGACAAGCGCACGATTTTTGAGATGTTATGAAAAATTACTTATCAACGGCTGAGTTTTCAAAATTTGTAAATAATTTGGCGAAATTTTAAACAAAAAAGTGTGTCATTTTCGTTTATCCATATACTAGCGAAATATTTTTGGTTTATTGATTTTGGTTGAACAATAATGTCTTATGCTACGCTTGTCTTATACACGACAAGCGCACGATTTTTGAGATGTTATGAAAAATTACTTATCAACGGCTGAGTTTTCAAAATTTGTAAATAATTTTTTTCTTATTATTATTATTGATATGCTGAATTGTTTCATTGAAATATATGTATGTTTGTATATGTTTAAAAAAAAAATTAAAAATATACTTGTTTTCAAACTCTGAAACCCACCCAAACCCAAAATCATCTTTAATTAGATAAGTTTAAATTTCAAAACAGTAATACTAATTCATGTTCCTGCAGAGCTACATATATTGCTGAATAAATACATATGTATATGTGTGTGCAGTCAGCAATTGCAAACTAACGAAAGTGACAAAGTGATAATAGTCGCCTTCGATTCGCCACTTCTTTGCTCAACACGTTTGGGCGCTGCTCTCTTGTTAAAGATATTTTCATGTGAAACCAACAACAACAATGTTATATACTTGGAGTCAATGAAAGCATGTATTTATGTGCATACAACAATAAAGTGGTATAACCACTTGTTTTTTTTTATTTCTATGTGATTATGCCGGTCAATGTGATTTATACCGATTGTTGCGCCATTAGCCTCTCTCCAGGCAAGGCAATGATTAAAGAGAAAGATATATAAATACAAAATAATCATATATTTATATATTTTTAATATTTATATATGTACCTACATATCAGTATGTTTCTAAGGAAATCTCAATAATATTCTAAGGATGTGTATGTATGTGACTGCCTACAGACTTAGAAAAATTCACGCTTGCGCACCAAAATAGACAGTAACTTATTCGTAGGAGTTCTACAGGTAACAGTGTAGTATTTAAAGTATATTCATAAAAAATTATAAATGTAATGTTAAAATTAAAAACATAGCATACACTGTGGTTGTCTTGACATAATTTCCACTTTGCATCATTAAGGAACTTAATGTTTGTATATAAACAAGATAAGCGTAGAAAAAGACTTGGATTTAATGAAATAAAAATACAATGAAACGGTATATACATATGTACGTCAAAACCAAATAATAATTAAACAGCAAAGCATAGAAAAACCAGTCAGTCAGCGATGTGGCAGGCAAAGAGAATGACCAAGATAATCGAAAAAATGCGGTAGAAATTGTTTTCAAAAAAAAGGACAAGGTAAAATGAAAGCAAAAAAAGTTAAACAACACAAATAAGGTCGTGGAAGCACAAACTTATCATACCCTACACACACGTTGTACATACCATACGTAAATACATAAATATGTATCTTTCCATTATAGTTTTATGTTAAAAGTGCAAACGAGCACAGGTCTTCTTCCAGCAGCGTTTGGGCATTGCTGCGATTGTGATTTTTCGATTTTTCTTGTCAGCGTTAATGATGTGTTAAGGCTATATTGAGCATGCTAACAAGCAGCAAGAAACCTGCTGTCGAAATATTCTTCTTGTTATTATTTGCTTTTTTACCAGGCATATGAAACGGCGCAAGAGCAACCGATTACGCTCAGCGAGTGGCTGGCTGGCTCAGCAGCATGGCATGTTACTTCATACGGCCATCAGCTGCGTCGTCTACACAGCGTACACACACACAAATGCACAGCGTAGTCGCTGCCGCTGCCGCCGAAAAATTGAAAACCAAAACAATCGCCACATGCAAGCCGGTAAGCAAGCCAGATATACGCTAGAATCGTATACATACATATGAATGTACATATATGTTTGGTTCTAACTGTGTGTAGTTGTGGTCGGACAGATCCGACCAACGTACAATACATGCACAATGCTCAGACAGACGGCTGCTGCAGCGTAGTTAGCGGCAGCAACAACGACAACGCCTCGTGGAAGCAACTCACGAGCGACATAGCGACGACGATTTTTTGGGAAGCAGTTTGACGATATTGGTATTGGTGTTGGTGTTGTTGATGGCGGTGTTGGCGCTACAATCACCAACGCAACGTCAAACCAGTTACAAATATTGTTAAGATACCCATTGTATATATATATGTGCATGTATATGTATTATTGGCAGTTACTGCCGCCGCTAACGACATTGTTTTGTGCGCAATCATAAATACATATGAATATAATATGAGATACATACATAAATACAAATATATGTACATACATACATCTAAACAAATATATATGTAAACAACCGCATGAAGACTTTGGTTTATAACCAGAAGTGAAATTCGCTAAATTTAACTGGCGTAGTTTAAAGAATACACTGTTTGCGTGGAACCCTGTCCAAGATACACAAGTAAAAGCCTATAATACGAGGCGCCATATACATACATATGTGCTTCTAAGATGCAGTCCCTTAAGTGGAAATTGGCTGTCATGTGGTACAGCTCCGTATTACAGTGTTAACTAACGTTAATAATACGCTACTAAGTTCAAATCTATGTAACGAAATTTCAGTACAACGGTACTCGAAGTTTTGAAATGTAAAATATAGCTTTGGTGAGGGTGCTTATCGCATAATAATAATTAATGAATTAATGAAGACCCTGTATTCCAAATATTAACTGTTGAAAAAATCATTGGGGATTTGAACAGTTAGGAGAGAGTAGATGATGAAGAGACTGAAACTGTCAAGTACGCAGAAGACCTTATCCGCTGCCCAACAGCTTCTGCAGCTAGCATCCGGTAAAATTTTTAGTTTGACCGTATGTATACCGATGGTACAATGGCCAGTAAGAACACCTATGGCCAGGGAAAGATTGACCTTGCTGAGGGGGAAGAGTTCCCTTAACATTTTGTGACTTATTTTGGGCCAGCATGATCGGATCCCATACAGTTGTTACAACTAAAGCGCATCAGGAACTAGGCCGAGATCCATTCCGCCGAAGTTCGAATTAAAATATTGTTTTATTTGTCGCTATATATATATATAACTAGCAGACCCGGCCACACGTTGTTGTGGCCAAGGTTTACATTAAATTAAGTTTGGATTGGAGGCTTCGGCGACGATATTGATTACTCGAGGTGGATTTATGTTATGTGTTATGTTAGGTTTCATGTCAGGAAAACTTCTCCTTCGAGTCAATGAAGTGACAGAAATCTGTTGGAAATGTTATTAATCCATGGAGATGTCAACTGCGACCCTACCATTTCCAACTGCTTCTACAATCGCAATTTGATATTGTTGCAAAAACACTCATATGTTAGTTGTTAATTGGCGATTCTTTATGTGTCGCCACAAATTAAATGACTTTAGGCATGCGAGTCAGTAACAGTTGATCCAGGAATAATTGGAAGAGTCTGGCGTAAATCACCTGCTAACAGAATCCTGGCTCTACCAAAAACAATAAAGATATTTTAAAGTCCTGTGCAGTTAGGTATGCAAACGATGTATCGATGTTTTTGAAACATCGATGTTATCGTCAAAAAGCATCGATGTTAGCCATCGATGTCTCGAATCTAAAAACATCATTGCATCGATGTCACTTTCAACGATGTTTTATGTCAATGTTTTATATAAAAATTTGACTTCACACCTTCACACTTTTTCGGGTATTAACTCGAAACCCTCTATTTGGATACGCTTTATTAAAAACTTTCCATGTCGTTATTTTGAAATTCTGTTATTTATTGAGAAAAAACTTTAACAGACATATAATGCTAAGTTAAATAAAATGTAGTAACTTAAGACGTACTACTAAGTTTCATTTATTTATGCTTCTGCTTCTATATCCTTTTGCTTTTCATGCTAAATTTAAAATAAGTTAAAAAATACATCGATGTTTCGATGTTTTATTGGCCGATGTTTTTGATTTCGATGGGTTTTGAAGAAATATCGATACATCGAACCATCGATGTTTCATTTCACGATGTTTGCATCCCTATGTGCAGTACCTCCAGCGACTTCTTGAATATTTAGAAAATCTTCGTTATAGCGCTATTTTTAGCGATTTTGCCGACTGGTGTTTCGTTCATTTACAATTTAGGAGTAATTTCAAGGCCGAATTGTTTGTTTGCCTACTAACAGGTGCCAAGTTGTCCCTATTCCCGTTAACCTTGGTGGTGAAAATAAGTGAAATTGGTTCTGGAATTACATCAGACCTTATATACTATATATGATGATTTTCTATTGGACTTTGTGCCGAATATATAGGTCAAAGTGTGTTATCTTAATAAAATTACATCAATAAATTGCGAGAGTATAAAATATTCGGTTGGACCCGAACTTAGCCTTTCCTTATTTGTTACAAATTGTTTTGGGCTATTGACACAACCTTATACAATTGAACAATAACAAAAATATTTTAACAATTTATGTAACTGTAAATTAGAAGTAAAACAAAATGTTAATTATTAATTGTGGAGACGATTAAGTTGAATAACAACTATTCTATCATCTAAGTTGAACTAAATTACATGTATATGCCAACTTTCATGAATATCTGTTGACTCGTTTTTAAGTTCATTCGGAACATACACACGGACACTGGATTTTTATATATTAATAATAATGTTATTTCAAAAATGTGTGCAAATTTTTAAAAACATCGCCACATAACTTTTTGAGTTACCGTGTCCATATACTTCGAAAATTTAGTTTTGAATTCAACGCGTTTAATCGGCGGCACTTCCAAAGCGTCTATCTCTTAGAATTTTCCGCGGATTGTTATTTTTGGTTAATGTTTTAAAAATATTGCACTATTTAATAAGACAAAAAAAATTATTAAAATTTTGAAATCCATCCAATGGGAGAGATTTCTCAAAATTAAAAAATCGAATTTGAAATGCATGATAGGAATCCACTAAACTGTGGGAGATGCGGGCAATTAAAATTTGGTTTATTAGTTTCCGTTATTGTTTATATTTGTGTTTATGGCGTATCGCCTGAATTATTCATAACAATAACAATTCAAGAAGGAAAATATTGTTTCAATAAAATTCACAAAAAAACACAAATTCGCTGCTAATATAATAAGTATATGCAATATATGAATGTAGGTACAATAATAAATTTATGTACATATTGGTAGACGATATTGTACTACTACTACCTACTACATGTTTATCTCACAAACACACAGGCACAGTTTCACGGCCAAGTAGCCGTCCGTCGGACGCCAAAGTTGATGACGGTAAGCGCACAAGAATTTCCAATGAAATTTATACGATTTTGCAGTGAAATCTTCTAGGTTTTTGAGCATGAGTAGGGACAAAAGGTCTTACAATATATAAATGTATGTATGTATGCTTACAAACAAAATCCTTACAGGTAGCTGGATATTTCATGGACGATACAATACGAATGCGCCAAGGTCATGCGTTGCATTGCCACAATAGGGGGTACATACGGTTTGTTTGCTGTTTACTGCTTCAATGCTTAAGGATTGTTTTGAACACGTTTCTGAAAATCCACAACCAAAACAAATTTCACATATCCAAATGCGATTGGGTATGTGCCTGTTTGGCCAACATGATGAGAATGTGGATATTTATTTTCATTATTTTGAAGCGACAACTACCTAAAACCAACATGATTTCTTAACAATTTTAAAGAAAATTAGTATATAGCGGAAAAAGTATAAGAACAATTAGAGATCTCACATACGATCTAGTGATCTATGAACAAGATCTTTGAAAACCTATGTTTTGATTGCAATGTGATAATAAAAAAATGTGTTAATAAAAAGTAGCTAACTAACCCTTTAACGACAATTTGAATTAATATTTGTATAAAGAGTTTCAATATTTTTATACTCTCGCAACAAAGTTGCTAGAGAGTATTATAGTTTTGTTCACATAACGGTTGTTTGTAACACCCAAAACTAAACGAGTTAGATATAGGGTTATATATACCAAAGTGATCAGGGTGAAGAGGTGTTCAAATCCGAATGTCTGTCTGTCTGTCCGTCCGTTCGTCCGTCCGTCCGTCTGTGCAAGCTGTAACTTGAGTAAAAATTAAGATATCTTGATGAAACTTGGCACACTTATTCCTTGGCACCATTTTGCTTTCGAAAATGAGCAAAATCGGACCACTGCCACGCCCACAAAATGGCGAAAACCGAAAACACATAAAGTGTCATAACTAAGTCATAAATAGAGCTATGGAAATAAAATTTGGTATGAAGGATCGCACTGTGAAGGGGCATATTTCGATGTAATTTTTTGGGGAGGTGGGCATGTCCCCGCCCCCAAATAGATTTTTTGTACATACCTCGGAAACCAAGAGAGCTATATAAACCAAACTTTCTGCAGTCTTAATACAGACCAAAAATGAAAGAAATCGGGTAATAACCACGCCCACCTCCCATACAAAGGTTAGGTTGAAAATTACTAAAAGTGGGTTAACTCACTAACGAAAAACGTTAGAAACACTAAATTTCACATAAGAAATGGCAGATGGAATCTACACTCAGATTTTTTTACAAAATGGAAAATGGGCGTGGCGTCGCCCACTTATGGGTCAAAAACCATATCTCAGTAAATACTCGACCGATTTCAATGAAACTTGGTTTGTAATAGTTTCCTTACATCCCAATAATATGTTGTGAAAATAGACAAAATCGCTTCACAACCACGCCTACTTCCTATATACCAGAACTTTGAAGTCCATCTGAATCGTTTACATTACAATATATACATATGTACAGTAAGCACTAGTGAAGATATCGGTGCAGAACTTTGCATAAATTCTGCAGGGGCGGCAGCCCCTTTCTAAAAAGCGCCGAAGTCGGTCCATAGGTTTTCAAGACCCCATATATCGAACATGAGGACCTCGGTGCTTCTAATATAATATTAGGGTTTCCAACTTTTAATAGGCTTTATACAATATATATGACGAATATGTGGGTCAAATTGTGTATTATATAATATAAATAAAGTTAAATAAATAAATTGCGAGAGTATAAAATGTTCGGTTACACCCGAACTTAGCCCTTCCTTACTTGTTTTATAAACAATTTAATATTTGTGTATGTACTTGTACAAAAAGTCAAAGTTTGGTACAAGTTTATTTTAGTCATTTTTGTGCAGCTTACATTTCAGAAATATTTAATTGTTTTTTGTTTTTTTTTTTTTTATTACTGTAGCCAATTAGGCTGAGCAGCAACAATACATTAATTACGCTGACACATTAAGGGTGTAAAGTATATAAATTGGCGTAGGTTGTATGTATGTATATGCTATGTATAAATTATGCACATAAATAGGGTTTAATATAGTACATATGTATCTGTACCTACCTAGATAACTACACATTTGTATAAATCATACATGTATGTATGTATTAAAGTGGTACTATTTGTTGCTTTATTACTTACACAACTCCTGAAAAGTTGTTGTTGTTGCGGTTGCTGTTGTTGTTGACTATTTGCATATTGTATTAAATTAAACACTTTTAAGCTACGTTTCCTTCTTCTTGATTTGGAAAAATACATTTTCGATTTGACTACAACTCCCAAACATTTTACGAGACTTGACTTTTTCAATATTTACAAAATAATGCAAATAAGTTATTTTAGTAATTAAAAAAAAAAACGACTTTAAGAAAATCTTTTAAGTTTTCGTTGATCTAAAAATGTGTTAAACATGGGCATAATATATTAGTTATATTTACACATATTTGCGGAAATATATTAAACTAAAATATGATTATAATATATATGTGATTAATATATATATATATATATGAGTATTATGTATGAATTCTAAATATACGCGACTTCAAGTAAATGTTAGTATGTGTTTGCAATTGATGTTGCAGTTGCAGTTTACACGCGTTGATTCCACGCATTTTAATGTTTGATCGCCCAATTTGGTAGCGCCAACATGCAATTTCATATGAAAGCAAAATATGCTTAATATGCTATATAGGTAGATGTAGGTATGTTGATTGTTGTTGCTTGACTGTTGATAGTTCAGAGTTGATTGTAGATTATTTGATTGCTAATTGTTGATTGTTGAACGTTGTTGTTGTACGGTCTTTTGCGCTAGATTAAATTTTCCAACCAAAGTTGCATGTATAAAAAATATAGGTAGTGTATGACATAATTCGATAATAATATTTGTATAAACAATTATTATTTATATTATAATTAATAGATATTTTCATAAAAGTAAACACAATAATATTATTGCAAATATAACGGACATAAAGTTATTATTTGTAAAAAAGGATGTGGGTATATTCATAAATATATATATAAATAGTTTATTATTTTCCATTTTACACTACACTATACGCCAAAATATTATTAATTACAGAATATAGCTACTAAAAAATCCGAAATATATATATAAACTGCATTTTCCACTTAATTCAATTGGGTATAAAGGTCATGTTGTCCGGATGGATGAAAACACTCCAGCTCTGAAAGTGGAGGAAGCCGCGGAAGAGGACGACTCCGGTGAAAAGACCAAGTGCAAAGTGACCTGACTTCACTTGGTGTTTCCAGTTGGCGCCAAAAAGCAAAAAGGAGGAATGAGCGGCGCTCTCTGGTGGATTCGGCTATAATCGCTTAAAGCGGTTCCTAAGCCAAATATATATGTATATATGTATAAAGGTATGTATATGACAACCTGTATGAAAGGTCAAAGTTTGATCTTCGAAAAAAATAAAATAAAATTCATAACGAAAAATACTACACCCGTAAAAACAGCTATCATATAGGCTTTCGAAAAAGTTTTATATGCAAACCATTGAACTCAGTAGAAAATTTAGTTTATTTCCATATTCTGGATTTTTTAGTTGCTACATATATCCCGTAATTAATAATATTTCTTTTAAAAAGTCGTATTTTCCGAATTTCGAATCTAAATATTTCAATTTCATACATATGTACATATGTATGTATAACGTTAACAATCATTGAGTTGGGCTCAAACGTTTGGAACTTATTGGAGAAATTATGGGGGCTTATAAGTACATATGTATAGTAACAGTTTGGAAGTGTAGGATGCAACAATTTCCAAGGCCGTTGGTTTTTTACCAACGAACATTTTTTTCGAGGCCGCGCTGTTCAGAGCGCTGTATCTTGTGCACAATATTTTCGGCTTAAAAATAAACGTTAAATAAATTTAAAGCTCTATCTTATCTTACTGGTCGTAGAAAAAAAAATTTGAAAAAATTGAAAAAATTCTCTCTAAAAACAGGCCGTCTCATGGGATGACCCGCTTAAAGAAACTACGGGGCAAAACCTGTTTTAAAGCCATGTCAGCGCAAAATTGCAGCGCCACAGTACAGACAGTTTGTACGAAAAACTTGGTTAGTTTGTTCGATTGGTTACTCCTACACTTGGCGTATCGAATACAGCACATTTAGCTCAAAAACAATTACAATTATTATTATTGTAATACTTTTTTCTATTTTATAATACAATTTTTGCCTTCGCTACTGCAGCTCACGTGTATAGTGTTGTAGCAGCAATTGGTAAGTATGCAAAACTTATTGCACTTCTGTATATACTGAGAGTTTAAGCAGGAGACATTTCACGCTTCATACCATAAAAGTAAATAGTTATGTATATACATATACATACATATATATTTCTATAATTACTTTGTATATACACAGGAACATACACATACATAGGTACATATGTAAGTGAGCAGCACAAATGCGCTTTTTCTTTCTCGTTTCGAAGATATCGACGAACTTCCTGCTTAAAACAATAAAAATACAACAACCGTAACACACAATATTGTTAAATACATATATATATTAAATACATATACATAAGTATGTATATATGTAAATATATGTTTGTCTGTATGACAACAAAGCGCGCAATAAAATACTGTGTGACTAGTGTACTTTTGTGTATAACGTAGATACTTATCTACATGCATATGAGCTTTAAAAGGATGCTGCTGCGTTACAAATATACAGTTGAACTTCCATAACTTGAACTTCTTCATAATTCGTACTCTTGAATTGGCAATAACAGTCAAATTTCATACAAATTACCTGCTATAACTCAAAATCGCTCTAACTCGTAGTTTTTTTGTGGATTATGGTGATTCGAATTATGGAAGTGCAACTGTATGTATGTATGAACTCGCATAAAAGTACAAGTGTTTTAAGGGCGGCGAAGACGTTGCATACACAAAAGAGTTGGCGTAACCGTTGAAAGCTATAAGCTTTTAATTAAATTAAAAAATTTACAAATTAAAATTTCTATTGCCAATTACCGTGTGCCTAAAGGCAACAAAGCATGTAGGCAAAAAAAATTAACAATTAACTGTAACTAATGTAAAGTAGAAAAAGTTAACTTTTTTAAATTAAAATATAACAAAACCATAAAAATTACAAACAGTTGTTAGTTAGTATTCTTACAGGCGCACATATTGCACGTTGTTATTACGCTGCATTTGTTGTTGTTGCTTGTTTTATTTTTTGTTAATTTTTCTAATTTAGGTTATTTATTTATTTTTTTTATTGCACTTTGTATGTCATTTCACCGGTTTCTAAGAACTTACAGCATCTTCACACTTTCTTTTTTATTCTGATTTCGTTTCGATTTTGTATAGTAACAGCTTCCAATTGCAATACACTGATATCTACAAATACACAATATACACAGCATTAGACAAGCGCACAATTAATATATATGTATATGTACCTTTGTGGTGTTGTTATTGTAAAAAAAATATATATATATTTTAGTTTAAATTTTTATGATGTTTATAGTTTTCAGTGTTTTCATTTAATTTCAGTTTGTATACACAGAAACATACAAACATCTCATATATTACAAACATACATACATATGCGAATATTTAAAGTATAAGACTAATGATGAGTACAACCAACCACATTTATTGTTTTCAAAATTACACGCGTAAACGTTTGAATTCAATTCCAGAAAAATAAACCGCCTTTTATTACTACCTAGCGCCCGGTGATCTACGCTTGACATGATAGATTGAGTTTATAATTTGGCTTAATGATGTCTATGCCTCCGCCACAACAATTTGCGGATAACACACGGTATGTTGCTTGCATGGCAAAATTATTGCTATGAAAATATTGTTGCATCTCCTTCAGCTATGACGAAATTAGATTGGGAAGTAAATTATTGCCCGTCTGCATGCTGATTTGAAAACTGTTTCGTTCATTGCTACATATTCTTTGGAAATCTTTCAACAATAACTAAACTAATAGGAAAACAACTATAAATGGTGCTCGTTATTTTCCATAGGAGCTGGCCGACACCAAGCACTGTTTGGTGTGGTTAGCGGGCCGGTGGAATCATCGGTTAATATTACTTCAAAAATGATGTCGGTGAGACCGTAACCGTCACTGCCGACCGTTAGCGAGCCAACTATTTGCTGCCTGAAATTGATGCTCGTGATCTCTGCGACATTTGGTTTCAACAAGTCTGCATCAATCAATGGATTTATTGAGAGAACATTTCGGTGAGCAGATAATTTCACGTTTTAGGTCGGTAGGGCAATTCCGCATCGTTTCAGGTCTTGGAGCAAAACATCACGCGTGTCATTAGCCAGATATCGGTCGAAATGCTCGAACGAGTCATCGAAAAATGAACTCAACGGACGGATCAACTGAGACGTAGCTGTGGCCAACATTTGAAAGCGGTAATTTTTAAAAAATATTAAATTATAATTTTCTGTTTTTTTCTCCTTTAAAAAATAGAGAACCTCGAAATTGATCACCCACTAGTATTAGACGTTTTAGTAACAAAGTAACTCTTATAAATAGTACGTCTTGCTTTCAAAGTTGGCTACTATATTATCAAAAATTGAGAGTCATATTAATCACCACCCGCATATTTCTATACTGGGAGATTCCGTACGACAATATGCTTTTAACTTGGCTGTTTCAGCAAGATAACGTACCGCCTGTAAGAAAAGAAAATGTCGGTCAACTAAACATTGGATGGACGAAAATATGATTTATTTATTGGAATGACATTCTTGCAGTACAGAACTGAACCCTGTTGAGTAGCTTTGGGGGGGCAATTGAAAACGAAGGTTCGATTGAACACAGTCGGAATTTTCAGCGAACAATTCGGAAAAGTTAAGCTGGAATTAGAAGTAATTTCCGAAAACATATGTGACATGATAATTGAATCAATGTCTCGCAGACGTGAAGTATTTATTCAAAATAATGGTACTTCCACAAAAGATTAAATTTTCAATGAAAAACCAAATATCAAGCGTTGTTAATTACTTGACTGAAAGGCTATGGTAGATCCTTTTCCAAATAATGAAAACGTAGTGTAGCATAAAATGAAATTAAAAAACTACATATTATTTAAAAAGCAGTGAAATATTGCTTAATTAAACTCCAAAAGTTTAAATTATTCGAGACAACTTTTCGACTTATAAATGTTAACATGGTTCATACAGCAGCGCAGCTAATTAGTTGACCGTAGCTGTATTTGACAATTATACTTATCATCGTGTAACAACATGAGCAAGCTATTTAAAAAAAATTTAGATGTTACAATGATTACCTAGTCGTATAGTATGCAAATATATAGTTATGTGCATACACCGAGATTATTATGTTTACTTTTTTTATTATTTTTTATTTAAATTTCTTTTCTTAACTCCACTTAAGCTTCGCACTTATTTCGGGAGAGCACTGAAAATCTGCCAAACGTAATATGTTTTGGCGGAGATTATTTGTGTAGTTTTTAAAGAAAAAAAGCTTTATTAATCGAATTACTTTTTTGATACTAAAGGCATTTGATATTATCAGCAAAGTATAAAATAATATAAGTTAAAATAATTTATTACAAACTTTTTTAATGTTAATTTATTAACATAGAAGTTACTGTATGCGTTTTTTACAAAAATACAACCTACAGCGAAGTTTTTCGTCATTTTCTTACAGGCGATACCTTTCTCATATTGACAACTCGTTGGTATCTGTCGCTATTTTCTTATTAGCGTGGCGCTATTGCTGAACATTTTACACGAATTTAAAGTATTGATAAATCACTTTCCCAGCCATTCATCATTTCGTGTTTAAATCGTGATTATTACATGTCTTACTTACAATTTTGTAATATTTAAGGGGCTCTACCAGTATAGTTTTTGAATGGCAGCATTCTAAAGAGCAACCGATCGCAGGCATAATCCGCGATAGTTGAAACTTTTAACAAGTTCTTCTCGAAACGACATTTTTAAAATTGCTCAACGAGAAATTGACCGATTAATATATTTCTACTGAAATTTATACTGAGTATTCTGGAAGATATGTATGTATTTACTATACAATGAACTCTTTTTAATCAGTTGAAAATTGTCAATTTGGCATTAAAAAAACGCCACTTTTTCAGAACTACGCCATTTTGTTCATTTTTCATATTTCAACTTTAATAACCTTTTTGATTTTTTTTGTTTCAGCTACTCATTCGGCCAGAATCATGTCAACAGTTGGGAAACTTTTGTTTTGAAAACTCCGAAAACAGCACATAACTCTGTTATTTTTCAAGATTTTTGTAAAAAAAATCTTAAAATATATCTGAAAATATACCTTATGTCCAAAAAACATTCGATCGAGTACTTTCTTAAAAAAAACTTCACAAAAATCGCCTAATTTTCCATGGATTACACTGGTGTAACCCCATAAATACTTGGAATGTTATGATCAGCTGTTGATACAAAGCGCGCATTTGGTGTTTTGTAGCAAAATGTTGGACATACATATGTACTTCGTACTTACAATACATGTTAAAGATTTCTGTTTTGTAACGACACATTAAGTGAGTGCACTTTTTATGCATGCTAGTTTTAGCAGTGTGTTTTTGGTTTTTGTTGTTGCCGCCCCAGTAATGCATTTTAGATTAGAGGCCGCAGGTATAAATCACATTTATATATGTATACAATTGAAAAAAAGTAAGACAACAACTAGTTAGAACCCTCTTCCCATATGCGTATGTATTAGGCGCGGTTCCGATAGTTAGTGGGCGTTGTTAGCGGCAATCGGCGCTATACACTCACTATACACAGCACGCATTTTCAATATTATTATTATTTTGCACGTTGTTGGTTGGTTGTATCATATTTATTTATCTACGAAGTTCTCAAATTTCTACACTTTCTTTTGCCGGCGGTAAATTGTTATTTAGCCATAAATTAGTTGATGATGGCAGCAATAACAGTACAACGCTCAGTCATACCATTACAAGCTTGCTTTCATGTTATTTGTAATGCGTTTCAATATAATATATATTTATATTTATGTACATATGTATGTTTGTATATAATAACTGATTTGGTACGGTTAGTTATAATTATTTTATTATTTATATGCATACATATATGTATGTAATATATATATATATATGAAATATTTATGCACGTTTGTATGTATGCATAGTTACAGACATAGACGTATATAACCTCACTCGCGCGCTCTTTGATTAACCAATAAATGGCATTTAAACACGTATTAATACATAGTAAACAATAAAATAACAACAAAAGGTATACAATATACATATATATTGTTGAAATACCGACGGTGTATGCATGCGTGACAGCCAAACTGCTCCGGTTTACAATTAGTGCATCATCTTATATTCGTCGCCGAAATATTTCACAAAACTTCTTTCTGCACAATTGGTCAACAAGTGTTTGATTAGTTGATCACCACGCGTTTTCTACCAACACTTTGAATTACACCGTATGTTCAGCAAATAATTTACACAAGTCACAACTGCAAATTTGCGACAGTAGAACGTGTGTACAAATTTTATCAGCTAATAAACCAGCCACTGAGACACACTTTTGCCTTTTTTTATTATTAAACATATATTTATTTTGGCCTTAAATTAATTTTATTTTTTGTTGTAATTTCTTATTTTGATTCTACGATACGATTTAATATTTTATATATTGTTGTAGCCGCGTTGATTGCGCGCACCGCACTAGTATGTTGCCTTGCAGCACAAGTTGAGGGTGTAGACTGTATATACGGTCAGCAAGCGCATACACTAACACCCCACTATTAAGTACAGTGAGCGCGCGTGGAAAAGAGGCAAAAGCAAGAGCCAAGAAGCAGTAAGAAAACGTAGCGTTAGCTACACAGCATTGATGACGATAGCTACAGCGGCTACGGCTATGGTTGGCTTTGGCTACAAAACACGCATACCAAAGTGTGCGCTAGCTATATAAATAAATTTGTTTGTATATACCACATAGATACATATATATATATGCTTGTATAGGTGCGTATGCGTGTGCATGTGCGTGTGTATAAAGTCACTGTCATCGACATTGTTAAGAAATAAGCGAGTGAGAGTGCATTACACTGCGTTGAGCACAACGAATAAGGTGCAAAAGAAATATGGTGAGAAGAGACAATCGTGTCAGAATAATTTACTTGTCGGCATTAGTGGCAGCAGAGCTGGCAACCAGTGCTGCCGTTAGGAAATGAAACGACTGAAAGTGTGTTTTTGGGTAGATTATTATGCATTTTATGAACTGGATGCACATGCATATTTTTCGTCAAATAATTATTTTTAAAATTTTTTTTGTAAATTTGTTTTCAAACATTTATTTCCTTCTTCTTCAAACATTTATCTCCTTCTTCTTTTTTTCTAAAATTTGTTTACATTAAATTTTTTTCGTAAATTTAATATAAATACACTTAACAAATTCACACTGCAGCAAATAAAATCTATTTGTTTAATCGACTTTTTTTTTGGGTATTGGACCAAACAAATTTTTTCCGTAGATTGGGTCATAAATAAAAATATTATATCTCCGATTTTTGAAGAAATCCACCAAAATCGAAATATTTGTACACGTTTTTTAATTATTATTATTATTAATTACGGCATTTAGCTACTAATAATGCAAAATAGTGGATATAATCCAAATTTCCTCTTAATTTAATGATGTAAAAAACTTTATGGTCAAGCTTATATGAGTTTGATCTTTGAAAAAAATAAAAAAAGGTTTATCGAAAAATACTGGACCCCTATAACAACTATCATAAAAGAGTAATAACAACATTGTATACTCCGATTTTCGAAGTTAGCCGCTAAAATCGAAATACATATTTGTATATAAAGATCGAAAGAATGATTTAAAAAAATATTAATTACAGGATATTCTGCATTAATTACAGTATATTCCGTATAACATCTGAAGGATCAAAGTTTGTTCTTCGAAAACAAAATAAAAAAATGTTCATATCGAAAAATACTGGACTCTTTATAACATCTATCATATAAGTTTGACGAAAAAGTTTTATAAACTTACCATTGAATTAAGCAGAAAATTTAAATTTTATCTATATTTTAGATCTTTAATAGCTACATACATTTATCCTGTAATTAAAAATATTATTAAAGTCCTGTTTTCGAATTCCTATTTTGACGACAAAATTCGAAAATCGAAGAATACATTTTTTAAATTTTCATATATGAGCAGAAAAGCACAACAAGCCGTTGTGTTTTCAGCATTTGCTTGTTACCTTATTTACCTGCTATGCGGCAACACTGTTTTGGGCACTGCATCGGTGTCGATACCAATGTCAACGACTGAAGCAACAGCGGCAAACAAATCTATGTCGCAGTTCAACAACAACAATAATAATCAAGTAGCTGTTGCAGCCAGCGTCGTTGGTGTAATTCACACAAAACTTCAAGTTGAAATCAGGTAATGGCAGTGAAGCGCATAAGCGTTGAACGCCTTATGGACCTTATTAACCATTTGGCTGTTTACAACTGTAGCTCGCTCTCTGCGTGCATCGATCGTCAAAGGTTCTTAGTTCTCCAGAAATATCAGTTTCATTGATTTTGTAATTATTTATAAAATAAAAAATTTCTAAAGGCGTATTATCATTTCAACAATTTAATATATTTGTTTCAAGGCTCAAATACAGTGATATGAAAAAATAAATTCTAAGCATAAACAAATTGTACATTTTCATACGACTGAATTTTGGTTGGACTGAATTTTGGACAAAAAATGTACAAAATTCGAGATTATGTCAAATATTCTAATATATAACAAGCAATGACATTTTTCGTTGTAATTTTATAACTTAAGAACGGGTTCACCTATCCAAACCGAATGTTTATCTTTGTTCGGACTATTTAGTAGATGGTTTATGTAAAGTTTGCACAAAATCGGTGGATTGGTATAATATATAAGAACCAATTGCTGTTCGTTAGTCGAGAACGGCTAAACCGATTTGGCTAATTTTAGTCTTGAAATGTTCGTGGAGATCCAGAAAACGTTTAAAATAATTGCATGGGAAACCCTAATACAAATGTTTTCTAAATAATATGTATGTATGTACATTGACAACATAAATAAAAAAACATAATAAAATATTTCGAAGGTTGTCATTGTTGCTTTGTTAAGAAATGTTTTGAAGTTATACTGAAAAATTGTAATTGAACATCATTCAATTATATAAAGGGGGTCGATAGCCGAAAAAACAATGTGAAAAGTGTTTTAATTGAAAATGTTAAAATCAGCAATTTTGGCAAATTGTTACATTATTCTATACAAGTTCAAATAAATGTTCCATTATTGAATGAGCAGCAAAAGAGTGCCTATGATGAATTGATGAAAGCTGTCAATGATGGAAACATTGGACAATTTTTTCTTAATGCGCCCGGCGGAACTGGGAAAACGTTCCTGATAACATTGATTTTGGCAACAATCTCAAAATGGCATTGCGTTAGCTCTCGCATTTACTGGAATTACTTTACAGAACAATGAAAGATCTGTGGAATAATAACACTGGTTTACAGCAAAAATGTTCCATGAACGCCACTATCCTATTTGTATGTGGAATCGCTCGCTGATTTCGAAAATCGATTTTTTTTTCTATGGATACGTTTTTGAGATATTTGCAATTTACCGTTATTCGACCAAAAAAAAGGTGTCTTCACTTAATCATGTATATCTCACTGACCAGTTGAGCAATCTTAAAATAAAAGTGAATGAAATTTCCTAAAAATATTGCCTACTCCATTTTTCCATAGTCCTTATAATTTCTAAGAAATTGATTGAAATTGAAAAAATTAAAAAAAAATAAACTTTGGCAAGAAAAAAATTTTAAAACAAAAGATGTTTTTTTAATTTTTTTTATTTTATATGAAGTCCTGTTTCTTTAGAAAAAAATAAGCTACCAACGAACAAAATCCATGGATAAATAGGAAAGTTATACATGATCAAATAAATATTTCCAAGTCTCGCAAAGTCAATGTATACGTATATGCGTATGTATTGTGTAAAGTAGGGGTGGGATATCTGGCTATGCGCTGTTTCTGTTAAGTAAAAAGTCAATTTTCATGTCGTTTTTTCATTTATTTATATATTAGTAATATATATTAAAACAATGTGTTATTTTTGTCTTAAGTTGATGTGATTACATTATAGTCGAAATGATTATGTGTTTTGTTTTGTCGTTTATTTAGTTTAGGATCGGTTTCTCTTATGAGAAACCAACAGTAGTCACCCATCATACCGACGTCCCAGAAACCTTGGTATCGATTCTTCTGCGCGATCGGGATCGAGGGCTTTTTGTTGCCATTATGCAGTTATACGGCCTTCAAGCTCAGTTTATTGCTGTCTATGAACAATCGCCACTCCTCGGAATCCTATGGTTGACCAAACTCTTTGAATAATCCCGGAATGTCTTTGCAATAGCATACATTGTCTTCCTTCGTATAGTGTTTGGCAAATGGTTCGTGACGATTTCTATAATATGTCACCTTAACATGGGGTGACACGAATTGAAATTGTTGCATACGAGAGACATGTAGCTCAGCTTTTCCTTGGATAATTCCACATCTCTAATCCAATCGTTTAGTTGCGCTTGTGATAGAAGGTTTCTATCGTTTTCCATTAAAAATTCATTAGAACTTGATTTCCCATATTCAGATGATCCTTCAGCAGCAGTATCTGTTGACAACGAAACTGGATACGCAACTTCATCTGAATGTGGAACTGGCAACGAAACGGTAGGTACGTTAGCACAAATCACTTTTCTTGATTTTCCAAAGCCAAGTACTTTTGTCATACAAATATAACAATCTTCTGAGTGGCATGTAGGTTCTCGCCATATCATTGGTACATCAAATTTCATGTATCGCCTGAAAAAGAAAAAAAATTAAAAATTACTATTAAATAAAAAGAAGAATAGTTTCATAATTTTAATACGTACTTCGTTGATCCTGATTCCCATTGAACCAATATTATTCGACACAAGGAACACAAAATATTCGGAGTCCATGGTTTATCAATATTTTTAGGATCAATACCAAAATATTTTGAATATATAGATTGGATCGAATCTGTAAACTGCTTCCGATGCCGTACAAGAGTATATTCACCGCATATGTAACAGAACATATCCGGATCGTTGGTACACTCAAATTCTCGCGTACGTTTACTCATTTTATTTTTAAAAATAGCTCACGGTTTTTTATATTGTAATTATAAACTGGAACCGGCGAGCTTTATAGATATTATGAACTTTAAAGCGGCATTTATCCTTATATATAGCTTGATCGCGAAAAAATAAAAAAAGGCAAAACCTACCTAAACAAAAAAGTTCCTTCATATTAACGAGGCGGGAAAAGAAAATACTACCTGCTGTTGATGTTGGCCTTAAAAAAATTAATCAATTTACCAAGATATATGTGTGTGCATGTAGGTATGCATGTTTGAATTAAATTTATTTGCATTAGGAATTTTCCGCAACTAATTACCCTTCGAAAATCTGCCTGTATACCTACACACATGTTAGGCAAATTAACATGACTACAGGGATTTCGCACCTGACACCTCTTGCTTTCGTTGCAAACTACCTACTACAACAGTATTTGAGTATTACTGTTCTAAAAGTATTATTTTATTATTATTATTAGTTATTAGTTTATTCTAATGATATTCGAAAACAATCCCACCCCTACTTTACACACTACATACGCATATACGTATACATTGACTTTGCGCGACTTGGATATATTTATTTGATAAAAATTTAAAAACATCTTTTGTTTTAAAATTTTTTTCTTGCCAAAGTTTATTTTTTTTTCAATTTTTTCATAAAAAAATTTAAAAACTCGAAGTTATTAAACAATTTCTCAGAAATTATAAGGCCTATGGAAAAATGGAGTAGGCAATATTTTTAGGAAATTTCATTCACTTTTATTTTCTATAATTTGCAGTAAGATTGCTCAACTGGTCAGTGAGATATACATGATTAAGTGAAGACACCTTTTTTTTTGGTCGAATAACGGTAAATTGCAAATATCTCAAAAACGTATCCATAGAAAACAAAAATAATTCGATTTTCGAAATCAGCGAGCCATTTCACATACAAAATGGATAGTGGCATCCGTGGAACAAAAAACAAATTCAAATTTGTGATCCAGTGTAATCGTCGCTTGGAGCCGTAATGATACTGTTAGAAGGCGATTTTTGACAAACAGTTCCTGTTATTTAGCAATTAACGGCGGCGGATGAATTGAATGCATGTCTCAAGTCATCGTAATTGTGGCGGTTTGAGTGACTATGAATATGCGAGTGTTGCTACAACAGGATAGAAGAGCTGCTAAGGATTGGAAATGGGAAAATTTCGGTTGATACTTCCAATGGATTGATATCGTTTCCACCTGCCATTTGTCAATTTACTTCAACGAAAGATGAACTCATCACGAATGTTTATCCGAACATTGGTCAAAATTATTATTATTAACTACGATTGGTTGAATGCATGCGTAATTTTAGCTGCTCACAATACCGATGTTGATTACTTAAACTATACAATTCAAAGTCGAATTTCGGGAGATTTGTGTTCATACAAATCGATCGATCGTGTTGAAAATGAAGACAAAGTGAATTATACGGTGGAATTTCTAAATTTTATGGACTTGCTTGGCATGCCGCGACATCCTTTGCATCTCAAAGTTGGGTCATCATCATTGTCATTATGATGCCTCGTTCATTCGCCGAAACTGTGTAATTGAACCCGATAGTATGCAGCTATCGAATAATGTACATTTTGCACCGGAACAGAAAACAAAAAATGTTTATCCAGCTGCGTTACATTGAAAAATTTTACAAAAATCGCTAATAAATGCTTTTCAACGCAATAGAAGTTCAACATTCTTTTCAAAACAATCAGCGATATCAGCTAGTTATTTAAAGTTGGACTTCCCGAAATGGAATCATCAGAATCCTCAAAAAACTTTGAGTTGTAGAGATAGGTAATGTGTATTAAATTTGACTTCCATTGCCAATTTAAGAGTTCGATATAGGGAGAACTTCGAGTTATGGAAGTTCAAATTTATTATAAATTATAAAATTATTATTATTGTTTGTCCATAAAATTTCAAATTTTTCTAAGCCTTGAAATTACAAAAAAAAAATGTTTTACTCACTCAAAATCGAATAAATCAAAATTGTTTCGAATAAAAGTAACTCAAAATTTAGTTTTAATTTATTATATTTATTAATGTATTAGTTAATGTACGAATGTGATTTTTGTGTATACCAAAAACAAATATGCTCGTTCATTCTACTCTCACGCCGTAAATGAGCGAATTCGTTGCCTAATAATAACATACAATACAAAATTTATCATAAAAATAAATGATAGAAAAATAATAAAAAAAAATTATTATTCTAAAAAGGAGTCTTTGAAATATGGAAGTCTGAGACATAAAAATGGCAAAAATTCTTAATTTTTCAGGATTTCAAGCTCCTTGCGCAACCTCTAAACCTTTTTTGATTGACCCAAAACTTTGTATATACTAGTTTTTGGGCTGAGTGAACACCACGCTGCACAGTGTGAGATTTAGTCAATCTAGCATCTCGAAATTCAAAAAAAAAATAATGTTTTGGTAACTCGCTCATATTTTTTTTTACGTGAGAAGAGACCCCAATTGTTACGAAAACAAACACAAAAGAGAATAAAAAAATGTTATTGGCGTGATAACAGCTATCAAACACGTGCAATTGCATTGCATGCTACAATTGATTTGCAAGCTTGCATTGATCACAAAAGTTTGAGTGATCAGGTCGAAGTTGTGAGTGGTTTTTTTGGCCTAAAATATTTTTTGTATTGAAGGTTATTACTTAAACTTAAAATTTTTGTTTTATACAATATTTATTTTTGCACTCAAGTATTTTGAAAAAATTGTTTTATAACCACATGAAAGGTAAGACAAATTTTAAAGTTTTCAAATATTTGATAGACTAGAACTTCCAAGTCCCACGGAGTTCCGTGATGGGAATGCCAGCAGAATCTTTGTTAACGTGCCCAAAACAAATTTAAAAAATAAAATCCTGCCCATTTTTTGCCTTTCCTTAGTATGAGTGAAATATCGCGAGAGGAACTATTTTGGATTTGGTTGAGCATGGTGAAAAGCGAAAAAACAGAAGCGGTCGAAATGCACGTTATGTCAATTTTTGGACCAGATGTTGACGATACCAAAATTAAAGATCGTATAAAAAAGCTTTGCTTCCAATTTCAATCGCGATGGAGCAAATCTCACCGTAATAAAGCAAGATTTATGCATGACAATGCTATTTGGCTAAGTTCAAAAATTTCTGCTGTTGATTTTGCTCTTGATCACGCACCATCAGCTTCAAAACAAATACCTCAACGCGGAAGGCGAGAAAGTGCTTCGAGTACACAAAAACGGAAATGCAAAGAGTTAATATCAAATGTAGCTTCGGAACAATTAACTATGGCTACCGCAATGTATCTGAGATCCTGTGAAAAAAGAGACTCAGCAAATACTAATAACTAATTTTGAATATTTTCCATTCTTTTAAGAACTTTCGCTGAATGCTCACACTGTGCGCTGAATGCTGTATGCTGCTCGCGTTGTTGCTGATCTTCAAGAACACTAGTGAACGTTACCAGTGTTGCCATTTTCACGCATTTGTGGTAGATATTTCTGGCCATTTTCACAGCTACCGTATATAAAGGGTGATCCATTTCGAGGTTCCCTCCGTTTTTAAAGAAAAATAAACACAAAAAATTCAAATTGGGGGGAAAGAGGAATATTTATTAACATTCGAAAGTACATTCTTTGGTATTTAATTTTTAAAGATTATCTCTTTCAAATGTTGGCCACGCTACGTCTCTGATGGTTCATCCGATGAGTCCAATTTTCGATGACTCGTTTGAGTATTTCGACTGGTAACTGGCGAATGACACTAGTAATGTTTAGCTCCAAGGCCTGAATCGAAGTGGAATTGGCCGGATAGACTTTCGACTTTACATATCTCTACAGGAAAAAAGTCTAACGGTGTGATTACGAGCTTGGTGGCCAATAGACCGACCCAAAACGTGAAATTATCTTCTCACCGAAGTGTTCTCTCAATAAATCCATTGATTGATACGACGTGTGGGAAGTACCGCCGTCTTGTTGAAACCAAATGTCGTTGAATCAAGAGCTTTAATTTCAGACATCAAATAGTCCGTTATTTGGGCAATAACGGCCGTATTTGACGGTTACGTTTTCATCGGCATCATTTTTGAAGAAACCGGCCCAGAAACCACAGCAAACGGGTGTTTCTGGATAACACAATTTAACCATATATTCGGCATAAAGTCAACTAAAGTAACGAAAAAAGTCATATATAGTATTTCACTCATTTTCACCACTAAGATACAGACTATACGCTCACTTAATTTGAATAAGATATTTCACATATTAACCGATTTATAAGGTATAAAGCCCCCGTATGTGAATTATGTACATTAAAATATCTGTGTTATTAACCGATATTTTCGGTAAACAAATTACACTTAGCCATTGAGTTCTTCATGTCCCCAATTTTCTATAAATAATGCCACATTGTGGTGTGTATAGTATTTGTGTAAAGTTTTATGCCACTATCTTCATTTATGCTTGATTTAAAAAATATTATAAAATGTACGAATATTATGGAATTCAGATTGTATTATTTGGGATGTATGCGTGGTTGTGAATGGATTTCGCCTATTTTCAAACTATTGAATTGGGGTGTCAAAAAATATTATATAGCGAATTTTATTTAAATTGGTCGAGTAGTTCACGAAATATGGTTTTTCACACAAAAGTGGGCAACGCCCCACCTATTTACCTTTTTTTTTAATATGAGTCATTTCTTCTGTAAAATTTAATATTTCTGATATTTTTCATCAGTGAGTTAACGCATTTCGAGTCGTTTTCAACATAACCTTTGTATGGGAGATGGACGTGGTTATTATACGATTTCACCCATTTTCACGGGGTGTGGAGGGGTACTTAAAGGAAATGTGACTAGTAAGTTTGGTGCATATAGTTTAAGTAGTTTATATATATATATATTTGGCGTAGGAACCGCTTTAAGCGATTATAGCCGAATCCACCAGAGCGCGCCACTCATTCCTCCTTTTTGCTTTTTGGCGCCAACTGGAAACACCAAGTGAAGCCAGGTCACTTTGCACTTGGTCTTTCCACCGGAGTGGAGGTCGTCCTCTTCCGCGGCTTCCTCCAGCGGGTACTGCATCGAATACTTTCAGAGCTGGAGTGTTTTCTTCCATCCGTACAACATGACCTAGCCAGCGTAGCCGCTGTCTTTTTATTCGCTGAACTATGTCAATGTCGTCGTATAAATCGTACAGCTCATCGTTCCATCGTCTGCGGTATTCGCCGTTGCCAATGTTTAGAGGACCATAAATCTTGCGCAAAACCTTTCTCTCGAAAACCCCAAGAGTCGTCTCATCGGATGTTGTCATCGTCCACGCTTCAGCGCCATACATCAGGACGGGAATAATGAGCGACTTATAGAGTTTGATTTTGGTTCGTCGAGAGAGGACTTTACTTTTCAATTGCCTACTCAGTCCAAAGTAGCACCTGTTGGCAAGAGTGATTCTGCGTTGGATTTCAAGGCTGACATTGTTGGTGTTGTTAATGCTGGTTCCCAGATAAACGAAATTATCTACAACTTCAAAGTTATGACTGTCAACAGTGACGTGGGAGCCAAGACGCGAGTGCGCTGACTGTTTGTTTGATGACAGGAGATATTTCGTCTTGTCCTCATTCACCACCAGACCCATACGCTTCGCTTCTTTATCTAGTCTGGAAAACGCAGAACAAACGGCGCGGTTGTTGCTTCCGATGATATCAATATCATCGGCATACGCCAGGAGCTGTACACTCTTGTAGAAGATTGCACCCTCTCTATTTAGTTCTGCAGCTCGTATTATTTTTTCCAGCAATAGATTGAAGAAGTCGCACGATAGTGAGTCACCCTGTCTGAAGCCTCGTTTGGTATCGAACGGCTCGGAGAGGTCCTTCCCGATCCTGACGGAGCTTTTGGTGTTGCTCAACGTCAGCTTACATAGCCGTATTAGTTTTGCAGGGATACCAAATTCAGACATCGCGGCATAAAGGCAGCTCCTTTTCGTGCTATCGAAGGCAGCTTTAAAATCGATAAAAAGATGGTGGGTATCGATTCTTCTCTCTCGGGTCTTTTCCAAGATTTGGCGCATGGTGAATATCTGGTCCATTGTAGATTTTCCAGGTCTAAAGCCACACTGATAAGGTCCAATCAGTTCGTTGACGGTGGGCTTTAGTCTTTCACACAATACGCTCGACAAAACCTTATATGCGATATTGAGGAGACTTATACCACGGTAGTTGGCGCAGATTGTGGGGTCTCCCTTCTTATGGATTGGGCAGAGCACACTAAGATTCCAATCGTCAGGCATGCTTTCTTCCGACCATATTCTACAAAGAAGCTGATGCATGCACCTTATCAGTTCTTCGCCGCCGTATTTGAATAGCTCGGCCGGTAATCCATCGGCCCCCGCCGCTTTGTTGTTCTTCAAGCGGGTAATTGCTATTCGAATTTCTTCATGGTCGGGTAATGGAACATCTATTCCATCGTCATCGATTGGGGAATCGGGTTCGCCATCTCCTGGTGTTGTACTTTCACTGCCATTGAGCAGGTCGGAGAAGTGTTCCCTCCATAATCCCAGTGTGCTCTGGACATCCGTTACCAGATTACCTTCTCGGTCCCTACATGATAATGCTCCGGTCTTGAAACCTTCTGTTAATCGCCTCATCTTTTCATAAAATTTTCGAGCATTACCCATGTCGGCCAGCTTTTCAAGCTTTTCATACTCACGCATTTCGGCCTCTTTCTTTTTACGTCTGCAAATGCGTCTCGCTTCCCTCTTCAGTTCTCGATATCTATCCCACCCCGAACGTGTTGTGGTCGATCGCAACGTTGCGAGGTAGGCAGTCTGTTTTCTCTCCACTGCGGAACGACAATTCTCATCGTACCAACTGGTTTTTTGGCGTTGCCGGAGACCAATTGTTTCGGCTGCAGCGGTATGCAATGAGTTTGAGATGCCGTTCCACAGCTCCCTTATATCGAGATGCTGATGAGTGCTCTCCGAGAGCAGGAGTGCAAGTCGAGTAGAAAATCGTTCGGCTGTCGGTTGTGATTGCAGCTTTTCGACGTCGAACCTTCCTTGTGTTTGTTGACGGGCGTTCTTTGCTGCACAGAGGCGAGTGCGTATCTTTGCTGCTACTAGATAATGGTCCGAGTTTAAGTAGTTTAGTTTTATGCAAAAAATCCTCTTTGGGGTCGGTGGCACGCCCAGTTTTCAAACAAAACTCACATACAACATGTCCCTTCCTATGTAGCGTGATCGTATGTACCAAATACAATTTTCATTACCTTATTTGGTTTTCGGTTATCGCCATTTTGTTGATTGGCAATGGTCAGATTACGCTCATTCGCAATACCAACCTCCTCAGAAGTCTAATAGTCATTTTTTCAATACGTTCTGTTTGTTATCCTATTTTTGTTTTTTTTTTCAATGTGGTATATATTGTATATCAATGAATGAGCGATTTTCCAATGCGTTTTGTTAATTGACACATAAATCATAAACAAAATTGATTTTTTGCGCTTTTTTTACCTTTTTGGCTGCAAACTGTTAGTTGTCAGTGCGTTATAAAAAGTTTTTGATGTTGCTTAAATAAAAAAATAGTCGACGAGAGTCCCTATGGTTAATACTAGTTGTAAAGTTGTTTATAACTAGTTGATTTGACTGCAGGGACGCTGTGCGACGCCTCTTGAAGACAAATACATACATACACACACATGTATGTATGCATGCAGTAATCAAGTTGCTATTGTTTTCCGCAGAAACCAAAAGTAAAGCATTATTGAAATGCGCTTTGCATACCCTTTCGGAGCGAAATACATACTTGCTTTACGCTCCACGGACTCTCAGTATGTAGTCGTGTGTGAACTGCATGTGCATATGTTACGTATATACAGTATGTACTCGCTAAAAGCAGCCGTTAATAATTCAGGTTTCATGGAAATTGAAATATTCATTGCTGTCTTTGATAACTACTGAAACAATATTATTGGATATTCGTTAGCTTTCAAAATATTCTCAATTAAACCTTAAAGTGTTAGGTAGTTAAAGTTCTGCGGTAGAAAACAAGCGTATTTTTACATTTTTTTTACATATGTATATGCAATCATATATTTTATTTAAAGAATTCAGCCTATCAAAACTACATATTTTTGCAGTATTTTGTGAAGTTTTTATTTAACTCTAAAACTCAGCCGCTGGTAACTCATCTTCCGTGACATCTCCAAAAATGCCCTTGCCGCGGACAGCATAACTCATTATTGGTGCAACCAAAATCTATAAACCAAAAATATTTTGTTAATGAATGGATAAAGTTAGTTAAGAATGCAAGAATCTTTTTTTGGTCAAATTTTCGCCGACTTATTGGCCCGAAAAAAATTTATTGTAATACAAATAAAAAAAAAAATCACGTCCTCATTAACAAGATAAAGGTATGTGTGCTAAATTTGAACAAAATCACTGCATAACTTTTCGATACATCGTTGTTATTGTCGTTATTGAGTTTAAGGTTTTCAATTGAGACTGACGTGGTCGGAGAGCGGAACTTCCATAGTGTCTGTCTCTTGGCATTTTACCCGGTTCGATTTGATAAATTTGGTTAATATTTTAAACAAAAAAAATTTCGAAATTTTGAAATGCCGAACAAGTGTCGACACCCATTTTTGGTTTACCCAAATTTGGTTAAATTAACTCAATTACCGATAATTTACACATAAAAATATGTTTTTTTTTGAAAGTGGGCGTGGCTTCACTCACTACTAAGTTTTATTGTACACAACCCGTAAACTACTAAATTTATATCAACCAAATTTTCTGTAGTCAGTTCCCTTAGACTCGAAAACAACTAAAATCGATTTTTTTAGAAACCGCCATTTTGTAAACAAAAATGTTTTCGTATTTCATCGATTTTAATTGCTAGATTATACATTACTTTAACGAAATCGGTTTGAATTTTACATATCAGTTTATCTACTTCAGGGCTATAGTGTTAAATTTTTTATCATAAGTATCTACGGTAGTAAAGTGATTTTTAGAAACTCGAAGTCGTTTTAAAGATACGAAGTTAGAAGAAGGAGCTGTCCGAAGCGCTCAGTTGGCAGCATGACTTGAAATTTGTAGGGTGTACTCACCCTATAATTAATCAAAAATTCTCAAAACTTCGATTTTTTTTTAAAGCAAAAAACAAAAACAAAAACTGCAAAATTCGCAATTTTTTCAAATGACCACTAAAAGTTCAATTTTTTGTATATTCACTTGATCGTAGTGCATTCCATGCATTTCAGCTTACATATTAAAACGCCGCTAATTTTGTTTGTTTGCGATAAGCCAATCAGCCGGAATCGTGGAGAAAGTGCGAGCCGATTTTATTCGAGACGGTGGTGTTCGGAACGCTGCAACTCATATTCTACAAAACATTTTTAGCTTAAAATGTATATTTATACTATCGAAATATATGTTAATAACTCATAATAAACTTAAAGCTCTATTTATTTACTGACCGTAGAAAAAAAATCACTAAAAATATGGGATGAACGCCTTAAGCACCAAGCATATCACCAACAAAAATTCAGAGCTTCTTGTATAAGTGGTTTTTGAATCATTAGCAGTACAAAGGACAATGAAAGCTTCGGCATATGCAGAGCCTTTTATCCTAACCTCAACTATATAAGGCATAGCATATGTATGTTTTATACATTAAAGCAATACAATTATATACATATGTACATACTTCTATAATAGTTTTTTTTTTTTTAATTTGTGTAATTTGTTAATTTTTACACAATTTGGCGTAGCTTCCAATTTGAGCAGTTAAATCTGAATCCTTTCTCAAGACACACATACATACATATGTACACATTTTTATGTTTGTATGCATACATATGTATGTACTAAGCGCAACAAATCTAAATTAAAGTAGTTTTCCTACAAATGGCTTTTCATATCGCACCATTTGCATACATACATACATATGTTTGTAACTATAATTTCAACTTTGACGTTTATTCAAGCTTCGTTTTCGTAGCGATTACATACGAAGAAATAGAAATGTACGTATGTATGTGTATAGTAAATACACGCCACGCATAACGGTATTGGTGGTGAAGCTAGGACAGTAGTGGTAGTGCATTGCATTGCGAATCCGGCAAAAAATAAATAAAAACGCGAAAAGACAAAAAAAAAAAACAAAAAAATCACTCTTACTTGACGAAAGAGAGCACGTAAGATTGTGGTCGTCGAAGGTATTGGTTGATTTGCTTGACCAATGAAATGTTTGTGGAGGGATTCACCCCTAGCGTCTAGCACTTATTTCACCCCTGAGTTCGTAATAGTTTGCTGAAACACACACGCATACCGACTTATAAACACATAATTTATATATGTACATACATATGCTTGATAACTGCCATGCATAAGCAAATGTGCACTTGCCGGAAAAAGAAATACGATTTAAATAATACAAATTTGTAATATATTTAATCTTACTAATAACATGTATGAACGTTAAAAATAAAAAAAACTGGAAACAACGTTAAAAATAGAAACGATACAGTTAAACTTCCATAACTTGTACTATAACTCGAGGTGCTCCATAACTCAAACTATTGAATTGGCAATAGAATTCAACTTGCTTGCAAATTACCTGCCATAACTCGAAGTCGTTCTAACTCGAGTTTGTAACTAAGTTTTTTTGTGGATTACGTTGATTCGAGTCAGGCAAGTGCAACTGTATTTGTTTTTAAATGTAATAATTTGATGATTATTGTCTCGATTTGCGTTTTATCACTACTGCTAAGAGCTTAAGTTTCACAGAGCACAGTTTCAGTAGTGTGTTTTGCAACGTGGTCATACGTGAGAAATTCTACAACACTCTGCTTCAAATTGTTTACGAAAATATTTAAATACAAGGTATTTTCCATTTTTCATGACCTGCACCATACACTACTCTTCAGTAAACTTTTCATCAATAAAAAAACTTTTTATTATATTTTCAATAAATAATAAAAAATATGTACGGTACGGTTTTACCGATTTCTTTAAAACTTTTTTTATATATTTTCTTTAATTTCCCTTTCAACATATATATATTCTTTACCTGTGAAAGCTTTATGGCGTAATAAAAAACTATTATTTCATTGAATAGCTTCGATTTTTTAACAAAACTCCACCCCTCTGGCGAATAGAGTCTATGAGATCCTGACAACGTTTAAATGGTCGTCCTTCCCAAAGTTCTTTCACAACCAGCGACACATCTTTAAAATTGATAGGTTTTCCTTAAACAAATTTTTTTTTGATAACATTCCGATTTTCCTCCACAAAGGGTTATGCTCTACTCAAAGGAGAAAAAAACAGTGATTAAATTAAGCTTAGATAATTAAAAATGCTTCTAGATTATGCAACTCTACTTGCTTTTCTAATGTTGTTAATATATTTTAGGTTATAGCCTTTTCACACATGATCTCGCTTAAAACGCTGATTAAGATACATTTACCATACAAAATAAAAATCTACATTAATTGTTAATTAAATTTTAATCGACTTGAATATGAAATGGAACTCTGCGAAAAGACCGTATTTGTATTTATATATACGTTCTTTGTGTGCGAGTTGTTGTTCACGCTACACGACGGTAGATATCGCTGCTAAAATGCAATCAGATGAAACTTACCAACATCTTCTGAAAAACAAAAACAAAAATATATAATAGCATTTTTAGACAGCCAAATAAATGGATCTATTAAAATTTAAATCAAGAAACCCATTTTTGCCGTTTATACTGCCGGTTACTCGATTTACGATCAGCTGTTATACATTTTTGTTTTTGCTTTTCATAAGAAGTTGGTAATTTCATCAGCTGATTATTATTTTTCAGCAGCGCCATCTACCGTCTAGTAGTATAAATGCAATTTTATCAAAAAATTCAGCCAATCACAGAGAAAGAACGTATATCGTACGTTATTGTCACAGCGTTGCTTTTGATTTTCAAGTCGATTTATATTAAATTTAAAATAAATGGATATTTTATTTTGTATGGTAAATCGATATCAATAAGCGTATATTTGCTATAACGCTATAACAGCTGATCGGTTATCGAGTAGCCGACAGTGTGAAGGGCAAAACTGGTTTCTCAATCAAAATTTTAAGTGATCAACTAATACGGCTGTGTGAAAAGGCTCTTATAACACAGTTTATTTTTTAAAGGAAATATCTAACATAATAGCCTTCGCGCAAAGGAGCTAATTGATCAATTAAACGGCTTTTGCTCGATTGATTAAATCGATGTATCATAGAAAATAATGTAAATGTAATTTTTCTTCATTAATTTTTAATTGAATTATAATCAAGTTGAAAAGCAATACAACTCTCCGGCTGTATTTTTTGATATAATAGCATTAATACTACCAAACAGAAGATGTCGCTGCTGAAATGAAATAAAAAATAGCAATCGGCTGATGAAATTTCCTATCTTACATCTTAGTAGCCGGTAGTGAGAAGACTGGTTTCTTATTTGACATTTTATGTGATCAATTAATTAGGCGGTGTGAAAAGGCTATAATTCCTGCTAGCAAAAATTTCCCTAGCTATCAGCCTAAGTATTGCTAGTAAGCTTGCGACACTTTGATAGTGCGGTCGTTAGCTTAACCCGGCACACTTGGTAAAAGTATTTAGTATGTGGACAACGAGCAGAATTTTGCTAGTAACCTGTAGGTAGCGCGCTATTTTTTATTTTCCGGTTCATGGGTTGCATATACTATTGCACAGTAATCGTGTAACAGTTCTGATTTTACCACGTATATAAATGTGGAAAACCTAGCGCGAATACCCAGAAGCATATGACTCACAGTGGGGTTGTTAGTAAAAGCAGTTAAAGTACAAAATATTAAAAAGAGAAATAAATGATCTAAACTTCATGTGAAACGACATCCCGAATGAAAAAATTCACACAGTTCTGCTTTTTTGTATCGCGAATTTTTATTTCCACACGAAAAAAAATTTGGTATCATGAAAACTTATATTCGAATTTCGGCATTCTGTCACAAAAATTTTTGTTTAACATAAATTATGAACATACAAATTTTCAGTGCTGGCCCGACTTTCATTCTCCACCACGGAAAAGGATGTAATAGTATATTTGAAGGGATAATTTAATAAAAAACTTGAACGGACGCACTATATCAGAAAACTTCAACTGTGTTTTGTTAATATGCCTTAGGTTAGGTTTAATGGCTGTCCCCACAAGAGAAGGAATACACTGAGACTAAAAGGATAGTCCTTTGGAATGTCAGATAAAACCATAATAGATATTAAGGCTCAAAAAAGTGCAGTGAACCTACTACAAATTCCAACTCGTCTTCTTCTAGGAAACATCTGCAGCTAGCACTCAATAATTTTTTTTAATGGGTCAATGACCCCTATATGGAACTAATACTAAGGGCGAAGAGCGCCCTAGATATCTTACGTTTTTCTTTGGGTCAGAAATGTCTCAACTGTTCACGTAGGTGGTGCTCGTACTTATTCGCTTTCTTCTGTAAGTGAGGGTATATAATTTTTACCAATCTCGAGCGCGTAGTCAGCGAGCACTTACTACCAGAGTGAGTCGTCACTTCACTGAAGGATGCGACGCTTCGAAGTAATATATCCATTGCTACTTTTTTAGCAGCCACTAGCGCATTTAAAAACACTAAAATAGTCGTGAAGCGTTTTGAAGCCTCCACCACAAAAGGATCCGCCGAATATAAATTTAACCTTGGGTTCAAATAGCCAAAGAACTACTTAATATATGTTCATATTAAAAAAGTTGTTAATATTGATTAAATTGTTAATATTTATTTAATTGATTTTGTGAACAAATTTTACTGTTTCACATGAGCAAAATTACATTTACAATTAGGAATTTTCGAAGATGTGAAATTTTCCACATGTGAAATACATGATACGAAAAACACATTCACACGATTTTTTTAAAATACGAAATTTTCTTTCGTGTGGTAATAAAAATTCATGGGAATGCTTTATTCATATGAAGTTAACAATAAGGGTGCATGCAGAGTGGACGCTCAAAGCAGAGCCGAGCGCAACGCTGATGAATGCGTGAAATAAGCTTCAAAGCTGAGCGCATACATTTTCATACGAAATCAAACAGGTAGCGCATAATGGAAGCCGACCGTAACGCTGATCAACGCGAGAAAAACTATTTGGAAGGGTTTTTCGGCGCTGACTCGCGCTCATACATTGTATTTATTCGCTTGATTTGAGTAGTTACATGCAATTTAGTGAACAAATATGTTCATATATTAATATTTTGATACTGATAATAATACACAATTTTAAAGGTCCAATTTTTTCAATAAATAATATAATCGAATATTTGTGTTTTAATTCGGACACATTTAAACATTTTTTTTCTGAAGCATTTTTATACTCTCGCAACAAAAGTTGCTAAGAGAGTATTATAGTTTTGTTCACATAACGCTTGTTTGTAAATCATAATACTAAACGAGTTAGATATAGGGTTATATATATCAAAATGATCAGGGTGACGAGACGAGTCAAAATGTTTGTCTGTCCGTCCGTCCGTCTGTCCGTGCAACGGATAACTTGAGTAAAAATTGAGATATCTTAACGAAACTTGGAACACGTGTTTCTTGGCACTCTGAGGAGGTTGCTTTCGAAAATGGGCAAAATCGGACCACGCCCGCAAAATGGCGAAAACCAAAAACCTATAAAGTGTCATAACTATGCCATAAATAGAGTTATAAAAGTAAAATTTGGAATAAAGGATCGCACGGGGATGGGGCATATTTGGATGTAATTTTTTTGGGGAAGTGGGCGTTGCCCCGCCCCCAAATAGATATATATCTCCCAATCTTGTATATATCTCGCAAACCGATAAAGCTATATAAACCAAACTTTCTGCAGTCGGTTTTCTTAAGTACCCCACCACACACCATGAAAATAGTTGAAATCGGATAAGAACCACGCCTACCTCCCATACAAAGGTTAGGTTGAAAATTACTAAAAGTGGTAACTCACTAACGAAAATCGTCAGAAATACTAAATTTCACAGAAATAATAGCAGAAGGAAGCTGCACTGAGATTTTTTTACAAAATGGAAAATGGGCGTGGCATCGCCCACTTATGGGTCAAAAACCATATCTCAGGATCTATTCGACAGATTTCAATGAAATTCGGTATATAATATTTTCTTGACACCCTGATGACACGTGTGGGAAATGGACGAAATCGGTTCACAACCACGACGACTTCCCATATAACTCAATTTATAATATATACACAATGAACGAAGGAAGACAGCGGAATACAACTTTACACAAAGAAAAATCGAAATCGGACTATAACTTTTCAATCCCCCGGATATCGAATATGAAGAACTCAGTGCCTCAGGGTAATTTTCACCGAAAATATCGGTAAATCTCTCAGATATCTTAATATAATTCAGAGAACATCTGTTTTGTCTCTGTACCAGAAATGGATAAAATCGGGTCATAAATTCCCCTAGCTCTCATATACCTAATTTAATTTCAAAAATACAATGGGCTTAAAAGCTTATATATCGGTTAATATGTGAAATATCTTAGCCAAATTGAATGAGCATATACATAATCTTAGATATAATGTATGTTGGTGGTGAAAATGAGTGAAACCGGTTCAGGAATTACCTCAGCCTATATACTATATATGATGATTTTCGTTTTTCTATTGGACTTTATGCCGAAATTTATATGGGTCAAATTTTGTGTTATCTTAATAAAAATATAGCAATAAATTGCGAGAGTATAAAATGTTCGGTTGCACCCTAACTTAAGCTCCAGTTACCGATACTTGACTTGACCTAGAGAGACTTGATAACTGTCACATAAAAGATCCGTTTAATGGGCCTTGCATGTATTTGATTACCGAACGCATGACTTGACTTGAAAGTCTGTTGAATTTAGAACTCTAAGTTACGTTGACATTTGAACTGCTCTCCCTCTCTCACTGCTTCTATTTTCATTCTCATTATGACGCTATTCCAGTGTTGCCTGAATATTTTCGGTTAAAATTAAATATGTTAAAATTCTAATCTTTAATATTTATAAATCTTCAAATAAAGAAAAAATAAGATAATTCAGAGGAAAATACCTTTTTCACAACAATTATTTTTTAATGTGTTTAATAAAAAAATCTTTTATTTTATTTATGACGCAAATACTTTAAGTGCAATAAACAAATCAAATCAAATAGGTACGATATGAGGGTAAATTTTGCAACAGAAACATAACTATTGCGAATCTCTGCATGCATTTGTGGTGATCTGCTCAGAAAAAAATATTTTGCGAATTTATGTAATGAAAAATTGATTGTAAATGTTCAAAAACAATTTGAATAAATTATTTTTTCACCTATCATTTATACGCTTGGCTGGCTCCAATTTATTACATCTTCTAACAATTCAAAATATCGAAAAACTGAGCTTCACAGATTTCCTAATAGTGAAGATTTTTTTGTAAACTAGTTTTGAAATCTTCAATCTTGGTGATATTTTAATTTAAAAAACTTAATTTTAAAGCTAAATCTGCACATCTGGCAACTCTACCCAGAAACTATAATAATAACAGCTGAAGTTGAAGTTGTGTAAAGTATAACTGCATCTAAGTTTTCCAAGCGAAATTTTTCGAAGCTGAGTCAAGTCAAGCATCGGTAACTGGAGCTTAAGCCTTTTGATGATGATTGAAACTCAAAACTACTCTCATGCTCTGTACACAAAGACGACGACACGACACGAAGTAGCGACGGCTAACTACAAATGTTGCTTTGAACGTTGCGACATATCAAACAGCAATTTCATTGTTGCCGTACTAAAATTTTTCACTTCAATAAAATTTACATATTTTGTTCAAAGAAAAATTTGATATAAACAATTTATAAATAGGTCGATTTATTTGTTTCAAATAATCCATTATTATTACAAATGATATATCAAAGCTATTCTACTAAAATAATGTCCTTCTTGTTAGGACTTTGAATAATTTTACATTTCACATATTAGTAGCAGCTCTAATTTGGCGAATGCGACAACTTCAAGCCTACTGTCGCGTGTTGTTTAAAAAGTTGTGCCCATAAGAACGCGTGTATTTAAATATTGGACAGATGTCGCTCGTCGCTTGTCGTCGCCTATGTGTTAAGCGCAATACGTATGGTTCTCTCACTTATGGAGATGGTTGCAGTCTTATTCCACTCCAAAGCCACACATTTTTGTGTTTTAAGGGGGTTCTTTTTGAATTTGAGTACAAGCCGACCGTCTACATCAGTCCGAACTTAGTAAAATTGTGTGATAGTCGAAGGTAAGCTATGTCAACATAATTATGCCGACTAGTGTAGGTCTTAAAGCTTTTCGGTTCTATACTTTCATATATACATAACTATGTACATATATGGGTAGAACTTTACGTCGAAAGCTTTAAGCTAAAAACCAACGTGGCCACTCATTCATTTATGAAACTGTTACAATGGAGATTACCATAATGATGCGATTTACTTCATTATATTTAATAAATAAATATACTATATATGCCCAACTTAAAACATTTGGTTAAAACACAGTTTTTGGTCGTTCGCATTGTTGCTTCGATTCCATTCCTTATGGGATTCAAACATTGACGCAGGGCCCGATATCAGTTTGCTATTCACCTGTGATGTATGTTGTTGTGTGTATGTTGATTTCATACCATAGATGGCAACGTATTAAATTGCGAAAAATGTGTGTGAAAGCCACATCAGCTGTTGTGCAATACTTCCGATATTTTTAATGCTGTATTGAAATTGTTTTCCTTCCAATATTCCGTTATATCTTTGCTTACTGCATTTTTTAACTTTACCATTTCGCTCCCAACTTTACTTCTTAACGCGCTGTCAAAATAGAAATTTTCAAGCGCTTACCATCGCCGTCGCGTTATTTAGGTATGCGCCAAACAAATTGTATGGGCATGAAAATTTTTTGACAGTCATTTGCTGCTGCCGCTTTTATTTAGGGAAGCCAGTTAAACTCACGGGCTTGGGCTATAATTGTCAATTTCGGAATAGCCTTTTCAGTTTTCTTATTAGTTATTTATATTCTGATAGTCAAAAGCTTATAGTTATTTATACTTTTTTTGAATTGATAATTTGAGCTAAGCACCTCTTAAGCAGTGCCCTGGCCAACATCAGGCTCCATGGTTTTTGCAACAGCACACGAATACGAGGATCCAAGTAAATGCTGCAAAGAACATTTTTGACTTCATCTTTCCCCATTGTCAATGAAAACTTTACTTTTTTATCGACAACTTGGTCTTAGACAATTTATAGTTTGCACCATAAACATGGCATTGTTGACATTCTTAATTCGTTCATCACTATTGACTGTCTCTGAAAATAGTGGGCAACTTGTCCATCCCCGACAGTAAGGTGTAAAATTCAATATTCTCTAGTTTCATTTTTTGGTATGCTACGTTCAAAGTCCGACTTTGAAACGCTGTGTAATTTCAAACAAATTGAGATTTTTCATATTGAATAATCCGAAATCTTTATTGTTTTGCAAAAGGTATGAAGTTGTCCAATGATACGATTAATAACAGAGATCGGCGGTACATACAATGAGTTTGCCTTAGAAATAATGATCTATCTATTGGCGTCGCTTTTGTCAGCAATGTTTGTCGGGGAGAAAAATATTTGTCAGGTACCGTGACCAGTATCAATTGTTGTTTTTTTTTTTCAACTTTTTCGCAACACGACTGAGTCGTTGTCCGAAGGTATTGCCTGCCATTGATGCAATCGTAAAATCAAATTCAGCTTCTTTATTTATATTATCGATGAGAGTGTGTACAGTAGAATATCTTTGGCAGAGATATTGAAACTTAAATCAATAGGCATTTGGACTTCACCGAACTTTTGCTTGATAAATGTGACGATAAAAGGTGAAAAAAATGGGATCATTATCATTGTTATACAAGGAATTATCCTGTCACCACACGTATACCTTTTACATTCCTTTTCTTCTTCTAATTCGGTGCCAATTGGAAATGCTAAGCGAAACGCTCTCCACATGCTTTTTAAAATCGATGAAAAGTTGGTGTGTATCGATTCTTGTCTCTCGGTCCTTTTACAAGATTTGGTGCAAAATAAATATCTGGTCCATTGTGGATTTGCCAGGCATAAAGTGATAAAGTCCAATCAGTTTGTTGACGATTGGGTTTAATCGTGGGTTCTCCCTTTTTGTGGATTGGGCAGAGTACACTTAAGTTCCAATCGTCGGGACCATGTTCTGCAAAGAAGATGATGCATGCACGTATTTGAATAGCTCGGCCGGCAATCCATCGGCCTCCGCCGCTTTTTTGTCCTTCAAACAGGTTATTGCTTTTCGAATTTCTTCAGAACATCTGGTCCCATCGTCATCGTCGCCATCTCCTGAGGTATATGGGGGCTAAAGGAAGTATTGACCTGATTTTACGTATTTTTAGCTCAGAGTCACACCATTATAAAAAACACACATCTTTTGAAAATCTTTAGAATATCTAAGAAATGTACCGATACTTTCCGAAAAAAAAAATAGCCATAAGCTTTGAGGTCCTAATGTTCGATATCTGGAGCCCTTGAAAAGTTTATTACCGATTACGGGGATTTCTAGACAGACATTAGAAATGCAGTATTTCAGTGATTTATAGATTCTAAAGTAAACGATTCAGATGGATTTCGAAATTGTAGTTTACAGAAAGAAGGCGTGGTTAGAAACAAATGTCTCCCATTTCCAAGCTATAGTATTGAGATGCTAAGGAAATGTTATGAATCGAAATTTCATTGAAATTGGTCGATTACTTCCTGAGATAGGGTTTTTGATCCTTAAGTGCGCGATGCACGCTCATTTTTTATTTAGTTATAGCAATTTATTTAGATTTAAACAAATATACAATTTTAGTTTGACCAAATTAAAAATTCAATTTAAAACATTCTCGAATCCAGTTTGGTGATTGTGGTTTCAAAATTATGCGAGGTACTTAACATTGTATTTGGGGCGCTAATCTGATGACGCAAAATACATGTTGTTTTTTTCATCGCAACTCTATTTTGTTCTATTTACTCTATTTTACTCTTAGAGATAGATAGTCTGTCGACTTAAAAACAACAAAAGCAATAACGAATTTTCGTGCAATGGAAAAATAGTTAAGAGCATTTAAAACTAAACGAATGAGGGCGGGGAGATTTGCTGATAACGCGCAGTGTATATAAAGATATTATGCAGGAAGAAAATGAAAGTGAACAATCGTTTAAAAAATAATAATTTAAATAAATTGATTAAAATCTGAACAGGCATGAAAAAATGTGTGTGGAGTCCCTAAGCGCGGAAGAAGTTATACTTCTTAGTGATATACCAAGAAATGCATATCATTTCGTATGAAAGAAAACTACGAGAGGGAACGTTAAAAATATGGTGGAGTGAACAACGCTTTCTTAAATTCACATTTTATAAATTTATTATGCACATTTTATAAAGCAAAGTCCAAATCAATTATCATTTCTGGGTTCTGACGGATTGATACCTCCTTTTGTCGTACGATCATTTCTTCCATTGATCATTTCTAATGAAAATTTCTCTTTGAGGAATGCCAGTAATGGTTCGGCTTCTGGCAATGAGAAATTTACATTGAAATCTCCCGCAAGGAGTACTGGTTGTTCGCTATACTCTACTGGTTCTCCGATAATATCTGCAAAAGCTTGCGAACCTGCAGTTGACAACGATAATAAAGCTTTACCGATGAACAATTTTATATCTCTCATCGATGAATTTGGTGATATATAAATGGCAATTAAATTCAATTTTTTTTACTATTATGATTATAGCTAGGGTTCATTTTGCATTCTACCGCACACAAATCGCCAATTCTTGTTGTCACATCAGCATCACTCGCGTACAGAGCCTTTATATCTAAATGAGGAGTGAGAATGACATTTGTCTTGCTCATTGTGATAAATAGCAACGCCTGAATTTCTTGTTTCATTTCGTTGAAATCTTACAACGAGCATACAAATATACATATGCGTACTGTAGTTATTATATATATATATATATATTAGGGCAATTCACAATCTGGTGCAAATGGTCTTGCATATTGCAAATGAGCGAGGCGTATTGTTTTTTACACTAAAGTAAATGAAGACTGACTACAGAAATGATCCTGTGAAGTATAGTCTTAACTTTTCAACGGCCAACGCAGAGTATTTCAACCAAGTCACACAAAATAGTTGAGAATTCGCAGAAATGAAACAGAAACGAAAGAAAAATCTGATGCATAGTTGACGAACAACAGCGCCATCTGCAGAGAACCAGTGGACATAGCAAGGTGAACGAAACACAGCGCTACCTACTGGCAGCGAGATAAACAGTCGATACAGCTGTTCAACGCTTTTACTCAAGCAGAAGCAAAATCATCACAGCAGTAAGGAAATGGGAACAAAGCTGCAACTAGACAGAAGGAGTATTCTCACATGCATTTTTGAAGTTATACTTCTTATACGACTTCGGAAAAGGTTGCGATAATTGTTTAACGCTTCAAGTGCTGAACACAAAGACGACGACACGACACGACGTAGCGACGGCTGATCACAAATGTCGCTTTGAAGCCAGCGTCTTGAACATTTTGAAGACGGCAGCGACATATCAAAAAGCAATTTCATTGTTGCCGTACTAACATCTATCACTTCAATGAAATTTACATATTTAGTTTAAAGTGAAATTATTTACGTAAAAAATGTAAAAATGGTCGATTTATTTGTTTTAAATAATCGATTGTTATTATAAATGATATATTAAAGCTATTTTACGTTTCTGCTGGCAAAATAACGTCATACTTGTGAGAACTTTGAATAATTATACATTTCACATGTTAGTGGCAGCTCTACAGCGGCCATTGTCGTCGGCAAAATTAGAAACATTTCTAATTTGGCGACAGCGAAGACTTCAACCCTTTTGTGGTGAAGTCGTGCTGTTGCCAAAAAATCTGTGCCCATAAGAACGCGTGTATTTTAATATTTGACAGATGTCGCTCGTCGCTTGTCGTCTTCTATGTGTTCAGCACATCAGTGGAGAGGGAATAGCGTTGAACAATTAACGCGAGAGAGAGAGTGAATGAGAGTAAAGCAGAGAACTTAAAACCCTTGCCATGCTTATGCTATTTGAGCAATTCTTGTTTTTGTAGAACAATGTTTAAATTTTTGGTTGGTGACATATTCACATGTGTATGCATATGTATGATTGTATGCTTGCACATTATTTTTCTTTCGTTTCTGTTTCATTTCTGCGAATTCTTAACTATTTTGTGTGACTTTTGGTTGAAATACTCTGTGTTGGCCGTTGAAAAGTTAAGACTATACATCACAGGATCATTTCTGTAGTCAGTATTCATTTACTTTCTTTGCAAATCTAAAGTATTAGTACCCGCAATGAGGAGGTATATCGTTTTATCTGACAGCGTGAGGTTTATGAACTTCATTTCTAATTTTGCCTTGTGGCATATTAGAAATGATGTTTCTTCGATGATCGCTCGGTTACAACGGATAAAACGACTTCTGAGTGGTGATTTTAATGAATAAATTTCAAGGTTTTATACAAATAATTATGTATAATAATTATATATGTATAATAATGCAGTCAATAAGTTCAGTAGGGCAATTCACAATCTGATGCAAATGGTTTTGCATATTTGCAATTGCAAATTCGCTGTATATTTTGTTAGTGTAAAAGCAACAGTATTGGAGGATGGGATCATGTGTAGAAGTTCACGAAAGTGAGGAAAGTTTTTGATTGTCATTCACTTGGGAGTGGCCAGAAACGATTCTTCTCCACATGGTTCAAGCAGCTCACGACTTCCGGTTTTAGACCAAGTATCCTCTGGGTAGCCAACAGACATCCGTTTGAAGGCGAGCTAAAGTGAGAAGGCGAAGCCCGCTTATGCGGTTGTGCGTAGGGCTTGGGACCCACCACATAAAAAAATCTCCCCAATGAAAAATCTACGAAAGCCTCGGATGAGACACCCCCCTTTTGATGACGACCCCTGCAAACTTTTTAAGGATAATGATATAAGGGCATGCACCTGGAATGTCCGGACCCTTAATTGGGAAAGTGCCTCTGCCCAGCTGGTTGATGTCCTCATACGACTCAAGGCTGACATCACCGCCATCCAAGAAGTGCGATGGACGGGACAAGGACGGAAGAAGGTGGGTCCTTGTGACATCTACTACAGCGGCCATATAAAGGAGCGCAAATTTGGTGTTGGATTTGTGGTGGGAGAGAGACTCCGTCGCAGAGTCCTGGCATTCACCCCGGTGGATGAACGTCTAGCCACAATCCGTATCAAAGCGAGGTTCTTCAACATATCGCTGATTTGCGCCCACGCCCCAACGGAAGAGAAGGACGATGTGACCAAAGATGCTTTCTATGAGCGCCTAGAACGCACCTATGAGCGCTGCCCCCGCCACGATGTAAAAGTCGTGCTTGGCGATTTTAACGCCAGGGTGGGTAAAGAAGGTGTCTTTGGCACAACAGTCGGAAAATTCAGCCTCCATGACGAAACATCGCCAAACGGCCTGAGGCTGATCGACTTCGCTGGGGCCCGAAATATGGTCGTCTGTAGTACCAGATTCCAGCATAAGAAAATACATCAAGCTACTTGGCTGTCTCTTGATCGAAACACGCGGAACCAAATCGATCACGTTGTGATAGACGGAAGATATGTCTCCTGTGTTTTAGACGTGCGTACGCTCCGAGGACTAAAATATAGACTCGGACCATTATCTAGTCGCAGCGAAGATACGCACCCGCCTCTGTGCAGCAAAGAATGCCCGTCAACAAACACAAGGAAGGTTCGACGTCGAAAAGCAATCGCCACAGACAGCCACGAAATACTCTACTCGACTTGCACTCCTGCTCTCTGTGAGCACTCATCAGCATCTCGGTATAAGGGAACGGCATCTCAAACTCATTGCGTACCGCTGCAACCGAAACAATTGGATTTCGGCAACGACAAAGAACAAGCTGGTACGATGAAGATTGCCGTCTCGCAGCGGAGAGAAAACAGACTGCCTACCTCGCAACGTTGCAAACGACCACAACACGTGCGGGATGGGATAGATACCGAGAGCTGAAGAGGAAAGCGAGACGCATCTGCAGACAAAAAAAGAAAGAGGCCGAAATGCGTGAGTACGAAGAGCTTGAGAAGCTGGCAGACAGAGGGAATGCTCGAAAATTTTATGAAAAAATGAAGCGACTTAACGAAGGTTTCAAGACCGGAGCATCCTCATGTAGAGACCAAGGTGGTAATCTGGTAACCGATGTCCAGGGCATACTGGGATTATGGAGGGAACACTTCTCCGACCTGCTGAATGGCAGTGAGAGTACAACACCAGGAGATGGCGAACCCGATCCCCCAATCGATGACGATGGAACAGATGTTCCATTACCCGAGCATGAAGAAATTCGAATAGCAATTACCCGCTTGAAGAACAACAAAGCAGCGGGGGCCGATAGATTGCCGGCAGAACTATTCAAATACGGCGGCGAAGAACTGATAAGGTGCATGCATCAGCTTCTTTGCAGAATATGGTCGGAAGAAAGCATGCCTGACGATTGGAATCTCAGTGTGCTCTGCCCAATCCATAAAAAGGGAGATCCCACAATCTGCGCCAATTACCGTGGGATCAGCCTCCTAAATATCGCATACAAGGTCCTATCGAGCGTACTGTGTGAAAGACTAAAGCCCACCGTCAACGAACTGATTGGACCTTATCAGTGTGGCTTTAGACCTGGAAAATCGACAACTGACCAGATATTCACCATGCGCCAAATCTTGGAGAAGACCCGTGAAAAGAGGATCGACACACACCACCTTTTTGTCGATTTTAAAGCTGCTTTCGACAGCACGAAAAGGAGTTGCCTTTACGCCGCGATGTCTGAATTTGGTATCCCCGCAAAACTAATACGGCTGTGTAAATTGACGTTGAGCAACACCAAAAGCTCCGTCATGATTGGGAAGGACCTCTCCGAGCCGTTCGATACCAAACGAGGTTTCAGACAAGGTGACTCACTATCGTGCGACTTCTTTAACCTGATGCTGGAAAAAATTATAAGAGCTGCAGAGCTAAACCGAGAAGGTACAATCTTCTACAAGAGTGTACAGCTCCTGGCGTACGCCGATGATATTGATATCATCGGAAGCAACAACCGCGCCTTTTGTTCTGCTTTTTCCCGCATGGACAAGGAGGCGAAGCGAATGGGTCTGGAGGTGAATGAGGACAAGACGAAATATCTCCTGTCATCAAACAAACAGTCGGCGCATTCGCGTCTTGGCTCCCACGTCACTGTTGACAGTCATAACTTCGAGGTCGTAGATAATTTCGTATACCTGGGAACCAGCATCAACAACACGAACAATGTCAGCCTCGAAATCCAGCGCAGAATAACTCTTGCCAACAGGTGCTACTTTGGACTGAGTAGGCAATTGAACAGTAAAGTCCTCTCTCGACGAACCAAAATCAAGCTCTACAAGTCGCTTATCATTCCCGTCCTGCTTTACGGTGCAGAAGCTTGGACGATGTCAACATCAGATGAGACGACACTAGGAGTTTTCGAGAGGAAGATTTTGCGCAAGATTTATGGTCCTCAGAACATTGGCAACGGCGAATACCGCAGACGATGGAACGATGAGCTGTACGAGTTATACGACGACATTGACATAGTTCAGCGAATAAAAAGACAGCGGCTACGCTGGCTAGATCATGTTGTCCGAATGGACGAAAACACTCCAGCCCTGAAAGTGTTCGATGCAGTACCCGCCGGAGGAAGCCGAGGAAGGGGAAGGCCTCCACTGCGTTGGAGGGACCAGGTGGAGAGCGACCTGGTTACACTTGGGATCTCCAACTGGCGCCGAACTGCGAAGGAGAGAGAGAGGTGGCGCACTATCGTCGATTCGGCTATAACCGGCTAAACGGTTGCAACGCCAATCACATACATACAAAAGCAACAGTATGCCTCGTTCATTGCTCAAATTGTGAATTGCCCTAGTATATATATACATATAATAAGTACAGGACGCATATGTATGTTTGTATGCTTGCGCATTATTTTTCTTTCGTTTCTGTTTCATTTCTGCGAATTTAGTGTTTTTTTACTACGTAATTCGTGTTCTATATAATATTGACGTACTATTTGTAGTATTAGTACACAGTGAATAGTGATTCAAATGTTCCACTGCAGGTTCGTATAGCGAAGAACCGGTACTCCTTGCGGGAGATTTCAATGTAAATTTCTCATATAATCTATAGATAAAGTAGATGTAAGAAATTAAGCTTAACTTTTATAAGTAAGTTTAAAGAAAAACTAAATGAGTTGTTGGACACCGTTGTCTTGGCAAATCTTACAATATATCATATACTTGCTGTATTTATATTTCCACCAACGAACAAGTTAATATCATTTAACCAAAACGATAAGCATATCATAAAAACGGAATGCAAGTCTCTAATGTCAAGTTTCATCAGCGAGGCGGACGGTCACGATCAGCCAAGCACATCGGTTAATCCTCCACCCACTCGCAAATCGCAGCTTTTTACGGCATTTCTACATCAATCTGAAGTTTTAAATGAGAAATATAATATCAATACCGAGGTTATTAAATACGAAGCAACTAATGTCCTATATTATGTCGAATTCAGTGTCTTTCAGTGGTGGCATCTACATCAATTTGATCAATATGTTTCCTTTGCTTTATAAGGTAGCCAGTAGTCTGTTAGTAATTACAGCTAGTAGTGCCGCTTCAGAAAGAGTGTTCTCAAAAGTTAGGCACTTGATATCAGAAAAGCGGAGTGTAATTGGTAGTAATTCATTTTCCATACATCAAGTAATGTTTCTGAATAACAATATGAATATTAACGAATTGAATTAGAACATGTTAACAATTACACGTAATTCATACATATACACTTATATATTTATCTAAATGTACATACTTTCATTAAACAAAATAAAATACCTTGAATTATTTGTATAGAAGCTATTCCTTTTAATTACATGCATATATATATATATATATATATATTTGGCGTAGGAACCGCTTTAAGCGATTATAGCCGAATCCACCAGAGCGCGCCACTCATTCCTCTATTTTGCTTTTTGGCGCCAACTGGAAACACCAAGTGAAGCCAGGTCACTTTGCACTTGATCTTTCCACCGGAGTGGAGGTCGTCCTCTTGGAACCAGCATTAAACTCACAACAATGAGTGACGGGATCGTTGATTGGTAGTAGGGCGAATTGGTGAATAGGGCGCTTAATTGTATTCGTCTTTGTTGCTACGTCTACCACTCATACCCTGCACGGTGGCATGTTGTCTTCGTGGACGCCAGGGTCACCTGATCATCCATACATCCGATTTTTTTACCTCTCCTCCTCAATTCCGAAGGTTCAGGTGAAAGAGTTCTTGCATGCAATGAGGCCGCCAAGCCGATTGTCACAGATGTATTTACATACCTACGGTCGAACATCATCCGGTACATAAACCATAAGTGTCCGAGTACATCCAGTGAAGCAAGGTATCATACCGCGTATCGACAATGCCAGAGTAAACTGGGAAAACATCTGACAACATAGAATCCCCAGCTGGTTTACCCTTTTTCAGGCGGAAGAGTTCTACCATGAATTAATGATGGGAAAACTCTGTGTGCACCCCTTGCACCACAACTCTTGAGGGAAGGTCTCACCTCCTAAACCACCTTTTTAGAGGCAGCTGTAGGAGCCTTGCTCCTAACCACCACCCACCAGTTCTCAACCGGATTCGGCAATGTCGGCGCTATTGCCTCTAGCACGGGTCCCTCAATGGTAGGCGCTGAAGAACCAGGAGTCGCCATTGCTCTGCTCTGAGGGACGAAGATTCCCCTTAACCTCCCTTAAGCAAATCCACCTGCCCGCGAAGATGGGCATTCTCCGCGATCACGCTCATCAAGAGTACCTCATCCTTAGAGACATATAGACTTTGCGCCCCGAAGACTACCTTGCTAGCTGGTAAATCTTTCATCGCTGCAACATGTCTGATGGCGCCACCCCGAAAAACACACCCCTTGTTTGTAACAACAACTTTGCCCCGCTGTCCTTCTTGTTACCACTCACGACATTATAAGAGGCTCCATTAGGACCGACGACTGCTTTGGATTGATGCCCGTATCAATTTTGCTCCTACTTCCATTTTCGCACGACTTCTCCAACGCAAATGCAACGCAAGGAAATGAAAAATCGCTTAGTAAGAAATCATATTTATATTTCGAAATTATAAACTTTTAATAATTTATTGATTATGTACATACATACATATATGTTTACTCTTTTAAATAAAAAACGCAAAAATTATTTATATTTTACAAGCGTTAAGTAAAAACATGTCCTTATACCGATATACAAGCTCACAGCCAAAATGATGCACAAATGTTTACGATTAGCAGCGACAGTTTGCGCCGATTTTCGAAAGCATAGTGTTACTGTTATACATTTGAGCTATCCTGGAACATTTTAGTATTGTCATTTGTAAAGTATATTTCAAAATGGGCCGCCAAACAAGTATTGAAGTGCGCGAGTTAGTCCTAGAAAGTGATTCTCATTAGGATTGTAAGGGAATATACGAATACCCGGGACTTTTCCCATTTAAGTGCTCCAGCTTAAAGCAACGAAATGGAAAAAATCCTTGCGAAGAAAAGTCATCCCAAAACCACAAGAGGAATGCTCAGAGAAGCCGATTTGAATGGCCGCCCAGCCCGAAATAAACCACACATTAATGCTAAAACTCGAAGTGCAAGGTTGAAAGTGGCAAACGAACAGTTATATAAATCTGGAATACCGTAATTTTTGCAGATGAGAGTAATTTCAACCTCTTTAGATCGGATAGAAATAGTTAAGTATGGACAAAAACAATTGCTGAGCTACAACCGCAAAATCTACGTAGTACCGGAAAGCATGGTGGAGAGCCTGTAATGGCGTGGGGATGCATGCCGTCTATGTGTCGGGAATTTGGAATTCATCGATTGTACTATGTACGAGAGTGTGTATCTGGAAATTTTGAAACGAAATTTGCTACAAAATGCTGCGAAATTAAATACTTTTGATAACTTTCGGCACTATCAAGATAAAGATCTGAAGCACAAATTCGGAGTTGTGGTTATTTGGAACTATCCACATAGTACAAACACCAGCGCAATTTTCAGATTTGAATACAATTGAGAATCTGTAGTCAGTTTTGGAATGAGACATGCGAAAATGCCAAAGCCCACCGTCAACGAACTGATTGGGTCTTATCAGTGTGGTTTCAGACCTGGAAAATCCACAATTGACCAGATATTCACCATGCGCCAAATCTTGGAAAAGACCCGAGAGAGAAGAATCGACACTCACCACCTTTTCATCGATTTTAGAGCTGCCTTCGCTGCAGCAGCTGCCTCTTTGCTGCGATGTCTGAATTTGGTAACCCCTCAAAACTGACGTTGAGCAACACCAAAATCTCCGTTAGGACCTCTCCGAGCCGTTCCATACCAAACGAGGCTTCAGAAAGGGTGTCGCACTATCATGCGACTTCTTCAATCTATTGCTTGAAAAAATAATACGAGCTCTCGAGCTAAATAGAGAAGCTACAATCGACGCAGCGCATTCGCGTCTTGGCTCCCACGACACTGTGATAGTCATAACTTTGAAGTTGTAGAAAATTTCGTATGCCTAGGCACCAGCATCAACACCGATAATAATGTCAGCCTTGAAATCCAACGCAGAATACAAGTCCCTCATCATTCCCGTCCAACTTTATGGAGCAGAAGCGTGGACGATGACAATATTCGATGAGACGACTCTTGGTGTTTTCGAGAGAAAGGTTTTGCGCAAGATTTATGGTCCTCTAAACATAGGCAACGGCGAATACCGCAGACGATGGAACGATGAGCTGTACGATTTATACGACGACATTGATATAGTTCAGCGAATAAAAAGACAGCGGCGAAAGCACTCCAGAAGACAGTGGACGAAAACACTCCAGCTCTAAAAGTGTTCGATGCAGTACCCTCTGGAGGAAGCCACGGAAGAGGACGACCTCCACTCCGATGGAAGGATCAAGTGGCGTGCTCTGATGGATTCGGCTATAATCGCCTAAAGCGGTTCGCCAACTATATATATATGTATATATATATGGCATTTTTCTATATTTGCTAAATAATAGACAATTGAAAACTTTAAACCGCTTTCCTGAAAAATCGACTTTTTTGAGTTCTGACACTATTCATGTAAATGAGCGATATGTTTAAATAAATCTGTATATATTTATTATTTATTTATTATTACTAACTTATATTATTTATTGGTCGACAAAAATCCTCTTAGCTATATCCTCCGCGCGGGTGTCGACTGGGCAATGGGTGGCGCTGTTTGCACTGTCGTGGACTCATGCTGGCGCTTGGCTTGCTAAGGCATGACAGTGGTGGCAGGCGTCATCCAGCGAAGGCTGGCATAATTCTCCATTCATTTCCCTGAGGTGGACTGCTTTTAACGCTTCCCCAGAGTGCTATTGAGGTGCCTGGCGGTAGATACATATAAAACACTAGGGGTAGAGGACCCCGAATTCAAAAAACTCACAATGAAGAGCGCAAAAAAGGATGAAAAGCGGGCTGGGATATCAGCCCAAACGCCCACTGCAACGGGAGCAAGTTGCAGTACAACTGCCAAACCACCCTTATAGCGCACTGGTGCCACAGTCCTCGAAGACTCGGACCAAGAAAGCGCCGTAAGCATCAACGCTGAAAAGGAAGAAGAGCTTCTTCGCTATCCTGAGCTGTCGACCGTGGGTACCAACTCACATACACCCCGAGCGTTATTAACAAGGTAATAACAGCCATATTAGTGAGCAAAAATATGTATTCCCATATTGATCTTAACCTCTCCACAGACGACCTGACTGTTGTGACGGTAAAGGATGTCAAGGATGAGCCTATACACGATCTGGGTCAGCACCGACATTAATCAAAGAGGTGAGTCCCTACTCAACTTTATTTTACAAAGTAGTCTAGTGATAGCTAACCGAGGAGAGGAGCCTACATATATAGGACCCACCTCAAAAAACATCTTGGACATAACACTCTATACGGGAAGATGTGCAATGGTAGAGAATTGGAGAGTGTTAAATACACCGTCATTCTCTGACCACAGGTACATCTACTTCTCTATAACATCTGAACCGAAAATTAAGGTAGACGTTAGGAGAAATCACCGAAATACAAACTGGGATCTCTATGTTCAAATACTAGAGCACAAAAAACTAAGACCTTGCGAGTTTTAGGTTTGTTCTAGCGGAGGTCCCTTAATGGAAAACTCTCCCGAGTTTGAATAGTATTGTTTTTCTTTTTTTAATTTCACAAGATATTAAAATTATTATTATAATCACAATAAAACTTAGAATTGATATTCCAATATGAGAGATATTTTTGTGATAATTTAATTCATTAATTTCTTTTAAATTTTCTTCGTTTTTAAATACAAGGTCGTTAATTGCAATTTTGCTAGTGAAATTGTGAGTATCATAGTTTTTTTTTTTGAGCGAGCTTTCAAACCATACGGACGTGTTCTCGATGCGGTCCGTGAAATCTTTCAAAATACAAAACAAAAAAAAATATAAGAACAATAAACAAGTATCTTAAAAAGTGCATTAAAGCAAGCGTTAGGAATTAACGCCGAAAGTGATAATCAAAACATAAAAAATCACAAAAAAACAGTGTACAAACAAATAAAATAATAAAATAACAACTAGTGAGTGGTAAATAATAACAATATTATGAGCGCAGCGCAGCCTCACCAACAAGGCCGTAGGCATTCTCTGAATGCTTACTTTAGCTTTGTCGAGCCTGCAAAACCAGCTCCCACCAACAAACAAGGCAACGGTGAGAAGGATGTTTTATCACAGCGACCAACTGTGCCTAAGCTGGTCTTACAAACAACAAAATCAACAGAGAACGGCAGCCCACAGATGCTAGCAACAAGCAAGAACGCCCCAACAAATACGCAGGTACCGGCAAGTGAAATGACAGCGAAAGAAAACAAAAAAGAGGGTGAGAATGTACCTATGAAAAAATGTTCATCTGTTAAGATTGGCATTGACCGCTACGTCAATATAAAAAGGAAGTTAAGTCCTTCAAAGTCAGCGGTTAATCCTAAAAAATTTCAAGGCGGCACGCCACTCAAGAATAAACCCGAGATTTTAAAGGGCAACAGATTTGCCTTATTAAGCAATGATTCGGAAGACGCTGCGAAGGGTACCACCACAGCAGCCAATGCCAAACCGCCACCAATATATCTGCGAGAGCGTAGCTCAAATGCACTTGTTGCTAAACTAAGTGAAATTGTAGGTAGCAACAATTTTCATATAATGCCTTTGAAAAAAGGCAATATCGACGAAACTAAAATACAGTCCTACACTGAAAAAAGTTTTATGGACATTGTTAAGTTTTTGTCAACTAAAAATAAGAACTATTATTCTTACCAACTTAAGAGCTCTAAGGGCTTAGTTGTTGTAGTTAAAGGCATAGAGTCTTCCGTAGACTCCAGCGAGGTCAAAGAAGCTCTTGAAGAATGCGGCTTTGAAATTAGAACTGTCGTAAATATCTTCAACAGAAACAAAGTACCACAACCCATGTTTAGAATTGAATTGATGCCGAATTCTAACCAGCTTAAAAAAAACGAAACGCATCCTATATAAAGGGTGATTTTTTTGAGGTTAGGATTTTCATGCATTAGTATTTGACAGATCACGTGGGATTTCAGACATGGTGTCAAAGAGAAAGATGCTCAGTATGCTTTGACATTTCATCATGAATAGACTTACTAACGAGCAACGCTTGCAAATCATTGAATTTTATTACCAAAATCAGTGTTCGGTTCGACAAATCGAAAAATCGACAAATCGACAAATTTTGTTCAGCGATGAGGCTCATTTCTGGTTGAATGGCTACGTAAATAAGCAAAATTGCCGCATTTGGGGTGAAGAGCAACCAGAAGCCGTTCAAGAACTGCCCATGCATCCCGAAAAATGCACTGTTTGGTGTGGTTTGTACGCTGGTGGAATCATTGGACCGTATTTTTTCAAAGATGCTGTTGGACGCAACGTTACGGTGAATGGCGATCGCTATCGTTCGATGCTAACAAACTTTTTGTTGCCAAAAATGGAAGAACTGAACTTGGTTGACATGTGGTTTCAACAAGATGGCGCTACATGCCACACAGCTCGCGATTCTATGGCCATTTTGAGGGAAAACTTCGGAGAACAATTCATCTCAAGAAATGGACCCGTAAGTTGGCCACCAAGATCATGCGATTTAACGCCTTTAGACTATTTTTTGTGGGGCTACGTCAAGTCTAAAGTCTACAGAAATAAGCCAGCAACTATTCCAGCTTTGGAAGACAACATTTCCGAAGAAATTCGGGCTATTCCGGCCGAAATGCTCGAAAAAGTTGCCCAAAATTGGACTTTCCGAATGGACCACCTAAGACGCAGCCGCGGTCAACATTTAAATGAAATTATCTTCAAAAAGTAAATGTCATGAACCAATCTAACGTTTCAAATAAAGAACCGATGAGATTTTGCAAATTTTATGCGTTTTTTTTTTTAAAAAGTTATCAAGCTCTTAAAAAATCACCCTTTATAACTTAAAATATTTGCTACACCGTAGAGTAACAGTAGAAGAACCACACAAAAGAAATGGTCCAGTACAATGCACCAATTGCCAAGAGTATGGGCATACCAAATCCTATTGCACCCTACGCAGTGTTTGTGTGGTATGTGGAGATTTACATCCCACTTCCAAATGCACAATTAAGAAAGAAGATTTAACTAAAAAATGCAGCAATTGTGGAGGAAATCACACTGCTAACTATAGGGGCTGTCCTGTATACAAAGATTTAAAATCGAAGCTATCACAGGGAATTCAAGCACGTCGTAACCAAATATTACATACACCCCGTAATGAAATTATAGATATCACAGACCACATTACAAAACCCGGTATGCTTAAAAATACTGCAGTACAAGGGAGCTATGCCAATGTTGTAAAAGGCAACACGGTACAAATGCAACTACCGCAAAATCCACCAACAGGAGGTATTGAAACCATGATTATAAATCTTACGCAATGTATGACACAATTTATGTCTACTATGCAAAGCATGATCCAAGATTTAATAAAATCACAAAACCAAATGCTGCAAACTTTATTAAGTAAAAAATGAGCGTACTAAATATCTGTATATGGTGCTAACGGTGTTAACCAACATAAATTAGAGATTATTAAATTTCTGTCTGAAAAAAATATAGATGTAATGCTAATATCAGAGACTCATCTGACAAACAAAAACAATTTTAAAATACCGGGATTTAGACTGTATGTTACAAATCACCCGGATGGAAAAGCACACGGTGGAACGGCAGTGTTGGTTAGAAATCGGTTAAACCACTATGCTCGGGAATCTCATGCTACAGCCCACTTACAAGCTACAACAATATCCTTAAAAAATCGGAATTGTGATTTAAATCTAACGGCTATATACTGCCCACCTCGTTTTAAAATTACAGATAGAGAATTTAAAGACTTTTTTGGTACGCTAGGTCATAGATTTCTAGCAGGTGGAGATTATAATGCAAAACACATGTACTGGGGTTCACGTCTTATTAATCCGAAAGGACGCCAGCTGTACAACACTATTATGAATAAGTATAATAATCTTGATATAATATCTCCTGGCCAGCCAACATACTGGCCCAGTGATCGTAACAAAATACCAGATCTAATTGATTTCGCTGTAATCAAAAATATAGATAGATCGCTTATGACAGCTGATACATGAACTGATCTATCTTCTGATCATTCGCCTGTACTAATAAAGTTATGTGAACAACCCATATTTGTTGAAACGAAAGTGGGCCTAACATCTCATAAAACGAACTGGCTAAAATACAAAAAATACGTAAGTAGCCACATTAATATTGATCTAAAAATAAACACAGAATGTGACATTGACGAAGGCATAAGAGAACTCAATGATATAATAACTAATGCAGCAGTCTCAGCAACACCAAATAAGAATTATAAGCCTCTTGGTCGCCGAAAAATCACTAATAGCGAAATTGAAAAGCTTGTAAATGAAAAAAGGCGAGCTAGACGTGAATGGCAAATAAATCGTTCCCCTTCTACTCAGCTCCAACTGAAATCTGCTGTGCGTAAACTAAAAAAAGCATTTAAAAGCGAGGAAGAATATAACACTCAAAATTATATAAAGAAACTGTGTCCAAATTCAAGTAAACGAAACTCCCTTTGGAAAGCCCAAAAGTCTACGAAGCCTCCAGTCGACTCCAACATGCCTTTAAGAGGCTTGGGTGGAAAATGGGAACGAAATGACGAAGATAAGGCAAATTGTTTTGCAAATCACCTAGAAAAGGTATTTCAATCAAATTGCCCAAAGAACAATTTTAAGTTGCCAATCATCCACAATACCGCAAACGAGTCGCTTGGGTCTATTAAGACTTCAACTACTGAAATTGTTAGTATCATAAAAGAGCTTAACCCAAAAAAATCGTCAGGACACGATAATATTACTCCAAAAATGCTAATTGAGTTACCAAATATTGCTTTAACAGTGCTCTCCTTGCTCTTTAATGCAATTTTTAATTTCGGATACTATCCTATTTCATGGAAAAAGTCGCAGATAATCATGATAGATAAACCGGGGACAGACCTGACACAGCCGTCTTCATACAGACCAATCAGTCTCCTACCCTGTCTTTCTAAAATATTTGAAAAAGTGTTACTATCAAAGATGTATCCTTTCCTTTATGAAAATAATGTTATACCAACGCACCAATTCGGTTTTCGTGCAAAACATGGCACTGTAGAATAGAGCATACATAGAGAGTACTGTTCTGCTATATTTCTAGATGTGGCTCAGGCGTTTGATAAAGTGTGGCATGAAGGACTTTTGTATAAGATTAAAAAAAGTTTACCTTTCCAATTGCATAAAACCTTGGAGTCCTATTTAAAAAATAGAAAATTTGGCTGTAAAAGTAGGTGATTTTATATCTGATGAACGTTCAAAAAGGGCTGGAGTACCACAGGGCAGTGTTTTAGGCCCAACTCTTTACATCATATATACAGCTGATCTTCCAACTGCTAATAATGTTTTGACATCAACTTTTGCGGATGACACAGCTTTAGTGAGTCGTAACAAATGTCCCATTATAGCATCAAGAATATTAGCAAAGCACTTAAGTTCTGTCGAAGAATGGCTAGCAAACTGGCGTATAAATGTAAATGAACAAAAGTGCAAGCATGTTACATTTTCCCTAAGACCAAAAACGTGCCCGGCAGTAAAAATGAACAATATTCTAGTGCCTCAAGCGAATGAAGTTACCTATCTTGGTATTCACCTAGATAGAAGGCTTACGTGGAGAAAACATATATCTAGTAAAATAACGTGCATGAAGATAAGAGCTGCAAATTTAAATTGGCTTTTAAATAAAAACTCTAAACTTAGCTTAGACAACAAAGTGCTTTTATACAATGCGGTCATAAAGCCAATTTGGATGTATGGCATTCAACTGTGGGGTACGACCTCTGCAACTAATATTGATATAATACAAAGGTTCCAATCGAAGTTGCTTAGATCAATCACGTGCTCACCATGGTACATGCGCAATGAAAATATCCATAAAGATCTTGGTATCCCTATGGTAAAGAAAGAAGTAGAGGACAGCAGATTGAAATATTTATCTAAACTCCGTGATCACCCAAACCCATTGGCTAATGCTTTAGTACATTCCTGCGATCAAACACGCCTAAAAAGAAGGGATATGCCTGCGAACTAAAGAGCAACGTTTCACCAATACAGCTCAATCACTTGGTTGAGCTTGTCTAGTTTTTAAATAGATTTAAGATTTTATAACTTGTTGTTAGGCTTAAAGTAAAAGCAGATTCAATAAATAAGGAAATATTGAAAACAAAAAAAAAAAAAAAATAGTTTGGATAATAAAATCTTTGATTGTATGATATTTTAGTATTTGAGAATGTTTGGTATAGGGTCTTAATTGTGCAGTTATTATAATGAATCAATGTAGTGTTTTTCATCTTAATTTTTCTGTTGTCGCAGTTCTGGTTTAGTTCTATGCCATTTGCAGTTTTTATTAAAATAGTTTCTTCATCAATTTGAAAAATTTCTGTAATGCTATTTTTTATAAGTTCACAATTTAATAAGTAGATGCAATATTTAGAAATTTGTAGTTCATTGAGTGTTTTAGCTTTTTCGAATTTATAAGTGACATTTTTGTATTCAAAAACATTTTCGATTTCTGCTGTTATTTCTTTGTCTGATGTATTTGGTACAGGAATAATAGTTTTTAATTGTACCGATTAAAATTCTTTTGGCGCATAATTTTATATATTGAAGTTGGTTGAGGTCTATGTTGTAATTATAAATTTCTTCATTTGTTAAAATGCTTGGGTGAAAAATACCACTTTTTGCCGAAATAATGCTTTCCTGAATCTGGTTCACTGCGTCTTTGAGAATGTTTATCTTTATTGTTTGTTCATGAAGAATCAATATGTTGTCTGTTCTCTCTTGATACATTAAAGAATTCTTTCTTTCGTCTTCAATAATTTGTTTTAATTTTGTGAATGTGTTCGAAAAGAAATTATTAATTTTTTTTTTGGTGGTGAGAGCTGTAATTGAATTATGTAAATTTTCATCTACTTTCTTAAGGTGATTTTCAATATCTATTCTATCTCCATCATCCATCGTTCCAAATAGAAATTTATGTACGGAACCTATGCCGTTAATTAAACCTCTCTTTGTATACTCTCGCAACATGTTGCACAGAGTATTATAGTTTTGTTCACATAACGGTTGTTTGTGTCAGCAAGAAATAAAAGAGTTAGATATGGGGTTATATATATATAAATGATCAGTATGACGAGTGGAGTTGAAATCCGAATGTCTGTCCGTCCGTGCAAGCTGTAACTTGAGTAAAAATTGAGATATCTTAATGAAACTTGGAACACATGTTCCTTGGGACAGTGAGAGGGTTGGCAAAATCGGTCCACTGCCACGCCCACAAAATGGCGAAAACCAAAAACACATAAAGTGTCATAACTAAGCCATAAATAAAGTTATAACATAAAATTTGGAACAAAGGATCGCACTATGAAGGGGCATATTTGGATGTAATTTTTTTGGAGAAGTGGGCGTGCCCCGCCCCCAAATAGGTATATATCTCGCAGTCTTGTATATATCTCGCAAACCAATGAAGCTATATAAATCAAACTTTCTGCAGTCGATTCTCTTACGTTCCCCACCACACATTATGAAAATAGTTAAAATCGGATAATAACCACGCCCACCTCCCATACAAAAGTTAGGTTGAAAATTACTAAAAGTGGGTTAACTCACTAACGAAAAACGTCAGAAACACTAAATTTCACATAAGAAATGGCAGATGGAAGCTGCACTCAGATTTTTTACAAAATGGAGATTTCAATGAAACTTGTTTTGTAATAGTTTCCTTACATCCCAATGATATGTTGTGAAAATAGGTCAAATCGCTTCACAACCACGACTACTTCCTATATACCAGAACTTTGAAGACGATCTGAATCGTTTACTTTACAATATATAAAGTAAGCACTAATGAAGATGTCGGTGCAGAACTTTTCACAAATACTACGTTTATAGTGTGGCAGCCCCATTATAAAAATCGCCGAAATCGGACCATAGGTTTTTAAGGCCCCATATATCGAACACGAGGAACTCGGGGCTTTTAACCTAATATTATGGTTTCCAACTTTCAATGGACTTTATACAATATATATGACGAATATGTGGGTCAAATTGTGTATTATATAATATAAATAAAGTTAAATAAATAATTGAGTATAAAATGTTCGGTTACACCCCAACTTAGCCCTTCCTTACTTGTTTATTTATGTATATATCCGCGTGAACTATTTCATTTATATGTGATTATGTTTTCGTTAATTGAAATTTTGATTTTAAAGGTTTTCTATCATATTTTGGTCTATTGCAAACATCGCAATTATTTATATATTTTAGAATCAAAACTTTCAAATTTTTCCAGTATATTAGTTTTTTCAATTTTTCATAATTTTTATTAATACCTGCATGGCCTGTTTCATTTTTATGATATTGAGCAATTTGTGTATAAACTTGTTCTTCATTTTTCATATCTTTAGCATGGAATTCACATCTAAAAAACTTTACCTGTCTATTAAATATTTGAATAAGCTTATGCTGAACTATATTGTACTGATTATGGGTTAAATATGAAAAAATACCTACTTTTCCACTAATTATGCGCTGACGACAAAGATCTATGAAATTATTATTTTTTATATCTTCTGCGCTAATAAAATTTTTCTTCGTGTTGCCTAGTTCTTCTGATTCCATAATTTTCTTTTTTGTTAAAATGATTTGTGTATTGAAGCGATTTACAATAGTATGTAAAATTGGAAAATGATCATTTAGTTCCTCCTCTAGAGAGTGGATTGTAGCATTTGTGCTTATGTTGTCATCTTCCAATGAATGAATCTCGCCTGTGTTACTATCTATTCTACTTAGAAAATCGGCTACGTTATTTTCCTTTCCTTTCACGTAATTTATATTAATATTGTATTCACCTAATTTAATTAACCATCTTTGCAATCTTGTGTTAATGTCTTTTCCCTTGTTTTTTATTTGGAGCCACTTAAGTGGTCTGTGATCGGTTAAGAGATCAAATGCTCTGCCGTAAATGTATGGTCTATAATATGTCACTGCCCAGACAATAGCTAGTAGTTCTTTTTCTGTAGTGGAATAACTCCTTTCGTGTTTGTTAAGTGTTCGACTAGCATAGCTTATAGGATGACTGTCCTGGGTTAATACTGCGCCAATTGCAAAGTCACTTGCATCAGTTGAAATGCCAAATTTTTTGTTAATGTCTGGATATTTCAATATTGGTGGGCTTACTAATAGTTTTTCAAAGGATGATATGTACTGAGGATAGCGAGTGTTTATATTAATATCCTTTTTTAAATATTTTGTTAAACCATGTGCTACTTTAGCGTAATCTCTTACAAATTTTCTATAATAACCTGTTATACCAAGGAATGATTTAATTTGCTTTGATTTAGTAGGCAACTTTAGTTTTTGTATGTTTTCGATTTTGCTTAAAGTTGGTTGTATCCCTTCTGTTGTTAAGGTGTGACCTAGAAATTCAGTTGTTTTCGCGAAAAATTTGCATTTGTCTACCTGAATCTTTAAATTATTAATGCTTAATGCTGAAAATATTTTGTTGATATTTTGGGTATGTTCTTCAGTGCTTGAACTAAAAATTAAGATGTCGTCTAAATAAACCACACATATCTTGTTGATATATTCCCGAAGAACTGATTCATTAAACGTTGGAAAGTTGCTGGTGCATTCTTTAGTCCGAAAGGCATTCTTATAAATCCAAAGTGTCCTTGGGGTGTAGAGAAAGCTGTTTTTGGTCTATCTTCTTCTTTTATTAATACTTGATGAAAGCCTTTTGCAAGATCTAATGTTGTAAAATACTGAGCTCTTCCAAGTTTACTGAGTATTGTTTCTATATGGGGTATTGGAAATTTGTCATCTATAGTGACTTCGTTTAGCTTCCTGTAGTCAATAACTATTCTCCATTTTTCTTCATTGAATTGTCTTGCTTTTTCAGTACAATCCAAAGAGGCGAGTTGTACGGAGAATTACTTTATTTAATTATACCTTGGCGCAACAGCTCGTTCATCTGTCTACTAATTTCTTCTTCATGAATTTGGGGATATCTATAAATTTTATTATAAATTGGTCTACTTGTTTTTGTAATAATTTCATGCTGAATTTCATGAGTATGAGAAAGGATTTTACCTTTTTAAATTAAATTTTGTTGCCGTTTATTTCTACATACTCCTTTTCTAAATTAATTATTGCTTTAATAGGTTTTAAAATATTCTGTCCTATTATAGCATCAAAGTTATTATTTTTTATGTTGGATAGTTTCCAAAGTATATAACTTTTTTCATTGAATTCGTTTGGGGTTGGGGTGACTAACTCTTTATTTAGGGAAAAATTTTCCTTAATGGTGCTAAAATGTATTGGTTTATCAAGTTCAATGCATTCATAATCTTTTAGCACAGTGGTCGGCAAACTTATACAATCTAACAATTTATTTTGTGAGAGTGTATGCGTGTTGAGAGCTACTCAACTGACCAAGTGTTATGTTCTACTGGTCCCGAACTTTCTTAGAACTAGTGAAATTAGGCCCAATACTGGGTTCCTAACAATCGTTTTTATAATGTACGTTGGTTTTACACATACAATCAATTGTTAATACTGCTTAGAAATGTGTATGAAAATTTTTGCAAAAAAAATCGGTTGTATTACTTCGAATTAACAACACAATTATTAATTATTATTGTTTAAGACATTGTATTTCAATAATGATGTTGTAGACCCTTATTATTATCGGTAACGATTGTTTTGGGCTGGCAACCGAAAATTTGCTTGTTCTTGAACGTGATCTATTTCCATCGGCTCGGGGGGGTTTTGTCTCCTTTGGACTGAATTATATCTTCTAGATTAATGAGAATTATTTTGCCTATTTGTCCAAAGCTAAATTGTTGATAATTGTCATTTTAGTTAGAATTGTTACGAAATACTCTCTGCTGCTTTTGTCCAAATTGAAAATTATTGGAATTTTGCATATGCTGTTTATTATTGAAATTGCCAAAATTGTGAGCCAAAGAATTTCTATTTGAAAAATGTCTATAATTATTTCTTTGATAATTGTTTTGTCTTTTATCAAATTGTATTAGCAAACCTGTCTCTTGAAGAACGCTAAAAGCCTCTATAATTGTGCTTATATTTCTACTAATCACTACACTGCTTAAGTTGGGATGTATCCCATTTAAAAATGTTTTTAGAATTAAACTTTCGAATTCATGTTTTAAATTTAGTTTATCTAAAATATCTTTTAAATTTTGAAAATATTGTGTGGTACGACTCCTTTACTCCAAAATTCTTTATGAGTTCTTCTCTCATTTGCTGCCATGTTGGTGTAGGTCCCAAAGGCCGGATGACACTTGCTGCTTCTCCTTTAATTTTTGTTTCGACGTGTCGCAGCGTTGCAAATTCCAACATTGATGGGTTGGTTGAATAAAGGAAGGATCAGAAGGATCATATCAACGATGATAAATCTCTGCCGTCAACGTCCATGATTCTTGAAGCTTCCTTAAAAATTTGCGATCCTGTCATCTGAAGTGGTTGCTGCTCGCCTGGATTCATTGCTGATGTATCCTCTTTTAATACAACTGAACTTGTTGTTGTTGGTGCACTTCGCTATTTCTGCGTCTGCTGTGTGTGAGGCATTAATCTTTAATCCCACTTTTCCTGGTAATGTTGATGGGCGGAATGAAGCTATTCTTCGCCTTCACAAATTGTTATCCTCGGAGTCGCTCTCCGACGTTCCAGATAACTTGTGTATAAACTTAAGTTTCTTAAACTTGGTTATCTGTGCCGACCGACTTATATGTTTATATATATATAAGAGATCTTTTTAAAATGGGAGCTAATCTTAGAATTTGCTTCCTGTTGTTAAAGCTTACGAAACTTAAAAACTTCAGTTTTTAGTATTGCTCAGCTTTGCAGTTTGTTTTTACCGACTGCGCTAGTTTTAGGTTTGTTCGAGCGGAGGAATAAAAATGCCGACGATGTTACTTCTATGACATTATATTTTATTCTCTGTTGTTTAAAGTTATGTTCTGCTTATATAACTACTAAAGTGATTACAATTTTCTTAATCTATTTCTTTGTTTTGTTTATTTTCCTATGAAATACAATATTTGTAAAATGTAATCTTATTTTCAATTGAATGTAAACAAACATGATTGTGTGGTTTACCCGATAATGTCTGGGTTATCATTACAGTCAAACATAAGGACCAAAACATGTTTGTATGGATTTGCATTATGTTCCTTATCTCTTATTTTTTTGTAATGTTTACTTGTTTTTCTTTAATCTCTTATTTTGTCCAATTTACAATATTTTTTTGTGTGGTGTCTGGTTGGGATGATAGTGTACACATAACTTGCATGAAGAAGTAGAGGCTGACGTGAATCTACTCACAAATGCTCTCAATAAAGCATTTCATTCCGCGTGTCCAACTATACCATTAAAGCGCAAAACGAAGCCCCCTTGGTGGAACAAGGAGCTCGGATTGCATAGACGCATGGTACGTGATATGTTCAACTGGGCTAAACTAGCAGAAAGTGAGGACTGTTGGAACGAGTACAAGGATCTTTTAAGGGACTATAAAAAGTTGGTGCGCAGGACCAAACGACAGTCCTGGACAAATTTTTGTAGCAGCTTGGAAAAGACCAACGAGGTAGCGAGGCTCAGGAAGCTACTATCCAAAAGCCCTGCCCCGCTTGGTCTAATTCGCAAAGATGACGGGGAGTGGACGGATAACTGTAAGGATTCATTAGAAGACCTGTTCAGTGTGCACTTCCCGGGCTGCAGGAACACGGGTAGTCCTTTTAACGAATGGAATAGGACTGTAAGTGTACCCGAAAATATCATAACAGAACGGAGGATAGAATGGGCAATCCAGTACTTCGACGCATTTAAATCACCCCGTACCTAGACCCGTACTAGTAGACCAAAGGCAGGTAAAAACAACCCAACCTACTCGAAAGAATTTAGACCCATAAGCTTAACTTCCTTCCTCTTAAAAACGCTAGAGCACATCAGAGATGCAGCGCCTCACGGCAGCTTGTCTAAACATGCTTATACAAAAGGCAGATTCGTGGAGACTGCACTCCATTCGCTGGTATTCAGAATCGAAAAAGCCTCGGAATATAAGGACTATGCCCTCGGAGCTTTCCTGAACATCTCCGGAGCTTTTAACAACGTGTCAACGGAAGCCATTCTGAACAGTATCGAGTCAATAGGCGTTGAGATAACAATACAACGGTGGGTCAAAAGCCTCTTGACTTCAAGAAGGATAATAGCATAATGGAATGATGCCAGAATGAATGCCGCGATGTCTGAATTTGGTATCCCTGCAAAACTAATACGGCTATGTAAGCTGACGTTGAGCAACACCAAAAGCTCCGTCAGGATCGGGAAGGACCTCTCCGAGCCGTTCGATACCAAACGAGGCTTCAGACAGGGTGACTCACTATCGTGCGACTTCTTCAATCTATTGCTGGAAAAAATAATACGAGCTGCAGAGCTAAATAGAGAGGGTACAATCTTCTACAAGAGTGTACAACTCCTGGCGTATTCGTGTACAACTCCTGGCGATGATATTGATATCATCGGAAGCAACAACCGCGCGGTTTGTTCTGCGTTTTCCAGACTAATAAAGAAGCGAAGCATATGGGTCTGGTGGTGAATGAGGATAAGACGAAATATCTACTGTCATCAAACAAACAGTCAGCGCACTCGCGTCTTGGCTCCCACGTCACTGTTGACAGTCATAACTTTGAAGTTGTAGATAATTTCGTTTATCTGGGAACAAGCATTAACAACACCAACAATGTCAGCCTTGAAATCCAACGCAGAATCACTCTTGCCAACACGCTCTTGCCAACGCAGATTCACTCGAACCAAAATCAAACTCTATAAGTCGCTCATTATTCCCGTCCTGATGTATGGCGCTGAAGCGTGGACGATGACAACATCCGATGAGACGACTCTTGGGGTTTTCGAGAGAAAGGTTTTGCGCAAGATTTATGGTCCTCTAAACATTGCAACGGCGAATACCGCAGACGATGGAACGATGAGCTGTACGATTTATACGACGACATTGACATAGTTCAGCGAATAAAAAGACAGCGGCTACTCTGGCTAGGTCATGTTGTACGGATGGAAGAAAACACTCCAGCTCTGAAAGTATTCGATGCAGTACCCGCTGGAGGAAGCCGCGGAAGAGGACGACCTCCACTCCGGTGGAAAGACCAAGTGCAAAGTGACCTGGCTTCACTTGGTGTTTCCAGTTGGTGCCAAAAAGCAAAAAGGAGGAATGAGTGGCACGCTCTGGTGGATTCGGCCATAATCGCTTAAAGCGGTTCCTACGCCAAATATATATATATATATTATTTATTAACTAACACAAAAAATATTCACTAACGGACTGCCAATGCATCAAATATAAACCAAAAAAGAGGAATTAGCACATACTGCAAAATTCAACCAAGGAACAAATACCCAACACAACAAAAATGAAATTATTGAACACCTCAAGTTACTCCGACCAAAGCATTTGCAGCTCTTGAGGGTTGGTCGGAGGTCGGAGTTAGCTTCCCCCGTTGCAACTCAGGATACTGCTTGCAAAACAGTATATACTGTTGCAGCTGCTAATGCGTTGTACTTTCAACTTTTGTTCGCTAAAAATAAACGAAATTAATATATTTACATTAAAATTAGTAAATTTAAAAAATTACTTACATTTCTTAGTTATCCATTTCAAATTTGTATTTATTTTTTTTTATTAAAACTGCTGTTTGACAGCAAAATGCTTTTCACCTCACGTGGCGACATTTTTAAGCTTTTTTCTTATGAGGTTCGAGTCAGGATAGTTTCACAAAATATGCCTTACAAGAAATCTCTCAAAATTTTCCTCATATTTCAGTTATGAGGTTTTTACAGAATAGGTCTGTTGGTCTTGAAATGTCCGCGGAAGTTGAAGTTTTATTGAAATATTTTGATAATTGTATTTGATTTGAATTAATAAATTTGTAAAATTCCAAAAAGAGACTTTTTTCCATACAAAGTTTTTTTTTTATAATCTATCTATCAAAGTGACAACAAAGATTAGATTGAAAATTTTTATTTGATTATGAGTGGCAAACTATTGACTGAATTTCATATACCTGCGCCAAATCGCCAAATCAGAAATGTACTGAATCGTACATAGGAATGTGAGAGTGATGAATTGATGGAGGCTGTCAATGATGGAAACAGTGGACTATTTTTTCTTCATGCGCCCGGTGGAACTGGGAAAACGTACTGATAACATTGATTTTGGCAAAAATACGATCTCAAAATGGCACTGCGTTGGCTCTCGCTTCTACTGAAATTGCTGCAACGCTACTAGAAGTTGGAGGAAAGACACATTCGGCACTAAAGCTTCCGCTAAGCATGCAAATCAATGAAACACCTGTTTGCAACGCAATCAGCTATGGCAAAAGTGTTTTAGAATTGTAAACTGATAGAATGAGATGAGTTCAATTCACTAGAAGCACTTGACAGAACAATGAAAGTTCTGTGGATTAATAATCGTCGCTTTGGTATTACACTCCTGTTATCAGGCGACTTTTGACAAACACTTCCAGTTATTTCGAAATCAACAGCGGGAGACAAAGCCGTGAATTTATAAATTCTTTGGATATGCCCGCCATCGAATAATGTCATATGTGAGTTGGAAAACCATCATCTCTATTAATTTACGCACCATGGGTAACGCTACATGACCTGCGGCCTTCACGGCCTTATCAACATCCCCTCCTTTATTGACGACCTTAGGCACGAATTCGGACAACGAGTTGGAACACCTTTTATGATTTGGTTGAACCCTGGGCTTGTGGGTGCGGTATTCTGTCACCTGAGTATAATGTGGTAACACACATTAGAAATGGCTGACGGGTTAATGTCGCAACCGCTTCCGTCCCGTTAAAACCTTGGCAGGCCTCGGAGTACGTTGGTAGGTGTTAGTTGAGAATACTCCCTATTTACGCTGGTCGGCTCTGAACACATAGCCTCATAAGGGAGTGTAATCGGATTTGTATTTGATGCATTGATAGTCCGTTTGTGAATATGTTTTGTGTTAGTTAATAAATAATATATATATATACTAGCTGACCCGGCGAACTTCGCCCCGTCCAATTTTTATTTGAAATAGTTAAAACGCTTTTTGAACTCTGTTCAAGGCCATTTATTTGTATGGAATATTTCATTTCCATTTCAGGGAATAACGTCTCTGATCAATTTAAATATTTTTGGCGAAGTTCGTTCTTTGTTTTGTTGTGTATCGTGTAAACAAATAAAGAAGATGGCTCTCCAACACGCTAACATGACACATACATACCTATGTATGTACACATAATATAATTTTACATATATAACTGTAAAATTTTGAACTTAAACGATAAATCGGTTTGAATCATTCGAATTCTCATAATGAACATTTCCTCACTTTTAGATTTGCTGTGTTGTAGTAAACTATTCACTACAGTGAAATTATTATTTATGAATAAAGACGGAAACCTTAGTATATATCTGGTATAAAAATCCACGGAATTGAGATTCGAACTTGAGGTCAAAATTTTTAAAATAATTTATGAAAATTTTCGTAGAGTTGATAATAAGCACAAATTTTCATAAAATAGTTCATTTTTGATTTTATATTCAAGTTTTTAACAAATAAGTTAATTACAAAATTGTTAGTTGATAACATGTAACATTTAATTTGGGAGGCTTAAGCAATGCTTAAATAACAGCTGATTTTTGTTTTGAATTTGCTTTGAATTTTCAGCGACATCTTTCGTAGCGTAGGGCAAGTGTCCGTTCGTTTGCACTCAATAACAGCTTATACTTTTCCTTCAGTTCCCATAGGTGCTCCGACTCGCCAGTGATGAAATTTGGGGTTCTTTTGTTGTTTTCATAAATTTTTGATATAATTTTCCTCGCAAATTTATGTATTGTCTGTTATAATTTAAATATTTCAAACATATTTTTATGAATGACATTTGTAAAACATATGTTGCCCATAACGTTGCCATATATCATAATAAAATGTTATAGAAATTAAGCATTGACTGTGAAACGCAAAAGACTACTCAGTTTGCAACACACTTAGCTAAGATTTTATTTAGGCATAACTTAAGTATGGACTGTGAAACCGGGCATTAGCCATACAAAATTCTATACCTAAATGCAAATAAATGAATTTTTTTTTGCATTTAGGAAATACATGCAGAAATCAACTCTGCGATTTCCTAAATTCCTCTGAAATCTCCAAAATTCCAGGAAGATTTACTGGAAAAGAATGGCAGCATTGCTTATTTGTCTGACCATACATATGTACATAACTTTATTTATTTCACGGATTATATGTGATTTTTTCTTAAATTTAGAATATTGGAAGTCATAGATTCGTATAACTTTACCACAAATAATATAAACTTCAAACAACGCATTTTCATTTAATGTTTTTAGCAAGTTTTGTTATGACAGCCTAAATCCATGAAAATTTAGAAAGAAATGTAGCGCCATCTACTGTAACATAGCGCACTTAGCGCCACCAACTGGTGGATAGCTCTTTGCTAATAATAAACAAATAATTTGCAATAAATAAATAATGCGACTATAAGGAGAGTTATAAACTATCCTATCTTTCAAGTTGGACCAAACTGCACACAATGTTAAAAATTTCATTAAAATCGGTTCAGTAGTTTAGGAGTCCATCGAAAACAAACAACGTGACACGTGATTTTTATATATTAAGATATTTTGCGTAGGAACCGCTTTAAGCGATTATAGCCGAATCCACCAGAGCGTGCCACTCATTCCTCCTTTTTGCTTTTTGGCGCCAACTGGAAACACCAAGTGAAGCCAGGTCACTTTGCACTTGGTCTTTCCACCGGAGTGGAGGTCGTCCTCTTCCGCGGCTTCCTCCAGCGGGTACTGCATCGAATACTTTCAGAGCTGGACTGTTTTCTTCCATCCGTACAACATGACCTAGCCAGCGTAGCCGTTGTCTTTTTATTCGCTGAACTATGTCAATGTCGTCTGCGGTATTCGCCGTTGCCAATGTTTAGAGGACCATAAATCTTGCGCAAAACCTTTCTCTCGAAAACCCCAAGAGTCGTCTCATCGGATGTTGTCATCGTGCACGCTTCAGCGTCATACATCAGGACGGGAATAATGAGTGACTTATAGAGTCTGATTTTGGTTCGTCAAGAGAGGACTTTACTTTTCAATTGCCTACTCAGTCCAAAGTAGCACCTGTTGGCAAGAGTGATTCTGCGTTGGATTTCAAGGCTGACATTGTTGGTGTTGTTAATGCTGGTTCCCAGATAAACGAAATTATCTACAACTTCAAAGTTATGACTGTCAACAGTGACGTGGGAGCCCAGACGCGAACGCGCTGACTGTTTGCTTGATGACAGGAGATATTTCGTCTTGTCCTCATTCACCACCAGACCCATATGCTTCGCTTCTTTATCTAGTCTGGAAAAAGCAGAACAAACGGCACGGTTGTTACTACCGATGATATCAATGTCATCGGCATACGCCAGCAGCTGTACACTCTTGTAGAAGATTGTACCTTCTCCCTTCTCTATTTAGCTCTGCAGCTCGTATTATCCAGTAATAGATTGAAGAAGTCGCACCATAGAGAGTCACCCAGTCTGAAGCCTCGTTTGGTATCGAACGGCTCGGAGAGGTCCTTCCCGATCTTGATGGAGCTTTTGGTGTTGCTCAACGTCAGTTTACATAGCCGTGTTAGTTTTGCAGGGATACCAAATTCAGACATCGCGGCATAAAGGCAGCTCCTTTTGGTGCTATCGAAGGCAGCTTTAAAATCGATGAAAATATGGTGAGTATCGATTCTTCTCTCTCGGGTCTTTTCCAAGATTTGGCGCATGGTGAATATCTGGTCCATTGTCGATTTTCCAGGTCTAAAGCCACACTGATAAGGTCCAATCAGTTCCGGTGACGGTGGGCTTTAGTCTTTCACACAATACGCTCGACAAAACCTAATATGCTATATTGAGGAGACTTATACCACGGTAATTGGCGCAGATTGTGGGATCACCCTTTTTATGGATTGGGCAGAGCACACTGAGATTCCAATCGTCGGGCATGCTTTCTTCCGACCATATTCTACAAAGAAGCTGATGCATGCACCTTATCAGTTCTTCGCCGCCGTATTTGAATAGCTCGGCCGGTAGTCCATCGGCCTCCGCCGCTTTGTTGTTCTTCAAGCGGGTAATTGCTATTCGAATTTCTTCACGCCCATTTTCCATTTTGTAAAAAAATCTCAGTGCAGCTTCCTTCTGCTATTATTTATGTGAAATTTAGTGTTTCTGACGTTTTTCGTTAGTTAGTTAACTCACTTTTAGTAATTTTCAACTTAACCTTTGTATGGGAGGTGGGCGTGGTTATTATCCGATTTCAACTATTTTCATGGTGTGTGGTGGGGTACGTAGGAGAACCGACTGCAGAAAGTTTGGTTTATATAGCTTTATTAGTTTGCGAGATTTTGTGGACGTGGCAATGGTCCGATTTTGCCCATTTTCGAAAGCAACCTCCTCAGGGTGCCAAAGAATATGTGTTCCAAGTTTCGTTAAGATATCTCAATTTTTACTTAAGTTATCCGTTGCACGGACAGACGGACGGACGGACGGACAGACAGACATCCGGATTCCAACTCGTCTCGTCATCTTGATCATTTTGATATATATAACCCTATATCTAACTCGTTTAGTTTTAGGACTTGTAAACAACCGTTATGTGAACAAAACTATAATACTCTCTTAGCAACTTTTGTTGCGAGAGTATAAAAAGCGGAAGTATTTTCCGATTATTTAGCTAAAATATTCTCCCCATATGAAACAAATGTAGATTATCCTACTGTTTGCAGTCAGGAAAGCGAGGAAATCTCAAGTTGTACAAGCAGTGAGTTAAGTGAGGAAATAAAGAACCTGAAAAACAAAAAATACCCCGTTTATGACCTGAATACTGCCGAGGTTCTAAAACAGCTTCCTCCCATAAGTATAGTAAAAATTACCAGCATTATTAATGCGTCTTTTAATCTTAAATACGTGCCAACTTATTGGAAAATTGCTGAAGTTATTATGATTCAAAAGCCAGGACAACCAGGATATGATGTATCTTCTTACAGGCCCATATCACTTCTACCGACAATATCGAAACTTTTTGAGAAAATTCTCATAAAACGTCTCAATAAAATCATAGAACGAGAACCATAATTCCATCAGTTTGGGTTTCGAGCTAACCATTCTACGATTGATCAAATCCATAGAATTACAAATACTATAGAAAAAGCATTTGAGGAAAAGAAATTCTGTTCTACCGTGTTTTTGGATGTTGCAAAAGCGTTCGATAAAGTTTTCCACAAAGGACTGATTTCGAAATTGAAACTGATTTCACCGAAACAGCATTATGATATCATAAAATCATATTTGTCAGATCGCTACTTCCGTGTTAAACAAGGAGACGAGTATAAGGAAATAAAAGCAGGAGTTCCACAAGGTAGTTTGTTGGGCCCTCTTTTTATATTTTATTCACGCATAACCTGCCAGTATACTACAATTACACAACAGCCACATTTGCAGATGATACCGCGTTGCTTGCTGTTGGTAGCAGTAAACATGAGTCAACTAATAATCTCCAAGAAGCTGTAAATAAAGTCCTACATTGGGCAAAGAAAAGGCAGATAAAGCTCAATGAAGCTAAGTCTGTACACATTGCTTTCACGTACAATAAAATACAGTACTTACCAATTTTCTTAGAAGGTGTACGAATACCATACTTCACCTCCGCTAAATGTCAATTGGGAATGACACTTGACTCTAAGCTACGGTGGAAAATACATGTAAAAAACAAACGGAAAGAACTAGAAATGTGACTCAAGAATATTAATTGGTAGCAAATTAGTGTTATCCATCGAAAATAAGTTACTTATCTATAAACAAGTACTCAGACCGATATGGAGCTATGGTGCACAACTCTGGGGATGTACTAACGCAAATAATAAGAAAGTCATCCAATAATTCCAAAACAAAATACTAATACTTATTGTCAAAGCGCCTTGGTATTGTAGATGTGCTGATATAAAGCGTGATCTAAACGTAAACTCAGTTAACGCTGAAATATTAAAAATTGAAGCCAGGTTGCTAAAACATTGTAACGAAGAAGTATAGTCATGTTAACTTCTAGAGATGGAACACCAAGACGACTCAAACGCGTAAAACCCAGAGATCTTTTAAACTAGCCAATACTGTCAGAGTATTTTTGTAATTTTGTAATAATTTATATCATACTCAAGTTGCTTGTTAGTCTTTCTTTTGTAAATATTTTAGTTGCAATGTAAAATAAACTATAAAAAAAAAATTGTGCTCCTTTATATGGCCGCTGTAGTAGATGTCACAAGGACCCACCTTCTTCCGTCTTTGTCCCGTTCATCGTACTTCTTGGATGACGATGAGTTGTATGAGAACATCAACCAGCTGGGCAGAGGCACCTTCCCAATTCCGTCCGGACATTCCATGCCCTCAAATCGTGATCCTTAAAACGTTTACAGGGGTCGTCATCAAAAGTGGGGTTTCTCATCCGAGGCTCTGTTTGGTCTTTCATTGCGTGAACTTCTGCATATGACCCCATAACTGAGCGACGCCACGCCCATTTCTGGGTGTCACAAACAATCTTTATGTGAACAAAACTATAATACTCTCTTTAGCAACTTTGCGAGAGTATAACTAGTGGCATGATGAGCTTAAGTGGACTAAATAGAGTGTACTGAAACTTTGCCGTAGGCATAAACGAGACCCCATTTGAATTATGTTGTTATTTGTGAAAAATATAAATCAATTTCACTGTCATAAGTTAAATGTGTCGTTATTGTTGAAAAAGTCAAAATGAAAAGTTTAATTCCCTTTTCACAAATATCGTTCTTACACAAAATATGTCTTTCTTTCAGAAAAAAAAACATTCCAAATTCTGGAACAACTGCGATGTGTCGGAATGAAATGTTTATACAATATGGACGATGAAATTGCGCACATTTCTGCATATTCAACTCAAAAATCGTGTTTTTTGAGTTATGAGTAATAGTTAAGTGTAATAAACAAAACAAAAATACTTACATTTATAGTGCATAACACCTCGGGAAATATGTATATTATAAATACATGATGTAGTTTTCTCCAACTCTAGCACCCTCTCAAAAATTGGGGGTTTCGATAATAATTTCGGTTTCTTGTGAAACTTCTAAAACTTCATTGAAGCCAAGATCTGCAGCCACACCACACAGTTAATGGTATTGCGTGCTTTGACGAGCAACTTATCGTAACGCACTTCCCTTGCATTTGAAGGTTCTGCGGCTGGCGTTAACAGCCATTCTCCAATGGATATCATTGGTCACCTTGGTCGCAGACCCTTCAGAATTTTCCTCCTAATCCCCGATTCCTCCTGCTCCTCAATAATAACCGCACAAACAAAATAAAACTGTTCCTCTATGCTAGTTAAAACACTCATATATTTACATATTTGTTTTCAAATATTGATGTAAAACAAAACAAACACACTTTTATAACCCTACCCTAGATCTCCATGAACATTTCAAGACTCAAATTATCCAAATCGGCTCCGTTCATCAGCCGTTCTCGAGTTTTAGCGATACTAACAACAGCAATATGTATATAGATAATTGAAGAATCGCTCCACCGATTTTGTTCAAACTTCACAACCCTTCTACTCGATAGTCCGAACAAAGCCTAAACATTTGGTTTGAATCGGTGAGCCCGTTCTTAAGTTATAAAATTACTAGCAGACCCGGCCACACGTTTTTGTGGCTAAGGTATACATTAAATTAAGTTGGTGAAATCTGTTGGAAATGCTATTAATCCAACGAGATGTCAACTGCGGCCCTACCATTTGCAACTGCTTCTACAATCGCAATTTGATATTGTTGCAAAAACACTCATATGTTAGTTGTTAATTGGCGATTCTTTATGTGTCGCCACAAATTAAATGATTTTTGGCATGCGATTAGCCCGTCAGTAACAGTGGATCCAGGAATAATTGGAAGAGTCTGGCGTAAATCACCTGCTAACAGAATCCTGGCTCCACCAAAAACGTTCATCGACAATCAAGATCTTTTAAAGTCCTGTGCAGTACCTCCAGCGACTTCTTGAATATTTGGAAAATCTTCGTTATAGCGCTATTTTTGGCGATTTTGCCGACTGGTGTTTCGTTCATTTGCAATTTAGGATTAATTTGAAGGCCGAATGTGCCGTTTGTTTCCCTACTAACAGGTGCCAAGTTGCCTCTATTCCCGTTAACCTTGGTGGTGAAAATGAGTGAAATTGGTTCTGGAATTACATCAGCCCTCATATACTATATATGATGATTTTCTATTAGACTTTATGCCGAATATATAGGTCAAATTGTGTGTTATCTTAATAAAATTACATCAATAAATTGCGAGAGTATAAAATGTTCGGTTGGACCCGAACTTAGCCTTTCCTTATTTGTTACAAATTGTTTTGGGCTATCGACACAACCTTATACAATTGAACAATAACAAAAATATTTTAACAAAGCAACAAAGACAACCTTCAAAATATTATTTTTTTGTTTTCTCTTTTTATATATTTCTTGTCAACTCGAATAAAATTCTCTTATTATTATCTTCCTCGCAATTTTTCCATATTTACTCACTTTCTAATCTTTTTCTGGGCTTCCACGAATATTTCAAGACTAAAATTAGCTAGATCGGTTTGGCCGTTCTCGTTTTTTTTTTTGCGGGACAAACGAACAGCAATTCATTTTTATATTATATTATTATCAAGCGACAATAGCGATTAATACTAAGGTACAAATAAAGAGCCTTTTCAAGTAGTGGTATTTTAATTATTTTTTTTATATAAAATCGCTTATTGTGACAAAACTATAATAGTTAGCGGTATGATGTCGACGTTTTTTGTAGATAATGATAAGTTCTACAAAATTGTAGTACATCACTTTGTTATATCTTCAATCGTTTTCGCAGCATTCGCGATTAAAGAAAATTTTTTGGTATTTTTTTTTACATTATCGGAGTTTTGGTAAGAAACCCTATTTTTTTTAAACTAAATATAGCCTATGTCACTCAGGGATAGTATAGCTTTCCAACGGTGAAAGAATTTTTCAAATCGGTACAGTAGTTGCTGAGCCTATTCGAGACAAACACACAAAAAATTCAAACCTTTCCTCTTTATAATATTTGTATAGAAGTATAGACAACGAACAAGTAAGGAAGGTCTAAGTTCGGGTGTAACCGAACATTTTATACTCTCGCAATTTATTTATTTAATTTTATTATATAACAAACAATTTGACTCACATATTAGGCATATATATGGTATAAAGTCCATTGATTGTTGGAAACCCTAATACGAGGGCTGCTATATATATTTCTGGCCTAGGCAACACTAAGTGTTGCCAGGTGCAATCTGACATTTCCATTGGAAAGTTTGACATTTTTTAGCATAACATCACTCAGAACCTTTTGTCATTTAATCGTGAATTGTTTTATTTACAGGGAATTAAAAAATTCATCTCGGCCAAAAAATGGAATTAACTCGTGAACATTTTCGTGTGATCATTTTTCACAACTTTCGACGTGGATTATCGCGACAAGAGTGCATCGATGAACTAAAATCTTTGTATGGCTATGTAGCACCATCCTATAGCACTGTGAAAAACAACGAATTCAATCGACGCACGCTCAAAGACGAATTCCGTGAAAGTCGTCCAAAAACAGCCGTTGTGCCAGAAAACATCGATGAATGCCTATGCATTTCTTCCACCAGCATACATTCGATATTGCATGAACACCTGGCCGTAAAAAAGGTTTGTTCTCGTTGGATCGCGCACAATTTGACAATCGCTCAAAAAAGTGCTTTGAAAATTGGTTTGAGCGCATGCAAAAGTGTATAAATCTTGATGGAGAATATTTTGAAAAACAATAAAACCATTTTCGTTGATAAATATTCCTATTTTCATTATTAGGCCAGAAATATATATAGCAGCCCTCGTATTAGGTATATGGGAGCTAAGGGAAGTTATCACGCGATTTCACTCATTTTTGGCACGGTGGCATATTATTAGAAGAAAAATATTTCGCTCCGAATTTCTTCAAAATATCTGAGAGACTTAACTGTATTTCAGGTAAAATATTTGTTAGAAGCACTGAGGTCCCCATATTCGATATATAGAGTCTTGAAAACTTATGGATTTCGACGATTTTTAGAATGGCTATGCCACTCTTTGCCCCAGCTCTGAAAGTTTTCGATGCAGCACCCGCTGGTGGAAGCCGAGGAAGAGGGAGATCTCCACTCCGATAGAAGGACCAGGTGGAGAAGGACCTGTCTTCACTTGGTATTACCAATTGGCGCCAAACTGCCAAAAGGAGAGATGCTTGGCGCGCTGTTGTGTACTCGGCTATAACCGCGTAAGCGGTGTCTACGCCAGTCAAGAAGAAGAAGAGATGATACTCTTTAAATGAAGTATTTTTGCAAAGTTCTTTTTCGATATCTTCACTATTGCATACTTTATATATTGTAAAGTAAACGAATCAGACCGACTTCAAAGTTATGGTATATGGGAAGTAGGCGTGGTTGAGAACCTATTTGAACTATTTTCACAACATATCATTGGGAAGCCAAACAGATATTATGAACCGAATTTCATTGAAATGGTTGAGTAATTTCGGAGATATGCTTTTTGACCCATTAGTGGGCGAAACCACGCCCATTTAAAATTGTGTATACAATTTTGAGTGCAGCTTTCTGTACCATCTTTATAATGAAATTTAAGGTTTCTGGTGGTTTTTATACTCTTGCAACATGTTGCACAGAGTATTATAGTTTAGTTCACATAACGGTTGTTTGTATCACCCAGAAATAAAAGAGTTATATGGGGTTATATATATATAAATGATCAGGATGACAAGTAGAGTTGATATCCGAATGTCAGTCCGTCCGTCTGTCTGTCCATGTAAGCGATAACTTAACTAAAAATTGAGATATCTTAATGAAATTTGGTACACATATTCATTCCCTCTGAATTTTTTTCCCCTAAATCCTATATACCTACAGTATGTCAAGAAACAGTTTACACATTGAAAATAAATACACTTTTTCACTTTCCGCAGCAAAATTTTTTACTTTTGACTTCAGTTCAATATATTTTTTGAATCAGGGATGGTTACTTACAGTATTTCAAGAGATGTGATGCAAAAAAAACTGCGAAAGCAATGCAAAAACCAACCATGAACAACAAAAAACAAAAATCATTCAATTTTGTTAGTGTCAAGAAAAACTTTACACTCTTCGATTATTTTACTTGTTAAGCACGTGTTATACAGTTAACCGTACTTCACCGTTACCTATTCTTCGCAAAGGCATTTACAATGAATTTGTCAATTAGTTGGTGATTAATTTTTGCTTTTTTTCACATCTGAAGTACCCATTATTGTCTTTTTAATATTCCATTCAAAGGGATTCGTTAGAAGAGGTCCAACTATTGTCCCATAATCCCCAATGGGGTAAAAACGTTTGAGATCTAACAGCAATGTTTGCTTTAAGTCTCTAAATAGTGTATAATGGCTAGAATTGATCGGAAAATATGGAAATGCAAGAACCAAAGCCAGAAAAAGGCCCAAAATTATAAATAAGTGGACATTTACAGTGCTTAATGTCTCGAAAACTTGACCAAATTCCAAAAATTTCGAGCACTGTTCAATTCGAGCACTGAGCAATATTCAGATTTCTCATGAAACTGCGCGACAAAACATGCTACGACATGAATACATATGTTTCAAGATGTGCTATAAAAAATAATCGAAATGATGTGTCTTTCTAATGAAAATAATGCCTTGTGTCGTACACTAGTTAGCCAATTGTTGAAATATAACATCTTCTTGTTCTCGTCCCAGTATATGACATCATCCCAGTAGTTCCCAGATTCAGAAATATACTTAATAATAGCAAACAAAAAACGTTTCTCTACATTTGGTGCAGACAACATTTGTTTTTTGGCAGATCTTCGTGCATGTTCATGTTGTAGCATGTTTTGTCGCGCAGTTTCATGAGAAATCTGAATATTGCACTCTTCCTAGAACTCTTTCGTAAGAACAGTGCTCGAAATTTTTGGAATTTGGTCAAGTTTTCGAGACATTAAGCACTGTAAATGTCCACTTATTTATAATTTTGGGCCTTTTTCTGGCTTTGGTTCTTGCATTTCCATATTTTCCGATCAATTCTAGCCATTATACACTATTTAGAGACTTAAAGAAAACATTGCTGTTAGATCTCAAACGTTTTTACCCCATTGGGGATTATGGGACAATAGTTGGACCTCTTCTAACGAATCCCTTTGAATGGAATATTAAAAAGACAATAATGGGTACTTCAGATATGAAAAAAAGCAAAAATTAATCACCAACTAATTGACAAATTCATTGTAAATGCCTTTGCGAAGAATAGGTAACAGTGAAGTACGGTTAACTGTATAACACGTGCTTAACAAGTAAAATAATCGAAGAGTGTAATGTTTTTCTTGACACTAACAAAATTGAATGATTTTTGTTTTTTGTTGTTCATGGTTGGTTTTTGCATTGCTTTCGCAGTTTTTTTTTGCATCACATCTCTTGAAATACTGTAAGTAATCATCCCTGATTCAAAAAATATATTGAACTGAAGTCAAAAGTAAAAAATTTTGCTGCGGAAAGTGAAAAAGTGTATTTATTTTCAATGTGTAAACTATTTCTTGACATACTGTATAGCACATGAGCAGGAGTGCACGTGCTATCTGCTTGAAGTTTAAACCAAAAAAGAATGATTTATTGACATAAAACAAATTAGTACAATAGCATAAAAGATAATACAAAACAAAAAGTCAAAATGCATGGTTGAATTAGTAATTAAAAACTTTTAAGCTTTATGGTGTTGCCACATACCTAATTAAAACGACTGAAATCAGTTCAGGAATTACCTCAGTCCCCATTTTATTTTATTTTTGATGATTTTCGTTATTCAAAAAGTCAAAATGCATGGTTGCATTAGTAATTAAAAACTTTAAAGCTTTATGGTGTTGCCACATACCTAATTAAAACGACTGAAATCAGTTCAGGAATTACCTCAGTCCTCATATACTATTTATGATGACTTTCGTTAGTCTATTGAACTTTATGCCGAATATATGGGTCGATTTGTGTTATCTTAATAAAATTACATCAATGAATTGCGAGAGTATAAAATGTTCGGTTGCACCCGAACTTAGCCTCTCCTTACTTGTTTTCACTGTAATGACATTCAACTCCTTGAAATATAATTATATTTATTTCGACTTTTTCTTCCCATAGAGCTAGAACTTTTATTATTTTCCACATCTGTTTTTTGTACATATCTCACAAACTACTAAATCCGGATCAAGGAAACTTTCTAGAGTCGTTTCTTTTAGGTACTACCTTATACAGTCGGATTATAACCATGTCCACCTACCATACAAAGGTTATGTTAACAAGTAAGGAAGGGCTAAGTTCGGGTGTAACCGAACATTTTATACTCTCGCACTTTATCTATTTAACTTTATTTATATTATATAATACACAATTTGACCACATATTCGTCATATATATTGTATAAAGTCCATTGAAAGTTGGAAACCATAATATTAGGTTAGAAGCACCGAGGACCTCATGTTCAATATATATGGGGCCTTACAAACCTATGGTCCGATTTCGGTGATTTTTAGAATGGGGCTGCCACACTATTAACATAGTATTTTTGCAAAGTTCTGCACCGATATCTTCACTAGTGCTTACTTTACATGTATATTGTAAAGTTAACGATTCAGATCGTCTTCAAAGTTCTGGTATATAGGAAGTAGGCGTGGTTGTGAAGCGATTTGGCCTATTTTCACAACATATCATTGGGATGTAAGGAAACTATTACAAACCAAGTTTCATTGAAATCGGTCGAGTAGTTCCTGAGGTATGTTTTTTGCCCCATAAGTGGCCGACGCCACGCCCATTTTCCATTTTGTAAAAAAATCTGAGTGCAGCTTCCATCTGCCATTTCTTATCTGAAATTTAGTGTTTCTGACGTTTTTCGTTAGTGAGTTAATCCACTTTCAGTAATTTTCAACCTAACCTTTGTATGGGAGGTGGGCGAGGTTATTCTCCGATTTCTTTCATTTTTGGACTGTATTAAGAAGTGACTAAAAAACTACTGCAGAAAGTTTGGTTTATATAGCTCTATTGGTTTGCGAGATATGTACAAAAAACCTATTTGCGGGGTTTTGGGGGCGGGGCCACGCCCACTTCCTCAAAAGAATTACATCCAAATATGCCCCATCATAGTGCGATCCTTCATACCAAATTTTATTTCCATATCTTTATTTTATTATGTTATGGCACTTTATGTGTTTTCGGTTTTCGCCATTTTGTGGGCGTGGCAGTGGTCCGATTTTGCTCATTTACGAAAGCAACCTTCCTATGGTGCAAAGAAATAAGTGTGCCAAGTTTCATCAAGATATCTTAATTTTTACTCAAGTTACAGCTTGCACAGACGGACGGACGGACAGACAGACATTCGGATTTGAACTCCACTCTTCACCATGATCACTTTGGTATATATAACCCTATATCTAACTCTGGTGTTTGGATGTTACATACAACCGTTATGTGAACAAAACTATAATACTCTCTTTAGCAACTTTTCAGAAAATCGGACCATAGGTTTTCATATAATATTAAGTCTCCGTGCCAAAAATGGGTGAAATCGGGTCATAACTTACCCTAGCTTCCATATACCTAATATTAGGGTTTCCAACTTTTAATGGACTTAATACCATATATATGACGAATATGTGGGTCGAGTTGTGTTATATTAATAATATTAAATAAATAAATTGCGAGAGTATAAAATGTTCGGTTACACCCGAACTTAGCCCTCCTTTATTTTTTTATATTCCTCTGGATCTTTTAAACATCTATCGATAGTTCTGTTTGGCTATATATCAATTCAATAGTCCTTGTGAGTGAAAGAAGTATATTTTTAGGCGTTTTAATATCCTCAAAACATTACCTATTCTTATTTTTTCCAAATATTGCTAAAAATCAATTGATTTCTTAATATTATTAATGAAAATAATTGCCCTTTTTACACAAGACAAAAAAACGTTAAGGGGGTATTCTGGTCTAGGATTTCGAAAAAAAATATTTTTTTGCATATTTTGAAAGTTTAGACTTTCAAAAATATGACCTTGGAAGGATTTTTCAAAATTCGATTATTTTCGGAGATACAGCCGATTTTGTGACGTGGCGTCCGAGCCGGCCGAGCGGTCTCCTAAACTTTAAATGCGGTTTTCCCGAAACTACTTTTTTTGAGGTGGTTGACATGATATCTCAAGTTCTACTGAACCGATTCTTATTTATACAGTGCTCTCCAAAAATTTTGATTTGAAGTATTTTTAAAAAATTCGAAAAGGTCGAAAAAATCGGGACAAAATTTTTTTTTCAAGTCGACGCCATTTTGTTATTTTTTTTTTTTGAAAATGGTCAACCCGATAACATCCATACTAATGAAGAATCTTCTTGTTTTTTGTGTTTTAGATCTGTACAAGGGTTGAAATCACCAGGATGCACCGTTTTTTTTTTGAAGCCCCCACTCCACCGGCCCGTATCTCGACGAATTTTGGTTTTTTTTCTTGCAATTTTTTTATATTATTGAAATGTCAATAAAAAACATATAAAAAATGGATAGTAAAAATGTTTCTAATTTTTTTATCTTAGTTTAAAAAATGCCATGCGTCTAGACCAGAATACCCCCAATTCAATTCAATGACCAACTAAAAGCGCATGTGGATTCATCAAAGTTTCTAAAGTTTTCGAATGCAAAGTTTTGGTCAATTAAAACATACCTGATAATAAATATAACGGCTTATTTAAGGAAAAAATGGTTGCGTCTAACCTATGACCAGCAGTGTATGTATTTCATTTAAACAATTTAGCTTAACAAATTTCGAAACAATATTTTGTGAAACCACAACGGTTCAAAAAATTAAAGCATTTGCCACGAACAGAATAAATCATTATTGGTGCATCCAAAATCAATAAACCAAAAATATTTCGATAGTAAATTTATAAATATAGTTAATGAATGAAGGAAAGAAGAAAAATATTACATTTGAATTTTTGGCAGAATATTAACAAAAAAACTCACTTTTTGGACAAATCTTCGCCAAATATTGGCTCGGAAAACAATATTTTGTGAAACCACAACGGTTCAAAAAATTAAAGCATTTGCCGCGAACAGAATAAATCATTATTGGTGCATCCAAAATCAATAAACCAAAAATATTTCGATAGTAAATTTATAAATATAGTTAATGAATGAAGGAAAGAAGAAAAATATTACATTTGAATTTTTGGCAGAATATTAACAAAAAAACTCACTTTTTGGACAAATCTTCGCCAAATATTGGCTCGGAAAAATTAGTTGTAATAAAGATAAAAAAATCCTTAGTTCTTTAATTAGATAATATTATTTGAAAGATGTGTTCAAAATTTTAACAAAATCGATGCATAATTCTTCGAGTAATCGTGTCCACCGACCTAAAAAATCAGCTTTGAGATAAACGCGTTGAAAATTACAATACCGCTGATATTGACGATAGGCTCATGCATTAGTAGTGCATATGTACTCTGAAAAAAAAACTAGTAAAACCAAAGTATTCTGCATTTGCCACAAATACTTTTTGCATTAGAAACGTGCCCAAATACTTTGAGTATTTGTTTTAAAAGTGCGAGCACAGTTGAAGTAAATGCGTCAAGTATTTAAATTAACAGTGGAACACTTTTGATCGAAATACGGGGCACTGTTGTAGCAAATACTTATACATTTATGTTAACAGTAGAAGTAACATTTATTTGAGATTAACAGTAATTGCTCTTGATACAAATGTAATCGTATTTGTTTTATAGTTGTGTTTAACACCCCCTCCCACCTCTCTCCGCCCACTTCCCTATGCACAGTCAAAATTTCAATATCAATTTACTTTTTTCATAAAAATATATTTTATTTGAGAATATACAGAGTAAAGTTTACAAAAGTGACAACTACTACTACACTGCTTTCATTAAGATTGCAATTAAAATCATGCTTGCTTGCGTGATTTCGAAACTTATACAAGTTTTGAAAATATCTATTGCATTTCTGATAAAGGCATAAATACTTAAAAGTAATTGGAGTTCGATGTAAAATCTTAAGATGGTTAAAAAGATTTTCAAATAATATAAATTCATTTCCGCATATAGAGCAAGTATGTGTGGGTCTTTCTTCAAGTGCATTTTTATTGAACATTATTTTGCTTGTTTAAAATATTTTCAATTTTGGGAAATTTTTCCTTAGAGGAAATATCATAAATATATCGTTGAAGGAAAATCCACACATATTTGCTCTTTACGGAATATTCAATGTTAAATACAAAAGACATTTTTACAACTAAATCTATAGCCCTAATTAAGCTACCTACTTTATATTTAATGTTGTCAACACAGACATAGAATTCCTTCAAGTTTTGAGGACTCTCACCAACAACAAAAACTCTAGGTTGCAGTGTTAATCCCTCGTTGTGAGCGCTTTCATTTAGCTCGTCAAGTTTTTGCTGGAAGTTATTAATATTTATAAGATGCACCATCATATCCATTTGTGCATCTGTAATGGAGGGCTTTATGTTTTTATTTACTCTCGGCGGTGTTATTACTGCATGTAGTAAGTTTATAAGATAATAATGCCTGCAATCTAAATAAAAAACCTGAAATTAATAACAAAAATCACACAATAGAAGAAATCGACATTACTTGCATCAAGTGCTCCAAACATGGCGTCGTAATACGTCAGGTTCAGTTTATCCACAATAATGCGAACTATTGCAGATTGGTCACTTTCTTGGAGGCAACCACAGTTTTCGTACTTCTTTATTATGTCGTTACCTGCTACTGTTTCTTTTAAAACCTCTTCGACGTTGGGTTCGTTGTTTGGGGATGTTGAAGGTGTGCTTGCAGAGCTCAGCCAGCTTCGAATGGATGAAAGGTTTGTTATAGTTCTATCACCACTACAGCACGTGAGCATATCGAACTAGAAAGACATTAATATAAATAATTTATAAGCGTGTTATAAATGTGTGCGAAACCCTCAATGTGAAAATTTAAACGGAAGTTACGCCGAATTTTTAAAATGATTTGCTTACATTATTTTCTAAACGCCATTTTTGCAAGTTGTACCGGAACTTAATTGTGTCCGCAATTAGTTCTCTGGCATTAAAAATTTCGTCAATGTCGTGGGAATGGATCATCTGCAAAATTGCTACACTCTTTAAACCACATCTCTTGAACTGTATCAATGCATTTGACGACAAATCCCACGAACACAATAAATTAATTAACTGTTCATCACTATCCAGAATTACTACGGACTCATTGTCGACATTTTCCGTTGTAGGGGACTCATCTCCCAACGGACATTGCTCGGCAAATAACGACAGCTCAGTTGATGGTATCAACTCCTCACTCATAGTGTAAACTAAAATGCACAAAAATTGTTTTTAAACACATATTTTTGTTGAAATAAATGTGTATATAAACCATAACATACCTGCAGAGTAGACTTTTCGCAAATGTCGTCTTTTATATAAAAAAAATCTGTGGAAGTCCCTTTTAAACAGCCTCCGTAAGCAGCGGGCGATGCGGCAGGCACACTAATGCAAATGCAAACTATGTAAGCTTCTTTTGCGCAGCTTCACTAAACGCGAAATGTCTTGAAGTAATCACTTTCACTTAAATTAATACTTTCAGCACATATATTTACCTATAAAACCCAAATTAAAGTATTTGCGCACGCAACACGTGTTTCTGTTAGAATGATCGATGGAAAAATGTAAGCGTCAACTTCTCTGTCATCGTATGGAGAAACAGTAAAATTAAATGCGAAATGGTTGTGACAAATACTTTTACATTTAAAAAACTGTAATCAAAGAAAATTAAATACGAAACCTTTAAAACATCTATTTTTATATTAGATTTTAATAAGATGATTTTTAAAAGCACAGCCGCTTTTGATTCAAAAGTGCCGCATTTAAAAAAAGTATTTGAATCAAGAGCAAAGTATTTCCGTCAAGAGTTTTGCTGTTGAAACAAATACTTTTGTTTTACTGTACTTTAACTGCAAAAAGTATTTGATTTAACTGCGGGGTTTTTTTTCAGTGTACATGTTTAATAAACATTTATAATCGGCTTTGGGCATTTTTGTTGGTATGTACACCCAAAAAACGATACCCGCTTGCCCGTGCAACGGCAACTGAGCGGTTGGAGCTGGTCAGGACTTGAATGTGTGTGCTTATAATGCTTCTACTTATTATTGATACTTGCGCAACTATAAACGCAAGAAGGTTGCTGAGAATTTTCTCGCACGCAGCGGTCGCCGGACGGTAGGCGGTCCAACAATCACCACAAAATTTACGCGCATAATAGCGACTGCTTGTCCGCGCTCGTTTGAATTGGCAATCCCATTATTTTGTATTTTGTAAAAATCTTTGCCCTGGGCTTTGTTTCCCTATAGTTGCTTTTCACTTACATGCAGTGTGTTGCATGCACCACTGTGTGACATTCTATTTGCTTTCTTCTCAGTTGTTCTACAGCCTTTTAGTTGATTTCTTTGCGCTACCTTTGTTGTTTGCCCTTACTTGTATGCTTGTATCGGTTTGAGGCGATCAGTCGATCATTGTAACCCGCTCCCTGTGGGTCCACATTTGTTGTGTCACATTCCGTCATTGTGTTTCTTTTGTTTGTTTGTAGTCCACAAACATTACAATGCATAAAATAGCATTAGTGCCTTCATCTACATATGCATGCCAAGGAAAAATGCTATGAAGGAACGGGTGCAAGACTTGTAGTATTGTTGTGCAGGCCTAATTGTTTCTGCAAATGTGTGCGCATATCGATCACTTTATCGTTTCTCGTGTGAAAAAATGTAATTATGGTTTTATTTTCATGTATTTGCAATGATTTTTTCTGCTTTGTTGCCATTGTTTGTAGGCTTTGTTCGCTTTATTCGTCACTTTGCAACCTTGTCGAATTCTCGTACACAAAAATATGATTTTGAAGGATTTGCTATTTGACTTGATTACTTGATTACTTACATATGTAAATTCATACGCATAATATTTGTAAATATGTACACGCTATTCAACATTCAACAGTAATTATTTAATAATTTAATGACAAATACTTAATTAATATTAATTTATTGCAACACAGCTACTATATTAAGAATATGTTAAGTAATCAAAACGAGGTTAATAACACTAAACGTCCAAATCGACTTTTTTCTGGACATTGGACCAAACTAATTTTTTTCAGGAGATTGGGTCAGAAGTTAAAAAATTGCATTTTTTGATTTTCGAAGCTTGGAGGTTAACTTATCAAAATATTTGGATTCGAAAAAAGGAAAAAGTATTATTAATTGCAGGGTATACAATAAGGATATAAGCTACGTTATCCACTAAATGCAATGGTGTATAAGACATTTCGATTAAAATCACAAAAATCAAAAAAATTATATACTATTGAATTAAAAAGAAAATACTTAAAGAAGTAAGAATATAATGTTTTGTCTCCATTGTTTATAATTATTGCAATAAAAAAACACTATCAAATAAGCATTGCTTATCCAAGAAGGATAAACATTAGGAAATCAATTTCTATCGTTAAATCTGATCTTGTTCAATTAAATAACTCTACATATAGTAAGAATTAAAAATAATCTTCGTAATGTGCATGATTTCAAGTAAACACTGAAATTTGTCAATCCGACGGTTAGCGTCAGCGTAGTAGACCGATGTGGTACCTTGTTTTTCCTGAAACTGTGTGTTTGAAAGACGGTGACCAAGATTTCTCGGAAATAGCTGAACCGATTAGTCTCAAAGTTTCACATAGGCATTTGGCATTAAAAAAACGACAATTTGTTTACATAAAAACGACACTTTTTTGAGAACTACGCCAATTTGTTAATTTTTCATATTTTTCAAAAATCGTTAGTCATTGTATAGGAACTTTAATAACCTTTTGAATTTTTTGGTTTCAGCTACTCATTTGGCCGGAAACAGCACATAACTTCGTTATATTTAAATATTTTTGTAAAACGAAAATCTTAAAATATAGCTGAAAATGTTCCTTATTATGTGCAAAAAACTTCGAAACATTCGATTGAGTACTTTCATTTAAAAAAATCGAGAAAAACGCAATTTATCATGGGTTACACTGGTAAAACACCTTAACGAAATCAGTTTGATTTATTTCAATTCATTTGAACCATTTCAGAGATATAGTGATCACCGCAAAATGCCATTTTTGGGAGGGTTGCATGGAGAATTGCTGTAGCAGCTTCAAAAACTGTTATTTTTACAAATAAAAAATGTCTATATACTCTACAAAGTTAATATAATTAGGTTACTCACAAGTTGTCATAAAGTTAAAGACATAAATCAAAATGTTAAAAAAATACGATGGTGGTGAACATCTCGGTGTAATTTTGTTTTAATAAATCTGAAAAAACCCGATTGACTGAAAAGCAAATATTTTCAATATTTTCCTAAATAACAAAATGCCAAAAAAAGTAAAAATATAAAATAATAGACGCGCTTTGTAAGAGACAAGCATTAAACCTCATCCTACTCGACTCAAGTGAGTTGCACCATTATAAGCTAATATCACTTCTCGTTTTATTTTAAATTTTTTCCTTATGTAAAAAACAGGCAACGATGAAGAAACAGATGACATTTATGAAAATTTCTCGCTGAGCTTACTTTCTGTATTAAATAGTAGTCGAAGTGTCCACCTCGGAATACCAAAGTCGGCTCAATGCCGACAGAACGTACTGGGAAACTTTGATGGGAGTCGATTTAACGAAATGGTTCACGTTCGCCCAGACGAATTTCACCACATATTAACGATAATATATTTAATAGAAATTGCAGTGCAGCACAGCTTTCAATAGGTTTGCAACTAAAAATAGGATTATTTAGATGGATGGAACTATACTAAATGTAACTAGGCGTGTATTAAAGTCAGTATTGAGATTAAAAGAAAAGCTTTTGTTGTGTTTTGGCCAAAAGAATATGAACAATTGGAAATTATTACTGCAACGCGAAAAGGGATGCCAGGATTTATAGGATATATTGATGGAAATGAATTAAAGTTGGCTTCAGCCTGCTAAAAAGCATCAACTTTTTTTCTCACGTAAACGTCAATATACAATTAAAATGCAAGTTGTATGTGACTACAGATTACGAATCAGACACATCACTATAGGATATCCAGGAAGTGTCCATGATGCCAAAATCTTTTCGAATGACCAACTCGGAAGACATCCTCAACGCTTTTTATCAAACTCATAATGGATCGCTGGAGACAGCGCTATCCGCTTAAGCAATATTTATTGACATCATTCTGGCAAAATAGTACTACACTACGCAGGAAAGAGAACATTTCAACAAAGTATTTTTCGATACAGTGCGAATTGAAAATTGTATTGACATTTTAAAAAAGAAATTCAGTAGCCTGAAGGAACTGAAATTTAGAATGAAAAATTTATAAAATAAAAAAGAATGCAATAAGTGGATATGGTATGCTGCATTCTCCATAATATGCTAATCAATTTCCAAATTGAAAATGTAGATCGCAGTGAAATTGATACACCTGAATACACCCTACATATCTCCAGAAAGTAACACAAGAAGTAGTCTTCTCAATTTCATACAAACAATTAAACAAACATGTATATTAACACTAAACTTCACATTAAATCATTAATAATTGACAAATAAATAAATCTAAAAATTAAATTAAATTATTAATGGAAAAAGTAATTATTTACCTTTTTATACTCTCGCAACAAAAGTTGCTAAGAGAGTATTATATTTTTGTCCACATAACGGTTGTTTGTAAGTCCTAAAACTAAAAGAGTTAGATATAGGGTTATATATACCAAAATGATCAGGGAGACGAGTAAAGTTCAAATCCGGATGTCTGTCTGTCCGTCCGTCCGTCTGTCCGTCTGTCCGTCTGTGCAAGCTGTAACTTGAGTAAAAATTGAGATATCTTAATGAAACTTGGAACACGTGTTCCTTGGTTAAGGTTAAGTTCGAAGATGGGCGGAATCGGACCACTGCCACACCCACAAAATGGTGATAACCAAAAACACATAAAGAGCTATAACTAAGCGATAAATAAAGTTATGAAAATTTGGAACATAGGATCGCATTAGGGAGGGGCACATTTGAATATAATTTTTTTGGAAAAATGGGCGCCCCCAAATAGGTTTTTTGTACATATCTCGCAAACCAAGAGAGCTATATAAACCAAACTTTCTGCAGTCGTTTCTTTTAGCCGTTTCCTTATACAGTCCAAAAATTAAAGAAATCGGTTAATAACCACGCCCACCTCCCATACAAAGGTTAGGTTGAAAATGACTAAAAGTGCGTTAACTCACTAACGAGAAACGTCAGAAACACCAAATTTTACATAAGAAATGGCAGAAGGAAGCTGCACTGAGATTTTTTTACAAAATGGAAAATGGGCGTGGCGTCGCCCACTTATGGGTCAAAAACCAAATCTCAAGAACTACTCGACAGATTTCAATGAAATTCGGTATATAATATTTTCTTGACAACCTGATGACACTGGTGGAATATGGGCGAAATCGGGTCACAACTACGCCTACTTCCCATATAACTCAATTTTGAATCCTTCTGATTCGTTCACTTAATAATGTATACATAAGGAACCAATAAAGATAGCGAAATAACACTTTACACAAATACTGTATTTGAACTGTGACATCACTTGTGGAAAAATTGTCAAAATCGAACCATGACTTTCCAAGGCCCCTGATATCAAACATGAAGATCTCAGTGCCTAAGGGTAATTTTTCACCGAAAATATAGGTAAATCTCTAAATAAATTGCGAGAGTATAAAATGTTCGGTTGCATCCGAACTTAGCCTTTCCTTACTTGTTATTGACCCTTTTTTCACCACAAACTAAAACCGCTAAAATGAAATTAGCGTACTAAAGCACACAGTTTGACCATGCGTAAGCAATACTAGATTAAAATAACGGTAACTAGTAAATATCGGCTTAACCAAAGTGCTTGGATAAATGTAATTAATAAATGATAAACCTAATATTGAAATTTGTATTTCTTACAGATTTTTTAACGAAAAACTTGTTCAAATTTTCACCATATATTGGCTCGAGAAACTCGAAAAAATCATTAACTAGATAATTATATTGTAAAGATGTGTGCAAAATTTGAACAAAATCGCTGCATAACTTTTCGAGAAATCGTGTCAACTGACTTGAAAAAGTGAGTTTTGAGTTAAACGCGTTTAAAGATTTAAACTGAAACTGATGTTTCCTGATGGGCGGTACTTTCAAAGGCTCTATCTCTTAGTATTTTAGTATATTACTCGGTTCGATTTGATATTTTTGGTTAATATTTTAAACATATTGTACTATTTAATATTCAAAAAGAGAAATCCTAAAGTTTGAAATTTTGAAATTTTGAAACCCCCCTATCCCCTTACATATGCAATGAAAAATTAAAAGTATTTATAAATATTTAAATAAAGCACAATAAGTTATTTTTGAACACAATTATTTTTTTTGTCTTCCGCCATTCGTGTTCTGCTATCAAACTGTTAACTTAAATGCTTATAATATTATTTTATTCCAATAGATAAGTCTTGCTTATTTTAAATATGCAGAACAGTTTGGCACGCAAAAAGTGTAGCAATAATGAAATATCATTAAATATCGAAAAAATTAAATATTATAGGACACGGAAGGGTCTTCAATAATATGCGCACCAACACAAGTATAAGTGTATCAAAATATATACATACATATGTACATCATATGTACATATTTATTATCCCTCGAATTGACCGAACAACGGTTTGCTTCTGTACAGACAGAAGTAAGTAACAAGTAAGGAAAGGCTAAGTTCGGGTGCAATCGAACATTTTATACTCTCGAAATTTATTGAAGAAATTTTATTAAGAAAACATAAAAATTTACCCATAAATTCGACATAAAGTTTAATAGAATAACGAAAATCGTCATATATAGTATATGAGGGCTGAGGTAATTAATGAACCGATTTCATTCATATTCACCACGAAGGTACACTACATCCAAGACTATACGTTCAATTAATTTGGCTAAAATATCTCACATATTAGCCAATACATAAATGCGGAATAAAGCCGTATTTTTAAAAAACCTATAATTAGATATATGGGAGCTGAGATATGTTATGACCCGATTTTAATAATTTTTGGAACAGAGACACACTTTTAGAAGAAAACATTTTCCTCTGAATTATATTAAATTATCTGGGAGATTTGCCCATATTTTCGGTTAATATTTATCCTTAGGCACTGAGTTCAACATGTTCGATATCTGGGGCCTCGAAAAGTTATAGTCCGTTTTCGACAATTTTTTTACAAGTGAAGCCAGAGATGATATGCAATATTTGCGTAAAGTTTTATTTCGCTATCTACATTGGTTCCTTAGGTGTATATTAAAGAGTGAAGGAATAAGACGGAAATCAAAATTGAGTTATAAGGAATGTAGTCGTGTTTGTGAACCGATTTCGCCCATTTTTTATCCGTGTTATCAGGGTGTCAAGAAAATATTATATACCGAATTTCATTGAAATCTGTTGAGTAGTTCCTGAAATATGGTTTTTGACCCATAATTGGGCGATGCCACGCCCATTTTCCATTTTGTAAAAAAATCTGAGTGCAGCTTCCTTCTGATATTTCTTCCGTAAAATTTAATGTTTCTGATGGTTTTTGTTAGTGAGTTAACCAACTTTTAGTAATTTTCAACCTAACCTTTGTATGGGAGGTGGGCGTGGTTATTATCCGATTTCAACTATTTTCATGGTGTGTGGTGGTGTACGTAAGAGAACCGACTGCAGAAAGTTTGGTTTTTATAGCTTTATTGGTTTGCTAGTTAAATACAACTAACAGATTTATGGGCGGGGCTACGCCCACTTCCCCAAACATATCAAAATATTCCCCTTCCTATAGCGATCATTTATTCCAAATTTTACTTGTATAACTTAATTTATGGCTTAGTTATGACACTTTATGTGTTTTTGGTTTTCGCCATTTTTGGTTGGTTGGCAATGGTGCGATTCCGCCCATTTTCGAAAGCAACCCTCTCACGGTCCCAAGGAATATTTGTGCCAAGTTTCGTCAAGATATCTTAATTTTTACTCAAATCACAGCTTGCACAGACGGACAGACGGACAGACAGACTGACAGACGGATTTCAAATCTACTCGTCACCCTGATCACTTTGGTATATATGACTCTATATCTAACTCTTTTAGTTTTAGGTGTTACAAACAACCGTTATGTGAACAAAACTATAATACTCTCTCTTTTTGTTGCGAGAGTATAAAAATGAATGACTTACAATTTTTTACACAATATAATCACTAATGATGTTCATTTCCACAGTCCATTTGTTGCAATTAAACGTAATAAAATTTTTTTATCGCGACTTTTGTTAAATAAACTCAAAAACACTTTCAAAGCTTTATAGAACAATAAAATAAATAATATTTCATTTAATAGCTTCAATTTTTTAATAGAGATCCACCCGTCCGGGGCATAGAGTATATAAGATCCTGCCAACGTTTGAATGATCGACCTTCTCAAACCTCCTTCACTACCAGCGACAAATCTCTCAAATTGAATTGTTTCCGTTAAGTAACACTGTTTTTGATATCGGTTCTCATGTTTTCAATGAAGTTGAGGTCAGGAGTCTAAATAGTCCAGCCTGTAAACTCAACTGTGTGACCACCTAACCACTTATTTGCCTACTCTCTGATATCTTTATACTAATTAATGATCTTGGTGTACCCACATCAATGGTATATTCCATGAGGGACATGGTAGCAATACTTTTTCTAATATTTTTTCTAATATATGGGCGAAATCGGGTCACAACTACGCCTACTTCCCATATAACTCAATTTTGAATCCTTCTGATTCGTTCACTTAATAATGTATACATAAGGAACCAATAAAGATAGCGAAATAACATTTTACACAAATACTGTATTTGAACTGTGACATCACTTGTGGAAAAATTGTCAAAATCGAACCATGACTTTCCAAGGCCCCTGATATCAAACATGAAGATCTCAGTGCCTAAGGGTAATTTTTCACCGAAAATATAGGTAAATCTCTAAATAAATTGCGAGAGTATAAAATGTTCGGTTGCATCCGAACTTAGCCTTTCCTTACTTGTTATTGACCCTTTTTTCACCACAAACTAAAACCGCTAAAATGAAATTAGCGTACTAAAGCACACAGTTTGACCATGCGTAAGCAATACTAGATTAAAATAACGGTAACTAGTAAATATCGGCTTAAAGTGCTTGGATAAATGTAATTAATAAATGATAAACCTAATATTGAAATTTGTATTTCTTACAGATTTTTTAACGAAAAACTTGTTCAAATTTTCACCATATATTGGCTCGAGAAACTCAAAAAAATCATGAACTAGATAATTATATTGTAAAGATGTGTGCAAAATTTGAACAAAATCGCTGCATAACTTTTCGAGAAATCGTGTCAACTGACTTGAAAAAGTGAGTTTTGAGTTAAACGCGTTTAAAGATTTAAACTGAAACTGATGTTTCCTGATGGGCGGTACTTTCAAAGGCTCTATCTCTTAGTATTTTAGTATATTACTCGGTTCGATTTGATATTTTTGGTTAATATTTTAAACATATTGTACTATTTAATATTCAAAAAGAGAAATCCTAAAGTTTGAAATTTTGAAATTTTGAAACCCCCCTATCCCCTTACATATGCAATGAAAAATTAAAAGTATTTATAAATATTTAAATAAAGCACAATAAGTTATTTTTGAACACAATTATTTTTTTTTTGTCTTCCGCCATTCGTGTTCTGCTATCAAACTGTTAACTTAAATGCTTATAATATTATTTTATTCCAATAGATAAGTCTTGCTTATTTTAAATATGCAGAACAGTTTGGCCCGCAAAAAGTGTAGCAATAATGAAATATCATTAAATATCGAAAAAATTAAATATTATAGGACACGGAAGGGTCTTCAATAATATGCGCACCAACACAAGTATAAGTGTATCAAAATATATACATACATATGTACATCATATGTACATATTTATTATCCCTCGAATTGACCGAACAACGGTTTGCTTCTGTACAGACATACATATAAATTCGTACATACAGTCGCCCACAAAAAAATTAGAGTGCGCTCATGAAGATCGAATCTTTATATTTTCTATAATAACAAGTAAGGAAAGGCTAAGTTCGGGTGCAATCGAACATTTTATACTCTCGAAATTTATTGAAGAAATTTTATTAAGAAAACATAAAAATTTACCCATAAATTCGACATAAAGTTTAATAGAATAACGAAAATCGTCATATATAGTATATGAGGGCTGAGGTAATTAATGAACCGATTTCATTCATTTTCACCACGAAGGTACACTACATCCAAGACTATACGCTCAATTAATTTGGCTAAAATATCTCACATATTAGCCAATACATATATGCGGAATAAAGCCCACCGTATTTTTGAAAAACCTATAATTAGATATATGGGAGCTAAGATATGTTATGACCCGATTTTAATAATTTTTGGAACAGAGACACACTTTTAGAAGAAAACATTTTCCTCTGAATTATATTAAATTATCTGGGAGATTTGCCCATATTTTCGGTTAATATTTATCCTTAGGCACTGAGTTCAACATGTTCGATATCTGGGGCCTCGAAAAGTTATAGTCCGTTTTCGACAATTTTTTTACAAGTGAAGCCAGAGATGATATGCAATATTTGCGTAAAGTTTTATTTCGCTATCTACATTGGTTCCTTAGGTGTATATTAAAGAGTGAAGGAATAAGACGGAAATCAAAATTGAGTTATAAGGAATGTAGTCGTGTTTGTGAACCGATTTCGCCCATTTTTTATCCGTGTTATCAGGGTGTCAAGAAAATATTATATACCGAATTTCATTGAAATCTGTTGAGTAGTTCCTGAAATATGGTTTTTGACCCATAATTGGGCGATGCCACGCCCATTTTCCATTTTGTAAAAAAATCTGAGTGCAGCTTCCTTCTGATATTTCTTCCGTAAAATTTAATGTTTCTGATGGTTTTTGTTAGTGAGTTAACCAACTTTTAGTAATTTTCAACCTAACCTTTGTATGGGAGGTGGGCGTGGTTATTATCCGATTTCAACTATTTTCATGGTGTGTGGTGGTGTACGTAAGAGAACCGACTGCAGAAAGTTTGGTTTTTATAGCTTTATTGGTTTGCTAGTTAAATACAACTAACAGATTTATGGGCGGGGCTACGCCCACTTCCCCAAACATATCAAAATATTCCCCTTCCTATAGCGATCATTTATTCCAAATTTTACTTATATAACTTAATTTATGGCTTAGTTATGACACTTTATGTGTTTTTGGTTTTCGCCATTTTTGGTTGGTTGGCAATGGTGCGATTCCGCCCATTTTCGAAAGCAACCCTCTCACGGTCCCAAGGAATATTTGTGCCAAGTTTCGTCAAGATATCTTAATTTTTACTCAAATCACAGCTTGCACAGACGGACAGACGGACAGACAGACTGACAGACGGATTTCAAATCTACTCGTCACCCTGATCACTTTGGTATATATGACTCTATATCTAACTCTTTTAGTTTTAGGTGTTACAAACAACCGTTATGTGAACAAAACTATAATACTCTCTCTTTTTGTTGCGAGAGTATAAAAATGAATGACTTACAATTTTTTACACAATATAATCACTAATGATGTTCATTTCCACAGTCCATTTGTTGCAATTAAACGTAATAAAATTTTTTTATCGCGACTTTTGTTAAATAAACTCAAAAACACTTTCAAAGCTTTATAGAACAATAAAATAAATAATATTTCATTTAATAGCTTCAATTTTTTAATAGAGATCCACCCGTCCGGGGCATAGAGTATATAAGATCCTGCCAACGTTTGAATGATCGACCTTCTCAAACCTCCTTCACTACCAGCGACAAATCTCTCAAATTGAATTGTTTCCGTTAAGTAACACTGTTTTTGATATCGGTTCTCATGTTTTCAATGAAGTTGAGGTCAGGAGTCTAAATAGTCCAGCCTGTAAACTCAACTGTGTGACCACCTAACCACTTATTTGCCTACTCTCTGATATCTTTATACTAATTAATGATCTTGGTGTACCCACATCAATGGTATATTCCATGAGGGACATGGTAGCAATACTTTTTCTAATATTTTTTCTAATATATGGGCGAAATCGGGTCACAACTACGCCTACTTCCCATATAACTCAATTTTGAATCCTTCTGATTCGTTCACTTAATAATGTATACATAAGGAACCAATAAAGATAGCGAAATAACATTTTACACAAATACTGTATTTGAACTGTGACATCACTTGTGGAAAAATTGTCAAAATCGAACCATGACTTTCCAAGGCCCCTGATATCAAACATGAAGATCTCAGTGCCTAAGGGTAATTTTTCACCGAAAATATAGGTAAATCTCTAAATAAATTGCGAGAGTATAAAATGTTCGGTTGCATCCGAACTTAGCCTTTCCTTACTTGTTATTGACCCTTTTTTCACCACAAACTAAAACCGCTAAAATGAAATTAGCGTACTAAAGCACACAGTTTGACCATGCGTAAGCAATACTAGATTAAAATAACGGTAACTAGTAAATATCGGCTTAAAGTGCTTGGATAAATGTAATTAATAAATGATAAACCTAATATTGAAATTTGTATTTCTTACAGATTTTTTAACGAAAAACTTGTTCAAATTTTCACCATATATTGGCTCGAGAAACTCAAAAAAATCATGAACTAGATAATTATATTGTAAAGATGTGTGCAAAATTTGAACAAAATCGCTGCATAACTTTTCGAGAAATCGTGTCAACTGACTTGAAAAAGTGAGTTTTGAGTTAAACGCGTTTAAAGATTTAAACTGAAACTGATGTTTCCTGATGGGCGGTACTTTCAAAGGCTCTATCTCTTAGTATTTTAGTATATTACTCGGTTCGATTTGATATTTTTGGTTAATATTTTAAACATATTGTACTATTTAATATTCAAAAAGAGAAATCCTAAAGTTTGAAATTTTGAAATTTTGAAACCCCCCTATCCCCTTACATATGCAATGAAAAATTAAAAGTATTTATAAATATTTAAATAAAGCACAATAAGTTATTTTTGAACACAATTATTTTTTTTTTGTCTTCCGCCATTCGTGTTCTGCTATCAAACTGTTAACTTAAATGCTTATAATATTATTTTATTCCAATAGATAAGTCTTGCTTATTTTAAATATGCAGAACAGTTTGGCCCGCAAAAAGTGTAGCAATAATGAAATATCATTAAATATCGAAAAAATTAAATATTATAGGACACGGAAGGGTCTTCAATAATATGCGCACCAACACAAGTATAAGTGTATCAAAATATATACATACATATGTACATCATATGTACATATTTATTATCCCTCGAATTGACCGAACAACGGTTTGCTTCTGTACAGACATACATATAAATTCGTACATACAGTCGCCCACAAAAAAATTAGAGTGCGCTCATGAAGATCGAATCTTTATATTTTCTATAATAACAAGTAAGGAAAGGCTAAGTTCGGGTGCAATCGAACATTTTATACTCTCGAAATTTATTGAAGAAATTTTATTAAGAAAACATAAAAATTTACCCATAAATTCGACATAAAGTTTAATAGAATAACGAAAATCGTCATATATAGTATATGAGGGCTGAGGTAATTAATGAACCGATTTCATTCATTTTCACCACGAAGGTACACTACATCCAAGACTATACGCTCAATTAATTTGGCTAAAATATCTCACATATTAGCCAATACATATATGCGGAATAAAGCCCACCGTATTTTTGAAAAACCTATAATTAGATATATGGGAGCTAAGATATGTTATGACCCGATTTTAATAATTTTTGGAACAGAGACACACTTTTAGAAGAAAACATTTTCCTCTGAATTATATTAAATTATCTGGGAGATTTGCCCATATTTTCGGTTAATATTTATCCTTAGGCACTGAGTTCAACATGTTCGATATCTGGGGCCTCGAAAAGTTATAGTCCGTTTTCGACAATTTTTTCACAAGTGAAGCCAGAGATGATATGCAATATTTGCGTAAAGTTTTATTTCGCTATCTACATTGGTTCCTTAGGTGTATATTAAAAAGTGAAGGAATAAGATGGAAATCAAAATTGAGTTATAAGGAATGTAGTCGTGTTTGTGAACCAATTTCGCCCATTTTTTATCCGTGTTATCAGGGTGTCAAGAAAATATTATATACCGAATTTCAGTGAAATCTGTTGAGTAGTTCCTGAAATATGGTTTTTGACCCATAATTGGGCGATGCCACGCCCATTTTCCATTTTGTAAAAAAATCTGAGTGCAGCTTCCTTCTGATATTTCTTCCGTAAAATTTAATGTTTCTGATGGTTTTTGTTAGTGAGTTAACCAACTTTTAGTAATTTTCAACCTAACCTTTGTATGGGAGGTGGGCGTGGTTATTATCCGATTTCAACTATTTTCATGGTGTGTGGTGGTGTACGTAAGAGAACCGACTGCAGAAAGTTTGGTTTTTATAGCTTTATTGGTTTGCTAGTTAAATACAACTAACAGATTTATGGGCGGGGCTACGCCCACTTCCCCAAACACATCAAAATATTCCCCTTCCTATAGCGATCATTTATTCCAAATTTTACTTGTATAACTTAATTTATGGCTTAGTTATGACACTTTATGTGTTTTTGGTTTTCGCCATTTTTGGTTGGTTGGCAATGGTGCGATTCCGCCCATTTTCGAAAGCAACCCTCTCACGGTCCCAAGGAATATTTGTGCCAAGTTTCGTCAAGATATCTTAATTTTTACTCAAATCACAGCTTGCACAGACGGACAGACGGACAGACAGACTGACAGACGGATTTCAAATCTACTCGTCACCCTGATCACTTTGGTATATATGACTCTATATCTAACTCTTTTAGTTTTAGGTGTTACAAACAACCGTTATGTGAACAAAACTATAATACTCTCTCTTTTTGTTGCGAGAGTATAAAAATGAATGACTTACAATTTTTTACACAATATAATCACTAATGATGTTTATTTCCACAGTCCATTTGTTGCAATTAAACGTAATAAAATTTTTTTATCGCGACTTTTGTTAAATAAACTCAAAAACACTTTCAAAGCTTTATAGAACAATAAAATAATTAATATTTCATTAAATAGCTTCAATTTTTTAATAGAGATCCACCCGTCCGGGGCATAGAGTATATAAGATCCTGCCAACGTTTGAATGATCGACCTTCTCAAACCTCCTTCACTACCAGCGACATATCTCTCAAATTGAATTGTTTCCGTTAAGTAACACTGTTTTTGATATCGGTTCTCATGTTTTCAATGAAGTTGAGGTCAGTAGTCTAAATAGTCCAGCCTGTAAACTCAACTGTGTGACCACCTAACCACTTATTTGCCTACTCTCTGATATCTTTAGACTAATTAATGATCTTGGTGTACCCACATCAATGGTATATTCCATGAGGGACATGGTAGCAATACTTTTTCTAATATTTTGATATAGTCCTTGTGATCCATGATGCCTTCCATCAAGAGAATTATACAAACTCCACTATTTTAAAAGCTACTTGATATAATGATTTTGGCGCCACCATGTTTGCTGTAAATTGGAGAAATTATTTCGTGTTATATGGACCTCTAACAATGTTTCTTGAACCTTAGTACAGGTTACAGCACAAATAATTCAATTTTGTATTCATTTTAATACAATATGTGCCGCCATTTACTCACTGGCTGGGAGTCGTTTTTTTTTTGCAAATTGCTTACGGGCTTCTATGTGTTTATTTTTTAGTAGTGATGCTTTTCTCGGATATTTTGTTCCTTGGCAACAGAATACGAACAATTTAAGTAATAATTGACAAATTTGGTTCGTCCTGGATGCTCCTAGCTAATGCAAAGGGATACATTTCGCGGTAATATTCTATAGTGTGATCACCTGTATTGCATTTTTTGGAATTTTTTCACGTATTTCATGTTTATTACTGTAATTAATGTATTTGCTCCTATTTCAGCAGATTGCGATTTTCTAGAGCTCCTTACACGTTTTCAGTAATTTTCTTAATTTTTTTGAAAACTTCTCGAATTTTTTCGGTCTAGTGCTATCCTATACCCAGATAAGAAAAACACATTGATTAAATTAACCTTAATTAATTAAAATTACTTCTAGATTATGGAACTCTACTTACTCTAGGAAATGTCTAACACTCCTATTTTTTTGTGGAATGCAAAACCAAGTACTTCTGAGAACTTGCAAAACTGTATTAAAATAACGGTGAATAGATGAAAAATTTGATTGGTATTATAAAGCCAGTATCCCGTTATATATACCGTTTTTTTATCCCATCAATTTCTTGAGATCGTAAAGATTTATGCTCCCAAATACATTTTTCATATTGGCACTCCTATTATTTTGTGGACAACTGTACATATAGTGTAGCGGCTCAAAGGCAAAGTAGAAAACTGATAAATAATGATTTTAAATCACTCCATCGCTTCAACGCATACGGTGAAAGGGTGGGTGAATTGCGAGTTCTATGGTCAATTGGTTGTTGGGATAAGTACCTGCTGGGCGGCGCACGACATGCGATGAGCTGGCTGCTGTCTGCTGCTGTTGATCTGCATTTGAATCGTTTGAGCCAAATGGTGCCACGTGTCCGCGTCTTTAGATACTGTATCAAATTCTTACATTATTACAAATTTATGTTCACATACATGCATATGATGCATTTTCATTATTCCACAAGTATAACTATTGCTATCAAACCCGGCACAACGAATTGGTAAATCCCGTTTTAAACTTTCATATAACTCTTTATTTATTTTTTAACACCAGCAAGGAAGGAATGAAGGTTAAGGCATGGTATAAGGCGGCGGTTGGAATATGCAATCGACTCGAGGGCAAGTCTAACCTGAAGGAAGATGAGGTGAAACGGTTGGCTTGGGCTAGAGAAGAGGTGAATTTCGCAACACGGAAATGGTGCAATGCCTCGGACAGAGGAGCAGGAGGAGGAGAGGAGCGCTCGAGGGAGAGCGAACCGAAGGCACCAGCTAAAAAGAGAAAGTGCAAGGACGTGGCAGAGAGTCAAAACATCAGGCATACGGACGATAAACCGACAACGTCTAAAGCAGCCAGTGAGATTGTGAAACGCCATCTAATCGTGGCACTCATTGACTACAGTAACCCGCTGGGACAGATATCGCAGGAGCGTTGGTAAATAGTGGAAAATAAGCTATTGGAAGCGCTCTTCACGAGGATGGACGTCGAGCCAAGCACACCGATGCCCACATTTGATGGAGCCAGGTGGCTTAGCGGAGTTAAAATCCTGAAGTGCAAGAATGACCCGACGCTGACATGGGGGAAGGAAGCTTTTAGGACTCTCCCAAGCATATGGGAGAATGCGAGACTGGAGGGGGTGGACCGCAGCAATATTTGAAGTCTCAAATCGGTTCAGCCATTTCCGAATAAGCTTGATCATCGACTTGCGTGTAACTTCAAAAATAACCTTCGGATTGACTTGAATATGTATTCAAGTACATTACGAAAATTAAATAAAACAAGTAAGGAAGGGCTAAGTTCGGGTGTAACCGAACATTTTATACTCTCGCAATTTATTTATTTAACTTTATTTATATTATATAATACACAATTTGACCCACATATTCGTCATATATATTGTATAAAGTCCATTGAAAGTTGGAAACCATAATATTAGGTTAGAAGCACCGAGGTCCTCATCTTCGATTAATGGGGCCTTAAAAACCTATGGGCCGATTTCGGCGATTTTTAGAATGGGGCTGCCACACTATAAAGGTAGTATTTGTGCAAAGTTCTGCATCGACATCTTCACTAGTGCTCACTTTATATATTCTAATATAAATGATTCAGATCGACTTCAAAGTTCTGGTATATAGGAAGTAGGTGTTGTTGTGAAGCGATTTGGCCTATTTTCACAACATATCATTGGGATGTAAGGAAACTATTACAAACCAAGTTTCATTGAAATCGGTCGAGTAGTTCCTGAGATATGGTTTTTGACCCATAAGTGGGCGACTCCACGCCCATTTTCCATTTTGTAAAAAAATCTGAGTGCAGCTTTCATCTGCCATTTCTTATGTGAAATTTAGTGTTTCTGACGTTTTTCGTTAGTGAGTTAACCCACTTTTTATAATTTTCAACCTAACTTTTGTATGGGAGGTGGCCGTGGTTATGATCCGATTTCTTTCATTTTTGAACTGTATTAGGAAGTGGCTAAAAAAAACTACTGCAGAAAGTTTGGTTTATATAGCTCTATTGGTTTGCGAGTTATGTACAAAAAACTTAGTAGGGGGCGGGGCCACGACCACTTCCCCAAAAAAATTACATCTAAATATGCCCCTTCATAGTGCGATCCTTCATACTAAATTTTATTTCCATAGCTTTATTTATGGCTTAGTTATGGCACTTTATGTGTTTTCGGTTTTCGCCATTTTGTGGGCGTGGCAGTGGATTTTGCTCATTTTCGAAAGCAACCTTCCTATGGTGCCAAGAAATAAGTGTGCCAAGTTTCATCAAGATATCTTAATTTTTACTCAAGTTACAGCTTGCACAGACGGACGGACGGACGGTCGGACGGACAGACAGACATTCGGATTTGAACTCCACTCTTCACCCTGATCACTTTGGTATATATAACCCTATATCTAACTCGTTTAGTTTTGGGTGTTAGAAACAACCGTTATGTGAACAAAACTATAATACTCTCTTTAGCAACATTTGTTGCGAGAGTATAAAAATATTTTTTTTGAAATATCTAACCAGCTGTAACTCCTTAAAACATGAATATAGTGGTATATGGTACCTTGGTTGCTTGATCCTGGGTTTTGCGAAAGGGTTAGTATTCCACGATATTAAATACATAGTAATAAGTTCAGTAATTCATTCGGGATTCGCATCTTTAATAATAGAAACGCACCCGTTCGCACACTAATCCGTATGTTTGTATGTGTGTATAGATGAACATATTTTTGTTGTGAATCCAATACAGTGCGTTATCATATCAACATGTGTACAAGTACAATATGTATATATGCTTGTATGCGCGAGTGCCATACACGTGTACACCACGTTCATAGAGGAAAATGCTTTTGTGCCGCCAAGCGGAAAATCGTCTGCGTTTTCGCTTGCAGTCACAGTGATGGAATCAGCGTTAAACATAATAATAAAATAACAGCAGTGGCGAAAGGAGTCGAACTGGGCTAAACGTTTTAGTGGGAGTATTTAACGAGTGATCAAAGCAGTGCACTTACGCACTGACAATCGTACATATGTCTGTATGTTTGTATGTATAATATGTGTATGAAAAAAATAGATAATTTTTTACCAGCAGCACACTTTTATGGAAATGAGAATATTTATGAAAATCTACTTAAAAAAAATAAACTTGACCCTATCATGACTGATCGTTTGAATGAATGGATTACACAGTGGAAATGGTATATATAATTGTAAGTGTTATAGTTATAAACAGATTTGCACGGATCAAAAGAGCTCAAATATTTTCATGCCTTGTCAAATCATTATAATAGGTCTAGTAGGAAGTAATAATTGAAGGCTTTATTTGGCATGTTGGCATGAACTGATTTCGGTCAAATATACAACGTTTTCTCATATATATTTTTGCCATTTTGCAGCTTCAGTAATAATCATTGCATTAACCATATGGTCATGGTCAAACCAATAATGCATATTTTAATTACTTTGATACGCAGAATTTGGAGTCTGAAAATTCTGCTGATCCTTTACAACACTCAGAGACTTAAGCCGCTGTCCCATCCGAGGTAAAACTACCATTAGTCAATGATGCTATACAAAACGCAGTTAGATCGGGAGACATTCAGTACGAATAGAAAAGAACAAATGGATGGAAATGGACTGGAACTGGATAACTTTCCGCAATCATTGTCGGGAACATATAGAGAAAAACAAATATTTAAGAAATTTAACATATTACTTTTTGGTGTTGATCCGGTTATGCAGCAATTCTTTAATTCATTATATGACACCCCAATGCTAACAACTACACATCCAGTTGCAGCTGAAGGTATTGCTTCACAGCCAATATTTAATGAAATAAATAACTTAAACCAGCAATATTCGGCAGAAAGAGTTCATTGAAGATGGTTCCTTATTACAAAGTCCAAAACACTCACAAATAAACCTATTGCAATAACACGAGCGACTATAATCGAAGATAAGAATCATACTGACGAGGAGACAACTAAAAAAATTTTGACAATTATTGAAAAGGATCGACGCCTACAAATCATTTTTTTAATGCAGAAAATAATACGCATCCCTAGTGAAATGTACTTAAATTTAAACTACTCAAAATGCTACAGCAAATATATTAATTAGTTAGTGTTGTGCCAAATTTTGTTGAAGTTGGTCAAGTAATTCATGAGATATCGGATTTGATTCAAAAGTGTTTTTTTAATTTTATTATACTGATTCAGCCCTACTATACTATCGTTATTGTGAAACATTTGCCTTTCTATACAACTTTGGATGTTCCACCTATACAAAAATTGCTTCAATATGACGAACAGTTCGTTCTTATTGGCAGACTTTAAGACTTCGAGCCAAAACATACTTTCAACGTAAATTTGACGCGTTTGAAATCAAATGAAAAGAAAACTATGCAGACGGTTCCATTACTAGTAAGGAATTATATGATATTGGTTCGAGTATGCGCTGAAAAGGTTATGTTTCGAAGCATCTTAGCGGAATACCAACTTTCTCAACGATTTCATGCCAAGAAATGCTGTGTAGAGACGCATCTTCATAATTAACTTCAATAAGGCGTATTCAATATATGAGTATTGAACCGAACTAATTTTTTCCAAGAGATTGAGTCATAAGTAAAAAAAAATAATTTCCCAATTATAAGTTATCAAATCATCCAGATGGAAAGGCGCACGGTGGAACAGCAGTATTGGTTAGAAATCGGCTAAACCACCATGCTTTAGAACCACATGCTACAGCGCAGCTACAAGCTACAACAATATCATTGAAAAATCGAGGTTCTGACCTCAATCTGACGGCTATATACTGTCCACCTCGTTTTAAAATTACAGACTGCGAATTTAAAGATTTTTTTGGAACGCTAGGTCCAAGATTTCTAGCTGGTGGTGATTATAATGCAAAACACATGTACTGGGGCTCACGTCTTATTAATCCGAAAGGACGACAGCTGTACTACACTATTATAAATAAGCACAATAACCTTGATATAATATCTCCTGGTAAGCCGACATACTGGCCCAGTGATAGAAACAAAATACCAGACTTAATAGATTTTGCTGTAGTCAAAAATATAGATAGATCGCTAATAACAGCAGATACATGTATAGACTTATCTTCAGATCATTCTCCTGTACTAATAAAGTTATTCGAACAGCCCATGATAGTTGAGCCAAAAGTATCTCTAACATCTTTTAAAACTAACTGGTTGAAATATAGAAAATATATCAGTAGCCACATTAATATCGATTTAAAAATAAATACAGGAAGAGATATTGATGAAAGCGTAATGGAATTCAATGATGTAATAACAAATGCAGCTGTCTTGGCAACACCTAAAAGAAAAGTTAAGGTTTTTTAGAAACATGACTAATAATGAAATAGAAAAGCTTGTAAATGAGAAAAGGCAAGCGAGACGTGAATGGCAGTTAAGTCGTTCCCCTTCAACTCTGCGTCAACTGAAATCGGCTGCACGTAAGTTAAAAAAAGCACTTAAACGCGATGAAGAATACAATACTGAAAATTATATAAAGCACCTGTGTCCAAATTCTAGCAAGAAAAACTCCCTTTGGAAAGCCCAAAAGTATTTTAAGCCAGTAGATTCCAAGATGCCTATAAGACAGTCGAATGGTAATTGGGCGCGCAGTAATGAGGAAAAGGCAAATTGCTTTGCAAATCACCTTGAAAAGGTATTTCAACCCAATGTACCAAAAAACAACTTTAAGTTGCCAACTTTGCCCAATATTGCAAACGAGTCAAGCGTGTCTATTAGGACGTCTACTTATGAAATTATCAAGATCCTAAAAGAGCTAAATCCGAAAAAGTCTTCAGGACACGATAATATTACTCCAAAAATGTTAATTGAGTTGCCAAATATTGCTATATCAGTGCTCTCTTTGCTCTTTAATGCAATTCTTGGTTTCGGATACTATCCAATTTCGTGGAAAAAGTCGCAGATCATCATGATAGATAAACCTGGAAAAGACTTAACACAACCATCTTCCTACAGACCAATAAGTCTCTTACCATGTCTTTCCAAAATATTCGAAAAAGTTTTACTATCAAAAATGTCTCCTTTCCTCCACGAAAATAATATAATACCAACCCATCAATTCGGGTTTCGTGCTAAACATGGCACAGTAGAGCAAGTGAATAGAATTACAAACGAAATCAGGAAAGCATTCGAGCACAGAGAGTACTGTTCAGCTCGATGTAGCTCAGGCGTTCGATAAGGTCTGGCATGAAGGCCTTTTATGGAAAATCAAAAACGTTTTACCTTACGAATTGCATAAAACATTGGAGTCATATTTAAGAAATAGGAAATTTACGGTTAAAGTAGCAGATTTTATATCCGAAGAACGAGCAATAAGGGCCGGTGTACCTCAGGGCAGTGTATTAGGCCCCACTCTGTACATAATATATACAGCAGACCTTCCAATAGCTAACAACGTATTGACATCCACTTTTGCGGATGACACAGCCATAGTAAGCCGAAACAAATGCCCCATTAGAGCATCAAGAGTATTAGAGGAGCACTTAACTTGTGTCGAAGAATGGCTAGCCAACTGGCGTATAAAAATTAATGAGCAAAAATGCAAGCATGTTACATTTTCTCTAAGGCCAGAAACATGTCGGACAATTAAAATAAACAATGTATTAGTACCCCAAGCGAATGAAGTAACTTATCTTGGGATTCACCTGGATCGAAGGCTTACGTGGCGGAAACATATAGCGAGTAAAGTAACTTGCATGAAGTTAAGAGCAGCAAATTTAAATTGGCTTCTAAACAAAAATTCTAAACTTAGCCTAGACAACAAAGTCCTGTTATACAATGCAATCATAAAACCGATTTGGATGTATGGTATTCAACTGTGGGGTACGACCTGTGCAACCAACATTGATATAATTCAGAGATTCCAATCTAAAATGCTTAGAACAATAACGGGTTCACCATGGTACATGCGTAATGAAAATATCCATAAGGATCTTGATATTCCTATGGTAAACAAGGAAATAGAGGACAGCAGAAAGAAATATATTTCTAAACTTCGTGAACATCCAAACCCATTGGCAAACGCCTTGGTACATTCCAATCAAACTCGTTTAAAAAGAAGAGATCTACCTGCCTACTAAAGAGCAGCGTTCTGCCAAAAAGCTCAAACACATTCTTGAGCTTACTTAGTTGTAAATAGATTTAAGATTTTAATACTTATTGTTAGGCTTTAAACAAAGCAGATTCAATAAATAAAGAAATATTGAAAAAAAAAAAAAAATAAGTTAGCCTCCAAAGTCGAAATATTTTGATTTGAAGTTCGAAAAAAGGACTTTTTAAAACGGTTATTATAAATTACATGTAACATTATAGTTACTAAAAAACCCAAAATATGGAATTTAATGGTGTATAAAATTTAACAAATGTTATAAGGGGTCCAGTATTTTACGAAATACATATACACTTTTATATTTCAAAGATCAAAATACATATGCACGTAGAATGGATAAATAGTGTCACAACTCAAAAACGTCGATTTTTTAGGAGAGTGGTTTAAAGTTTTCAATTGTCTCTTATTTAGCAATTATAGAAAATCGCCATAAGTTTATTGAGTAAACTAGTGGCATGTAATGTATTAAAAATGTAAATATTGTAGAAATGGCTGCACTCAAATTTGTATACAAAATTTGAAATGGGCGTGGCACCGTCTACTTCGGGGTCAAAAAACCATATCTTAGAACAACGCAATTCGGTTCCTAACATTTCCTTAGCATTCCAAAATTATGAAAATGAACGAAATCGGTTTACAACCACTTCTACTTTCCGTATAACTCACATTTGAAGCCCATCTAACTCATTCACTTCACAATATGTATATAATTTAAACACCAGAGAAGATATCGCCCTCTGTGCCAAAAATGGTCTAAATCAAGCTGATATTTTCTTTGGACCTTATATACCCCATATAAGGTTTTCAAAGTGAAGTGAATGTATAATCTTGGATATAATAGCTTGGTGGCAAAAATAATAGTAATCCATTTTTTGAACTAGTTGAGCTTCAATAGAAAGTAATGCCAAAGGCATATCTTGGCCCTTCTTTGCGCGTAAATATTATAAGTTGTAACCCTTTTCATGGTGGGAAAATATGTTTCTCCTGAAGAATCCGTAGCAGGAATACTCAAAAGCATATCTAAATTCGGATAAAGGATAAACATCTCGAAGCCTTTATATCGATGAATTTTTTGAAAGATCTTCTAATGCATTCGTATCTATTTCAGATAAATTGCAAACCAAATCAAAATATTCGTAGAGATTTTGAAAGGTACTTTTACGTTCGGCCAATTAGCTAATAATACACATTGGTGCGAAAATTTCGGGACCAGCTAAAGGACGTCAAAGAACTATAGCTTTGTAACACAGAAGATATATACGACCCAAAATTGCTATATATTCTCAGCCCCGGCTCTCGCGGACATGGTATTTGGTTCGGGATCTTCCAATTCCATTGGCCAATGCTTTTTCTTTTATCGAATACGCTTAAAAGGAAGGTATCCTTACTACCAAAACAACGCAATCGCATACTTAAGTTTGTCTAGCTTTAAACAGATTTAGATTTACATGTACTAAAAGCCCTATTCTGTGCACTTTACAAATGCAAAAAATTTCTAATTTGTAAAAATGTGAAATTTATCAAGCATTTCGTATTCTGTGTCTAAAATAAAAAGCTTTTTTCTTTATAAATGCTCTTGACAGTGGTCTTTACAAATGAAAAATCTCATTGTGGATAGTTGTGCAAGTGCATTTGTTGTAATGGAGATATTTTACTTTTGTCGTTTTTTTTTATACAAAGAGGAAAAATATGAACATGTTAATGGCTCGCGTTATTAAGCCGTTTCTATATTAAGATGTTTATTTTTTCCCTGTTTTGTATAAACAAGTAAGGAAAGGCTAGGTTCGGGTGCAACCGAACATTTTATACTCTCGCAATTTATTGATATAGTTTTACTAAGAAAACACAGAATACCTACATATATCATCGGCATAAACAAGTAAGGAAAGGCTAGGTTCGGGTGCAACCGAACATTTTATACTCTCACAATTTATTGATAAAGTTTTACTAAGAAAACACAGAATACCTACATATATTATCGGCATAAAGTCCAATAGAAAAACGAAAATCATCATATGTAGTATATAGGCTGAGGTAATTCCTGAACCGATTTCACTCATTTTCATCAGCAACATACATTATATCTAAGATTATATACTAATTTTATTTGGCTAAGATATTTCATATATTACCCGATTTATAAGCTATTAACCAATCGTATTTTTGAAAATCCTGTAATTAGCTATATGAGAGCTAGGGGAAGTTATGACCTGATTTTAACCATTTCTGATACAGAGGCACACTATTAGAAGAAAAAGATTTACTCTGAATTAAATTAAGATATCTGAGAGATTTGCCGATATTTTCGGTGAAAACTTACCATAAGGCACTGAGTTCTTCATATTCGATATCCGGGGCATTGAAAAGTTATAGTCCGATTTCAAAAATTTTTTCACAAGTGATGCCAGGATCAAATACTGTATTTGTGTAAACTTTTATTTCGCTCTCTTCATTGGTTCCTTATGTATGTATTATAAAATGAAGGAATGAGATGGAATTAAAAATTGAGTTGTATTGGAAGCAGGCATGGTTGTGAACCGATTTCGCCCATTTTTCATCCGTGTTATCAGGGTGTCAAGAAAATATTATATACCGAATTTCATTGAAATCTGTTGAGTAGTTCCTGAAATATGGTTTTTGACCCATAATTGGGCGATGCCACGCCCATTTTCCATTTTGTAAAAAAATCTGAGTGCAGCTTCCTTCTGATATTTCTTCCGTAAAATTTAATGTTTCTGATGGTTTTTGTTAGTGAGTTAACCAACTTTTAGTAATTTTCAACCTAACCTTTGTATGGGAGGTGGGCGTGGTTATTATCCGATTTCAACTATTTTCATGGTGTGTGGTGGTGTACGTAAGAGAACCGACTGCAGAAAGTAAGCTATGCGTACTGAAGCTTTGTATTTTATCAAAATTATCACAGAATACCATACAATTTGTTTCTTGACAAAAATTTTAAAACAATAAAAATATTAAAAAAAAATCTAAGTATGCACAGAATAGGGCTGCATATACATACATACTCCCTTCAGTAATATTTTGCTAAGTAAACTATGAGGCTAAAAACTTGTTCTGTAAGTTTATTATAAAGTAGAGAGTTAATTTCAACTTTATCTACTTGTGCAAGCATGTTTATAGACTCTATGGCAGAATATATGCCACTACAGTGGTATATAATTAGTTGCAAAGCAGTCCATTGCAACTTAACCATGTGTAAACAATATTCTACTGCTTTGAACAAATATAAAGTTAGTGATAATGATTATGGCTTAAACGACATGAAATATTTAATTGCTCCTTCCTTTTCCAAGCATTCCTATCAGAGGTAATATTTCCGTGGAGCTTTATTTCTGTTGTCTGGTGATTTCAGACAAACAATACCCGTCATCCCACATAAGCGGTCGAAAGAAAAGCAAACTTGAAAGCATTTGACCTATGGCGAAGTGCCGGTAATGTATGCCTTACTCTTAATATGCGGCTTCAACATCAAATGATCCATTAGAGGGAGAATTATCTCACCAATTTTTAGACATTGACAACGCTTAAATTCAATTGTATTAATATACGTATCTCGATGGATCCCTAAGTTGCCAAAGCTGCCGGAAGGCGAATAGGCATCATTCAAGCACTCACTACTTCAATCAATTCAAGCATTCGCCAGACTAAGGTTAAAACACAGCAGTTGGCACAATTTCGGGGAACCTCAGCAGAATGACTGGAATCGACTTAAAATCTGTATAATGGAATCCAAGCGCTTTGGTGCCACAATGCACAGTCGAGATAACTAATTGAGATGCTTCCCCGCTGGAAATCTACGTCTTGATCAATCCTAACCTAATATTCGGGTTCCAGAACATCTGTATAACATGACGGCTACCAAATAATTAATAATAAAAAAGGAAGCGCTAAATTCGTATGAAACCGTACATTTTATATTCTCGCAATTTGTTGTTAGCAAAATTAAGTGAACGTGTAATCTTAGAAAAAAGGAATTCCTGGACAGATCTCTGCTATTTTTGATACCAAGCTACATTATTTCGAAGATTATACGTATCACATGTCTCACATATTAACAGGTATATATTCACGTTCACAGGTGCAGTTATATGGGGTCTGGAGGAAATATTTCCCTGATTTTGCCCATTTGTGGCACAGAGGCACATTTTTAGAAAGAACACAACTCCTTCGAATTTCTATAGAATATCTGAGAGATTTACCGATATTTTCAATTGTGGATTTAGCACACTGAAATATAATTTTTGACTCATAAGTGACCATTATTCATTTTTATATCAAACTGAGGGCAGTACTTCAACATTTCTATGGGAAGTGGACTTGGTTATAAACTCGGTTATATAACTTAATACCGTTTAATGGGGAGAAATTACTCGACGAAAGTTGGTTGTGATATGTATATATATAGTTTATGAGTTATGTACAAAAAAACTTAGTAAGAAAACTTATTAGGGTCATTTATTCTAAAAAATTGAATTTGGTGCATAAAAATGTCCGCTTACAGAAGTTGACCGTCTAATAGAGGTCTACGTTAGGAGAGGCTTCTCTGTACTCGATTTTAAAATATTTTGATTTTTTCTGCTACAGTTTTTATAAAAATCCTAAGTGTGTTTGTATGCAATTATAACATCGCCCATTACCACGCTATTTACTCCCAATAATAGCTCGTTCACGCAGCATTGCTTCAGTAAACCACCCATAACCAACAGTTTGCCACCCAACATCCCTTCATCCCAAATTTGTAGCAACCACCGCGCCATTAGCACGCTATGTGACGGGCGACAATTCTTTAGTAGTTCAACCACACTACTTGAAACGCTTTGATATAATTCAACGAAACAGCTTAAGACAGTACCGGCACAAAGTAGGGCAGATTTAATTGCTTTATGAATTTGTGGGATGAACGGTAAGTGGTAGTGATTTAAATAAGTTTAGGAATTTGTAATTATCTAATTTTCACAACGTTTAGCTGCACACACATATGTACATATACATACATATATATGTACATTTGAATGTGTATATTGAGCTACATGTTACTAAAGTTGACTAACCGCTGGATACGCGGGCTCTCTGTTTTTGTTCACATAATGGCTGTTTGTAACATCTAAAACTAAGAGAGTTAGATATAGGGTTATATATACCAAAGTAATCAGGTTGACGAGTAGATTTGAAATCCGGATGTCTGTCCGTCCGTCCGCCTGTGCAAACTGTAACTTGAGTAAAAATTAAGATATCTTGACGAAACTTGGTACAAATATTCCTTGGGACCGTGAGAGGGTTGCTTCCGAAGATGAGCGAAATCGGTCCACTGCCTCGCCCATAAAATGTCGAAAACCGAAAACACATAAAGTGTCATAATTAAGCTATAAACAAAGTTAGTTGTTAAAATTTGGTACAAAGGATCGCACTAAGAAGGGAACATCAGAAACCCTAAATTTTGCAGAAGAAATGACAGAAGGAAGCTGCACTCAGATTTTTTTACAAAATGAAAAATTGGCGTGGCGTCGACCACGACCAATAAAATTACGTATATAGCATTTTCTTGACACCCGGATGACACGTGTGGAAAGTGGGCGAAATCGGTTCACAACCACGACTACTTCCCATATAACTCAATATTGAATTCCACCTCATTCCTTCACTTTATAATATATACATGAGGAACCGATGAAGATAGCGGAATACAACTTTACACAAATCCTGTATATCATCTGTGGCTTCACTTATGGAACAATTTTTGAAAACGGACTATAACTTTTCGATGCCCGGATATCGAATATGAAGAATTCAGTGCCTTAAGGTAATTTTTCACCCAAAATATCGGTAAATCTCTCAGATATCATAATTTAATTCAGAGAGAATATTTTCTTCTAATAGTGTGTCTCTGTACCAAAAATGGTTAAAATCGGCTTATAATTTCCCATACCTCCCTTATACCTTTAGGCTTAATATCTTATAAATCGGTTAATATGTGAAATACAGTGGAACTTCCATAACTCGTGCTTATATAATTTCAAGTTTTTAATAACTCGAACTTTTTAATTGTCAATAGCGTTTAGAAACCCAAAAATAAAACGGGTATAAATCTATATTTGATAGCTTTTTGAAAAATTTAAAGTTTTAATGAAAATTCTATAACTCGACGTATCTCTAACCCGAAGTTGTTTTGTGGATTATGGTGATTCGAGATAGAGAAGTTCCACTGTGTCTTAGTCAAATTAAGTGTTAAGGGTTCAGGAATTACCTCAGCCCTCATATACAATTTATGATGATTTTCGTTATCTTATTGGACTTTATGCCGAATATATGGGTGAAATTTGTTTGTTATCTTAATAAAACTATATAAAAAAATCGCGAGAGTATAAAATGTTCGGTTGCACCCGAACTTAGCCTTTCCTTACTTGTTTTCAGCTAAATTTGTAACGGATTTTCCGTATATAGTTTTGATTTTTAATTTGTTGTTTTCAAATTTAGAAAGTGCTTAATAAAAAGTATTTTTATGTTGTAAAGAGGTTTCATTCACTTATGATTTATCTCCCTTATTTCAATTTAATATTGAAGTAACAAATTAAAAGTGTTAAGTTAGTTGCGACCTCAAGATGTCTCCAGATACTTTAAATGAAAATATTGCGAACTTTCCTGGTTTCTTCAACGATAATTATCTTTCGGAAGCAAATATACGATGCCGCCTATTAGTAAGGGCATAAAACGTTGTAGTACTGTTTATGCCCATGCCCATAATCGTCTATACTTAATAACATGCCGCACTTACAGTTTTGAATCCCCCTAAAATTGTTAACAACAACTAATGTCGCATGTGAACAACGCTTGTTACGCCCATTGCTACAGTATTTATATGCGCGCAATAATGTGTGTGTACATTGGGTGTGGGTGTTTGTATATATTTTTAAATTAGATTTTAATCCGCTGATACTTTTTGTCTGTAGAATTTTGATATTTCGCTCCGTTGGATTTAATAGGATTTCGCGCTTGATCACAGAAACTGCAAAAGTATGTTATGAAATATTTGGTAATATTTACGGTACTCAACGGGCGATCTTATGGTATGAGATACTTATACTCACGTACATTCGAATTTATATGAATTCATATAAACTCATAGACAACAAATATGTTTATATACAAAGGTACATAAATAGCTTCAAACAATTGAGAAAATTCGACAATATTTGTACTGTCAAGCTTTAAAGAGCAGATGAAGTTACCGAAAAATTACAAATTTATATTTAATATGCAAAAACTTAGACTTACAGCCCTATTCTGTTGACTTGACAAAATAACAAAAAAAATAATATTTCTTCATATTTTTATCAGTAACAATTTTTTTGGTATTCTGTGACAATTTTGATAAAATAACAAGCTTCAGTTCCCCATAGTATAGCTTTTCCCCACACGTCTGCGAAACAAAATATTTGTTGCAAAATAGTTAATAACACTGTGATAGTCAAAAAAAAAGACAAAGACTATTTCGGGTCCTACGAATCGAACTGCATCATTACTTTTTTGAGTTACAATCATGGTTTCATACAAAAATTTTTGTTGAAGTTTTTCATCAAAGTGGCCCATTGTAAGAGAAAGGCACATTTTTCTTCGGTCTCTAACTTTTTTAATGTCAAAATTTAAGCATAGTTTGCATTAGTTTGCTCAAAACGTTGTCTTTGCTTAAGTTTCTTACTATTACAAGATGTCACTTAATGTATAAGTATCAAAGGGTAAATTAAAATATTGACGAAACGTGAGGGAAAAAACATTTTAAAAAATGGATTAAATTTCAGTTTTTTCGACATATTGGCTATAAGTACACAAAAAACATTGATTTTGGGGTTTACAGCCATCTAAGAACTTAAAGACGGACTTATTCTGAGAAGCTTTGCCAAAGAAAGATTACCAAAAAAGTCAACATTAAAAAAGTTAGAGACTGAAGAAAAATGTGCCTTTCTCTTACAATGGGCCACTTCGATGAAAAACTTCAACAAAAATTTTTGTATGAAACCATGATTGTAACTCAAAAAAGTAATGATGCAGTTCGATTCGTAGGACCCGAAATAGGGGGAAACCTTCGAATTTGGTCTTGTCTTTTTTTGTTTTTGAAAAAAGCTTTCACAGTGTAATTTAACTTCAATTTCAGAATAAATCCTTTGCTCTTGGTCTAGACGTGAAGTTTCTGAGAGTGCGCAAATAATCCATGCTCCGAATCTGGCCCTATTTTTCATGCAAAAGGTCATTATTTGGATGAGTGTTTGTTTGGCTTCGTTGATAAGTTTGGTTTACAATTGACCGGTTATCAGCCTATCTATCCGATTCTGATGTCGAGATATCGACTGAAACCTTGATGACTTGATGCAAAGTACTTGGTTTGGTTTTACAACCCCATTTACTCTGTGGATGACAGAGGTTATTCGCTTTTCCATCCCCGATCCCCCTAGTATTTTGCTCCCCTGCAAAGCCACAGAATACTACATAATTTAATACAAATACATATGTACATATGTCCTTTATAATATATTTAAAAATATTTTAATGCAATTTTGATTTAGTTTGTTGGTATGTTTAGCTTCAGAAAAGTTCCTTGGGGACTACGAAATCTAAACTTTGTTCATTATTGGAAAAAAATTGCTAAGCTGTAATCGCATGCAATATATAGAAAACAATTTCCTCAAAGTTACCCTTTATTTTAAATTTGTAAATTAATTGGGTTAAGAGGTTAAAAATTATAACGTCTCATACTCATGAAATTTATTGGTGTAATTTGATTAAGATAACAAACAATTTAATCCACATGTTCAGCATAAAGTCCACTAGAATAGCGAAAATCATTATATATAGTATATCGGTGGTAGGGTAATTTCTGGACCGTTTTCAGCCATTTTCACCACAAAGTTACATACTATATCCAGGATTTTACGTTCACTTAACTTTGCTAAGATATCTCACAAAATTCAGCCTCCATGACGAAACATCGCCAAACGGCCTGAGGCTGATCGACTTCGATGGGGCCCGAAATATGGTTGTCTGTAGTACCAGATTCCAGCACAAGAAAACTCATCAAGCAACATGACTGTCCCCTGATCGAAACACGCGCAATCAAATCGATCACGTTGTGATAGACTCCTGTGTTTCCGACGTGCGAACGCTCCGAGGACCAAATATTGACTCGGACCATTATCTAGTAGCAGCAAAGATACGCACTCGCCTCTGTGCAGCAAAGAACGCCCGTCAACAAACACAAGGAAGGTTCGACGTCGAAAAGCACTCATGCTCTCTGAGAGCACTCATCAGCATCTCGATATAAGGGAGCTGTGGAACGGCATCTCAAACTCATTGCATACCGCTGCAGCCGAAACAATTGGTCTCCGGCAACGCCAAAAAACCAGTTGGTACGATGAGAGTTGTCGTTCCGCAGTGGAGAGAAAACAGACTGCCTACCTCGCAACGTTGCGAAAGACCACAACACGTTCGGGGTGGGACAGATATCGAGAACTGAAGAGGGAAGCGAGACGCATTTGCAGACGTAAAAAGAAAGAGGCCGAAATGTGTGAGTATGAAAAGCTTGAAAAGCTGGCCGACATGGGTAATGCTCGAAAATTTTATGAAAAGATCAGGCGATTTACAGAAGGTTTCAAGACCGGAGCATTATCATGTTGGTCGGAAGAAAGCATGCCCGACGATTGGAATCTCAGTGTGCTCTGACCAATCCATAAAAAGGGAGATCCCACAATCTGCGCCAATTACCGTGGCATAAGTCTCCTCAATATCGCATATATGGTTTTGTCGAGCGTATTGTGTGAAAGACTAAAGCCCACCGTCACAAACTGATTGGACCTTATCAGTGTGGCTTTAGACCAGAAAAATCGACAATGGACCAGATATTCACCATGCGCCAAATCTTGGAAAAGACCCGAGAGAGAAGAATCGATACTCACCATCTTTTCATCGATTTTAAAGCTGCCTTCGATAGCCCGAAAAGGAGCTGCCTTTATGCCGCGATGTCTGAATTTGTTATCCCCGCAAAACTAATACGGCTATGTAAATTGACGTTGAGCAATACCAAAAGCTCCGTCAGGATCGGGAAGGACCTATCCGAGCCCTTCGATACCAAACGAGGCTTCAGACAGGGTGACTCACTATGGTGCGACTTCTTCAATCTATTACTGGAAAAAATAATACGAACTGCAGAGCTAAATAGAGAAGGTACAATCTTCTACAAGAGTGTACAGCTGCTGGCGTATGCCGATGACATTGATATCATCGGTAGTAACAACCGCGCCGTTTGTTCTGCTTTTTCCAGACTAGATAAAGAAGCGAAGCGTATGGGTCTGGTGGTGAATGAGGACAAGACGAAATATCTCCTGTCATCAAACTAACAGTCAGCGCACTCGCGTCTTGGCTCCCACGCCACTGTTGACAGTCATACCTTTGAAGTAGTAGATAGTTTCGTCTACTTGGGAACCAGCGTTAACAACACCAACAATGTCAGCCTTGAAATCCAACGCAGAATCACTCTTGTCAACAGGTGTTACTTTGGACTGAGTAGGCAATTGCAAAATAGACGAACAAAAATCAAACTCTACAAGTCGCTCATTATTCCCGTCCTGATATATGGCGCCGAAGCGTGGACGATGATAACATCCGATGTGACGACACTTGGGGTTTTCGAGAGAAAGGTTTTGCGTAAGATTTATGGTCCTCTGAACATTGGCAACGGTGAATACCTCAGACGATGGAACGATGAGCTGTACGATTTATACGACGACATTGACATAGTTCAGCGAATAAAAAAAACAGCGGCTACGTTGGCTAGGTCATGTTGTACGAATGGATGAAAACACACCAGCTCTGAAAGTGTTCGATGCAGTACCCGCTGGAGGAAGCCGCGGAAGAGGACGACCTCCACTCCGGTGGAAAGACCAAGTGCAAAGTGACCTGGCTTCACTTGGTGTTTTCAGTTGGCGCCAAAAATCAAAAAGGAGGAACGAGTGGCGCGCTCTGGTGCATTCGGCTATAATCGCTTAAAGCGGTTTCTACGCCATATATATACATATGTATATATATATATATCTCACATACTAACTGATATATATAGGGAAGCAAACGATGTATCGATGTTTTTGAAACATCAATGTTTTCGTCAAAAAGCATCGGTGTCTCGATTCTAAAAACATCGATGCATGTCCTTTTTAACGATGTTTTATGTAAAAATTTTACTTCACAACTTCACTTTTCGGATATTAATTCGAAACTCTCTATTTGGATACGCTTTATTACATTGGAATTCGATTTTTGTAAAATACGGAGAATTCGCTTGGACAATACTGCGGTTACTTTCATTATTTATTTATACAATTTAATTCTGCAGTAGGCTACTGCGTTAGATTAGAGATTCAAATTACTGCATTTTAAATATGCTATGGCTAAAAAAAAATACTTTTTTTTTGTTTCATAAAAAAATCAAAGAATCGCGCTGATAGAACAGAATCTTCGGATGAGTGTGAAACAGAATACTCATTTGATATTTGGAACCAGAATAAACATTTGGTCCACCAAAAGATGAAATATAAGCTGTCAAATTTATCTACAATTACAGGGACGGAAGTTTGAAGAGAAAGTGTATCTCGGTTGTTACCCCTACCAATCAGAAGCCAATAGAGTTTGGGTTGACATGAAAACTGTGTTTCCGGAGTTGCTTATTAATATTTACACATTGTGGCCACTTCAGTGCCGAGTATACGACCGTTTTCTAAACCCAGGGCAACTATCACGCCGAAGTAAAATCGAAAAGAAATGACAGTGAAAAAACTTTCCATGCCGTTGTTTTGAAATTCTGTTATTTATTGAGAAAAAACTTTAACAGACATAAAATGCTAAGTGAAATAAAATGTATCAACTTAAGACGTACTACATTTCATTTATTTATGCTTCTGTTTCTGTATCCCTTAGCTTTTCACACTAAGTTAAAAAAAAGTTAAAAAAGTAAAAAATACATCGATGTTTCAATGGCCGATGTTTTTGATTTCGATGGGTTTTGAAGAAACATCGAACCATCGATGTTTAATTTCACTATGTTTGCATCCCTAGATATATATGGTATAAAGTCCACCGCAAGTTTGAAAACCGTATGTGAGGTATATGTGGCTGATTTTGGCACTTTTTGGCGCAGTGGCACTTTATTAGAAAGAACAAAACTCCTTCGAATTTCTTTAGAACATCTGAGAGATTTACTGATATTTTCAATAAAAAATTAGCCGCATGCTACAGAACATAGTTCGATATCTGGGGCTTTGAAAAGTTATAGTCCGATTTCGACAACTTTTACACAAGTGATGCCCCACCTCAAATACAGTATTTTTGCAAAGTTTTGTTCCGATATCTTCACTGGTGCTTAACTTATTAATCGGTCTTGGCATTGGCCGTTTCTTTATACTTTTTTTTCTTTTATTTCTTTAAAGCTTAAATATATGAATTCTGCTGTTTATCTTATGAAAATTTTGAAGCCAATTTCATAATGGCACACTTATTAAAACCCCATTTGCTATTGGCAAAGAACTGAGATAGTATATTTTTTAATTGTTTGATTCTCTTGAGACGAAGTTTTCACAACCAACACCATTCGCAAGAGATGGGAGCAGGTAATAATCACTTGGCGCTGGTTTGAACCATAATGTGCATACAAAAGAAAAACCTTCTAAACAAGATGCTGAAATTTCTATCAAGTCACTATCAATATGTGAGCCCTGCCATTGCCGACTTACGGAACACAAGTCTTCTCCAAATTCTCACAAGTTTGTTCATGAAAGAATCGGCAACAGTGTCGATATCGGCCAAAAATTGGGAAACGGTCAGACACTCCAAAAATCGATTATTATCATTTTATAATGATTACACTACACGGTAAAATCGACTTTTTTTCAGGGTATTGGACCAAACAACTTGTTTCGGGAGATTGTTAGAAGTTAGCCCCCATAATCGAAATATTTATCGTCGAATTACGATTTTGCATACATACCCTGCTGATCATAGTTTAGACACACCCATTTGTTTATTCAAGAACATGTTCTTATTACTAAAATCATTTTCTTATAAAAGTTCAAACCATGTTCGATGAATAGCGCATAGTTGCTTAGCTTGTGAAAGCATAACTGTACATACCAAGACTTCAGAAACTTCTTTCAATGGGTCATTGAATTAGACTCACTTCACGTTCTTTGTCTTGTGTAAAAAAGCAATTAATTCAATTACGAAACAGTTAATATTAAGAAAACAATTTTTTTTAGCAATATTAAAAAAAAAGAAAAGCTAATGTTTTGAGCCTATTAAAACGCCTAGAAATTTCTCTCACTCACAAGGACACAAGGAAAGGCTAAGTTCGGGTGCAACCGAACATTTTATAGTCTCGCAATTATTGCTATATTTTTATTAAGATAACACACAATTTGACTCACAAATTCGGCATATACACATACTTATAGTATAAAGTCCATTGAAAGTTTGAAACCCCTAATATTAGGTAAATGGGAGCTAGGGAAAGTTATGACCCGATTTTAACCATTTCTGGTACAGAGACTCACTATTAGAAGAAAACGATTACCTCAGAATTAAATTAAGATATCTGAGAGATTTACCGGCATTTTCGGTGAAAAATTACCATAAGGTACGGAGCAGAGAACGGCTTCCGTTGAGCGCAAATATGTTCATGCACAAACAATACCCGAACTATCAGCCCATTCGGCTCAAGCGCTCAAAATGGCATTCGTGAATATATTCGCTACTGAGCTAAATTCAGCTCAATTGCGGTAAATTCGTTTGCTTGCTGAGTTTATTCACGCTCGTGTTGAAACAGCTCTACCCTAGGGATGGAAAAATCGACTCTGACTTTAGTCGAAAATCGATCTATTATTAGAAATAATAGACTTTTTAGGATCGATTCAAGCTTGTCTTGAATCGATTAAAATCGACTTTTACTCGATGACTTTGACAGTTGATGAATTAAGATAATCACTATAAGATTACTTTTAAAAGCACAATACAAAGTACCAATCGAAGCGTTTCTTTATAAATAGCCTCTTTCTGATTTTCTGATTGGTCTATAACAATATAATGTTTACATTGCCGCCGGTAATTGATGTAATTAACTTTTTAATATACGGTACATAGTATTGAACAATTCTTCATCATGGCTCCCAGTTTGATATGGGCCTATTGCACAAAAGTTAACAATGGCAGTAAAGTTAAGTGTGATTTATGTCATAAACAGTTTTTGTTTAATAAAAGCACATCAACAATGATGAAGCACTTACAATGTGCTCACAAGATTGCTCCTCCGTCAAGTAATGAAAAACAAACTCAGAAAAGATTGAATGACAGTCACAATGATTTCGAAGTTCAGCCTAAAAAAGTAAGTGCTTTTGAAGAACTTTTTAAAGTTTGTACATAAATTATTCCTCTCCACAGACAATTTAATTTTTTATATTGATACTAACTTAATCATGTTTGTTCTTAGGTTTTAGTCGCTGTCGAATCATCTGTTCCATCGGTTGCTTTGGTACCTCAAACAAAATCATCTCTTCAAGAGAATACCACAGTACAATCGCAGGTCCAAGGTCCTATGGATCGTTGTATAAACAATGCTAATTCTTTTTCAGGTAGTAGTGAATTAAATTAGGAAACAACGTTAATCTTATTAATTTCTTCTATCATGCATTTTCATTGTTTCCTAGCTGGTGGACGTAGATATGATCAAGCTACCACAGCTCTTTTACGAATGATCGCTGTTGATAATATGCCTCTGTGTACCACAGAAAGACCAGGATTCAGAAAATTTATTAAAACACTGCAACCGTTGTATCACATACCCTGTGAGCCAACTATAACTAATGCTATGAGTCGTAAATATCAAGATTTGTCGAATAAAATAAAACTTGAACTGCGACAGACTGAATCTGTGTGTCTTACTACTGATATCTGGACTCACCAACACACAATGAAAAGCTATCTTGGCTTAACAGTTCACTATCTGAAAGGTCAGTTACTGATTTTATTTTCAAAAATCATTACATTCAGTTTTAACTTCAAATATCTAACTTTATTGACATATTAACCTTTCTTCACAGAAACTGAGATGAAGACTGTTGAGCTGGGCGCTTATCTCATGGAAGAGAGGAAAACAATGGACAATTTGAGCTTGAAATTAAGAAATATATGCAATGACTGGGGTCTTGATGATAGTAAAATAGCAGCATTCGTTTCAGACGGGGGCGCAAACATCAAAGGAGCTATTAAAAGTGAGTTCGGTGATGGGAAACACATTTCATGTTTTGGACATGTAATAAATAATATTGGTCAGCGCCTTTTCGAAGTTAATATTACTCCACCTGCATCTGAATCTCGAAATCAAGTTTCCGACTTACCCGCTGATGAAAATGATGCTATTGACAATCTTGAAGACTTAATTACAGATCATACTGAGCAATCGTCATTGCGTGAGCTATTGTCAAAAGTTAAACAAATTGTCACATTCTTTCGACAAAGTGAAAGAGCGACTACAGAGCTGCTGAAATTACAGAAGGACAAGCCTGAAAATTCTCGTCTGAAATTAATTCAGGAAGTGCGAACGAGATGGAACTCCTGTTTTGAAATGGTTGACCATTTCATTGTGCTTGCTGATCATGTCAGTAAAGTGCTTTTACAAGTGAAGATGGACAAATCTTCGAAAGCTAAGCCACCTAACATGATCACAGGTGAGGAAATCGATGCGTTAGTAGAAGTTCGTGACATCTTAAAACCTCTCTTGCAAATAACTCAAGAAGTTTGTTTTGAGAAATGTGTAACATTGAGCAAGTGCATTCCTTTGATTTCAAGTCTTAGAAAAGTAAGTTCCCATTATTAAACTAGCAAAGCTATTGCAATATTATCTTGTTTTGAATTTTTATTGAATGAATTGATTTTATATTTTACAGAAGATTGAAGAGTTAACGCCAGAAACTTTAATTGGGCGACATTTGAAAAAGAGAATGGTTCAAGACATCGAAACAAAATACGGCAATATTGAATCCGTAAAACTGTACGCTTGTGCAACATTGGTTGATCCTCGTTATAAAAAGTTTGGTTTTCAAAGTATTCGGGATTCTGCACGAGCGGTAACTAATGTCGGTAGGTTGATTATGCAAACATTATTTGATTATTTCTATGGTTTAGTTTAATCTTAATATAATTTTTTGTGTAGCTGATCTTGTCAAGACAGAACGAAAATTAGCATTGGCAGCAATGGTGGCAAATATTAACCCTCAAGATGAGATATTAGCTATTCAAGGTCCGGAATTTCAGAAAACGAACGATGACAATGATGATTTATGGTCTTATTTTGATAACACTGTGAGTTGTAGTTCCAATCTTGCAGATTCTGATGAGGCTGGAGGATTACCAATACAATTACGACAATATTTGACACGCCCGGCTGTTAATCGGAAACAAAATCCTAATCCGTTCACTGTGTGGGAAAGTATGAAATATGAATATCCGTATCTATGGAAAGTAGCTAAAAAGTACTTGCCAATAGTTGCAACGTCTGTACCCTGTGAGCGATTATTTTCACATGCAGGACTTATCGCAAATCAGTTGAGGAGTCGCTTATCACCTCAGCACATTAATGAGCTAATATTTTTAAGATCAATCGGCGAAGAAATGTGGTTTTGGTAGTTATTTATTTTTAAATTTTTTGTTTTTTAATTAAAAAAAAAGCAATTTTATTATCCAATACCAAAATGTATGCAATGAAATCCTATAATACTTTTTATAATATGTTAAAAACTAAAAAAATATTGATATATCTAATGAATTTCGTGTACGAGTTGCTTAATTTATAAAAAGTCAACTTAAGTCACAAAAGTCGACTATCGGGGTTGATTAATTGACTTCCAGAATCGAAAAACTAGAAGTCAATTCCAAAGTCAAAAATCGATTCCGCTCGCGCTCTTTCCATCCCTACTCTACCCAGGCGTTCGCTCATTCGGCTCAACAATGATCGTGTTGAATGAAAACAAGCACACAAAAGAGCAAACTCAACGTCTATGAGCAAACTCAACGGGTATGAGCAAACTCAACACATATGAATAAACTCACTGTGCTTGAATAAATGCGCAACCAGCAGTGCTACTGGTTTTGTAAAATCCGTTGGCACACACACATGCATATATACATATATATACGTACATATACTATATACCAAAGAACTGCAAAACTCACTTTTTCCTTGAATCAGCTCATACGCAAAAGTTTCTATTCACTTCCAATCACTGAGCGAAAGTGAGCTAAAACTTTCGTGAAGTGAGCGAACGTGAGCTAAACATTTCGTGTAGTGAGCAAACGCGAGCAAAGCAATTCGGACCGAAGGCTCACATTGTACGCGAATGAACGGTGCGGCAACATGAGCTGATTTTTACTCAACGCTGTGCTTCGTTCAGTGATTGGAATTGAATAGAAACTTTTGCGTATGAGCTGATTCAAGGAAAAAGTGAGTTTTGCAGTTCTCTGGTACGGAGTTCTTCATATTCGATATCCGGAGCATTGAAAAGTTATAGTCCGATTTCGACAATTTTTTCACAAGTGATGCCACAGATCATATACAGTATTTATGTAAAGTTTTATTTCGCTATCTTCATTGGTTATGTATATATTATAAAATGAAGCAATAAAATGGAATTCAAAATTGAGTTATATGGGAAGTTGTCGTTGTTGTGAACCGATTTCATCCATTTTCCACACGCATCATCAAGGTGTTTCGAAAATATTATATACAGAATTTCATTGAAATCTGTCATGTAGTTCCTGAGATATGGTTTTTGACCCATAAGTGGGCGAAGTTGTAAAATAATCTGAGTGCAGCTTCTTTCTGCTATTTCTTCTGTAAAATTTAGTGTTTCTAACGTTTTTCGTTAATGAGTTAACGCACTTTTAGTAATTTTCAACCTAACCTTTGTATGGGAGGTGAGCGTGGGTATTATCCGATTTCAACTATTTTCATGGTGTGTGGTGGGGTACGTAAGGGAACGAACTGCACAAAGTTTGGTTTATATAGCTTTATTGGTTTGTGAGATATATACAAATAACTTATTTGGGGCCCGGGCAAGCCCACTTCCTCAAAAAAAATACATTCAAATATGGCCCTTCATAGTGTGATCCTTTGTTCCAAATTTTATTTTTATAACTTCATTTATAGCTTAGGACAGTTTATGTGTTTTTGGTTTTCGCCATTTTGTGGGCGTGGCAATGGTCCGATTTTGCCCATTTTCAAAAGCAACCCACTAACGGTCCCAAGGCACATGTGTACCATGTTTCATTAGGATATCTCCAGTTTTACTCAAGTTATCGCTTGCACAGCGGGCGGACAGACGGATGGACGGACAGACATTAAATTTCAAATCTACTCGTCACCCTGATCACTTTGGTATATATGACTCTATATCTAACTCTTTAAGTTTTAGGTGTTACAAACAACCGTTATGTGTGACCATAAAAGATGATGAAGAAGAAAATTTTTGAAGAACAAAATTTTGTTAAATTTTTTAAATCTTTTGAATATCATTACTGAAATGTTATTGAATAACCATGGCTTTGGCATATCAACTTTTCTTTACTTTAAACCAAAATAACATTTCGAAACTGCATACTATTGTCAGTGCCGGTGCGTCTAACCTAATGACGAGGAGTGTATATGTATGTTCATATAAAATGTATATTTCTTTAATTTGATCGTTTTTTCAGAAAGTTTTATATAGAAATGATATACATAAATACAAATACCAAGTGAAAAGTCGGTTAATCACAGATACAACCACAACTAGTTTTCAAAAAAATATATCCATATATTTGAACCTATAATTAGTAAGCACTGTTTTGTAATTAGAAGACAAATGCATATTTCGATTTAGGACGGCAGTTTCGAAAACTGAAAAAATAATTTTTACTTATTACTCAAACCCCGAATAAACAAGTAAGGAAGGGATAAGTTCGGGTGTAACCGAACATTTTATACTCTCGCAATTTATTTATTTAACTTTATTAATATTATATAATACACAATTTGACCCACATATTCGTCATATATAGTGTATAAAGTCCATTGAAAGTTGAAAACCCTAATATTAGGTTTGAAGCACCGAGGTCTTTATGTTCGATATATGGGGCCTTGACAACCTATGGTCCGATTTCGGTGGTTTTTAGAATGGGGCTGCCACACTAAAAACGTAGTATTTGTGCAAAGTTCTGCATCGATATCTTTACTAGTGCTTCATATATATATTGTAAAGTAAACAATTCAGATCGTCTTCAAAGTTCTGGTATATAGAAAGTAGGCTAGGCGTGGTTGTGAAACGATTTGGCCTATTTTCACAACATATCATTGGGATGTAAAGAAACTATTACAAACCAAGTTTCATTGAAATCGGTCGAGTAGTTCCCGAGATATGGTTTTTGACCCATAAGTGGGCGATGCCACGCCCATTTTCCATTTTGTAAAAAAATCTGAGTGCAGCTTCCATCTGCCATTTCTTATCTGAAATTTAGTGTTTCTGGCGTTTTTCGTTATTGAGTTAACCCACTTTTAGTAGTTTTCAACATAACCTTTGTATGGGAGGTGGGCGTGGTTACAATCCGATTTGAACTCTCCGGATTTGAACTTTTCTCGTCACCCTGATCATTTTGATATATATAACCCTAAATCTAACTCATTTACTTTTACGACTTACAACCGTTATGTGGACAAAACTATAATACTCTCGTAGCAACTTTGTTGCGAGAGTATAAAAATAATAAGGCATAGCAACAACTGAAACCAAAAATGTCTAAAGGTTTTTTGTATTTTTTAATTAGCAGATGAATTAGTATTTGCTCAGAATACGTCAACGTATGTAAAGTGAGATTATGCCAAATATAATGTATCATCAAAAAATCATTTTATGCAATCAAAGTTTCATTAATGTCAACCAAAACATCCAACACAAACAGTGGCGTAGCTATCATAGGTGACACCCGGGGCGGATTTTTAAGGTGTCACCCCAAAACTGTATCAAAACTTTTAAAATAAAAAAAGTAATAATCATTTAGATTTTATTAAAACACGAGTATTACAAATATTAGTGTATTATGTGAAAAAATAAAAATTTCTTCCTTCTAGCTTTTACACTTGCAAACTCCGAAATCACGTCTTCAAAACTTATATTTTGTGTTGCTTCATGTTCTATCGTTAAAATACCAAGATTGTTTAATCTAGTTTCACATGAAGCGACTGATGCACATATTGTCATAAATAACTTTAGTGCGACCGTTAGATTCGGAAGAGATGCTGTAAAATCCCATTCCACAATGAATTTCAAATAGTCCAGCGTCACCCAATTAGAGACAGTAATATTAGCCGCTTTTAAATGTCTTCTCAGTCTTGGTATTTCTAAAAGTAGTTCTGTTTCTGATACTTCATCGTAAAGGTTAGTATATTTTGATATAGCAAATTTTACTGTTCAGTGTTTGCCAAAAGCAAGGTCTATGACTGCACAACCTCAAACAATGAAGCTACGACTTTAATGGACTTTACTCGTGTTTCGAGTTCAATATTGAATCTGTCAAGACATTCTAACATATCCTTTTGTAGTTCCGCTCTAAGTGTAAGTCCAGTATCGGTGGCTAACTCACCGGGCATGCGTTTCTTGCGACGAATTCGTCGTTCCATCGAAATGTTGTATTCTTCCGATTTTTGTACAGCAAAATCTATTGAAAAAATCTCCTACTAGATGCAACCGTTTCTCTCCAATGAATAGACGAAGTGCTTCTAGTTTTATGATTATTTCATCAACACATAAACCTTTACATTGCAATGCAATCTGAGCATTGTTCACTTCCCTTAGCACATCATTCCAAAAGAAAAGAAAACAAAGAAATAAGAAATTACACACAGCAGAGATAAGATTTTGTGCAGGACATCTAGTTTATAAATGTACGTCTTGGTCACATAGTTCCTCAATTGTAATATCTGCATCAAAATTTTCAGCCAATACTTTTACTGCGCCATAATGAGCACTCCAGCGCGTTGTCGAAAGTCTTTTAACATATGCTTTGCAGTGATTGAGGAGCACTTCCCTGCGAACGTGCGACATTGATTACAAGTCTTTGATTTGAGAACAAAAAATAACTTTTTTCGGCCATTCGTTGTCCGTAGCAACGAAGATTTTACAACAAACAATGAGGCACATATTTACGCACATATACATGTAAACAAATTTACAAACATTATGCGTATGGTTCTTTCGATTTTGTTTACAATTACATATTATGCGCGGACGTTTATTCTTTTGATATATTATAGACAATTTTAATAACCAAATAAAATAAATATTGATATGTACATATAAAGTATATAATTACATTGTATTTTAGCATATGTATGTATATAAAATATACAAAAACATATAGTTAGGAACCCTAAAAAATTTAAATTTTTCATAAATTTTGCCTGAGAAAATTTCTAAATTTAATATTCGAAGAACTTGTACACATATTATGGTAATTTTGAAGAATAATGAATAATTCTTTATTTGTAAAAATAACAGTTTTTGTAGCTGCTACATCAGTTCTGCGGGCAACCTTCCCAAAAATGGAGTTTTGCGGTGACCACTTTATCTCTAAAGAGGACCAACTGAAAAGAAAAAATCATACGGATTTCGTTAAAGTAATTAACGTACTTAAACTAAGGAATACGCAAAACAATTTGTACTTTCCTACAATTCGATTAAGCACTAGAAAATATAGTTGAAATCGGTTCAGATATTTTCTTGAAGCCTTGCTCACCGTTTTCAAAGGCGCTGACCCGTCGTTACAATTATGCGTGTAGCTTCAAAAATAACCGTCGGATTACCTTCAGCGCGTTTACTTGAATACATGTACATTACGAAAATGAAAAAAATATTGATTTTTTTGAAAACTCTAAATATATGTAACACCTAAGCAACTCCAAAACAAATTTAGAAGTTATCTCTATGATAGGCTTTGCAAGGTTATCGAATAAAGGAACTTATTTCAATAGATGTATGTGAGCCATTGACGACCCACTTCAGTTGTGGTAGACCTTTGAATATCGGTCCATAACATCAATCATTAATTGTTAGCATCACACTTCTAAATAATTCATGAAATGGCATTACAAATGGTTGTGATTTGCTGTTGTTGCTATTTGCATTGTTGTATTTACTGCTCCTCCCTCACTTTCACTTTGACAGCTACTGTGGTATCATCGAGAATCCTGTTGTTATTGCGGTCTTTGTTGTTTGTTCATTTTTTGGTTGCCTTGTGTGTGAATGTATGTATGTACTTTCTACTACCGCATGTTTATATATCTTGGTTGGTTTTGTTGAGTAACTGGTTGTTTTGAACACTCATTCAAACGCACAATCAACACAAATGGCACTGGCAGTCAGCGTTACAAACAGACAAACCGGCGGCAGGGATGGACAGCGGCTTACGACCGATTAAATTGTTAAATGGCTCGTTAGCTTCAAATCTCTACAGGCATTGTCAAGAAAGGCGTGAAGCGTGGTAGCTGTGGGAGCATACCAGTTTAACACGGACACATCATGCATATAAACTTACACATGTGTCCAATGTGGTATGAGCATGTGGGTAGCGGATGTATTGCGTTATATAATTGTATTGCGGCTCAACAGCAATTCTTCGCAGCGAATTCATACTTTAAATTTTTGGGTGTACATATACTTACATATCATATATGAGAATACAGAGAAGGAGGACCGTGCATAACAAGATATACTTGCACATTATACATATATATACGTATACATTGGGCTGGTGGTTAAGTAACTCATTAATGTTTAGCGTAAATCAATTTAATTCATGAACACTCAAAATAACAAACAATTACCAATAAATTAAATAAGCACTAAACGGAGTTAACTCCGAGGTTCCTATGGAAAAGCGATGATCTTTTATTTATAATTATATAAAAGCCAATTTTAATTAATAAATAATATATAAAAAACTTATTAAAATGTAAATGTAGGGTAAAGGTGGGTAATATGGACCACCTAGTTATCTTGAATTTCAGTTGTTAAATCCTCCGTTATTTTCGTTTGATTTCTTCGTCTATTCGCGCAAGTTTCCTCAGTTTCAATTTACCGTTCAGCAAGTGCGGATACTCGAGCAATAGTGATTTTTGTAAAATAGTGGTTGCTGATAATTATATGTGCGTAAGCGAATTTTACTTTTTTACCTAAAATTTATCGTGGAACGAATAAATTGACAAATAATGTGTGTTAAATAAATACTTTTTGCTAATTTTGAATGGTTATAAATAGTTTAGTAAATATAGTTCAGATTGGAATTAAACTCAGTTATATCGCCACCACATGTTGAGTGTAATATGGACTACCACAGTAGAGGCTAATATGGACTAATGGTCCATATTACCCGCAGAACAATTCTTACTCTTTTAGCTCGTTTATCTTTAAGTTCATTAAGATCTTATTAATGTAGGATAAGCGTAAAAATTGGAATCCCGAGGACATGAAAAAGGCGATCACAGCGGTGCGATCTAGTACCTGCGGTTATCTGAAAGCAGCTAAGATGTACAATGTCCCTAAGTCAACTTTAATAAGGCTAGCGTTAAAGAAAGACACCGAAATCGAAAAGGTCGCAAACACTAAATTAGGGCGCAAACCAGTTTTTCCTGAAAATTTTGAAAAGATGTCGGTGGAGTTCGATTTGACAATGGAATCGAAACTATTTGGTCTAAGCAGAATGGATGTTAAGTACTTAGCCTATCAACTGGCTGAAAAAATAATATTATGCACCCATTTTCAAAAGAAAATCAGTTCGCGGGTAAGGATTGGCTGCGCTTGTTTTTAAAGAGGAACCCAAATTTAGCGTTCCGCTCTCCGACGGGAACTTCATTGGCAAGAGCACGAGGTTTCACAAAAGATAATGTGAATACCTTTTTTGATATCCTTGAAAAGGAAATGGACAATTTTAATTATTCAGCCTACAATGTTTTTAACGTTGATGAAACAGGCATAAGTGTCGTTCCATCAAAATTACCCCAAGTATTGTCAAGGAAGGGTAAAAGACAGATTGGTAGCCTTACTTCTACAGAGAGAGGATCTACGATAACAACTATTGTTTGTATGAGTGCGGGTGGAATATTTGTTCCCCCACTATTTATATTTCCACGAAAGAAACGCTCAGATTTGTTGCTAAGAGGAGCGCCGCCTGGATCAATATACGAATGTCATCTATCCGGTTGGGTTCAAACATACATTTTTACAATATGGTTTCGATATTTCATAATATGGTGAAATATGGGTTCAATGTGTCTCTTGCAAAAATTGGAGCCATGAGGAATGTGCTGGTTGTGAACAAGATCTCTTTATATGCGACATGTGTACACAATAATCACTTCGGCTAATATGGACTACCTGGTCCATATTAGCCCCCTATATTTTTTTTCGCGTTTCTGGGTATTTTTACGTTTTTTAAGTTTATAATATATTTTGCGTTTGGAGTTATTGTTTCACAAAAAAAAATAAAAATTAATTGTTTTTTTAAGTTAATCAAATAAATTTGATTGTATTATTGCATGTATTTGGTGACCTATATACCAAAAAAGGATTGGTGGTCCATATTTGCCTACTTTACTCTAATCGACAAGCATATTCACAATTCAGCATATCGAAGATACACATTTAAATAGTATCTTATGAAATTTGTATTTTAAAATTCCGAAAACTCAACCGCTGGTACCTCAGCTCCCATGTGATTGGCGTTGCAACCGTTTAGCCGGTTATAGCCGAATCAATCCCATGACGTGTCAAAAAAAAAATACGCTTGTTGCGGACAGCATAACTCATTTTGGGTTTAACCAAAAATAATTTCTTAGTAAATGGCAAAAACTAGTTAATGCACGAAGGAAAAATTAAAATACTAAAATTTGTATTTTTGGCAGATTAAAAAAAAACTCGCACTTTTTTGGAAAGTTGTAAAAATGTGAATAAAATCCTTCATTCATTAACTAGATAATGTTATTTCAAAGCTGTCTGCAAAATTTGAACAAAATCTTAATCTTTTACGCGAATGATTTAATAGTTTTGTATAATATTTGAAACATATTGTACTATTTAATAAGACAAAAAAAATTCAAATTTGGAAATATGAAACCCACCTAAACCCTTTAAGGCTAAGATATGCACCGACCGATAGATATTTGGCGATCGATAAGTCAAGAGAAATGCAAAGGGAAGATTAATTTATATAGTTACTTATATTGATGAAATTTTGCCCAATCGCAACACGGCGTCTTCGAACATTGATATAAAAAAATAAACTAATTGCCACAGAGATTTGTGTTCAACAAAACCCGCATTTTGGTTTTGGTAGTATGGTGCATCAAAAAGCACTTTGAGTCAAGCAGATCAACGGAGCGATATGTGCCTCGCTGTCCATGAAGGTTGATCTTTCCTCTCCAAGGATCCTCCAACCCACTCTATCCCCCAGCCCATTCAAAGCCTCGTTGGAATTTTGATAAATGTGTTTGATATCGATGGAACATGATTAAATCAGCAACATATGGCAAACTCCACTACTTTTTGGCTGATACCCTGATTTTGAAATTTTCAGAGGTCTCTCTGCGTAGAACTATCTAAGGATGCAACTAAAAGAGTAGGATTAAAGATAGCGTAAATAATTTATTTAATGATGTTTAGGGTCATAACTGTTGAAAAATAGACAAACGTATTTAATTTTTTGTAAAAGCCGTTATAATTTTCAATTTTCAACATTTTATTATTTTTTATGTTTCATATTCATATACATATTCTTATTGAAAAACAAAATTATTTAGTTAAATAGAAATATGTTGACAGCTGATTATGAGTTATCGTTGCCGCGCAGACTCTTGTTGAAATATTCCGCATAACCGGCATTTTGTAAAACAAGTACATTTTTTATAATAATAATTAATATACAGTTTAACTTCTATAACTCGCAGTTCTCCATAACTTGAACTCTTGAATTGGCAATATAAGTCAAATTTCATACAAATTACCTGCGATAACTCGTAGTCGCGCAAACTCAAAGTTTTTTTTTGTGGATAATGGAAGTTGAACTGTACTTTATCATCTTGAAAATAATTGAATAATATTCACCGATTTTCACCGTGCCAAAGGTATCTTCCTCTTTGAACGCACTTTAGCTATTTACAACTGCAATCATTAATATGAAAAAGTACATTTTACGAAGCACGTTACTCAATGGCGCAGAAAAAAACAAATAAGGCTACGATGAACGTGCAGAGAATTTTTTAAAATCTATCATCGTTAAAATGGTAAGCATTACTCAGAAAAATCTTAAAATAAGGATCTCCTTAAAATACCTATCAAATATTGTTGAAAAGTAACTTTAACTAATTGTAATTTTAAATAGTAGCCGATCTGAATAAAAAGTTTAATCAATCAATTAATTTCGCTGTCTAAAAACGCTATTACACTTTTGTACTTTTACCATACACAGTCTTGCTGGCATGGCCCCTTCTAAGTTTTGCTGAGCCGCTAGCAAAATTCTTTCCCACTTGGATTCGTTGGCACTCATTTTTTAACTAACGGGTGATTTTTTTGAGGTTAGGATTTTCATGCATTAGTATTTGACAGATCACGTGGGATTTCAGACATGGTGTCAAAGAGAAAGATGCTCAGTATGCTTTGACATTTCATCATGAATAGACTTACTAACGAGCAACGCTTGCAAATCATTGAATTTTATTACCAAAATCAGTGTTACCAAAATCAGTGTTCGGTTCGCTTTTTTATCGACAAATTTTGTTCAGCGATGAGGCTCATTTCTGGTTGAATGGCTACGTAAATAAGCAAAATTGCCGCATTTGGGGTGAAGAGCAACCAGAAGCCGTTCAAGAACTGCCCATGCATCCCGAAAAATGCACTGTTTGGTGTGGTTTGTACGCTGGTGGAATCATTGGACCGTATTTTTTCAAAGATGCTGTTGGACGCAACGTTACGGTGAATGGCGATCGCTATCGTTCGATGCTAACAAACTTTTTGTTGCCAAAAATGGAAGAACTGAACTTGGTTGACATGTGGTTTCAACAAGATGGCGCTACATGCCACACAGCTCGCGATTCTATGGCCATTTTGAGGGAAAACTTCGGAGAACAATTCATCTCAAGAAATGGACCCGTAAGTTGGCCACCAAGATCATGCGATTTAACGCCTTTAGACTATTTTTTGTGGGGCTACGTCAAGTCTAAAGTCTACAGAAATAAGCCAGCAACTATTCCAGCTTTGGAAGACAACATTTCCGAAGAAATTCGGGCTATTCCGGCCGAAATGCTCGAAAAAGTTGCCCAAAATTGGACTTTCCGAATGGACCACCTAAGACGCAGCCGCGGTCAACATTTAAATGAAATTATCTTCAAAAAGTAAATGTCATGAACCAATCTAACGTTTCAAATATGAAATTTTATGCGTTTTTTTTTTTTAAAAAGTTATCAAGCTCTTAAAAAATCACCCTTTACTTCATAGTAATATACTGCTTGGTATGTGCATTAGGGTGGGGCGATTTTATTTATTTTTGATTTTTTGCTTCGGTATACCTGTAGAAAGTTGATGTTTAGGTAAACAATTAAACACAAGCAAAATCAGTAATCTCGAGCAATGTTTAGAGGTGCCCCCATCGGTATGAAGTTTTGAAAATGTATGTCAAATACTCATAAATTCGCAAAGATTTTATAAACGCTGTTTGATGTTCCTAGCGGTGCTATGTTAGATGAATATAGAAATAAATAACCTTAAAACATGCGTGTTTCGTAACAGAGGGGGCGGGTTATTACTTTATTTACACCCACCGATGGAGTGACAGTGACTTTCAGAGTTTTCGTGCGCTTACTGCAGTTCTCTTGTTCGCCGTTCATTTATTTGTTACATCCAATTTTACTGCTGGAATCGGGATATTTAGTGTAAGTAGTATTTTCCATGTACATATGATGCTTGTAGCTTAATTTATAAGTGTAATTAGTACTTTTTACTTCTCGTAATAGCAGAAATATGTCTCAAGTTCAAACATCACAAACGACGCGCTGTCCTGTCTTTGGTTCGCCGGAGAAGTTATCTGTATCACAAATAGCAATATGAAATGGTATCTGTTCATAAAACATGAATTAAAGTCCGTTAAAGCAACAAAGGAACCGAGAGTTCTTGAAACATCTGAAAGATTAGGAATTGTAGCTGTTTAAAATGGTGTCGTGTTCCCAAGGAGGAAGTAAGTTTCTTACTCGACCAGAAAAATTGTGATAGGCGGTGTCGATATAGTATATAAAACAAGATAGAAAAGAAAACAGTTTATCGCGTAACACAGAGGTACACTATTTTGACAAGCCCTGTTGTTCTGTTCTTTGACTGATGACTTTTCAATTGAAAGCATCAGCTCAAAAGGGGTCAAAGGTGGTGTTATTCGCCCGATGCAGGAGGAATTCAATAGGCCATCACAGTGGTTTATCTGTCAATTGCATTCAAATGGGTTACCAATACGTCATATTTTATTACATTTAGGCGGAAAACTAGAGGACCTAAATGCTTTTCGGGCGCCATCGGATATCAATTACAAATTTGTCAAACAATTCCGATAGTCGAATTTACCGTTATACCTACAATATTACCTGAAATAACTAGGGAAATGCTTAGTACCGACCAAAAGTATTTATACGACATCATGACCGCCATCAGTACTGGTATGTTTTCTTCTGATTTAGCTAATATGGAGCTTGAAGCCCTTAACTATTCTAGATGGCTAAAATAGCTAATCGAATTCTAAGATTGTATGCCACTTAAACTGACCCAAAAAAAACTAGTTGTATTAGCAACGTACGTTATGAAATTTTATGGAACAATGTAGTTTACAATAAAATGTAATTCTCGTGCATTAACAGAGCTAAATCATTAACCTAAAACGTTATTTGAATTCCGATAAGAAAGCAATTGTTGCAATGGATATTTTGGCCACACAGAAAATCTTCTCATTATCATGCTTGGTGACGACTGAATAGGTTATAAGGGATATTATATATCGATGAATTGTAAAAGCTAGATCAGAGAATGCTCGAAAAATTCGAACGTGCAAAGTACCTCCATTCAACTTCGAGCCACCTCTAACTTTAAATATGTCTGACATATTCAAATGTACCAAGACCAAGGGTACATGCCAAATTCAAGCCGTGGAGCGCTGCATCAAGTTGGTGCAGAAGCATCGAATGCAGTTTTATCGCGTCAACGAATGCCTTATTTCAATACGAAACAGTGTGATGAGTGAATAGTATTTTAAGTAATGTAAAAGAACATTTTTCTTTAATAAACCTTAAATATGTATTTTTTTTTTAATTTTCGACTCTACTGGGGCACCTCAAAACATTAATCCAGCTGTTTGATATTTTTTATGTATGTTTTATTTATTAAAAGGAAATTTTTCATAGCTATGCCGTTAAAAAAACAAGAAACAATTTTTTCCACCATACATTATCGCTCCACCTTAATGTGCATATATTTTAGCAGTAAGTATGCCCCAAAGGCCCTATATGCAGTTGAAATCATTACTCAAACTGGCCAATCTAATAATTGGATACTTCCGAACTGAAAAAATGCTTTTGTAGCGCGAGTCACATGTATGGGAGCATTGTCTTGCGGAAACATTAAAATTTCGTCATCCGAATTCTTAGCAAAAGAAATTAGTATATATCTCGCAAACCAATAAAGCTATATAAACCAGTCGGTTTCCTTACGTACCCCACCACACACCATGAAGATAATAACCACGCTCACCTCCCATACAAAGGTTAGGTTGAAAATTACTAAAAGTGTCCTAACTCACTAATGAAAAACGTCAGAAACATTAAATTTTACAGAAAAAATAGCAGAAAAAACTGCACTCAGATTTTTTTACAAAATGGAAAATTGACGTGGCATCGTCCACTTATGGATCAAAAACCACATCTCAGGAATCAGAAAAAGAAATTCACTATATAGTATTTTCTTGACACCGTTATGACACGTGTAGAAAATGGATGAAATCGGTCCACGACAACTTCCCATATAACTCAATTTTGAATTCCATATTATTCCTTCACTTTATAATATATACATAAGGAACCAAGGAAGACAGCGGAATAACACTTCACACAAATACTGTAATTTTAATATAATTGTCGAAATCGGACTATAACTTTTCAATGCCCCGGATATCGAATATGAAGAACACAGTGCCTTGGGTAATTTTTCACCGAAAATATCGGTAAATCTCTCAGATATCTTAATTTAGTTCAGAGGAGTTTTTCTTCTAATAATGTGTCTCTGTACCAGAAATGGTTAAAATCGGGTCATAAATTCCCCTAGCTCTTATACTTAATTATAAGAACATGTGAAATATCTTAGCCAAATTAAATGAGCATATAATCATGGAGCAATGAGTGAAATCGGTTCAGGAATTACCTCAGCCTTTATTCTGTATATGATGATTTTCGTTTTTCTATTGGACTTTATGCCGAATATATGGGTCAAATTGTGTGTTATCTTAATAAAACTATAGCAATAAATTGCGAGAGTATAAAACGTATTGCACTGTTTGCAATGTTTGAATTATTCGCGGACTTTTAAAATGTTTTAAATCTGTAAAATCTATCGCATACTAGTTCTATGTTAGCAATAAGGTGAAGATTCATAGTGCAATGATGTCACGGAAGTTTCAAAATAATTTTTAACAGTTTGTTTTGTATCACTTGTAATTTTTTTTAAATGGCAATTTGCAACATTAGAACAGGCGCTCCATAAAAAATTATATATTGAAAAATTGATTTAGAGATGAGCAATTTGTTGTAAGTGTTTAGACCCGATTTTCGATTTGGGGAAACTATAGTATACTATCTCAGGCTTTCGGTGATAAAATAGATATGGTTGAAAAGAGGATTAAGAATATATATTAATTGAATATAATTTATAAAAAATAAATATGTACAATACAGTGAGAAATAACGTGTTAAAAGTTGTCAATTTTTAAACTTTAAGTTCGAATATCTCTAAAACTATAAGTCAGCTGTAATTATACCTACCATACCCATTTCAGCTCCGAAAGCCTGGAATAGTATGCTAAAGTCGACCCTTCGATTTATAGGGGGTATAGAGTTATTACTATGTTAATTACACTGTCCAACAGCATTTTTGGAACAGAATAGCGACCCTATAATTCTGAAAGGGTATGTTGAGTAGATCATTTTTGTAGAACAAACTTATGGTCCAGCAAGTCTGAGTTTTTTTTTACAGTGGGTCAAAGTTTTCATTTTTTGGTCGAAGGGAGTATTATACTGTATGAAAAAAATGTTGTAAGTTAATGTCTTAGAGAATTCTTATGGCCAGAGTTGTATGGTGGAATTGTATGAGGATTATTTTTGTGGCAGATCTTAGCCCTCTAACTGGTTTCTTTATGGGCCAATTTGACCTTTTGTTCGAGAAAATCAAAAAATATCCTTTAAAAAAGGACATTTAAGGATTAAAATATTCTACGAAAATGTTTGTCGGAAAATTTCAGTGGGGGTCACCAAAGACACCATTGTTGTAAATAAAGCTCTTTACGATTGATAAAAAAATTATAATTTTGTTTTAATAGTGGTTTATTATATGTACATATTTATTTTTTGCTTCAGCAGTAGTAGGACAATGGATTCAAGATTAAACTTAATATGCTTTCCTGTATTTAGCTTGACGTGAATGTTCTGAGGTGTCAAGGTTTCTGTACAAGCCCTATACGTATTCAGCAAGCATTACAGTTTGGGATTTCCATTTGAATCTTTCTTCCAATACCTTTATATCCTGATGAAACCTTTCACCGTGTTTATCTGAAACCGCTCCAAGGTTTTCTTTTAAAAAATTGAGATGAGAGTGCAGAAAATGCAGCTTTAGTGACATCTTAACGCCAATATTGTTTAAACCGATTAGCATGCTTTCAATATTTTCTGCATAGTTTTGTGCTTTTGAGTTTCCAAGGAATTCATATATAACCAGCTGCATAAAGTCAAATGCTGTCTTTTGCATTTCCAACAGATGACCATAAAATTCTTCATCTTGTAATATTTTCTTATATCGGGTCCAACGAGCATTCCTAGAAAAGGTAGTTTACATTAAATGAAATAAATTATTTCTTAAAATCGTATTTTACCTTCTTTTAATTTTGCTGCAGATAATCTGGGGAAAATTGTTTGAATGCGTTTGAAAGCATATCCTTGTGAATTTAAGTTTTTAATAAAATTTTTCACTACGCCCAACTTAATATGCAGCGGTGGAAGTATGACCTTTTCTTTTGGGACAAGAGATTCATGGATTACATTTAAGTCGCCAATAATATTTTCTTTACGTTCTTCGAAATATTTAATATGATAATGGCTGCTGGTAGCACGTGAATCCCATTTACAAAGAAAGCACATATATTTTATATGTATGTGTAGGCGGTTGAGGCACCGGAACACCTTCACAGCGCACTTCTGGTAAAATGACATTATTTGTTGATTCGTATGTCATTATCGCGTAGTGCCTTTGGCTTCTACCAAATTTGTAATTTACGCAGAAATAGCATGTATCTCATTTGTGATTTTCAGGTTCAATCCATATAATAGGCGCAGAAAATGGCAGCGCCTTAGTACCGCCTTTGTACCAGGTCAAAAGACCACTTTCGCAAGTAGTACATACAGTTTTTGGTATACAAGCTTCACATAAAAATCGTATTCCAAAGAAAAGAAGATATGGTTCTTCAATTGTAAGGAATATCTTTCTTCTGCTTGAAGGTGCGTAAAATGTCCACAAATAAAACAAAACCAATCTCTTAATTTGCAAACAGTATCCGCCATGCTTATTTAAGCTTTAATAGTTCTTTTTTATATTAATTTTAATAAAAATCACACCCGATATGTACGGCTTAGTAAGTCAATTATGCTTAATTTTATCACACCCGATTTGTAAGTCACAGCTGTCTAGACGCGAGAACTCAGTGTTTGGCCCGGCCGAACTTGACGACGTTTTCACCTACTTTGTATATGTTGGCGTGTAATTTTGCCAATTAATCGTAAAGAGCTTTATTTACAACAATGGTGTCTTTGGTGACCCCCACTGAAATTTTCCGCCAAACATTTTCGTAAAATATTTTAATCCTTAAATGTCATTTTTTAAAGGATATTTTTTGATTTTCTCGAACAAAAGGTCAAATTGGCCCATAAAGAAACCAGTTAGAGGGCTAAGATCTGCCACAAAAATAATCCTCATACAATTCCACAGTACAACTCTGGCCATAAGAATTCTCTAAGACATTAACTTACAACATTTTTTTCATAAAGCATAATGCTCCCTTCGACCAAAAAATGAAAACTTTGACCCACTGTAAAAAAAAAACTCAGACGTGCTGGACCATAAGTCTGTTCTACAAAAATGATCTACTCAACATACCCTTTCAGAATTATAGGGTCGCTATTCTGTTCCATTCAAAAAGTCTTCATTTGTTGGACAGTGTTATTGTATTATATTAATTTTGTTAATAATGTACAAGACATGTTTTTTATAAATTAGTTTTGTGTGCAAAATAACACCAAGATACCATCAGTAAATATTAATCTATTGCATTCGTTAAATTGGGGAATATCAGCTGTAAATATTATACAACATAGGGGATAAACAAACGCCTTGAGTAGACAGCTGAGATTTGGAGATATGGGGACAGTATCATTATGTACTGAAAAACAACGATTTGTTAAGTTTTGAACGATTTTAATTAGTTCAATCGGTAAGATAAATTGATCCTTGCCTTGATGTCCATTAGTACCATGTCTGTAGATTGGTTTCTTGTGAAATTGCTTTTTAAGATTTTTCTTATTCTAACTAGAGCTTGAACAGTGTTATGCTCGTTGCTAAAACCGAACTTTTGGTGTGGAAGAATACTAATGTTTTCAATGAAAGCTGTTAATTTTTCTTTAATTGCCTTTTCCGGGATTTTACTAATTGAAGGGAGGAAACTTATGAGACTGTAAGAATATGGGACATCTGGTGGTTTATTAGGTTTTTTGATTGCTATGATTTTAACCTTTTTTCATACATTAGGAAAGTAACTCCACCGTATATTATATTTCAAATGATTTAATCATGCTAAATAATGCATTTCGCTGAAGAAACAGTTTACCAATAAAATGTTTATGTTTATTTAATTTATATTAGTGAAGTGGCAAAGGATTGCTTTCGTCGCGAATATTGCTAGCTAGTGAAGTAACCTGCTCAAACAGATTGAGAACTTGAGCGGTAAACTGAAATAAAAACATTTTGTCTGGGTAAAAACAAAACAAATGTATGCACAAACATTCATATATAGCATATTAACATGTACGTAAGTCAAGCTATTGTCGACTTTCGCATGTAAGCGGTGACATTAGGAAGGTGTTTATTCTACTGCTTGGCTTTACCAAACACTAAAACAAATTGTAAATATGCCTTGCAGTTCTCGGCGTTGCATGGCACAGTCGCGCAAGTCGCAGCAGTCCCTTACAAGGCATTTTTGTAAGCATTGCAAGCGGGAAATTTAACCACGCCCTTCACACGAAGCGGCATGCATGCACACACATATGTCAGCAGTTGCGAGAGCTGTTGTTTTCTCAATGTAAGCAATAGCTATGCCGTTTTGGCGCACATTTAGCTTAACAACTATAAGAACGGTGTTGTTGAAGTGCAAAAGAGTGCGCAACCCTCTGTTTTTGTTATTGTGTGCTTTTGTAAAAAAGCCAGTAGTCTAAATGTTTACAACACTTCACTTTGTTCAACATACAATATTGCTTGGATGAGATGTGAATGTATGAATACTGCTGACGGTGATAAGCATGCCGTTACAGCTGCAGTTGCTTTGCATAGGGCTTCTTATTTTGGGTAAATTGAAAGGACAGGCATTTATTTTTCTGTTTCAACCATTTGATAACATTTTATTTTTACTTTAAATATATATCAAATAACTACAAAATAGTTAATATTTTTTTTATAAACAAATGCCGAAACAAGTTTATATGCAAGTTATTAGCGAAAAAATAAGTTAAATATTTCTCTTATATTTTACAATTGTACCTAGTGTATAAAGATTAAAAACTAACTAACAATTTATTTCTAATAAATTTAAACATATTTAATAGCTAAATGTTAAGGAAATTCATATGCTGCTACTATTGCCTTGCTATGTCGGAAGGCATCTAGGAATCTAAATAAAATCCTTTATTTGTGTGAAAAACCAATATCAACAAATAATTATTATTTATATACATATCAGCAGTAACATAATTCCTTACTGCCATGGACTCTGTTCAATACTGGATGAACCTCGTTTACGAAACTAAACCTTTTTGAAATATTTATCAATTTTGAAAATGTTGATAATAACATAAAACTAGCAGCTATTAAATGCTAATACAAAATAGTATTCGAAATCCTCTAATAAAAAATATAAATTAAATACAACAGCAAAGATGAGTCCTTTTCTTTATTTCTTAGTTTGAAGTCACCAATTTTAATTTTCTTTTACATCTCCCATAAGTGCTCGGATCGGATTTAGGTCAGGGGATGGGGCATGGCACCCTACCACATAAACTTTCTTTTATGCTGGAACCATTTCTTGACAAATCTTTGATAATATTTGGGATACTATTCCTGCTTGAACTCAAATTGCAAGGAAATTTATTGCTGGGCAAATGATAGCAACACCTTCTCTCGGTATTTTAACGTAGTCTGGAACAATTGTTTTTTGTTTTTTTTTGTATCCAGCATTTCAGACCAACTTCTGAGCGGCTACAGCAATTCGTGATATTCGCACAAAACCAATTTATGTTATTTTAATAAATACAAGCTTGAATATATGGAATTATGAATTATCGAGATATATATATCTATACATATACAAATCTTAATATATAAATTGACGTGACTAATGCCTGCTTATCATATCATATGCAAAAATCACGCACTACGAGTATATTAAATTAACTTTTTTATAAAGTATACTTAACCCTGGTTTATACAAAATATGTTCAACTTCATTACGTTAAATTAAGAAATTCATTTGTTCATGTTTATAAAAACAAATGATTTGGCAATGAAGCAGAACGCTCGTGTCTCGGCACATTACACAATCGGCAAACAAATAGAAGGATAACCGAAACACTACAATGTTCAAGTGGCGTGAAAGTAGCATTGGCGAATAATGTACTAGGACTTGTAATATTATATGAAGCTGTCATTGTACGAATATACATACATACCTGTAAATATGTTCGCCCTTTATTGTGTTGATTCTCTTATGATTTTATTAGTCAAAACAGCATTTCAAGCTGTTTTGAAGTGTGCTTAAGATTTAAAGGTTACAAATCAAGGAGGAATTCTGATATTATATATAATGCAAGTGGACTTGCCACATTTATTTTACTATATACCATTATACAAATTACTTATTAAGAGGTATTTTTCGTTAATTTTAATACTATTATGTAGGGTATTTGAACTATAAATATGAAGCCTCAATAGAGTCCCATCGATTCATTTAACTAATGCCTGTGAACGTTAACCCATCTGGTGGTTACACAAATTTTAACTATTGAATCATTGAATTTATCGAGTCGCTACAAACCAACAGAGTTTCCAATTTAAGCTTACTCTGGCTCAAACGTGCGGGAATCTTTTAACTTCTGCTTTTGGTTGGGAATTTCAGATTTGAATTTGATTAATTTTGTTTTTTCAATATCATAGAAATATAGCGTTATAACTGCAGGAAAATAGTAAGTAACCGCCGAAAGTTTAGTCTTTAATACATTTATATACATATTATGTAATTACTTATGTAGATATTTTTTTTGAACAAAATGATTTTATTGTAACCAGCATTATATGCCATTTAAGAGGTTAGGTCGGTTTCAAAATTTACAAAAAAAACAAAACAAATTTATTATATAGTACAAAATGTTTAAAATGTTATCCAAAAATATCGAACCGAGTAAAATTCCTTAGAAAGCTATAATAAATTTTTAAAAAAAGTGAGTTTTCCGTTAAAAATCTGTCAAAAATACAAATTTTAATATTTTCATTTTTAGTTTTATCCATTTGCTAAGAAATTATTTTTGGTTTATTGATTTATGTAAAACCCACAATTAGTTATGCTGTCCGCGGCAAGCGCATTTGTTTTTGACATGTCATGGTAGCTGGAATATCAACGGCTGAGTTTTCGGAATTTTTGAAAAACTTTCACAAAATACTGTTTAAATATGTATTTTTGATATGCTGTATCGTTTATATGAAATATATAATTGTAAATATTAAAAAAAAATTAAGAAATAACACTTGTTTTCAACCGCTTAAACCCACCTAATCCCATAACTGAACTTACACGTTATCAGTACTTTGTTTAAAGCTGTATATTTGAAGTTGGGGGCATACGAATGAAGAATTCATTTAACTTACATACTGTTGTAACAAACACTGGCCATCAACTCAAGTGTGCTCGCCAAAAAAAAAATAATATACACACATATGTAGATACGATAAATAAAAAAAGCAAATTATCGTTGAATGGTTTACGAATATTAAAAAAAGAATTCAAGATTTACATGCATATGTGTACATATATATTTACATAGTACACTTTTGAAGTACATCGGAGTGTTTCAATATTCATAACAATACACATAAATATGAAAATATATTGAATTTGTTATACACTCGCAACATGTTGCAAATAGAGTATAATAGTTTTGTTAATCTAACGGCTGTTTGTAATAACTGAAACTAAACGAGTTTGATATAGAGTTATAAATACATACGTACTTACTAAAGTGAGTGTGAGGAGACGAGTTGTACGAGACGTGTCGACGTTTGCCCGTCCTTCTGTGCGTACCAGCGAATAAAATATGTTGATGGAACTTGGCACAGATTGGCGAAATCAGACCATTCCCACGCGAAATCCAGTTAACCGAAATGCTATAAAGTGCAATAAACAATGCTAAAATTAAGCTATAGAAAAAAAAGTGGTTTGGTTGAAAACGCTAAAAAGTGGAGAAAAACCTCCGAAACATTAGCTGTCATCTATTGGTCACTTCTCTGCTCGCTATCTTTGGGCGCTGCTCGTCCGTCAAAAAATTTAGATGTGAAAGTAACAACAAAGTAATCTGGTTGAATTAGTACAGGAGAGTATGCGGATACCTCATTAAAAATGCTATCGTCGCTTGCTGCCAAATTTTGTTTTACATATGGGCATTTCCACCATGTCGAACGTGACAACCGTACACCTTTTAACTAAAAACAAGTAAGGAAGGGCTAAGTTCGGGTGTAACCGAACATTTTATACTCTCGCAATTTATTTATTTAACTTTATTAATATTATATAATACACAATTTGACCTACATATTCGTCATATTATGTATTGTATAAAGTCCATTGAAAGTTGGAAACCCTAATATTAGGTTAGAAGTACCGAGGTCCTTATGTTCGATATATGGGGCCTTGACAACCTACAGTCCGATTTCGGTGATTTTTAGAATGGGGCTGCCACACTATAAATGTAGTATTTGTGCAAAATTCTGTATCGATATCCTTACTAGTGCTTACTTTATATATTGTAAAGTAAACGATTCAGATCGTCTTAAAATTCTGGTATATAGGAAGTAGGCGTGGTTGTGAAGCGATTTGGCATATTTTCACAACATATCATTGAGATGTAAAGAAACTATTACAAACCAAGTTTCATTGAAATCGGTCGAGTAGTTCCTGAGATATGGTTTTTGACCCATAAGTGGGCGAAATTTAGTGTTTCTGGCGTTTTACGTTATTGAGTTAACCCACTTTTAGTAGTTTTCAACACAACCTTTGTATGGGAGGTGGGCGTGGTTACAATCCGATTTCCTCCATTTTTGGACTGTATAAGGTAGTACCTAAAAGAAACGCCTTTAGAAAGTTTCCTTGATATACCTTCAGAAGTTTGCGAGATATGTACAAAAAGCTTAGTAGGAGGAGGGGCCACGCCCACTTCCCCAAAAAAATTACATCCACATATGCCCCTTCCTAGTGCGATCCTTCATACCAAATTCCATAGCTTTATTTATAGCTTAGTTATGGCACTTTAAGTGTTTTCGGTTTTCGCCATTTTGTGGGCGTGGCAGTCTGATTAAGCCCATTTTTGAACTTAACCTTCTTATGGGGCCAAGGAACACGTGTTCCAAGTTTCATTAAGATATCTCAATTTTTACTCAGCTTGCACGGACGGACGGACACACTTGCGGACAGACTCAGGATTTGAACTTTTCTCGTCACCCTGATCATTTTGATATATATAACCCTATATCTATCTCGTTTAGTTTTAGGACTTACAACCAACCGTTATGTGGACAAAACTATAATACTCTCGTAGCAACTTTGTTGCGAGAGTATAAAAATTATGAACTAAAATGTGTTTTAATTTTGACAGTAGGATTTTTTAATAGCTCTTTGATAGCCCAACATTTAGTGTTAAGGTTAATTTTGGAACGGTTTTCATTTTCAAGATAATTGCAAAAAACCAAGGCATTCGCACGGGACTAAAAATGGAAGTCGTTTTTGAGGACAACGTTTCAAACGGCGATTTCAGCGAATTGTGAGGCAATATTCAAATGTTTTTGATTGTAAAATGTTGCGCATTGATGCTTTTAAAATTGGTATGAATGTCACCCAAAAAAATTTCTAGTTTTTTATTAAATTAAATATTAATCACATTCGCACGGGACATTTTTTCCATTATAATATTTATGTTGTTTATTTTGTTATAATAGGGAATTATTTAACAACAAGGCCAGTAAAATCATTTAAAAAGTAGTAACTGTATTAATTCTTAAATATCATCAAACGAGAAACACAACAAAAATTGTCTATAGTGTGAAATGATAATAGAATTATGAATATGAAGCTTCTTGAGCATCGGAACAAAAGAAATGCAACTGGGCTATTCCTGGAATGCAGCTAACCATTTTGTATCTAAATTATATATTATGGAATGATTTTCAATCTGATGACATAAAATTAATTTTAAGCACAGTTGTACTATTTTGTTTTTGAAGAGTACTTTAATTTTTTTTTTTGTAAAATCAACCCGGCTTGATAATATAAATTTGATTTTAATCTGAGAGCAGTTACCATATTTTAGAAAAGCAACTAAAGGATTGCTTAATTTTAGTTAAGAGAATAATCAAGAAATAAAAATGTTATGCTCTAGCTTATCACTGATAACAGCAAATGATTTTCTCCTGACAACCTTGTTATAATGAGCACTCTTATTTTGATCTGTAAGCCTATAATTTTCGCCAAAATCTATTTAAATAGCTAGTTCAATGGAATTTAAAGTGCGGTTTTTGCTCATATGTAAATAATTAATGTAAACGTATCTATTTACAATTTACAAGACAAAAAAAAAATTTTCAATTTTTAAATTCCACACCTACGATGTCGCACGGGACCAATTTTAAGTAGTTACCAAAATCGCAAATCTTCTGATTTTTAAACAAGGTTTTTTTTATTTTAATTGTATACAAATTTACTGTTTATACCCAAAAATTCGCGAGTTTTCTGCTTATATTTCCGATGCAGTGGGAACAAGAGTTGTTTTTTTATGTCGCACGTGACATTAAAATATATGATAATAAGAGAGCAGAAACTTACAGTTATTTTCAATCGCATGCTTTCTTTTGCATTTTATTTTGCTCTTTGTACTCTTATAAAGGTTTTACTCAAAGCAAAAAATTAGACATGATATGTTTCTTTAACAATTTTGACGAAAAATCAAATGTAGTAGAAAAATCGAATTGAGAAAAGTAGCTCCTATTCGACTAGACTTTGGTATATCTCGTAATTGGTTATGAATTAATTAAAAATTAATTTAATATAAATAAATTTAAATATTTTCCTATGAAAATATGCAAAAACTTTGTAATTCTATTCTATTAGTTGTTAATTGGCAATTCTTTATGTGTCGCCACAAATTAAATGATTTTTGGCATGCGATTAGCCCGTCAGTAACAGTTGATCCAGGAATAATTGGAAGAGTCTGGCGTAAATCACCTGCTAACAGAATCCTGGCTCCACCAAAAACGTTCATCGACAATCAAGATCTTTTAAAGTCCTGTGCAGTACCTCCAGCGACTTCTTGAATATTTGGAAAATCTTCGTTAATGCGCTATTTTTGGCGATTTTGCCGACTGGTGTTTCGTTCATTTGCAATTTAGGAGTAATTTCAAGGCCGAATGTGCCGTTTGTTTGCCTACTAACAGGTGCCAAGTTGCCCCTATTCCCGTTAATCTTGGTGGTGCAAATGAGTGAAATTGGTTCTGGAATTACATCAGCCCTCATATACTATATATGATGATTTTCTATTGGACTTTATGCCGAATATATAGGCCAAAATGTGTGTTATCTTAATAAAATTACATCAATAAATTGCGAGAGTATAAAATGTTCGGTTGGACCCGAACTTAGCCTTTCCTTATTTGTTACAAATTGTTTTGGGCTATCGACACAATCTTATACAATTGAACAATAACAAAAATATTTTAACAAAGCAACAATGATAACCTTCAAAATATTATTTTTTTGTTTTCTCTCTTTATATTTTTCTTGTCAACTCGAATAAAATTCTCTTATTATTATCTTCCTCGCAATTTTTCCATATTTACTCACTATCTAATCTTTTTCTGGCTTTCCACGAATATTTAAGACTAAAAATAGCCAGGTCGGTTTGGCCCTTCTCGTTTTTTTGCGGCACAAACGAACAGCAATTCATTTTTATACTCTCGCAACAAATGTTGCTAAAGAGAGTATTATAGTTTTGTTCACATAACGGTTGTTTCTAACACCCAAAACTAAACGAGTTAGATATAGGGTTATATATACCAAAGTGATCAGGGTGAAGAGTGGAGTTCAAATCCGAATGTCTGTCCGTCCGTCCGTCTGTGCAAGCTGTAACTTGAGTAAAAATTAAGATATCTCGATGAAACTTGGCACACTTATTTCTTGGCACCATAGGAAGGTTGCTTTCAAAAATGAGCAAAATCGGACCACTGCCACTCCCACAAAATGGCGAAAACCGAAAACACATAAAGTGCCATAACTAAGCCATAAATAAAGCTATTGAAATTTGGTATGAAGAATCGCACTATGAAGGGGCATATTTGGATGTAATTTTTTTGGGGAAGTGGGCGTGACCACGCCCCCTACTAAGTTTTTTGTACATATCTCGCAAACCAATAGAGCTATATAAACCAAACTTTTTGCAGTAGTTTTTTTTAGCCACTTCCTTATACAGTTCAAAAATGAAAGATATCCGATCATAACCACGCCCACCTCCCATATAAAAGTTAGGTTGAAAATTACTAAAAGTGGGTTAACTCACTAACGAAAAACGTCAGAAACACTAAATTTCACTTAAGAAATGGCAGATGAAAGCTGCACTCAGATTTTTTTTACAAAATGAAAAATGGGCGTGGCGTCACCCACTTATGGGTCAAAAACCATATCTACAACTCGACTACTACTCGACCGATTTCAATGAAACTTGGTTTGTAATAGTTTCCTTACATCCCAATAATATGTTGTGAAAATAGGCCAAATCGCTTCACAACCACGCCTACTTCCTATATACCAGAACTTTGAGGACGATCTGAATCGTTTACTTTACAAAATATAAAGTAAGCACTAGTGAAGATATCGATGCAGAACTTTGCACAAATACAATGTTAATAGTGTTGCAGCCCCATTCTAAAAATCGCCGAAATCGGACCATAGGTTTTTAAGGCCCTATATATCGAACATGAGGACCTCGGTGCTTCTAACCTAATATAATGGTTTCCAACTTTCAATGGACTTTATACAATATATATGACGAATATGTGGGTCAAATTGTGTATTATATAATATAAATAAAGTTAAATAAATAAATTGCGAGAGTATTAAATGTTCGATTACACCCGAATTTAGCCCTTCCTTACTTGTTATATTATATTATTATCAAGCGACAATTTGTTTTAATTCCGCACACGACCATTCAGTAGGGAGCCGCCTGCGCGAGTGATCTTAACCCCCTCCCGTACACCCGTACCCCCGTGCCCGAGTGACGCCTACAACTCTACAATGCATAGTTAGCCGCCGAGCGGCTTTTCAAAATTTTTAACTCGTGATATCTTTTGAATGGAATGTCAGAATCTAATAATTCAAAAAGTTATATAAAGGGTTTGAAGCGATCTTAAATAATAAATCATTTATTTCGGTGAAAGAATTTTTCAAATCGGTTCAGTAGTTTCGGAGCCTATTCGAGACAGAGAAAATGGTTGAGCTCTATTGCGCATAATTAAGAGGACATTGTAGCGCAGGCTTGCACCATATGTGCTGCCTGTCTGTTTGAATTAAAGGATAGTGCGTTCTTTTGGCTTCTCTATAACGCTTAGCCAATCGATGACAGCTATTAAATTCTACTGCATCGCTCACTTTTGGGTCAAAACCCATATCTCAGAAAAGAACTTCCTTGATATTCTGATATTACAATTTGAAAATTATTGAAATCAGACATTTAATATAACACAAATTCACTTTTACCCTGAATATGAAGAAATCGTAAATAAATGTCCAGTAGCCTCCATACCTCTTCCACTAATATAAGGGTTTCCGCCACTCAAATTGGTTTTTTCTTAATGTTACCAATGTATTACATTTCATTTTTTGGTTGAAAATGAGAGTTTAAAATATTCAGTAACATTTGAACTTAGCTCTGCCGTACTTATTTATATTAGATTTTTCGAAAACAATTCCAAATGGGTACGTTAGCTTTTAATAAAAAGAAATTTCGAATTTTAATTTTAATTTGGTACGAAAATCTTTTTCTGCTTTGAGTTTTATGCCAAACGAAAAAGAAAATGGTATGTATGTGCTAAGTAATAAGCATGAAGCTAATTTATGTTTTAATACACAAAACATACCCATGTACACACTTACTTTCTTTATGCTTTTGTCAGCATACATAGCGCAACAAGTTTGAATTATATTTATATACATTGTATGTGCATATAAAAGATAAGGAACTACTAACAATCTGCAAACTTATACTTAATACATACATACGCTTACATATAGTATGTACATACAGTGTTGGAACAAATAATATAATCGTCTTGAAATATTTCGTATAGCACGAAAGAATTTTTTGTTTTTAACAAATATGTGGACATACTTCATTATAAGGAACAAAAATTTGTTTTTCCATTTTTTATTAAACATTTTTTATTTAAATAATTTTCATTATTTGCGCATACGATACCACTCGGATTTTACTTCAAATCATATTCCTTCTTTATTTCTTAGTTTAAAGTCAGGAATTGTATCCCATAAGTGAGCTACTGTATGGACCTTGGCACTCCACCACATTAACTCTTTTGTGCGGGAACTATTTCTTGACAATTAGTATCTATTTGGGATACTTTTCCTGTATGAACTCACGTTTTAAGGCAATGTATACCTTCTCCCGTTATATAAACGTAGTTTGGAGCACACATTATTTTCTTTATCCAACATATCAGACCAACTACTGAGGCGAAAAAGCATTCCCATGTTTTAATATTGCAGCCACCATATCTGACAGTTTTTGTTCTGAGTTTGAGTTCGAAGCCATAATTTTTTATGCGTCTTACATATAAAACCATCAGATATAAACAAATAAAATTTAGTTTCACCAGATCTCTGTACGTTATTTCAATTTTGACCGGCTATTTGTGGCTTTGTGAAAGACAGTTTTTAGCTTCAAATTCTTTTCAATTATACTACGTTCAGACAAACATTGAAAACATCTTGAAAACACAATTTGTGGATTGTGGAACAAAGTCGTTCTGACTGACATAATGTGTTTTCATTGAATTTACATTGACAATTCACAAATTTATTTAATCTTTAATATTTACTTATAATTATTATTAATGATCGTGTTTTATAGAATCACGCCAAGAAAATGTTAATAATGAATGTATTGGCTTTGAAAAGCCAGACAAATATCTTGCGCCACACATATCTTATAATCCCGCACCTTGGCCTTGCAAATAAAATAGAAGAGTTGAAAAAACAACGTTTAATGATTTTTTTTTTCTGGGCCCGCGTAGAGGACACACCTTATTTTGCCACAATTCAATTAGGACCCCACGAATTTCTACTTTTGTACTTTTGTTTTTTCTCCATTCTTTTGAAAATATAAACAAATATTAACTGACATTTTGGGGATGGCAAAATATATCTTCCAATTATATCGACTAAACTCGATTACAATGATTGGAATGTAATTTTACAAATGGTTTTCAGCGAAAACTGTGATTTCGTTTGACAGATTTTGCATGGATGAAAACACAAATTTTGGAACGAAAACCCATTTTTTCTATATATCAGCTTTATGTGCATATCTAAAATATGTATTAGTTTACTTTGTATATGTGTTTATTTATTTATATGTGTTTATTACAGCTTTAAGACAGGCGCTGTGCATGTTAATAGTGTCACTGCTGCAAAGGCGAATGTTATTAATAATTGTTGCTTGGCCGTGTAAATTTTTAGACAAGTTTTTGCGTGCTCCGAAATGGCGAATCAAAAGCATTCAAGCAAGTATATTGATATGATTTTTTTCTTATTTTACAAAATTTAGACAAGTTTTTATTCAAGCTGCTCGATATCTATCCCATTAATCCTTCTCATCATAACTATCCATCGCAAAAAGCATTACTTTTTGCACCACAGAAAGAAGTGTAGGACTTATGAGTCAGATGACATATTTAACGCAAAATTGAACTGCAAGCGCTGCAAGTCTAGTCTGTATGAACAACTTGTATAATTTTTTAAATTAGCTAACACTTAGCTATCAAAATATCATAGGCGTATGAATAACACTTATCAAATCAAAGGCGGCTAATAGCTATATACAGAAATTCAAATACATTCATACATACATATGTGTATTCATTTGCCATTGGGGCCCATATTACATAAATACAAACCTACATATTAATGTCAGCAGCTGTTGTTGTGATGCTGTGTCGATCATACTTCTCATTTTTTATGCTGCATGCAGGAATATGAGAATATCGGGTAAGTGAAAACGATAAAATGCGTTTCGAAAAATAATGAGAAGAATATGTGTGAACATATTACATTTTATATTAATCAAATAGAAAACAAATCATTCAAAATACATGTTTGAATATTTTTGTGTTTTTTAACAAAAACATGTGAAATCGACGATTTGGGTGGGACAACTAATTAAAAATGAAGATTCATTTTGAGATAAACATAATTATAATGGAAAATATACATATATTTTTAGTTAGTATTTGACCCTTTTGCTTCAATACTGTCCTATATCTATTGTGTCTTGACACTGTTGACATTGTTGTTTGACACTGAGAGCTCTTGAACATCTTCCCAGAGACGTTCTGGTGTGTTAAAGTCAGAAAAAATGTTGGTCATGCCAAAACATTGATATAATTTTTATTTTAAAACATTTTCTGTAACTTCGACAAGTGCTTTGTGTCGTTATCCTGTATTAAAATTTCCTCATAACAGTCAAATCATCTTCAGTATACAGACAATGTTTCCCTTATTTAAAATCCCATAAATTCTATTGAGTGGACTAACGCCATGCCACCAAAAGAATGCTCACACATCGACCACCATGCTTCACTACTCGTGAAACATAGCGATAGTAAAACTACTGATTTCTTAGTGAACTAACATGCTTTCGATTATCCAAACATATGTGTTAATCACTCCAAAAGACATGCTTTCACTGATTTGCAGTGCAGAAATCAATGGGACACTACAATCTCGCGAAAAAAGTACCACAAATTTAAATTTGTACTGGTATGTAATTCGTCAAAGTTTTCATAGTGTTTCCATTAGCATGCACGCCACTGTATGTTGCGTGTGTTAACAGTGTCCATCAAATGCTTTCTTTCTGTACAATTCAAAGTAAAATTTTTATGTTGAATCGGTATTCCTTGTTGTATATTCGGGCGTGGACTCGTTTATTTTCATGCACGTGTACTATAGCGCAACGCTTCTAACTCTGCACCACGGCATACTTGCATACAGGCAGAAATAGCAAGCGACCGTTTAGCAGGCAAACAACGAACAACCAATCAGCGCGAGCGCTATTCACTTCTCACTCACACACGGTTCCCATAGAAATCAGCGTATGCGGCATTCGAACAAAGAAGAGGGCGGCAGCACATTGACTGTGACGAATAAACGGTGCGCATGTATGGCGAATCAAAAGCAAGCGACGAAAAGTGACGAGCAAATCAATGCACGTATGCATGCACATCTTCAAAGGCACAGAGGTAACATAGCCGTACAATTGATTGTAACGAGTGTGCGCAAGCACCACTAAAGTGAACACTGTGGCAATAAAGTAAATGGGCGCCAGTGGCAGTTAGTGCGCACAAAATAATCAACGAACAAATAAACGGACACAATTTGGCCAGCTGTATTACCCAGCCACAGCGTAGCAAACGAAAAGTGCGTGCGACCATATTCGCGATTTTTACGCAGTGTCTAAGTATGTACGTGTGTCGCACGTCAGTGGCGGCAAGCAAACGTGTATCACTTAAACAAAATAACTAATAATTTGCTAATAAATTAAGCACAATATTGCACAATTATCAAATATCGCTTGTGTTATATCAATTTGCCTATAATCAAGTAAAATGCAAACATAAATACCTGTGCAGTAGTAGTCTCTGTAGTGTATACACCGTTCAGTTCAACTCCAGTAAGATGCATTTGGTTTACCAATGTAGGATTTAGTGTGAAAAATGTGTCAGCACATAATTGTTGGGATTAAATGTGATTGTTATAGCGCGAAAATATACGCAGTCAAATTAATATTTATTGATATATACATATGTATATATGTATATGTATGAATGCGTGAACTGTTAATGAAATGCAGTGCTAATCGATACAAATCAAATATGCAAAATTGCAGAAAATAATCATATTTATTGTGCATATAATATTAATTGAAATTTGCCAGTTAACTATAAAACCGATTGTGTTGCAAATATTATGTATACAAAAAAAATATATTTATTTAAATGACTTACAGTACAATGTTTAATGCATGTAGCAATTATGAAGAACAGTTTAAGCTGTCTTACCTAGTTTTAAAAAGTGTTAAGAGTTGTATTAAAAAAGAGTTTGTTTTTGGAAACCTTTCATGTTTTTTTCTGATAAACATTTATTCATAATACCTTGACATAAGCAAATATTATTACAAGCCTGTATTTTTTAAGTGCAATTAAGGATGGAAAAACAAAAGCTTTCAATTAATACCAACCATCAAAGTGCTGAAATGCTGTTAAAATTTCTTTGAAAAAGCACAACAAAAATCGGTAGAATGGTGTAAAAAGGTACACGTTTGACACCGCCTGCCGAGTGGGGTGGTTAGAATTGTTCAATTGACGCCCACCTGTGGTTTGGCTGCAAAGCGCATGCAAACAAATTTACATTTGCTTATGTGTCCCTATGTGTTTTGCAAGAAGGCGGCGTATGTATAAATAGTACATATTCAATCTTTATTACAGTGTTTTGAAGAGTGTGCGACTTTAGTATGTTTACATCCTCACCATTGCCACCTACTGTGTACGCGCTTAGCGTGACGCTAATGCCGCTGACAAACAGCCAAAGCACACACTGTATACATATGCATGTATGTACATCTTTAGAAACCACTAGTGTGTGCGCGTATCAAATTATTGTGAAAAATCTTAAATTAACATATGTATATCCTTACTTTCAACTGGCCAGTATTTGTATAATCGCTGTAGAACTGATCTCGAAGAATTTGTTTTAATTTATGGTTAAATAAAAACTATTTTTTTTTAATCTGTTACTGTGATAAAAAATTCATATTGCTAAGGCATGTAAGCATGGCATATATTGGCCTTTAGTTTTCTAACTTGACACTTATTTATCACTGATTTCAACGGAGTTGCAATAAATAAAGGAAGATCTGCCAAAAACTGCCAGAAAAGTGTTAACTCTTTAATTTCTTATATCGTAATGAACATATATAAAATTATAATAAAACAATTTCGAGATTGTTATTGAAATTGTATATCGGAAACTTTAGCTGTATCTTACCATATCGCGCTATATATATTCCTCCAATTAATATTAATCATTGTATAATACACATGTATGTACATACATATATACGTCAATATGCAAGATATCGGATAAATGTTAATGTATTAATCTGTGTATGAGTAAGACGCTCATTCTTAACATAGATTATTTTTTAATAATACAAGTCTCCTGAGTAAGACGCTCATCGTTAACACAAACTTTAGTATTAATAAATCACAATTGAGATTTAACCAATTTACGATTTCTTCAAACTTACGCTTCTTCACTTATTTATTTACATATAATTTTTTCATATAATTAACTTCGCTTAATAATATTTTCTTCTGTGTAATTGCTAGCTGCAGTAGAATGCTCCAATAAAAATAAGTATTAATTAAAATGGTTGAAGTCCGTGCTGATATCCTTTATATTATGTTAAATTCCATTAGTACGAGATGCTGAATTTACTATATCTACTTCAGCTGTAGTCATACGACTTGTGATAAATGGACGTGGTCCTACATTAATGATATTTAAGTTAGTTCTAGTTAGCAAAAAATGAATATCATTAACAATTAATTAATAGTAAAACAAATTAAATATGAGCGATTTGTAAGAAAGATGTACTCCAATAAGCACAAATCGTTCCTTAAAGTTATTAATGCGTTGAAAATTGCATAAAATAGTGGGGCAGCAACAAAAAAAAACTACATATATTAAGCCTTGCCTCGACTTACAAATAGCTGTCAAATAATCTGTCTAATTTAAATTTTTTAGTGATTTGTTTGGCGATATCTAGGAATCATGTGTTATAATTTCTATACTCTCGGAAATACTAATTAAATAAATTCATTAATGCATATGAAGTGGCGTTTAATTAAAACAAAAAAAGGCAATTGCTAAAAGTGAACTTGTGCGTCGATTCGTCTCGTATATAAGTAATTATTTTCATAAAAATTTTGCAAAATTTCGTGTAAAGTAGACAACGCGTTCGCCGTCGTTAAGTTGACGGGGCGCACCAATAACAACATTGACGCTGGTGAGAACGACGGCGACGTTGCGGATTACAACAATCAACCACAACAACAACATAGTAAACGTGAACTTCAATCAACTATAGCTGCATCGGAAGATTTACCACCTTCACCGCCGCTTCCACATCCCCAACAACTGCAACAGCGACAATTTCAGAAAATTCCCGCTATATATGAACATAGCACGCATTCACATTCACATTTCGACCAATATCAACCGCATCAAGAGCAACAACCGTTTTATAATCATTTTTATACACATGAAAGTTTGGCACAAACGTTATATCAACAAAAACAATCAACTCGAACACAAACGTATGAGCACAATCAACAATATCAACAACATTATACATATTATCGTCAACAACAGCAACATCAACAAGTCACACAGCATCAACAACTAAAATTACTCGAAATGTTTGCACTACAACCAACACCATCAATGGGAGCTGTCATCTCGCCATGGTCGGGAACAATGATCGATCGCATACCCTCACTCGATGATATGCCACACAAAGGTAAAATAATCCACAATCTTAGTAATAAAATAATGTATATGTATAAATTAGCCATAACAAGTTGTGTAGTTATTAAGTTGTGACCACATATCTACACAGTTATTCAAATTTACACGGGTACAATGTTTTCTTTTCAATTAAAGTTCAAATGTGTTAATTACATTATTGAACAAATTTAGCAGCTTAGGTTCAAAGGCAGGTGTCGCGTTAGCTCCGACGTCGACAGCTTGGAAGGTGCCAGTTCATTGTGATGTCAAAAAACGCCTAAAAATCGAAAGCAAAGAAGACGAAAGATTTCATGCGGCGGCAAAAGTATAGCTAATGAGCTGTTCCAACCGCAGTATTGCGTACGCTGGACAGTGAAGTAGGAAATGACTTGTGGTTGTTGATGTAGAGGCATAAAACACTCCCCAAATAATTTTGACGATTGCCTCCAATTTGACAGTCCTTGTCCGGGTAAAAATCCGGGTTCGTTCCGGTTATGTAGATCTGACTGTCGTGGGAACTTGGTGTTTCCACCTCACCCTCCTCTATACAGCGTCCGGCAGAATGCCTAGCCTCATTCCGGAATGTCCAGTGCTGTCCACTATGGTGGCAAGTTGAACCTTTCTGAGTGTACGTAGCCCGCTTGCATTCCACTTTGGACTCAGAAGCAGACTGCGGAGCTCCGACTCGTGCCCAGCATGTTGAAATAGAACGACGGGTGCCCCTTCTTGCAAGCTCATATGCTTTGCAGTTCTCTGATACCTTAGAAATATTCGTTATGAAAATCTTTTAATGATCTTGTTTTTCCTCAACACTCTGTCTGTCAGTTTTTTTTATCAAACTGAAACATAATTAAAGCACAAATTTAAACAACTTGCAGAAACTTTCTAAAATACAGTAGCCGCGGCAATAAATACTTCCAGTTGCGATATGAAAAAATATATTTTAAATATTTCATAAAATATTGGCCACATCATGTGACTATATCCATGGCTATAGGCACTATCAGCACAAGTTTTGATATTTTTTTTTTTTGGTTTCAAAATTTTTCATTTTATCGTAATAAAAGTGAAATCAATATATTGCGAAAAAAGATCGTGGTTATCTCTACAGTTTCTTAATAAGACATTATAGAGAGATATTTTAGAAAAAATTAAAAACTAGTAGGAAAGCGCTAAGTACGTATCTGAGCGATTTGCTGATACAATTTGCCATAAGTACCGAGGCACTCATTTTCAATTATATATAGTTTGTTGTTTATTTTAAATACATTTTTGCCTTAAACAAAATGTATGCCTAGAACTAATTCACACAAGTTATGGTTTACACATGTATTTTCTTATGCGACTTAGCTTTATTTTTTATTATATTTTATATTCATATTTGGGCTTTTTTAGTAGTAATTTATTTTAAAAAGTCCTTTTTTCGATCTTCAAATCGAGCGATCAAATCGAGCGTTTGAGCTTTTACCAACAGCACATAAACTTAAAAAATGAGAGCGGTCGACTTTGCATACATGAAATTTATAATTCTATATTTATATTTGTAATTTTTATTGTCTGCCGCTCAGCCACTAACTAAAAATTACAACAGGTTTCATATGTAAGCAGCAGTGAGCGGCCACTCAACTCAAATTCAAGTCTGCAACAAATCAAGTTGAACAAACAGCAACCCAATCTTTTACATGTATGAAATCTGAACTGTTTTCAACAAATTCTCAACTGCTGGTATTTATCGCAGCACAAATTTGATTACATTTTGAAATAAATTACTTTCTTATTCAGAATTTGATATGAATGTTGTCAATATTCATATACATATATAAAGTTGAAATTTGTGAACTTAATACATGACTTGACACAATGGATAACAACATTGTGTTGGATATCAGCAAATCTTTAGATAATTTTTAAAATAAAATTAAGCTTTCTTTGCTCTGGTTGTGTGTAATCTTAAGAACGATTCGGTTTGCAAAAGACAGGTTCATCTTAAACTGCGTTTACAGCACAATGAAACGTTTTAATGCCTTCCAGAGGAAAACGCTTGAAAAACTTCTAAGCAGGTTAATGTGATGATCTAAAGGTTGTCAAAACAGGACCTGAGGAGGAGTTCTACAGGCAACCACCGATAAATTTCTGTTCATCTAGAAAAGCCAATAACAAAAGGAATAGTTTTACTTCGATTAGTGATAGTGATTAAGGATAGATAGTGGCCTTAACTGTAGACTGGTGCGGAAAAAATCCATCATCGAAAACGTCGTATTGCATTTCCTCAAGAACGCAGTTGGTAGACTCAAAATCAGTGCCGTTACTTTTTATTCAGGTGTGAACCAAAGATAAATAGAGTGGGTCCAGTTATTAGAAAGTACATAGCTGAGGCGGTCAAAATGTGCAGCATTCGACTCCAAATCGTCTCACCGCACCAACCAACAATTGCAAAGTTCGGTGGGGGTCTCAATAATGGTGTGGCGGTGCTTTTCATGGTACGCTGTGGAGCCAATTCGTCGTATTGATGGAAACATGGATGCAATAAAGCACGTTTTGATGCTCCAAATTGTAATGCTGCCGTATTCGGAAGAGAATTGATCAATGATTTGAAAATTTCAACAAAATAATCATTCGAAGCATACTTTTCGGGTTCCAACAAAGTTTTTGAAGAAAATCTGTCACTATTATGGGCTGGGAATCGCCGAGAGCAGACTTAAATCCAATATAATATATTTGAAACGACTTAAAACTTTTCAATGAGAATGCAAAACATTACAAACATGCATCAACTGTTTTTAAATTCACGATAGCTTGGAACTCCATGCATGTCGCACTTTATATAAGCTTATTAATGGCAGTGCAAAGACGCCTTGTTTCGGTGATACAGCAAACAGGATTGCGCCAAAAAATTAATACTTACATTTCTGGATTTGTACTTGTAATTTTTATGTTTTAACTATTATTTTGCTTCGTTCTTAAGTATTTTTACCAACTGAATTTAGCATCAAACATTAGTGTGGATAAAAAAATTTTGAAAACATCTTCAGTTTATGAAATAAAGCTTTTTATCCTAGGCATTTAATTGGTTTTTTTTTAACAATCTCTAAGTACAAGAACTCAACATCGTTCTTAAGTATTTTTCCCAACTGGGAAAGTGGGAGTGGGAAGGATTCTATAACAGCAAGGAAGCGCTACATACCTTTTATTATCATCTGGATTTCTGCTAAAATATTTTAATTAACCAATTCCACCAAATTTCACTTTGATAACATTCGTTATACATAATTATGTACATATGTATATAACAATATATTTAGCTGGATTACTTGTAAGTGTTACGACTCTAATGGTTGTTGCTCAGCTGAAGCATGAATAAACAAATAGTTATTTCTAGTACACTGAAATGAAGACACATTTTATATCTGCTCGTTTTCTCTGATAAAAAAATATATTAAATAAAAAGAAAGCTTTATTTGTTAAGGGGTTAGGTGGGTTTCAGCGGTTGAAAACCAAGATATTTTAAATTTCTTTTTAATATGTACAAACATATGTATCAATTAAGCAGTATTTTGTGAAATGTTTATTCAAAAATTCCGAAAACTCAGCCGTTAGTACCAACCAAAACCAATAAACCAAATTTATTTCGTAAGTATGGCTGAATCTAGTCAATGAATGACATATTTTTAACAAAAAAACTCCGTTTTTTAATCAAATTGTCGCCATAAATTGACTTAAAAAATAGTTGAAATAAAAATATAAAAAATTCTTTTTTTCATTTACTAAATAATGTTGTTCCAAAACATTGAACATAATCGGTTCCTAACTTTTCGAGATATTGTGTCCACCGACTTGAAAATTTAGATAAACGCGTAACGGTATAACTCTTAGAATTTTACTCGAATTGATTTGACATTTTTCGATAATATTTTAGACATATTGCAATATTCAATAAAACAAAAAAAATCGGAAATTTTTAAATTTTGAAACCCACTTGACCCCTTGAGCTTGCAAGCAGATAGCCGCTTTGCTCATTATTTACTAGCAGGTTTTGAATATCCCAGTAAACCCCCAATGGCAGTACAAACAGTAAACATAAACAATATAACAATATATTTGCTAATACATATAAAGCTGCATAAAAACGTTTTCTTCTCTATTCTCTTTTATAGACAATGTAATTGCGATGAGAAACCTACCATGTTTGGGTGTTGGTGTCGGTAGTAATAATGGTAACGTCGGCAGTTTCAGCGGCGTTGCTGTCAGCGGTGGCAACGGTGGTGTCGGTGGTGTTGTCAGTGGCGGCGTTGGGATCGGCGGTGTCGGTGGACTTAGTACGAGCAAATCAGTTGTGACTGCCGCCGCCGCCGCTGCTGCTTTGGATGCGACAACTACCGCAGAAGCGCCATCAATGACACCACACACAACGCCGTCATATTTCACAACAACTTACTATCACCTAAGTGATGATGAATGTACGTCTAAAACTATTCACATTTGCTTATATTCGTATGTATATATGCATATATATGTATATATATTAATTTCCTTTTTGAATAATATTTAAAACATACATATACAACCACCCATCAGTCGTCCACCCTCGCACTCATTTTCAAAAAAAAAATTCACATAAACACAATCGAAACGCATATTAATTAGAAACTCACATATACTATAGTTCATTCCATATTTATGTACATACAACCATGGAACACAAATAGCACACTTGGTGTTCAATAACAAAATCGTTTATTTATGACAGTAGATATTATATACACAAAAAATTTGAAGAAAACATCGCATATATAGAACAATTTGAAAAGACTTTACAAAACTGTTAAAAAGAATACAAATGATTAATGAATGGCATAAAATTGTCGACTTGGTTAGTATTTTGTACTACAGCCGTTGAAAAATACTTAAGAACGATGCTGAGGTCTGGTCATTAGAGATTATTTGTAATAAAAAACGCTTAAATAGCTAGCATAAAAAGCTTTATTTCATAAACTGAAGCTGTTTAAAGCATATCATACTAAATTTTTCTTAGAAAAATGTAAAATTTTGGATATATTCAGAAAAGTTAATATATATGATTATAAACGCATCGTTCTTGAGTATTTTTCAATGGTTGTATATCCACCAATTTTAGTTATTTCTTGACTACTTCTTTGAGATTTCTTCCTCAACTCCAGTCCATTAATCAACCAAACTTTGAATCTTTTATGCTTTTTGTGATTTGACATCATTCCATAAATGTTCTATTGGTTTGAGGTTCGGTCTTTGCACAGTCCTATTTCCTTGCCAAACTACCTTTGTGGTGTGCTTTAGATCATTCTACTGCATAAATATCCCGTTTATGGATTAAAGACCCAAATTAAAATGGCTCCGTTTTTCACTAAAATATCTAAATACTGTTACCATTTCATTTTACCGTTTATGTTACCGTTAAGAATTCGCATAACGCCATACCAAGAGAACGCCACTCAGACCACAATGCTATCACCACCGTGAGATATTCAAGACTAAGAGCTTTTTTGATTAATTTAAGATCAACAGCTTCAACTTATGTATGACGTACAATTGTTTTTCTAACTGAACTTATCCTATTTATCTCGTTTTCGTTATTCGTTGATTTATTTATGTGGACCTTTGCAAATACCAATGAAGTATTGATGTGGGGTTTGGACAGTAGCTGTTATTTCCTGATAATTCGTCGGGACTTCCGAACTACTTAAGATTATTCAATAATTTCGTTCATAATTTGTCTTGCTGACTTAAAAGAATCAACTTTAATGTTCCTTACAACATAAACAATGATGATGTTCATTTAAACCATACTCATGCAACGGGAATAAACGCTCTCTTTTCCGGAGTGCAATGTGAATTTCACGCCGAATTTTTGCAAAATATCGGCGAAATGACTATAGATGCGCAAAATAAAATTAATAATGAGCTATTTATGTGTCCATATCATCTAAATAATATGCTCATTGGCAATGGTATACAGTGAAACTTCTCTTGGACAAACAATCACCGTCGAGAGATTTTTGTACGACAAAGAGAGGTGTCCGCCTAAAAGAGGGTCATTTGGTGCATGAATGTCCGCTGAAGAGATGTATCCGTTAGGATAGGTGTATAACCATGATTATTTTCTTCGAATAGTAGCAACATGTTGAAACGTTCGTGAAAATGAAACGAATTTTAATATAGTAGGTTTTTGTATTACAAGCTCTCACATCTTAAGAGGGTCATCCCATATGACGGCCAGTTCTTTGGATTTTTTTCCGCGATCAGTAAATAGATTGAGCTTTAAATTTATTATCATTTAATATATTTTGTACAGTATAAATATAAATTTAAAGCTAAAAGGCCACCGCCTCGAAAACTCGAAAAAATGTGCACGCACTCCACGATGCTCACCGATTGGACTTTCCAATTTTTGGTAGACATTTGAAAAAAATGCAAATTTTGCGTTTTTTTGTTTTTTGCTATAAAAAAACGAAATTTTGGGAATTTTATTAACTGAGCGTTTCAAGCGTTTACATTAGCTGAATGTACCCTACGAATTTCAAGTCATTCGATCAAGCCGTTTTTCGGATGCGATGGATGAAAGTTTGAAAAACATTCAAACAAAACGAACACTGTAACTTCTGTAACTTCAAAACGACTTAGAATTTTTAAGAAAGCAAAAATTAATTTTTAGAGTCCTTCATATGGCGTGAGCACCTTAATATGACAAGGGCCAATAAGGAAGGAAAACATACATACCAATTAGCAAAATGCTAGTATATACAAACAAAAATGTTTATTCTTTGTCTATAGTAATTATAATATTTAACGGTTTTTTGACTAAAGGTGCAACAGAAATTGAGAAATTGCATTGTGTCCAGTACACTCTTATAGGCAGCGCAAACTAAACCACAAACACTCACGAGGCTATGCGTGCCGCACAAACGCACGCGCTTACTGCATAGAACTGCATATGATAACAAAACAAAAGTAAACAATGTTGCAATGTTGAATGTTGTATGCTAATTCCGACTGACCGTTAATCCTTGAGTAATTATGAATGCAGATGTACAGTATGAATTTGTAGTGTTTTTTTTATGGGTAAATACGATTATGCGTGTAAATGGGCATGGTTGGCCCTGTTGTGTTGTGTCATATTGGCATCTATTTTTCTTTTTGAACATAGTTACTCACACAACTGCCAACGAAGCGCCACAATTTTAACATACATATATGTACATACATACATATATATATATTTAAAAGGGACTTACAACTGCAATTTCGGTACATCCAAGCATTTTCTGCATATGCAACTATTTTTTGCCGGATTAATTTTGTAAGAGAGATTTTTTTACAACATTTCCAAAAATTGGTTCTTTGCATTATTTAGGGCCTAACAATATAAACTACGTGTCACTTTAGCTGTCAAAATACGCATTAACGCTATTATATCTACGACTGTATGACTATGTAAATGCTTATGCGTACATGCAACATTGTTTGTATGTGCATTGAGTGGCGTAATTATACAAAATTTTTTTTTACACAATGATTACATGTAATGTAATGCATACATCAAGGGGTTACATCCATTTAGTAGCTCTAAAAAAAGAGGTTTTTGACATACTTTTCTAAATGCATTATTCTAAGCATTTGTACAAATATTATGATGACTTTGAAGAGTATAGAATAATTCTTTATTTGCAAAAATAACAGTTTTTGAAGCCACAAAAGGCATTTCGCGGTGACCACTATAACTCTGAAGTGGATCAACTGAAATGAAAAAATCGTTTTTTCTTGCCATAATTTCGGCCTTAAATTTTGTATAAAAAACAAGTCATCGGTAATAAAAAACTTCGATTAAGTGCTAGAAAATAGAAAAGCCTGTGTAAAACTTTGAGTCTCAAATCGGTTCACCCATTTCCGAGAAATCTTGGTCACCAACTTCCAAAGCACAAGCTTCAAAAGAACAAAGATCCTCGGCCCCTGTATGAAATTGATTTCTTTATAATAAAAATAATTATTGTAATCTGGTCTTTACAGTCTCTGCAGCTAATTCCACTATGGTAGTTATATACGGACTGCAATTTTTGAATACTAATCCGCAAAGACATATAAAACCTACTGCCAACTGATCCACTGTTTGAAGAATTTGGCTGCAAATTTGATATGGTGTTTCCAATATAATGATGTAACTATTAATAGTGCACAGTCTTGAATTGAGGGGCAAAATGGTCCTTTAACGCAATGGCCGCCTTACACCTTTAATTTCCTGAAATTATATTAGACAAGTAAGGAAAGGCTAAGTTCGGGTGCAACCGAACATTTTATACTCTCGCAATTTATTGCTATATTTTTATTAAGATAACACACAATTTGACCCATATATTCGGTATAAAGTCCAAAAGAAAAACGAAAATCATCATATATGGTGTATAAGGGCTGAGGTAATTTCTGAACCGATTAAACTCATTTTCATTACCAACATACATTATATCTATTTATTGCTATATTTTTATTAAGATAACACACAATTTGACCCATATATTCGGTATAAAGTCCAAAAGAAAAACGAAAATCATCATATATGGTGTATAAAGGCTGAGGTAATTTCTTAACCGATTAAACTCATTTTCATCACCAACATACATTATATCTAAGATTATATGCTCATTTAATTTGGATAAGATATTTCATATATTAACCGATTTATAACCTATTAAGGATAATAACTATGCTATATTTACATATATGCTATAATTACATATAAGGGAGCTAGGGGAAGTTCGCAAGTTATGTCACAGATAACATACAGTATTTGTGTAAAGTTTTATTGCACTATTGGTTAGTTATGTATATATTATAAAGTGAAGGAATGAGGTGGTATTCAATATTGAGTTATATGGGAAGTAGTCGTGGTTGTGAACCGGACCGGTGGAAAATGGGGGAATTCCACACGTGTCATCAGGGTGTCAAGAAAATGCGATATACCTAATTTCGTTGAAATCGGTCGAGTGGTTCCTGAGATATGGTTTTTGACCCATAAGTGGACGACGCCACGCCCCTTTTCCTTTTTGTAAAAGAATCTGAGTACAGCTTCCTTCTTCAAATTAGTGTTTCTGATGTTATTCGTTAGTGAGTTAACGCACTTTTAGTAATTTTCAACATAACTTTTGTATGGAATGTGGGCATAGTTATTATCCGAATTCAACTACAGTTGAACTTCCATAACTCGCACTGCTCTAACTCGAAGTTCTCCATAATTCGAACTATTGAATTAGCAATAGAAGTCAAAATTCATATAAATTACATTATGCAACTCGGAAGTCTTCTAACTCGAAGTTTTTTTATGGATTATGGTGATTCGATTTTCATGGTGTATGATGGGGTTCGTATGGGAAACGACTGCAGAAAGTTTGGTTTGTATAGCTTTATTGGTTTGCGAGATATATACAAAAAAACTATTTGTGGGCGTGGCCCTGCCCCCTTTCCCAAAAAAAGTAGATCCAAATATGACCCTTACTTGGACGATCCTTTGCACCAAATTTTATAACTTTATTTTTGGCTTAGTTATGACACTTTATGTGTTTTCGATTTTCTATTTCGAAAGCAACCCACTCACGGTCCCAAGGAACATGTGTGCCAAGTTTCGTCAAGATATCTCAATTTTTACTCAACTTATTCGTTGCACGGACGGACGGACAGACAGTCAGACTCCTAAAAATATATTCATGTTAAAAAGATACATATACAAAAACTTTAACTAATTAATACAAAAATTAAAAAGTATATACTTGACTGAAACCAAGGTGAAAATTAAAAAAAAATATATTCGACAGTTTAAATTAATTTTGCCATTGATTTCGAAATAAATTATTAAAAAAAATTGAAGAAGGTTGAAATAAAACTGTAGTAGAAATTTGTTTCGTTAATCATCGCTAATAATAATAATAAAAAATGTTCAAATAATTTGGCAAGCGGTTGTCTGCATTTTCTGGGAAATAGACGAGGATGATATTATTTCAATTTAAGCTTTCTAGGCAGTATCCCAGCAAAGAGGCCGCTACAAATACTATTAGTGAGCAGGTAGCAAAGCTATAAGGGCTATTTTTCAAAATACTTCATCAACTGTCGATGACTTCATTGACATGCATACATAACTGACACTTTAAAACTCATCCGCGCTTGGTACTGTTATGCGGGATATGACAATGTTCCTAAAGTACTTTTATACTATACTTTTTTCGATTATCGCTGATTGATACTTTGTTAAGAATCTAATCTTTAAATGACGTTTGGCCCAAAAGCGAACCCAAGCAATTGGTTGCAGGCTAAAATGGCACAAGTATGTTGGAAATTTTTAAGTTGTTCACAGATTTAGGACCACGAAACCAATAACGCAACGAAATACTAGAAGTGAAAAAAAAAACAAAAAAAAAAGCAAAACAAAAAAGCAAACGACAGCTGTGACAGCTGTCATCATTGATAAACTCATTAACTCGTAAAGTTGAGAGCATGTACAGTTGCTGTGCTGAGGTAAATCAACACATAATCCAGTTCGGCGTATTTACACAGTCAAAGGATTATTTTACCGAAAAGATCAATTGGTTTTGTAATATTCAACTGGAAAACTTACCTGTGTCATTGCGACAAGTGGTGAAGCCACACAGCGTCGCACTGTCGATCTATCATTACATCACTTATTTATTTATTTTCCTTGGCTCACTCTTATGCAGTACTTTTACTACGCATATCATACATTTCAATATCCTCAATATGTTGCGCGATGGTGTGCCAGGTTAAAAGGGGAGACCTAATTGGAATATATGCAAACAAAGTTGATGCTAAAAAAGAAATCTTAATCCCTAAATCAGAACGGCATATACTATTGAACAAAACATTTGCAACATCCCTACACTTGCAACGTGCAACATGTTGCACAGAGAGTAAAATAGTTTTAAACGAGTTAGATAAGAAGTTATGTGTATACATATCAAAGTGATTCTGTCCATCCGTGAAGCGATAACTTGAGAAAAACTTGAGATATCTTGGTGAAACTTGTTACACGTTGTCATTGGCACCAAAAGCTATATCTACAATACATATGGACCATTTGCCACGCACACAAACTGAGTTAACCGAAAACTTATAAAGTTAGAGAGCCTTGGAGCCATTAATCACAGGTCCAGTGATGGGAAGGCCATAGTAGTATACAGGGAAACGTCTTCTAACGAACACTTCCATTAAATGGACAGTTTTTCATTCACCAAGTTAAATTTTTAGAACAAATGACCCTCTCTTACGCGGACACCTCGCTTGGGCGGACAAAAATCGCTCGACGGTGAGTGTTCGTCCAAGAGACGTTTCACTGTATATATAAAATTTAGTGATAAATTCTAAAAAAATTTTGATCGGTGTAATGTTATGAATGCAACAATGCCAAGTAGATGCAAATCAGTTGAGAGCAATGCATTTACAGCGAAACACAGCATATATTAGATGGTCCATTGCTGCAATACAGAGTGGAACATTGTGTTAGGTATGCCAATATCCAGAAACTACGCCACAAATCTTCCATAATTTTTGTAGGGATATTTGTACAGTTTGTTAAAGGTGCGTATGGACGGACATGCAGTTATTTTGAAGCAAATAAATCGTCAAATGCATGGCATTCACACGACTTCTTCACTTTAATGTCCGCTGAACAATAGTGACAATAGTGATTATGTATGTATGTCCATATGTAGGTATATGTGTTAACAAAGGGGCAGGAACCGTACTGACAGTACTGTTGTTCTAATAAAATAAGCGTTTCATGTGTGAGTACGCGTATCTAACTAATGTATAAATTGGTGTAACAATAAATTTCGGCACGGCAATCGACCCATTCGAAACATGCCAATGAAAAGGTTGTTGAGCAATACAAAAAATTAGCCATGTACATGGGTACACATACTACATACTGAAAATAGGATTTACATTGTCATTCAGTGTTACTTTTGTATGCACAACAATTGTTGGTGAGTTGTTAGACTTTCGATGACATTTTTGTTTATTTTTTTTTGCTTTTTGTTTTCTTTCATACATTGCTGTATGTATGTATGTATATATCAACATTGTTGTCATGCATGTCTACTGTTGCTGTAGGGGTAGGGAATCTCCACGCTTGTTGTGTGTCCTTTTATTTGTTGTAAGTCGCTGGCGAGCCATTTGGCAGACTTCGGCGAGTGTTAACCGAAATTATTTTATTAATGGCATAGTATCAAACAACATCATTAACAAAGTCGTAGCGGCAACAAACAATGCGTACACTTTGTACGCGTGAAGTGCGAAAACAAATAGTGACAGCATACTCCATCCCCTTATTAAGTATTTCGTACACCGGGTGATGGCTAGGTAAACAATCATAGCACATCACTTTACTTTAACTTTACTATGAATTGAGTACTGATATTTTCTTCAATTCGTTTCGGCTATTTTTCACTGATCTAGTCAGGCTTTGTGTTATAAGTCCTTATTATTATTAGCAATGATAACCCCCAAGCGGCAGTATGGCATAATTAGTTTATAAGAAGACTTACTTCATGTATATATGTATATATGAGGTTCAACTGTCACACCGAAGCAAAAGAACGTTTTCCACGTGTTTGTAACTGGAAATTGTCTCAGAATATGTCCTCCATTTAGTTATTATCATTTTGTGCTAGCCGGTTAATTTGACTTCAGCTTTTTTGGACCTTAGCTATTTTGAGAACCAAATTTCTTCACCAAGTTAGAGCGCGTCGCGGGTCGTGGGTCGAAAACGATACTTCTAGCTGTCACTTGCCGCTTAGTAAGGCTAAACTCGCCGCAATCATAGTGCTTACTGTTCACTGTCCAATAAGCATACGTGTGTTGAGACTAAGGATCAAGCTGCTCGGAGGAAAGCGAAGCGGAATCAGTCAAGCACTTTCTTCTTCAATATGCAGCTTTTACCAGACTGAGATGGAAACACGTTGGTAGACCCACCTTCGGCGAACCCAGCGAAGTAACTGGCATCGACATTAGCCGAGTGAAGAACTTTATAATAGCTTTTTCGATTCATAAGGGTACTAGTGATCCGTTAGTAGTATCCGAGTGTCACACAGCACAGTCGCATCTGTTATAAATTTGCAGATATTTAATTATTTTTTTAGTTTAATTTAATACTGCATAACTAAATATTACACTATTCAGCATACCACATCAGTCGGTTTGACATCGTGCAGTAATAACGGTCAAATACGAAGTATGATCTTTTGTCGGTTGCTTCAATTCAGGAGCGCATTTTGCACGGGACTTCATCGTATCGTCGGGTTCATATTTTCATTTATATGTTAAAGCACCTTTTGTTTGACTTAGAACACCACAGCGGGATGCTCATGCATTTCAGGGTTTATATGTACACGCTATTGATTGGTATTAATGACACTTATTGTACAATACTCACATACATATGTATGTACATACATGGTACTGCAATGGCAGTCATTGAATCTCATTGTGGTCGTTTTCAGTTGTATTTAGTGTGAAATGATTGTGGGTGCTACTGCTTTGGCTCCTCTCCTGCCGCTAACATTATTGCCGTCTGCTGACTACTAATCTATTGTGTAGGGATCGTATGAATGGGTGTATGCGTTATACATAGGTTTGTTGTATTTAAGCAGAAGAAAGTATGTATTTACGCTATTAGTAACAACCAAGTATGCTATAGCGGTATACCCGTAACACTGAAATGAATGTGAAAATCTGAAAATATTTTATAAGAGTTTCATGTTTGTGGAGCACGTGAATTGCATGTGGTAATGTACGTGGGGTGTTCAAGAATTAGCGGGAATAGTAACATTTAATTTAAGTATTTCACGGGTTTGGAGAGTACAATTTTCCACATTTTTGCATAATAGCAAGTTTGAGCGCTGATATTAATATGGCATCTATTTTATTTAATTTTTTTCTTTTCAAATTAAAATATTATGCTATAAATTTCCTCTAATTTCATTAAAAAATATTTTTCTTTAATATTTTTTTGTTATTTTTTTATATTTTTTCTTTTCTAATAAAAGCCATAACATTAATGTAGACGAATGTATACATGTTTTTTCTCAAACAACCAAAATGTGGGTTTGTTTTAACACACCATGCAGGCTTTGTTGCAAGTGCATGCTTAAGGACACAGCTTGATACCCATACGCACATACACACATTGTACCTAGGCTCAGGCGTTTTCAATGTAGTAATCAAATGTAATCTGCACAAATTTATATGCGGCATAGTACTAGAAATCCCCTTTGTGCAACATTGTAAGTACTAGAAGTTTTCTTCGACAAGCGTTATGATTCAATTGAAAGTCAAAGTTCAATATAAATACGAGGGCTGCTATATATAAATATTTCTGGCCTAATAATGAAAATAGGAATATTTATCAACGAAAATGGTTTTATTGTTTTTCGAATTATTCTCTATCAAGATTTATACACTTTTGCATGCGCTCAAACCAATTTTCGAAGCACTTTTTTTGAGCGATTGTCAAATTGTGCGGGATCCAACGAGAACAAACTTGTTTTACGGCCAGGTGTTAATGCAATATCGAATGTAGGGTATACTATTTTTGTTTAACCAATGGTAATTTGTAAGAGCTGAAACTAAACAAGTTATCATTATATTCCCAATGTTTGTCAGTCCATCCGTCCGTGCAAGGATCACTAACGAAAAGCTTTATAAGCCCCAAAAAAATTAAAGTAAGAACGGCACCGGAAAATTGCGTTGGCATAAAAAAGTAGAAAATGTGCGTACTTTTCTACGAATACGTTTTTTGTAAAAGTATTTGATTAAAACTCTTTTTCAACAAATATTTGTACAAGGTTGGAGTTCTTTTTTTGTAAAACCTGGTTAATCTAAGTTTGTTTAACCTGCTGTGAAACATTTTTTGTTGTTTTGAGTTCAAAATAGTCTGTTCGAAAAAATAAGTACAATGCATAAAAAGTTGCATTACAATATTTTTACTGCGTTAAAATATACACAAATTTCTTTATATTTAGTATTAAGTTGTTCTTCTACGAGAAGAATCTACAAAAGCGCGTTTTACGTCTTTACGTCTTTTCTTAACATTCATCAATTGCATTAAGGTCCTGGTACAGTATACTCTCGAAAAGTAAATTCTCAGAAAGTAAATAATCGCGGAAAAGTTAATCACCTTTAAGATTACACATGCACCTCGAAAAAGTAATTTTTTTAATTTTTTAATTTACTTTTCAGAGAGTGTGATAAAAAATTCGAAACGAAGCAAGCAGCGTTTTGTACGATGTTGCAAAAACACTTACTCTCTTGTTTATCGCGTCTTTTTAGTAAATAAACTCTCCTACTTGATCCACTGGTTTAAAAATGAAAACGATGCAAATCAGATGACAGACATTTTGAATTGTCGTACAAAAATGGTCAGAAAATATATTGCAAAAGAAAAAAACAAAAGAATATTCAAGATTTTTTCTCTTCATAGTAAATACATATGTATGTATGTAAATGTAAATATGTTTTTCATGTAAATCCATATGTTTTATTGAAGCAAATAAATGAATGAATTTTTTAAGTTTAAAAATGCATTTAATATTATAAAAACAGATAATTTATGTATATATTTGGAAAAGTAAATTATTCGAAAAAGTAAATTACCCAAAATACCAATCGATTTACTTTTCGATTTATACTGTACTACAACGACTAAGCCATTAGATCAATATTTTTGCTACGAAACACTCCTTAGCTCTATTCGAGATATGTTTTGAGCCATTATCTTATGCATATTATCAAGACAATAAATAGTCCCTATGATACTTACCAGAGGTTTAGCACCTGTTCATTAGGGCATCATCATAACGTCAGCTTAAGGTCCCCATGCTTCGTCTTCTTCTTGTATATTTAGAGTTTATTGACTGATTATATGATCATATAATGTTGTTGTAGTTTTGTTTTTTCTTCACTAAAGTCCAAATAAACAATGTATTAAGAAGTCTATGCCAAACTGGCACATTTTCCTTTATAAAATGTCTAGCGAATTCAAGTCGCCGTGTGCACACTTTTCAATAAGTCCTTTTCTTAGACTTTCGGGTTAGCTGATATTAACCATTTTCTTATTGATGAAGTTAATATTGACAATTTTATTTATTTCTTTACCTGTCCGGCCGCCTCTAGACTGGCGCCTTTTAACGGTTCTTGTGATTACTTCATCCTTTTTATCGGAAGTCTTTTGGTGCGTTCCTCTCTTTTCAGCTTTCAGCAACTGATTTTTGCATTTTCATATCATTCCGCTTAAAAATTCCTAATATAGGCAACCTCTTTTATTTCCGCAATCAATTTTTAATAACTTCTCGCAGCTCAATAGAAAAATGTCGAGGTCTATATGTTCGTACGCTAGAAATAGAATTGAACCCGTAACGACTCCTCTAGTACTCATATAATTAGTATAAAGACTTTCATTCCACATATACTCACTGTATATAATTTCGTTCCACTTCGATTTATTTATATCGCACCAGCATTATGCCTTCTTATAAGAATGATGAAAGATATAAACGATATATTCCCAAAAAAATACAAACAATAAAATTATTTAGTGTTCATCAAGTTGATTTTAATATTCATAAATTTTTAAATAGTTAATAAAAATGCTTAAATAAAACAAACCAAATGTTTAATAAAAACAAAATAACATGATTGTAATCCGCTCACGGTGTCGACGTTTAACGAGTATGGAATCCTTTTTTTATTTATTTATTTATTAATTTTTTTAGAAAAAACTCTTATATTGGGTCGAAGTGTTTTAATTTATTTCAACTTTGACTTAGTTTCGCAACAATCGTTATGCTTGCCTATTGGAGTGGCAACGGTCAATTTGATATCTTGCAAATATCTTTTCAAGCATACATTTCCAACTAACTCAAACGTATTAATTTCTTTTCAACACAAGCATACACACACATATATACACTGTTGAATAAGCATACAAAAGATGCGTTCAACAAAAAAAAAATATTCAATATACAACAACTAAAACGCAATCAACCGATCAAACCCCTTTTTTTATCAAGCACACACCAAAGCAGCAATTATACGCGTACTAGTCCTAATATATATTTAAATGTATATACATAGAAAAACATAGCTACGTGGTATGTCAATAAATAACGGGCATTTTCATTTATAGGAAAAAATATTATTAGTTCGTCTACATTAATGTTGTCGCATTAAACTTAGTCCCAATTAGATAGTTTTTATAGATACCTCGTATGTTTATGTTTGCAAGGACCTTTTGGAACTAGAAAAAGTCACACGCCAAATCAACTTACTATTATAGAATAAAAGCTTTTAAGCTGGACGATATTCGGCTACGGTGACCTTTTAAACTCATACCACCCGCCAGTAATGCCTGCACAAAGATCAAATAGGTTTCTTCAAAGCTTTTTGCGATATAAAATATAAAAGGAAAAATGAAAGACAAGACTTGCCAAAGTATCAGTATAAAAATCAATTCAAAAAAACACGAATCAAAAGTATTTGTACCAAATCACTTGAAATCATGAGCGGCGTACCCCTTTGCTATCAGCATAATCTAAGAAACATTCTCTCTTTGCGTTTAAGTGCTCAACTAAATGCATAAGGGGATAAACAGTGATTTAACGGCAATCTCAGTGTGTAACGCAAAAGATAATAAAACAAAAAATAGTATAAAAAATAGTAATAAAAGATGAATGAAGAAATGCGCAAATTTTTGCAGTCCAATATTATATGCCATGCATGTCTTTCTTCGAATTGGAAAATTTGATAAACAAATATTTCCCATATACATATGTATGTGCTACATACTCGTATTCGGTTCATAGCGTCTTCTTAGTTATTTAAAGTATGACTTTAATGCATTTGCACTATTTATGAATTTGAGCATAAATAATATATATAGAGAGCGTAAATAGTATTGTTATAATGAATTTCCGTCTCCGTACAGGTCACAGCGGCGTAAATCAGTTGGGTGGCGTATTCGTGGGTGGTCGCCCGCTACCTGATTCCACACGACAGAAAATCGTTGAACTGGCCCACTCAGGTGCACGACCATGTGATATATCGCGCATATTACAAGTTTCTAACGGGTGCGTCAGTAAGATTTTGGGCAGGTTAGTACTACTCTCTGAAGCACAGCTGAACTTCGCTAACTTGAATCACCGTAATTCCCTAAAAAAACTTGGAGGTAGAGAGACTTCGAGTTATGGCAGGTAATTTGAACGCTATTGCCGGGTCAAGAGTTCGAGTTATGGAAGTTCAACTGTAGTGAATCAAATGTTATACCTATGTATATGTTTATTACAAATTCAAATCTTTCTTCAATGAACTGTTTTTAGATATTATGAAACTGGCAGCATTCGACCACGTGCTATAGGCGGTTCTAAGCCACGTGTCGCCACTGCGGAGGTTGTAAGTAAGATTTCTCTCTACAAACGGGAGTGCCCTAGCATCTTTGCGTGGGAGATACGCGACCGGTTGTTGCAGGAAGGCATTTGCACTAACGACAACATACCCAGTGTAAGTTTTGTAACTGACAAAAAATATATACGTACATATACCTACTATATATATACATACTATTTTTATAAAAAAGAAACTATTGAATATATTTCTAGAGAAAATAAAATATTAAAAATATTTTTTATAAAAAGGAAAACATTGGAAATACAAACAAGAAAAATATTGAAAATATTTCTAGGAAATAAGACAATATTGAAAAAACTTTACAAAAAGGAAAATAGCGAAAATATTTTTTATAAAAAGGAAAATATTTCTAGAAAAAGAATTGAAAATATTTTTATGAAAAGGAAACTATTGAAATTATTTTTAGAAAAAAGAAAATAGTGAAAATATTTTTATGAAAAAGTAAATATTGAAAATATTTCTAGAAAAAAACAAAATATTGATCAATAATTTACACAAAGGAAAATATTGAAAATATTTTTATAAAAAGGAAAATATTGGAAATATTTTTATAAATGTTAAATTTATTAAAGTTTCTATTTACCACGCTGTACCGTGCACCGTTTGCATGGCACACTTTTTGACACCCTAAACGCAAATGTACTATCAAATCAATTCAAGTATATTCAAGTATATGCAGACTCTAGAAAAAACCACAAATAGTTGATACTACATACATACAGCCACGTAGATAAGCTGCGAATGGCAAAGTTTTCTACTATATTAATATTATCTGCAATGCTTATTTAACTTTATTTTTAAGTTAAGCTCGTTTTGTCATCAACTTGCATTCATTTGTATGACCCCTATTGTCCGTAATTTCTTTTTCCTCCCAATTGTTGACACCTCTATCCACCCTTACTGACGCAATCATTTTAACACTTATTTAGCATTTCTTATTTTCTGTCCGTCCTCCTTTCAAACATTTCTTACTGTGTTTTTCTCGCTCTGTTCGCTAAACGCTTCAATGGCCGGAACGCGCTCGGATTCGCTCAAGCAAGCAAATCGTAATACGCGAAACTTTCCCGTCGTAGTGTGTTCAAGCCAATTGGGAGTGAGGGCAACAATTTTGGTTTGAAGAGTGTGAAAACCCCATTGTCGTCGTGACAAGCGTGACGGAATGGCAGTTTTTATTTAATATTTAATTTAGGGGTGAATAATTTAGCATGTTAAATGTTTGAGTTATATATGTATTTGTAAATCTACACACACACATTGGTGAATTATTGATACATTTTGGTTGAAAGACTGATCGATTGGCAGTGACACTCTGTATATGTATGTTTATAGGTACATACATTATGTTACATACATTATGTATTAAAGTTCCGCATATTAGTAAATAAATTTTGAAAATTATTTAGCACATTTTTTAACGACGATATGCACAATAACAATTCCCAAGCGCCTTTAAGGTGTTACATCTAGTTAGAAGCCTTAAAAAATTAAAAGAAATGAAACATTTTTCCTGAGAAAACTTCTAAATTTATTATTATAATCATTTGTATATTATGGTTATAACCGCTATACGTTTTGATAATTTTTTAATTTGTAAAAATACCAGTTCTCCAGGCACTCTGCCAAAAATAGCGTTTTGTGGTGATCACTATATCTCACTATATGATGACTTATCTGAAATGAAAAAATCAAACGGTAATTAAACGAATGACTACGCAAAACGTTTTTTTTGCAAAATGGCGGCTTCTAAAAAATCCGATATTTTTGCATTTGTGTATAAAAAATTAAAAAAAATGTATAGGTAATAAAAAACTTCGGTTAATATATATTCTTATTCTTCATTGAAATCTTAAATTAAAATTGAAAAGCAAATTTAAATATTTGGTCTCATCAAAACCTCATTGGACATAAAAATAGGGTAAAACCAAACAAACAGTGGCTTAAACGTAGAGGTATTATTGTTAGTAATAAGCGGAACATGCTTTGAAATTAAAATTTTGTAGAATATCCTTAATGGAGGAATAGTCACTCCATGCAGGGGTTGAGCTTAGATTCCACCAAATCGGTGGGCATCTTTTAAAGGGTCGTGTACCATGCAACCTGTACTATTTGCCACAAATCAGCTTTGATTTTTGCTTCTTGAATATTTTCCATAAATTTTCTATAGGATTCAGGTCTGGTGACATCAACAACATTTTCCGAAAGCGATTCCGAGGGAGTGTTTGGGGCCATTGTCTTGCTGATATACCCATTTTAAAGGCATTTTCCACTCAGCAAAAGCATATTATCTTCAACTATTTGAACTTAAAGTTCTTTGACCATATTTTTTTAATTCAAAATATTAACCCAACGCCAGACCAGACGTTTCTAATAATACTAAAAGTTGTATTGCTTGATCTCGACTTTTAACTAATCTGCATGTAATAGTTTGAGAATACTCAAGAAATTTTAACTCAGAGGCTATTGCAGCAGATCGAAATCTAATACGTTTTGCTAAATTTTTGAAAAGTGACACTATTATTTTGTACATAACTTTATATAACAAAGTCTGTTAAAAAAATAAGTTTGAAATTTCGCGGGTTACGTACATCCATTTATCTACTTTTTTATTTTGCTATGTTGGTACACTTGCCTCGAACACATGTTCACAGTTTCAACTATATAGCATATTTATTTTGTTTGTAACCGGCATACAAGTTAGACGGTTTTGCGTGTTTGGCGATTTCCTGCTGTCAACTTTGGAGGAGGTGTCCGTTAGGAGAGGCTTCTCTATGCCAAGTTTTTCAGTCCATCTAGCCAATATTGGAGAAAAGCAAGGTCGATTCTTTTAAGTTTGAATAATATTGGAGACTGTAGGAATATGTTTATATGGTATGATTCAATTCATTTATATATGCTCTAAATTCAGCCAAAGAGACAACATGTAATATACACGTATTGGTTCTATGAGAGAGAGAGAGGTTAACTTCCTGGGCGAAAATAATCACATATATTAGAGTTAGAATTATCATTTCGTTATCCTGTGCAATTTGATGTACATAATTCTATATATGTATATATATCTAGATTAGTTGTAGGCGTTACGAAAAACCGTTTTTTACGCTGTAAAAAAACAAAAAAACTGCGTTAATTTTCATAAATCTGAGAACAGTACAAAAGTTGCCGTCACAAACGTGCTTTGAATTCATCAAGTTTTTTGTTTTCGATTAGATAAATTGTTATATAGTTAGGTAAACGAAATTCGAAAATCTCTCAGTAGCGATAAGTCCTAAAGCATATTAAAATCCAACGAATACACATTGTAGCTAATAATTTAAATACACTGGCTGACAAAAGTCTACACACTCCCGCGTTGGTCGTTGTTGTGAAAATACCAAACCCTTTTAGAAAGATGTGCTGATACAGTTACTTTCATATTTTTTAATTTTTAAGATGAATCAAAAACCAACTGTTTTTTTTAAACAATTAAATTTTTCGATATGCCATATTTTGCACGGACTCTACAATTTTATATTATAATGTTAAAAACATATCATGGTTGGAAGCTTATTGTTATTGCAACAATTCAAAATTTTGATTGTACTTTTGGTGAATGGGACTACGCGAAGTAACGTCGCGACGACGAATATCTAATGAGATTTACAGATGTACATATATATATATAAACTTCTAACGATGTAAATTTTATAAAATCAGCAATACCTAAATAAGTTAAGCATAGCTGGCTTTAGGCGGGATGCAATATTAGTAATATATGTAAAATGTATTGATATAAAAATATTGAAATAGCCGCAAATCTTTTTCAGAACTTTATCCATGCGAAATATGTAGCTCGCATCTTTATTATCGTAGAGAACTCACCTGGACAAGATTTCGAAAATAAACAAACTATTTATAACAGAACGGTGCGTAAACCCCGGAAAGCTAATCCAGTTGAGGGGTTGAAACCCACCAATTCAGCGGTTGAAAACAAATGTATTTTTATAATTTTTTTTAATATATACAATTATATATTTCATTTAAACAATCCTACATATTTGAGCAGTACTTTGTAAAATTTTTATTTAGAAATTCCGAAAACTCTACCCTCAACTTCCATGACATCTAAAAAAAAATTCACTTACCGTGGATAGCATAACTAATTAAAAAAAAAAAACAAAAACAATAAATAAAAAATATTTCGATAGTGCTTGGAAAAATCTAGTTAATGAACGTAGGATAAAATATAATAGGCATGACCATCACAAGCTAATAGCTAAATTATGGACAAATAAAGCGAATTTAGCTTATTTCATATCTTCGCTTAAAAATTAATTGTGTTGGCAATTCGGGCGCGAACTCTCAGCTGATATGTAATTTATTTGAAAAAAAAACGGTTGATTTTATTAATCAAATTTCCTTTTGTTTACCGCTTTTCTAAAATATTCTGATCTTTTAAGGAATCTGCAATCATTATTAGATCCGGGATGGTCAAAATATATATGGATAACGTTTTTATTCGCTATTTTGCACATCGATGGAATTTAAAATTTTGGTTTGTCATTTTTATCTGAAAAATGGGGTTTCTCGCTATTGCCAATTACTTTTTTTTAGAAAAAAACTTATTATTATATTATTGTGAATGAGAAAAAACGATGAACTGGCAATGCTTCTAGTTCAATATACAAGGTATGATAGCTTATGACAAGCCAACATAATTATGTTGGCTAAGTCTTCCATACAAAATAAGCTAATAGCTTAATTTGCTGGTCAAATAAAACACGCCCAAAATTAAAATTTGTATTTTTGACGAAATTTTAACGAAAAAACTCACTTTTTAGTAAAATAATATTAAAATAAAAATAATCGTTTTGAAATTTTTGTATAATATTTTAAAGATATTATACTATTCAATAAGATTTTTTTTCTCAAAAATTTGAAACCCATTTAACCTCTTTACAGCACAGATTCATTTATTTTACTCCAAAGTGTTGTTGCATATATATATATATATTTATATACGTATAAGAAATTATACCGTTACAATTTGCGGTTTATACTAGCTGTAAGGTAGTTTACGACTAGTTCAGTATCTCACAGCGATATATGTACATATGTATGTATGGCCATATAAAGCTAAATTGCAAACATATAAATGTATAAATGCTGCGTTGCTATGTATGTATATGTATGTTGCACATACGATGTCCCTCGTATAATTTTGTATGATAATTTTTTTCATATACTTTTTCCGTCATCTCTCAGTTTGTGACATTTCTGTAGTGATTTTTCCGCATGAATAGGCACCCTTTCAAAAGTAGTAAGGTAGTTGCATACTAAACCAACGACCCATACTGACATCCTGCCATCCTGTCACATGACCACATTTTTTAACACCCAACTGCCGAACACGCGCAAAACCAACAGCAGCACTTCGACAACGGCAAACGATTTCCCCATTCACTTAGTAAACAATAACGTAAATGATGTACCCACAAAAAGTTCAATACAATAACTGAATTTGGTTACAATACACAAAAACAAAAACAAATAGCAATAATAAAATGCCAACTAAAACAACATAATAGCATAAAAGGCTGCGTAAAGCGTTGACAATACCAAAAAAAAAAAAAAAAACAAAAAAGTCCAAGTTCTTTAAACGCAAAAAGCTCTACTTAATAGCGCAAAATAATAATATTTAAAACCCAAAATGGTATACAACAACTGCACGCAATATTCGAAGAAATCTCAATGAATGTTAAGGTTTAATAATGAAAAACTCATTACTTTTCCGCGCGACCAAAAATAACTGAATTGTGTACAGGTTTTAGTAACTAGTTGGATACCATTTCCTTTGCAAAACCTCAGTATTTTTAATTCTAGTATTTTTAATATAGCAGTTCCCTCGCGAAAATTCAGTTATTATAGGACACGTTATTTTTATTTATTTTTTTTCGTATTTTTCAAAAAGTACGAATTTGACGCTAAAAAAGCTCGAGAAATATTTTCTTTTTATGAAAGGGGCAAAACAAAAACAAGAACAAAACTTTCTTGCGGAGGTGAAAATGTGGAAACCGCGAACTTCAGGCAAGCATTTTCGGAATGCTCTCGAAGCTTTAGAAGCAGTGAACAAAACGTCCTTTGGGAATGTTTTCAAGATTTTATGCATATTGGCGTTATTGCCCGTTTCAATAACATCACCGGAAAGAAGTTTTTCAATTTTAAAGAGAATTAAAACCTATTTACGAAATACGACTGGTCAAGATAGGCTGAATGGTCTAGCATCAATGAATATTCATAGGGATATTGATCTGCCAGTTGATGAAATACTAGAAGAATTATTTCAAAAACCAAGGAAAATATAACATGGAATGTGAGATCCCATGTAATCCTCAATTAATCACTGAGCTTCAACGATACTGCTTGTACAAATATAGAGAAAGCTCGAATTATATGAATAACAACAAAGATCTTGTAACTTATTATAATTGCATATAATTTGATGTGATTTTTTTGAATTCCAAACCCATATCAACAAACATATATTTTTCTCTGAGTTTAAGGAGTGTTTTAACACCAAAAATACACACACACGTAGTTCAAATCCGGATGTCTGTCTGTCCGTCCGTCTGTGCAAGCTGTAACTAGATTTGCAAACATCGTAAAATGAAACATCGATGGTTCGATGTATCGATGTTTCTTCAAAACCCATCGAAATCAAAAACATCGGCCATTAAAACATCGATACATCGAAACATCGATGTATTTTTGAAATTTTTGAACTTGTTTTAAATTTAGTGTGAAAAGCTAAGGGATACAGAAGCAGAAGGATAAATAAATGAAATGTAATACGTCTTAAGTTGATACATTTTATTTCACTTAGCATTATATGTCTGTTAAAGTTTTTTCTCAATAAATAACAGAATTTCAAAAGAACGAAATGGAAATTTTTTCACAGTCATTTCTTTTCGATTTTACTTATACGTGATAGTTGCCCTGGGTTTAGAAAACGGTCGTTTACTCGGCACTGAAGAGGCTTCAATGTGTAAATATTAATAAGCCTATTTATACAACTCCGGAAACACAGTATTCATGTCAACCCAAACTCTATTGGCTTCTGATTGGTAGGGGTAGGAGCCGAGATACACTTTCTCTTCAACCTTCCGCCCCTGTAATTGTAGATAACCTTTTGGTGGACCAAATGTTTATTCTGGTTCCAAACATCAAACGAGTATTCTGTTTCACACTCATCCGAAGATTCCGTTTTATCAGCGCGATTAATTTTCTATGAAACAAAAAAAAAGTATTTCCTTTAGCACTAGCATCTTTAAAATGAAGTAATTTGAATCTCTGATCAAAAGCAGTAGCCTACGCCAGAATTATGTAAATTGTATAAATAAATCATAAAAGTAACCGCAGGTCCAAGCGCACATTCCATTTACGAATTCTCCGTATTTTACATAAAAATAATTCCAATGTAATAAAGCGTATCCAAATAGAGGGTTTCGGGTTAATACCCGAAAAAGTGTGAAGTAAAATTTTTATATAAAACATCGACATAAAACATCGTTGAAAGTGACATCGATGTTTTTAGATTCGACACATCGTTTGCATCCCTAGCTGTAAATTGAGTAAAAATTGAGATATCTTGATAAAACTTGGTAGACGTATATCTTGGCATAGAAAGGTTAAGTTTGAAGATGAGTGTAATCGGACCACTGCCACGCCCACAAAATGGCTTTAACCGAAAACGTATGAAGAGCTATAACTAAACCATAAATTAAGCTATTGAAGTAAAATATGGTATGAAGGATCGCACTATGAAGGGGCTATACAGTCCAATAATGGAGGAAATCGGATTATAACAATGCTCACCTCCCATACAAAGGTTGTGTTGAAAACTACTTAAAATGCTTTAATTCAGTAAGACCTTAAACTTCACCAAAAACCTTAAATTTCATTATAAACATGGTACAGAAGAGCTGCAATAAAAATGGTATACAACATTTTTAATTGGTGTGATTCCGTCCACCGGATTATAACAATGCTCACCTCCCATACAAAGGTTATGTTGAAAACTACTTAAAATGCTTTAATTCAGTAAGACCTTAAATTTCATTATAAACATGGTACAGAAGAGCTGCACTCAAAATGGTATACAACATTTTTAATTGGTGTGATTCCGTCCACCTATGGGTCAAAAACCATATCTCCGAAACTACTCGACCAATTTCAATGAAATCTGGTTCATAATATCTTCCTAGCTTCCTAATGATATGTTGTGAAAATAGTCCAAATCGGTTCACAACCACGACTACTTCCCATATACCAGAACTTTGAAGTCAACATGAATCGTTTCATTTACAATATATAAAGTAAGCACTAGTGAAGATATCGGAACAGAACTTTGCAAAAATATTAAGAGTAACATCGTCCTTCTAAAAATCATCGAAATCGGTCCATAAGTTTTCAAGACCCTATATATCGAATATGAGGACCTCAGTGCTTCTAACAAATTTTTTTAACGAAAATATAGGTAAGTCTCTCAGATATTTTGAAGAAACCCAGAGGGAATATGTTTCTTCTAATAATATGTCTCCGTGGCTAAAATGTGAGAAATCGGCTTATAACTTAATCTAGCCACCATATACCTAATATTAGGGTTTCCAACTTTCAATGGACTTTATACCATATATATGACGAATATGTTTGTCAAATTGTGTGTTATATTAATAATATTAAATACACACACCACAAGTACAGTTTAGAGTTTAGATCAGATATAGTTGCAACATTTTGAATATTGCAGCGATTGGACCAATTTCGGTTACATATATAGCAACTCCCCCATTTGCGCACAGATATTTCAGCAACAGATCTATGTGCACCATTGACTGGTATATTTTTCCGAAAACTCCGCTATTTTTTACACGTATGTATGCATGCATATATGTAATATCAATCACCTCATCTAATTTCAATAATTGCCATGAATCCAGTGGTGTCATAGTAATTTTATCGCGAGCTTGTCCAATCAATCCAGGGACATGTATAATACTATTATGATGTCGACTACGTGAGCTGCTGGTGGCTATTTTGGACCATTTGAACCGATATTTGTAATATCATCATCAATTGGCACTACAACCGGTTGTCGGTTTTGGCCGCGTCCCTAAGTCTTCGCCAGTCGTCTCTGCATTGCGCACGACGGCGCCAGTTTGGAATTTCAAGCTTTGTCAGGTCCACATCCACTTGATGTCTCCACCTGAGTTTCGGTCGTCCTTTTCTTCGTCGCCCGCCAGTGGGTACCGTGCCGTACATTTTTCGTGCTGGAGTGTTATCTTCTATTCGGGCGATATGTCCATTGCGCTGGCTTGTATTTTTATGAGCCGCACTATGTCTATATCGCCGAAGAGCTCATACAGCCGAATCCGGTACTCACCAACGCCTATGTGTAGCCATAAATCCTTCGGAGGACTTTTCTCTCGAAAGCTCCTAAGAAGTGCTCACCTTTATTGGTCATCGTCCATGCTTCCGCGCCGTACATCAGGACGGGTATGATGATCGACTTATACAGCACCTGTTTGAAAGAGTGATCCTCCGTTTGATTTCGTGGCTGACCTTGTTGTTTCATTTTATGCTGGAACCTAGATAACGAGGTCTTTAACTACCTCGAAGTTGTAATTGTCAACAGTGACGTGGTCTTCTAACCGCTGAGACCCATTTGCTTCGCTTCTTTTTCTAGGCTTGAAAATGCTGCACACACGGCCAAGTTGTTGCAGCCGACAATGTCGATGTCGTCAGCATAGGCCAATAACTGCTGACTCTTGAAAAAGATTGTGCCAGTACGATTAAGATCTGCAGCGAATTAGGTTATAGAAATCGCTTGATGTCGCCTTGTCTGAAACCTCTTTTGGCATTGAACGCCTCGGAGAGGTCCTTCCCTATTCACTATTTGGAATATGCAGTATTATAATCCCCTTCCCATGATTTGAGTTGGAGAAGTTAACTTCAAGAAAAAATAGACTATCTTCCAAGCAACTAATATTCTCCGCTTCTTCTCAACCACTAATAATTTCGTACCGGGTTCAGCATCGCACTCAACATCAAATTCACCTTCCATAAATTCGCGGATTGCGTTCTCATTTAATTTTTTCCACATTTTTGTTCAAACTACTTGAAAAACTACAAATATTATTTATAAACATAAATTCAAAAATAACGTAATTGGTATCGAGAGTCCATTTGGTCCCCAAACTACTTGTAACTCTGATTCAAGTTAAGAATAATAGCCGCTTATGGGTTTCATATGGGCGACTCTGCTATGATAGTCCACCTTTTTATGGCACGACTTATTATTTATAAACATAAATTCAAAAATAACGTAATTGGTATCGAGAATCCATTTGGTCCCCAAACTACTTGTAACTCTGCTTCAAGTTAAGAATAATAGCCGCTTATGGGTTTTATATGGGCGACTCTGCTATGATAGTCCACCTTTTTAATGGCACGACTTATCGTATCCTCGGAGACCAATTCAGAAAAGTACTACTAGATCTGTTGCTGTGTTGAGTGTGGTGTCATTACATCTAGTTATGAGTCCTAAAAATTAGGTTTTTCGAACATTTTCCCTGTAAAAGCTTCTAAATTTATTATAAAGTGTAAAACTTTGAACCTCCATCGGTTCAGCCATTCCTGACTAAGCTTGCTCTCCGACTTTCAAAACACAGTTTTGAGAAAAACAAAGCGCTACACCGGTCTACTGCTTTCAAATGCAGTAACTTCCAAAATAACCGTCGGATTGACTTCAGTGTGTTTACTTGAATACATGTACACTACGCAAATTAAATATAAATCATTTTTTTTTAATTCTTACTAGATGTAACCGCTTAATAATTGCCTACCGCTCGCGATCTGCTGTATCTGTTGTTGCTGCTGTAGTGGCATAAAACATTCCGCAAATAATTTTGATTTTACAGTCCTTGGCTGTAGAAAAATCCAGGTCCGTTCCGGTTGTGTATTGTGGGAACGATTGGTGGCCAGTTCGAGCCTTTGACAAGTTGAATTGTAATTATTATAAAGGGCTATTGGTATTAAAACTAGAACAGCTAACTTTATATAAATTAATTAATTCCAACGTCGCGGGATACATAATTTTTTTAATAATTTTTAATTTTTTTGTATTTATTTTTTTAATATTATTTCAATTTTCTTTTAATAATTATTTTGTTTAAGAATTTGTTTCAACAAAGTATTTAGTCCTTTTGATGAAACGCGCTGTAAACATACATATATCCAACCTTGAGTTATGGCATTACCCCAAACTTGGCTGCTAAATGATCAGTACAATGCATAATAGCAACACTTAATTATCTGCATAATTTTCCAAAAAAAGGACACAAAAAACTGTTCGACCATTAATACCAATATTTTGAACATTTTTTTTTTCAATATTTCCTTATTTATTAAATCTGCTTGTTTTTAAGCCTAACAACAAGTTATAAAATCTTAAATCTATTTAAAAACTAGACAAGCTCAACCAAGTGATTGAGCTGTATTGGTGAAACGTAGCTCTTTAGTACGCAAGCATATCCCTTCTTTTGCGTGTTTGATCGCAGGAATGTACTAAAGCATTAGCCAATGGGTTTGGGTGATCACGGAGTTTAGATAAATATTTCAATCTGCTGTCCTCTACTTCTTTCTTTACCATAGGGATACCAAGATCTTTATGGATATTTTCATTGCGCATGTACCATGATTGATCAAAGCATTTTCGATTGGAACCTCTGTATTATATCAATATTAGTTACACAGGTCGTACTCCACAGTTGAATGCCATACATTCAAATCGGCTTTATGACCGCATTGTATAAAAGCACTTTGTTGTCTAAGCTAAGTTTAGAGTTTTTATTTAAAAGCCAATTTAAATTTGCAGCTCTTATCTTCATGCACGTTATTTTACTAGATATATGTTTTCTCCACATAAGCCTTCTATCTAGGTGAATACCAAGATAGGTAACTTCATTCGCTTGAGGCACTATAATATTGTTCATTTTTACTGCCGGGCACATTTTTGGTTTTAGGGAAAATGTAACATGCTTGCACTTTTGTTCATTTACATTTATACGCCAGTTTGCTAGCCAATTTTGTTGACATAATAAAGTTTCTTACCATTTAAATATTATTTTTCATTATTTTTTGTTTAATTTTTAGCTGCATTTTATAGCTTTAATACGTGCGCTTATGATTTTTATATGCATAAGCAAAAGACAGCAAAGAGCTCAAAAAAATTGGTCCTTCGGCATTGTCGTCGTCTTTTAAATTTTTCTAACGCTGGCCCGGCGTTTCGCAGCCCTTGTATATATTTTATTTTTTTTGCTTTTTGTTTTTTGTTTTGGTGCGAGGATATTTTTGCCTAATTTTTCCACTTAGTTGAACTTTCCCCCTTCCGGCTCAAAGCGTCTGTCTTGCGCGCTGCCTTTTAAATCACAGTTAACGCTGCTGTTGCTGTCGCGCTGTCAACAACAGACACGGCAAAGTATTAAACGGCAAAAACAACAACAACAACTACGTGAAAAGGCAACGACAAAATCAACAGCAAAAAACAACTGCATAAAAAAAAAAGTAAATGAATTGGCACAGAGTAAAAAAAAATATACGACAGCTGCTATCCTAGTCAGTCAGTCAGTGAGTTAGACTGCAGGCGGCAGCGAAATAAGCAAACAAGACTGCTTTCTCTGCTTCTTCTTCCATTATACCTTATATCGGTTCCAGGCTCAGAAACCAAAGATGTATATATGGTATATGTATGTATATATATTTATAGAAACGTTTGTATGGTTGTACGCGTAGTAAGCTTGTGCACGTGAACAACCAGGCAGTGGGAAAATGCCGGTAATGCAAATTTCATAGCAAATTAGAATTTTTCATTAACAAGAATTTACGGGTACGGCATGAATTGAGCACAAAACAGCATTGCCAGCCAGCCATTGATGGCATACAAGCCACAAAGGCCCCGCAGGTTGTCGTTGCATTGCATTCAAATAATTGTAAAAAGATGTGCAGTGTGCACTTTTGTTAATATTTTCAAATATGCCCATTTAATATACTCGCGCTTTTATGCAACTAATGCAAGTGTATATTTTGTACACGACATATACTTAAGCACGATGCGTTGACAGTCACATATTTTAACTTATCCGTGTGGATAAAAAAAAGTTACGTTTTTCTTTAAAAATTTTAGTATTATTTGTTGAAAACAGCTTGAGTTTATACAGGGCATTTAAGCGTTTTTTATTAAAAATAATCGCTAATGGCAAGAATTCAACCGAAATACTTAACTATTTTTCAACGGCTGTATGTTTAAATACATATATACTATATGTATATATGTACATATAAGTTGGTACATATTACACATTAATTTTATGTATTTATAAATATAATATACATGCATATAATTACACGTATGGTTTTTTCTAAATTACAAAGGTTTCCTCTATAAATCGTGTACTGCGTAATCTGGCCGCTCAAAAGGAACAACAGCAACAGCACGGGTCACTACTAACAAATGGCAATAACAGTAATGGCGGCAGCACCAATAGCAATCCGAATGCAAGCAATCTAACTGGCAGCGGCTCTGTGGGAGGTTCTAGCGGCGGCGGCAGTGGCGTCGATATGCAGTTGCGCACCACAAACACACCTCTCAACTCTGATGGCAGCGTGGGGAGTAGTGTAGATGGTGGTGTTGATGGGGATGCCACTGCGAATAGGAGCTCGGTTGTCACCACTACAGATGCAATGTATGATAAGCTACGCATATTAAACGGCCATCATCAACTTGGCGGCGGTGTTGCTGAATTGCACCCAACTACTGGCATGCCGCCCTCGACGGAGGCGTTGACTGCCACAGCCCCACATCATAGCCATCACCATCATCAGCAGCAGCAGCAACCGCAGCTTCATCACCATCATCATCCGGTACAATCACACACGCATCCACAGCCTCATTCGCATATGCATGTTTCGGGAAATTCCGTGCCGGCTCAAAAGCATACCGCACATACATTAGCGCACACACATCACGCTGCCCAACATACTGTGGCGAATCAGTGTTGGCCACCGCGCCACTACTCTACTTCATGGTACTCACCGCCCTTAGATGGCGGACTCTCTGGAAGTTCCGGCAGTGCTGTGCCAAGTGGCGCAAATAGTGCCGGCAGTGCCGCCATTTCATCGCCCTCCGAAATTTTGACCTCAGCTTTTGCAGCAGGTGTACAACCGCTTAGTCCGCACGGTGGCATAGCGAACGGCAGCAGCGGTAATGGCAGTAATAGCAGCTTATCGTCAGCGCAACACAACGGCTGTCCAATAAGCGATGAAATAATGCTGAAAAAAGGTAAGCGCAACTGCATTCCTATTCGTTAGAGTTAAACATATATACAATGAAGACTACACATACATATCGCTGTCTTCAAAATCGTGTTTATAAGTAGCTAATTATATGCTAAATTACGAACATACATACATATAAATGTGTGCTATATGTACTATTCATGTACATCTTAATATATAAAAATCACGTGTCACGTTGTTTGTTTTCGATGGACTCCTAAACTACTGAACCGATTTCAATGAAATTTTTAACACTGTGTGCAGTTTGGTCCAACTTGAAAGATAGGATAGTTTATAACTCTCCTTATAGTCGCATTATTTATTTATTGCAAATTATTTGTTTATTATTAGCAAAGAGCTATCCACCAGTTGGTGGCGCTAAGTGCGCTATGTTACAATAGATAGCGCTACATTTCTTTATATATTTTCATGGATTTAGGCTGTCATAACAAAAGCTGCCACTTGCTAAAAACATTAAATGAAAATGCGTTGTTTGAAGTTTATATTATTTGGATGTGAGTACATTCATTTGAATATTTGTACGTTAGTTTGTGGTTTGTCTTAGTTTTCTAGCGCTTTTGGATACATATTTATGCATTCGTATATTCATTTATACGTGTGTGTATATATGTGTGTTTTTTTCATAAAAATATTTCATTTTCAATATATGTTCGATTGTGTGTGTAGATAAAATTTGTCAGTACGTGTATACTTTTTCTGTAGTTGGCTTTGTATATTTTTACATTACTGCAAGTGTTTGAATATATTTAAGATTGTATGTATATTTTCTCATTTGTTGGTTTGTGGGTGCATATTATAGTTGGCTTTTGAAAATTTTTACATTGCGGCAGGTGTTTGTATATACGTGTAGTTGATTGTATTTTTTGAAATTTGAATTAGTTTTTGTGGAAAAAAATTTGTTTGAGCAAGTGTTTTTTGTGTGACGTAATTTGTTTCGTTATTATGGTTGGCGATCCTGTTGAAAATCGATCAATAAAAATCACACAGCAGGACAATACTCTCAGCATTATTTCAGATCTACATCGCTCATTTGACACACTTCAATATCCCCTAATATTTTGACAAGGACAGGACGAATATCATATAATTATATGAATTTTAATACAAACTATACATTTTATAACTATATTCCTCTTCTTCTTAACTGGCGTAGAAACCGCTTACGCGGTTATAGCCGAGTCCACAACAGTGCGCCACGCATCTCTCCTTTTGGCGGTTTGGCGCCAATTGGTAATACCAAGTGAAGACAGGTCCTTCTCCACCTGGTCCTTCCACCGGAGTGGAGGTCTCCGTCTTCCTCGGCTTCCACCAGCGGGTACTGCATCGAAAACTTTCAGAGCTGGGGCACTTTCATCCATTCGAACAACATGACCCAGCCAGCGTAGCCGCTGTCTTTTTATTCGCTGGACTATGTCTATGTCGTCGAACAACACATACAGCTCATCATTCCATCTTCTGCGGTATTCGCCGTTGCCAATGTTTAAGGGACCGTAAATCTTCCGCAAAACCTTTCTCTCGACAACTCCTAGTGCCGTCTCATCGGATGTTGACACCGTCCACGCTTCTGCACCATAAAGTAGGACGGGAATGATGAGGGACTTGTAGAGTTTAGTTTTTGTTCGTCGAGAGAGGATTTTACTTTTCAATTGCCTACTCAGTCCATAGTAGCACCTGTTGGCAAGAGTGATTCTGTGTTGGATTTCAAGGCTGACATTATTATCGGTGTTAATGTTGGTTCCTAGGTATACGAAATTATCTACAACTTCAAAGTTATGACTGTCAACAGTGACGTGGGAGCCAAGACGCGAATGCGCTGACTGTTTGTTTGATGACAGGAGATATTTCGTCTTGTCCTCGTTCACCACCAGACCCATTCTTTTCGCTTCCTTATCCAGGCGGGAAAAAGCAGAACTAACGGCGCGGGTGTTGTTTCCAATGATATCGATATCATCGGCGTACGCCAGTAGCTGTACACTCTTGTAGAAGATTGTACCTTCTCTATTTAGCTCTGCAGCTCTTATAATTTTCTCCAGCATCAAGTTAACGAAGTCGCACGATAGCGAGTCACCTTGTCTGAAACCTCGTTTGGTATCGAACGGCTCGGAGAGGTCCTTCCCGATCCTGACGGAGCTTTTGGTGTTGCTCAACGTCAACTTACACAGCCGTATTAGTTTTGCGGGGATACCAAATTCAGACATCGCGGCATAAAGGCAGCTCCTTTTCGTGCTGTCGAAAGCAGCTTTAAAGTCGACAAATAGATGGTGTGTGTCGATCCTTTTTTCACGGGTCTTCTCCAAGATTTGGCGCATGGTGAATATCTGGTCAGTTGTTGATTTTCCAGGTCTAAAGCCACACTGATAAGGTCCAATCAGTTTGTTGACGGTTGGCTTTAGTCTTTCACACAGTACGCTCGATAGAACCTTATAAGCGATGTTAAGGAGGCTTATCCCACGATAGTTGGCGCAGATTCCAATCGTCGGGCATGCTTTCTTCCGACCATATTTCGCAAAGAAGCTGATGCATGCACCTTATCAGCTCTTCGCCGCCGTTGAATATTTGAATATTTGAATAGCTCGGCTATTTTGAATATTTGAATAGCTCGGCCGGCAATCCATCGGCCCCCGCCGCCTTGTTGTTCTTCAAGCGGGTAATTGCTATTCTAATTTCTTCACGGTCGGGCAATGGAACATCTGTTCCATCGTCGTCGATTGGGGAATCGGGTTCGCCATCTCCTGGTGTTGTACTTTCACTGCCATTCAGCAGGCTGGAGAAGTGTTCCCTCCACAAACACAGTATACTCTGGTCATCAACCACTAGATCACCGCTGGGGGTCCTACAGGAGTGTGCTCCGGTCTTGAAACCTTCAGTTAGTCGCCGGATCTTTTCGTAAAATTTTCGAGCATTACCCCTGTCGGCCAGCTTGTCAAGCTCTTCATACTCACGCATTTCTGCCTCTTTCTTTCTTTTTCTGCAAATGCGTCTCGCTTCCCTCTTAAGCTCTCAGCTATATTCCTAGGTAATAATTTAAATGTATTAAAAAATAAAAAATATATATATAAATATATGTATATATGTACATAAATTATTCACAGCAAAGCGTGCCCGGGTTTACTAGTATGTATATATTTCAAAGAAATTGTTTGAAAATCAAAATTTCACATTTTCCCATTTATTATAATATTTTTTTTTTTTTCATTTTTATTTTTACTATAATTGAAGTTTTACAAATATAAAATACATATGTATGTATGGCGTTCCGGTAAGCCTTTACCATAGTCACATGCTAGCTGTTCCCTGACCTCTTCACCTTTTTTAGATCACACTTTATCATCACCTTACTGGTCAATAGAACAGATTTCGGGCTTGCTCGCTGGGTAAACTCCACTGGTTCAACTGTTTTTCTATTGCATGCCATTGAATCCTGGTTTGGTTGACGGTCCCAAAACGACATTGGGTTTGAGCTTAAATAACCACAAAAATCCTATAATAGTAAATCTATTAAAAATGAGACAAGCCCAAGAAAGTGATTGAGCTGTTTTGTTGAAACTTTACTCTTTGGTACGCAGGCATATCTTAACTTTTTAGGCGTGTTTGAACGCAGGACTGTACTAAAGCATTAGCCAATGGGTTTGGGTGATCTCGTAGTTTAGATATATATGTATTTATTTCTGCTGTTCTCTACCTCCTTCTTTACTATAAGAATATCAAGATCTTTATGGATATTTCCATTACGCTTGTATCATGGTGAACTCGTGATTCTTCCAAGCATTTTGGATTGGAACCTATATATTATAACTGTGTTAGTTGCAAAGGCTGAATACCACTTTATCGAACGCCTGAGCTACATAAGTCTAGAAATATAAAAGAACAGTACTCTCTATGCTCAAATGCATGCAGGTGTACGAAAGCTAGATGAAGTTATGACCCGATTTCACGCATTTTTAGTACAGAGGACACATAGAATATACGAGAGTTTTACCCATAATTCATTAATTAACCACAATCACTGAGGTCCACATATTCGATACCTGGGCCTCATTAGGTGTATGGGAGCTAGGGAAAGTTCACACACTTTTAGTACAGAGACTATTTGAAGAAAAAGAATTATACTGAATTACATAAAATTATCTGAGAGATTTACCGTTATTTTCGGTAAAAAATTACACCTTAGTTGAGTTGTTCATGTTCGATATGCGTGGTGTTGAAAAGTTATATTCCGATTTCGAGAATTTTCCCACAAGTGTGGCATCACTTGTTAAATACAGTACAATATTTTATAGAATTTGTCTTATTTTTTATTAAGGGGTTACATATAAAAGGTAATCCTAAAAACAGGTTTTCAAATATATTGCGTGATAAAATTTCTAGATTTATTATTCTATGTATTTGTACACACACATTACAAAAATTAAAATAAAAATAATAATTTTTTTAAACTCTAACTAGATGTAACACCTTTATAATAAACACCTAGTTTTATTCGCTAACTCTCAACGCTATAACATGAACGCGCCGAGCTTACGCTTCATTGCATATTATTAAATATGAAACGTTAAGTTTATCGATTTAACGCAGATCTTGTCATAGCTTCATTATTTGGATAATTTTATACAGATTTGACAATTTTGAAATTGATTTATTAACAATGCAATATACTTGTTCATAACGCTATACAATTCCATTCATACTTACATGCGTATAAATATATGTATATAATATAAATTTGTCCGATTTGTCTACATAATAGCCACGTGTGTCACACTGTCACTGCAACTCAATGTCAGTACTGTGGTCAGTGTCACTACGCCATGATTACGTAGTGAAGCGTTGCTGTTGTCAGTTTGAATTATGCGCCACTGGTAAAAAGTTGCTGGTCAACTAGTTAAAAGCTGGAATGTACAAACGTTATAATAAAACATATGTATGTAAAACACTGTATGGCTTATAGGAGAAAACTTTTTACATAAATGTATGTATGTACATTTATGTGTATTTGTAGGCGAAGCGGCATACATTAAAGCCAAATAATAATGTCAGTCGATATATTTGTAACAATGCCTATCAAAAACACAAATACTTCGATAGCTGTTTGCATGATTTGCTTATTTATATACAGTTTTGAACATATAAATAGCACAAATGCGATCCAAATGTAGCTGTAAATCAACAGAACACTAAAAATGTAGCAGAACTGCTTGTTACCGTTATATAACATATTATCCGTTATATATCATATTATCGTTAACATATCGCCGCGCAAAATTATCGTTTCGGTTAGGTTAGGTCAAGAGGTAGATCTCGGCCAGTGCAGAAAGTCTTAGAGAGATCCGACTGTCCTTTGTGGCACCCAAATACTTCTAACGGATCGCCAAGACCCTTATGAATCGACAAAGCGCATGCATCATTATACTCTCGCAACAAAGTTGCTAAGAGAGTATTATAGTTTTATTCACATAACGGTTGTTTGCAACACCCAAAACTAAACGAGTTAGATATAGGCTTATATATACCAAAGTGATCAGGGCGACGAGGCGAGTCAAAATCCGAATGTCTGTCTGTCCTTCCGTCTGTGCAAGCTGTAACTTGAGTAAAAATTAAGATATCTTGATGAAACTTGGCAAACTTGTTTCTTGGCACCATAGGAAGGTTGTTTTCGAAGATGGGCAAAATCGGCAACTCCACTGCCACCCCCACAAAATGGCGATAACCGAAAAAACATAAAGTGTCATAATTAAGCCATAAATAAAGCTATGGAAATAAAATTTGGTACAAAGGATCGCACTATGAAGGGGCATATTTGGATGCAATTTTTTTGGGGAAGTGGGCGTGGCTCCGCCCCCAAATAGATTTTTTGTATATATCTCACAAATCAATAAAGCTATAAAAACCAAACTTTCTGCAGTCGTTTCATTTAGCCACTTCTTAATACAGTCCAAAAATTAAAGAAATCGGATAATAACCACGCTCACCTCCCATACAAAGGTTAGGTTGCAAATTACTAAAAGTCCATTAACTCACTAAGGAAAAACGTCAGAAACATTAAATTTTACAAAAGATATAGCAGAAAGAAGCTGCACTCAGATTTTTTTACAAAATGGAAAATGGGTGTGGCATCGCTCACTTATGGGTCAAAAACTACAAGGAACTACTCGACAGATTTCAATGAAATTCGGTATATAATATTTTCTTGACACCCTGATAACACGGATGAAAAATGGGCGAAATCGGTTCACAACCATGCCTGCTTCCAATACAACTCAATTTTTAATTCCATCTCATTCCTTCATTTTATAATACATACATAAGGAACCAATGAAGAGAGCGAAATAAAAGTTTACACAAATACAGTATTTGATCCTGGCATCACTTGTGAAAAAATTTTTGAAATCGGACTATAACTTTTCAATGCCCCGGATATCGAATATGAAGAACTCAGTGCCTTATGGTAAGTTTTCACCGAAAATATCGGCAAATCTCTCAGATATCTTAATTTAATTCAGAGTAAATCTTTTTCTTCTAATAGTGTGCCTCTGTATCAGAAATGGTTAAAATCAGGTCATAACTTCCCCTAGCTCTCATATAGCTAATTACAGGATTTTCAAAAATACGATTGGTTAATAGCTTATAAATCGGGTAATATATGAAATATCTTAGCCAAATAAAATGAGCATATAATCTTAGATATAATGAATGTTGGTGATGAAAATGAGTTTAATCGGTTCAGCAATTAACTCAGCCTATATACCATATATGATGATTTTCGTTTTTCTATTGGACTTTATGCCGAATATATGGGTCAAATTGTGTGTTATCTTAATAAAACTATAGCAATAAATTGCGAGAGTATAAAAGGTTCGGTTGCACCCGAACTTAGCTTTTCCTTACTTGTTATTATAAAGTTTTTAAGTCGGCTAATGTTTTCCAACCTCAGCCTGGTAAAAGCTGCACATTGTAGAACGAGTGCTTGGCTGATTCTTCTTCGTTTGGCAAGGCACATATTAGGTTATTGGATTGGTCCTCAATACAAGAGAAAATTTAAGGAATGATGTGAAGACAAATCAATCACCATCAATTTGCAAAATGACACATTGACCTAAGCAACAAAAAAATGGTGCAACATCTTGTGGTCAGATGGATTCAAAATTTCTATGTTTGTTTGGAAGAGGTACTTGATGATGTCTAAGAAAACACCCCAAAACCAAATTAAATCCAGACCATTACATAAAGTGAGTTAAACATGATGGGACAACCAAATTGGACCGAAACGCTTTTCCTACTACGAAGTCACTGGATCAAGAATATCATGGAAGTACCAGTTTATCTCAAAATTTTGAAATAATTCATACTTCCTTGTGCCACCGATGAAATGCGATTGGTTTGGCTCTTCGAACTAGCTAATGAACAGAAGCATACAAGAAAAATGATAAATAATTGGTACGCTATTATATCTTTTCGATATTATATCTTTTTTAATCTCATCGTTAAATTTGTACGTTTTTAAGTTTTGAAAGAATTATTTTGAGAAAGACAATTCTGTTACTCTTTCATTATTTTTTTAGCATTCACATAATATGAATTTTATGTGTATAATATTATTTTTTTCATAAGGTAATTAATTAAGGACGATAAAAATAGATTCGAGATTTACATTATTTTTTCTCCATTATCCATGAAGTGAATTTGCACTTATTTTTACTCGAGACTAGACACTGTCTAAAAAACTATTATATTTTTTTTAAATTTTACACTATACATATTGTAACACTTTGCCTGAATTTTTAATGCACGGTTCCGCACAAAAATTGCGCATCCTTACTTACTGTTGCTGCTTTAGTAAATCTATGAAAGTAGCAACTGCGAATGCTGGCAATGACAACAAACACATTTCGCCACAAAGACAACAGTTATAAGATTAACTCATTGACAACACTAACAGTAAACAACACTACAACAACATCAATGATATAATAAGATTTAGTGAGGTAATGCGCCAAAATAAATATCCGCAGGATATGAAACACCTTAGGCAACATCAAACGATTAGCGTCAACAACAAAGATTTGTTCAAAGTATTTTCCGCTTTGCTGGTTGAATGAACAACTATGTATGTATGTATAATGCGCAGTATGTGTAGATTTACATATATAAAACATATGTATATGTATGATATATTTCACATGCGCTATAAACCAAAATCTTAGTTGGTTAGTTATTGTATAATATTTGGTATGAATTCCTCGCGCTGTGTCAATTTTATTGCAAAGTGTATTTGATAAAAATCAAATATCGTACAAGCATTTATTTATAGTCTTTGTATGGTAAATAATACTAATTAAAGTTGTGTTATGCAACAGCAAACAATCTCAAATACAATAAGTAAATAACCACAGCTACCCCCGCTGTAAACTGAACATATAATTAAATACAATAGATTTACCACATTACATCCGCGCACTACAGAAATCCGAAATACATACTTCCGCGAGCGTGCAGTTGTGCCGTCATTCCAAAAATCGTTCACTAAACGCGAGGTCTTTGCCGCTTTCTACTATTGAAGTTATATGTGCATATTGAAACGCCTAAAAATCTTTTAAACTGAGTAAGTTAACTGTAACGTTCCATGAGTTTTTTTCAGCGAATACCGTTTACCTTCTCTAACCGTCGTAATGTCTGTTGCGAAGACAATGCGTGAAAAAAATCCGTGCTTGCATTGGCATGTTTATGAATTGCATCACGTATGCGTACAAAATTAGTACAAATTAAGTAAAAGTAAGAGCGTAATGTCAAAAGTTAACAATGACAATACATGCAGTGTGCATTTAGGCGGAAACACCATTGTTTTCATTCACGATGCTTTCAACAATCACTCACGTTCCACCAAAGTTTGGCTGGCTGTCCTAGCCTGCGCGCATGTATGTACAGTTGTGTTCACAAAAATATAAATGGCCATTTAGATATGGAAAAAACGACTGAGTTTCTTTCTATAAAAAAGTTGTTATTAGTGCAAATTTTTCTAAAAATATATCATGTGATAAATATCTCTCCACAAGTTTTTGTTGGGGTTCAAGTCGGGCTGGGCTAGCCGTTCTCTTCCGTCAATATTATTGTCTTTAAAAATGTCCTTAGTATCCTTCCAGTCATTTGCCTTCGTTAAAGATAAAAAATAATAAAATTAATATAACAATAATAAAATAATAAAAAAAGTGTAGAGAAAACATATAAAATTGAAACTAATCGATAATTAAATTACTTATTAAAATCAAAGGTCTGGTGCTATCATTTTAAAGCTGAAGAATTTGTGGGCAGGCTATGTAAGTAGACAAAACCTATTTTTTTTTCATAATGCTGCATAACCAAATCTATTACTATACTTGAGCTGCTACACAATGCCTTGAATAATATTTATTATCCACCCACCATTGTATGAGTAGCAGCTCCATACCACTATTTAAGGTCCTTCATCCATTACGGCGTTAACAGTGTACTGTATCGCTTTAAAGCTGTTCTTTTGGCACAGTTTGTAGATAGCATATTGCTGGCCACATTTCCCATTAAAAAGTCCCACTTTACATTTATTATTCATGAAGAACTTCCTCATTTTAACTTAGACCATTTCATGTAACCACATTATTTCTCTACTCATATTATGAGGTCGCCCAAAATCTTCTGAGCGCTTATATTCGGGTGCCTTCTTAATAATTCAAGCATTTTTCGGCCAGTTTTGTTCGGGTTTCTATCGTTTCAAGCGAAATAAGTTAAGTTTGTTTCATAGTTTTAGGCAAGAATGATAGAGGACAAGCTTACGACAGGCGTTTACAGTTAGCTTTTTTGGGTTTTGAGTTCCTGTTGAGTGACAACTTTCACGACCCCGAACACGCGAGCAACCAACAAAAAAGTTGGCAAAATGGCGAACTTTTTGTAACAAAACATATAATTTTAATTATAAATATACATGATTATATTGGATCATTTTATAAATGAGAGATTTTAAGAATTATGTTCATTGTGATATTTTATCTGCACATTATTCAATTTGGTTCACTATGTATCACATTTCCGTTTTCCATTTGACAATTCTTCTGTTGCCCATTCCCATTCGTGGGTCGTGAACGCTTCAGTCTGTCGTAATCTTGTCTTCTATCATTCTTGGTTTTAGGCAACTTGACACTACTTTCGTGAAACACCAATCATTTTTGGTCGATCTTTATTGGTTTTATTTATATTTTTAATGGTTTTTGATCAATTTATAGTTCCTTCGGGCTAGAACTTCGAACACCCTAATATGTTATATAAATTAAATTTTTTTGAACACAATTTTAGATAAAATTTCTTTAACAAATAGAACAGGGTTTCGAATTAAAGTATGCGACAACTTGCACTGATATTAATGTGATCAGAGTTGTACATATATACAGTTATGGTCAGGGATTTAGAGCACTTGGTACTAGTGAAACACAATGCTTAGTAACGTCACCTTCAAAAAATAAAAGAATCTTAAAAAGTAAATTAATTAAAATGAACACAGTTTCTTATTGGAACCATATTTTATATGGTTAATAATTTGGGTAATAACCGTTATTTTTATACTCTCGCAACAAATGTTGCTAAAGAGAGTATTATAGTTTTGTTCACATAACGGTTGTTTGTAACACCCAAAACTAAACGAGTTAGATATAGGGTTATATATACCAAAGTGATCAATGTGAAGAGTGGAGTTCAAATCCGAATGTCTGTCTGTCCGTCCGTCCGTCTGTGCAAGCTGTAACTTGAGTAAAAATTAAGATATCTTGATGAAACTTGGCACACTTATTTCTTGGCACCATAGGAAGGTTGCTTTCGAAAATGAGCAAAATCGGACCACTGCCACGCCCACAAAATGGTGAAAACCGAAAACACATAAGGTGCCATAACTAAGCCATAAATAAAGCTATGGAAATAAAATTTGGTATGTAGGATCGCACTATGAAGGAACATATTTGGATGTAATTTTTTTGGGGAAGTGGGCGTGGCCCTGCCCCCTACTAAGTTTTTTGTACATATCTCGCAAGCCAATAGAGCTATATAAACCAAACTTTCTGCAGTCGTTTTTTTAGCCACGTCCTAATGCAGTCCAAAAATGAAAGAAATCGGATCATAACCACGCCCACCTCCCATACAAAAGTTAGGTTGAAAATTATTAAAAGTGGGTTAACTCATTAACGAAAAACGTCAGAAACACTAAATTTCACATAAGAAATGGCAGATAGAAGCTGCACTCAGATTTTTTTACAAAATAGAAATGGGCGTGCCATCGCCCACTTATGGGTCAAAAACCATGTCTCAGGAACTACTCGACCGATTTCAATGAAACTTGGTTTGTTGTTGTGAACATATTCCAAATCGCTTCACAACCACGCCTATTTCCTATATACCAGAACTTTGAAGACAATCTGAATCGTTTTCTTTACAATATATAAAGTAAGCACTAGTGAAGATATCGGTGCAGAACTTTGCACAAATACTATGTTAATAGTGTGGCAGCCCCATTCTAAAGATCGCCGAAATCGGACCATAGGTTTTTAAGGCCCCATATATCGAACACGAGAACCTCGGTGCTTCTAACCTAATATTATGGTTTCCAACTTTCAATGGACTTTATATAATATATATGACGAATATGAGGGTCAAATTGTGTATTACATAATATAAATAAAGTCAAATAAATAAATTGCGAGAGTATAAAATGTTCGGTTACACCCGAACTTAGCCCTTCCTTACTTGTTAATAATCGTTTCACATTTGGTTAACAAGCTTTTTATTAACTTTGGGCATCTTGGTTCAAGGGTATATAATTTCCGATTTCCTGTATTTTGTGTCAAAGCACAACGGAATTTTTAAATTTTCTTTGCCTATCGTGTACTTCGACATCATTCCACCAGTTCTCAGTGGGATTTAGATCAGAACATTGCGCTTGTCAAACGATAAGCGGATTTTTTCTTGTGAATCTAGTATGTCAACACATTCACTGTATGCTTGGGATCGTTATGGGTCATACAGATTAAGTTTACAACAAAGGAATATGGCTCCATCGTATACCTTAATGTATAAAGGTATGATAAATTAGTACTTTTCAATTCATATCATATCCTGGTTTTCCTGGCTTTTGAATCATGACAATTTCGGCAACTTTCCAATAAGTTGGCACGTACATATATAAGATCAAAAGACACATGAATAATGTTGGTATTTTTTACTAACAAAACCAATTGAAAATAAATGAATGGAAATGATAACGGTTTCTGGGTTTTAAATTAAAGTGATGTGAGTCATGATCTACTAATAAAAAAAGGTCTAAATCCTTGTCCATAGCTGTATATATGTACATACATATAAATATATATATTTGTATTCAATCCAACTCCCGCAAATACAGCAGTTATGCATGTACTTCGTTTTATAAACGTAAATACATACATTTACTCATTATAATGTTAAATACAATGTCGTTTTCTTCACGAAACACTTTTGTTATTTGTTTTAACAATTTTGATTTTTTTGTCGCTGCACATATAAGCAAGCAATCGCCTTACGCTCATTTTTGCTGCGCGAACCTGTCACTCAAACGCATAAATTGCGCGTCGACAAATTTTAATACGCTTATGACATTTATTTATGTTTTGCAGCCCTTATTAGTAAATATTTCTAATGAACTTTCATTGTGCTGCCAGTGTATAAACAAGTGTTTCTGAAATGATTTATTTGGATAAGTTTAATGTTTGGCATTACACTTATTTAGTCTACTCTAACGAGAGCAGCATAGTAAGTGAATATAATACTTCGTTTTTATTTACTATAATTTAGGTAATCCAAATTCTCAAATGGGGATTATGGAAAATTAATAAATTTACACTTTATTGCACTTGATTTTATTGCTATGAAGTCAAACCTAGAGAAATACATACATATGTATGTACGGGGATGTTTTATTTATACATAATCATAACTAAACAGCATGTAATTGGTACTTTTTTTTTTTTTGATAGTCAGAATCAATTTCTCTTACCCACGGTGCTTGGTTAGCTTAGCTTAGGTAAAAAGGCTAAGATCGCTTGGACTGCATTGGAAGCTGATCATTTGCTTAGCTAAAAAGCATTACCAGTAGTGGTTAAAGACCCTCACGTTTCCACAAATGTCAGCCAATTCGTTGGGTTCGACGAAGGTATGCCTACCAAATTACTTTAACCTTACACCCACATTATGTATCTATAATAGCCTGAGTTCAGTCGCCTTCAGGCTACCGTAGTCCGAAAAATATATTAAGAGAGGCTACTGGAGAATATGACAGGCCACTGCTAGCCAGTCGCCTTTTTTTCATATTATCTATTACTATCAACCCTTATTATAGTATCCAAATATGTCAAAAGCAGGCTACTGATCAAGACCAGTTTCTTCATTATAGATTGTAGTTTTGTACTGCTCTATATAATATATTCAGATGGTGAAGAAATTGTAAATACAAATAAAAAATGTATTTACATTAATATATGATTTTATGAGTTGCTTTTTAAATATTATTTACAAAATGCAAAACTATGGAATGGCTTTGAAGACGAAATAAACAGATTCTGGTCACCACATAGGACTGGAAAAGAATAACAGAAGCTGATATTTTAATAATACTATATTTTTGAGCAATTTCTAAAATTTCATTTACATCAGAGGTTTAGATAGATATTAATATACAGATGTTGCAGTTCTTTTTTAGGTGCTGAAATGTGCACATGTGTTCCATCCATACATATGATCACATCAGGAAATTCTGTTTGATTGCTTATTATTTATTATTATGGTTGTATTTTGCTCTTATACACTTATGCTAAATTTTATATGTTTTCGGAATATTTTCTGTTGCATAAATGTGGTCACTTCTTTAAGAATCGCTGACATTGTATTTGAGTTGTGAAATTCCGAAGTCCTTGACCTTTCTGATAGCTACCTTCAGTAAAGAATCGTAGGGCTGCTCAAATCTTCAGAACTGGAGAGACAGCAGTTGATCGGTTGATGGATTTAAAATGTGGCCAACAAGTATGAAAATGCTTTGTTTGATCTATTTGAAAATATACAAAATATAGTAAACATAGCAAATAACAACATTTGAATCTTTAGCGTACATCATAAGTGAAATTTCCAAAGGACTGGAACGATCTCTAATTAGCCGTCGAATTAATGCGACATTCAAGCTTTCTTCCCGACTCATGAAAAATAATTAATAATTACTCATTATAGTTCTTTTTTGTGTTTTCTTTCAAATAAAATATTTCTGTTCGCGTATTTGTATTGTTAACTGCACAAATTGTTACTCACATTTTAACAGTGCTGCCAACTACTTACGAAATAATTGTAAAAATGTTATTTGCATATTCTTGGCAAATTGATTGATTCATATTGGACTGTATCAGTCAGCACTCAAACAGCAATGATTACGTCGGGTGAAAATTACTAATAACAAGTAAGGAAGGGCTAAGTTCGGGTGTAACCGAACATTTTATACTCTCGCAATTTATTTTTTTAACTTAATTAATATTATATACTAGCTTTTTACCCGCGGCTTCGCCCGCAGTGGAGTCATTAAATAAGTATGACAGATAAAGGGTATAATAATAGAAATGAGTCAATATGATAACTACATTTGATTGTTTGGCTGAAATCAACAATTTTTAAAAATTACTACAGACAGAAGTTTCAACACTTTGCAACAACAAATGTTAAAATATATCCGAGGTATCCGGTATCCGAGGTATTATAACACTATTTCCCTTACCGACACCTGTTAATATAGTAGCACCAAGTATGTTTTGTCCCAATTTTGTTATCCGAAGCTTTGTTCCATTACATAGCCGAGGAGCATCTAGATTTCGCATAAGCATTACTGGTACATTTAGTTTCAATTGAAGTTTATGTGACGGTACACCCGATAGTTCAAGTGAATTTAAAAACTCCACAGGATATGAAGTACTTAGTTCCGTATCCATAATTATATCCATTGACAAATATTCCTTCATTTCTCGCGGAACCTCGTTTAAAATGTCAGTGTTGATCCTATTAACGATTTCATTTATTGGTGCTAATATTGCTCTTGCACACAACCACTGATCACTACACAAATTTTGTTGTAATTCCGGAAAAACATTAGCAATGAGATCCACATCACTTTCTACTAAATTACAAAATTCTCTTGACAGTGATATGTAGCCTTCAGCGTCAACGTCTAAACAACCATCACCAATTTTCAACAACATTTCTGCGTAAAGTCCTGAATCCACGTCATTATGAAGATGCACCCTCATATTCGTTTTCAGGCGGAGTTTTTCAACTGTCGACCATAAGCTTGACGATTTAATGCACGCTTGAATTTCATCTGCTGGTGTCCCCCTCTGAATCACTGGGAGGGTTTGACGGAAATCACCAGAAAATAAAACTACCATGCCTCCCATTATATCTGTACTATCTCGCAAATCCTGGAGGGTCCGGTTTAAAGCTTCTATAGCCTTCTTGTGAGACATTGTACTTTCATCCCACACTAAAAGCTTGCATTCTCGCAGCATTCTACCTCGTGAACTATTTTTACTAAAATTACAGATGGGCGAATCTTCCTGTGCCAAATTCAATGGTAATTTTAAAACGGAATGTGCCGTACGACCGCCGTTTAATAGCGTCGCGGCAATACCGGACGAAGCTACGGCAACTGCTATTTTTTTGTCTTTTCTGACGGACATTAATAATAAGTTAAGTAAAAACGTTTTTCCAGTTCCTCCTGGTGCATCGAGAAAGAAGAGTCCACCACTACCGGAATCTATTTTACGTAAAACTTGATGGAAAACATGATTTTGCTCGGGAAGTAATTGAGGTACTAATTCTCTTACTTGATGTTGCAGTGCTATGAAATCATAATCTAGCTCTCGTGTAATTTCATTATCAAAATCATCCATACTGTCTCGTCGAGGGCTCGACATTCCTTATTCTTTTATTTTTTTTCCAACCACCGTAACCTCAAAAATTGGAATAGTTTTATACTGCATGTAACGACAGAAGAAAGTTACAATAAATATAGAAAAATTATAAACAGTTGAAACTATATTCAATTGAATTAGATATTTTCGTTACCGCCGGTAATACAATGGGACGGTATTACAGTATTCAGGGTTGAAACTTCATGGCTGTAAAACTTCATTACTGAAGTAGCTAAATTTGACGATTTTTTGACAAACAATTGTTTTATCTTTCGCAAAATTTTTTTTTTAATATAAAGTACCCTATGTTGCTTCTAGTATCTTCAAGAGTGTATGTACAAAGTTTCATGATGATCGGTTCAGTAGTTTTTGCGTGAAAGCGTAACAAACAAACTTACATTCGCATTTATAATATTAGCAGGGAAGGGATACACAATTTGACCCACATATTCATCATATATATTGTATAAAGTCCATTGAAATTTGGAAACCGTAATATTAGGTTAGAAGCACCGAGGTCTTCATGTTCGATATAAGGGGCCTTGAAAACCTATGGTCCGATTTTGGCGATTTTTAGAATATGGCTGCTACACTATAAACGTAGTATTTGCGCAAAGTCCTGCACCGATATCTTCACTAGTGCTTACTTTATATATTGCAAAGTAAACGATTCAGATCGTCTTCAAAGTTCTGGTATATAGGAAGTAGGCGTGGTTGTGAAGCGATTTGGCCTATTTTCACAACATATCATTGGGATGAAAGGAAACTATTACAAACCGAATTTCATTGAAATCGGTCGAGTAGTTCATGAGATATGGGTTTTGACCCATAAGTGGGCGATGCCACGCCCATTTTCCATTTTGTAAAAAAATCCGAGTGTGGCTTTCATCTGCCATTCCTTATGTGAAATTTAGTGTTTCTGACGTTTTTCGTTCGTGAGTTAACACACTGTTAGTAATTTTCAACCTAACCTTTGTATGGGAGGTGGGCGTGGTTATTATCCGATTTCAACTATTTTCATGGTGTGTGGTGGGGTACGTAAGATAATCGACTGCAGAGAGTTTGGTTTATATAGCTTCATTAGTTTGCGAGATATATACAAATAACCGATTTGGGGGCGGGACCACGCCCACTTCCCCAAAAAAAATTTATTTCCATAGCTTTATTTATGACTTAGTTATGGCACTTTATGTGTTTTCGGTTCTCGCCATTTTGTGGGCGTGGCAGTGGTTCGATTTTGCTCATTTTCGAAAGCAACCTTCCTATGGTGCCAAGAAATAAGTGTGCCAAGTTTCATCAAGATATCTTAATTTTTACTCAAGTTACAGCTTGCATAGACGGACGGACAGACAGACATTCGGATTTGAACTCCACTCTTCACCCTGATCACTTTGGTATATGTAACCCTATATCTAACTCGTTTAGTTTTGGGTGTTACAAACAACCGTTATGTGAACAAAACTATAATACTCTTTTTAGCAACTTTGTTGCGAGAGTATAAAAATCAATTTGAAGAACAACTAACGCTCCACTCAAACAAGTCGGGTAAACAAATAATGTTATATTATTGCAAATGAGGTCAGCTTGACAATACGATCATCGAGCACAAGCCAGTATTGTTGGTTACCACCCTCTAGTACCCTTGGATAATCTTGTAGACGGTATTTAAGTTCAAGCTCAAGTTCCCTTGTGTATCACCTGTACACACCGCTTCCTGGCGGGGTACCACTGCTCCAAGAAGGTTCAGAAAATCCGCAGGGCGCTGAAGACCTCGACACGTTCAACAATAACGCTGACGGAGTACCAGAAAGCGATTCAAATGTTCCTATAGGGTTCGCTAGCTGCATAATCTTTGTACAGGTGAAAACTTATAAGGCTTTGAAACGAGAAGGAGTGTTCATTAAACACCTTCTATTCCGAGATCACGAGTACAATTTTCCTTCTTCATAGAAGGTGTGGCCAAAGACCCCCTTATCACCTGCAATTAGTGTATACCACAAATGAGCTAGGAGGTGGCTCTATTGTGTAGCATATAGGCCGACACCAGTGAGAGTTTTCCGCTATCGCGCTCTAGCCAAGTCCTCGGATCAGCAAGCAAGCTGCATAATGAATTTATTTGCACTAGATTCGAAAGAAATCCCCCACTAAACTCTCCCTGTGGCTGCCGACTGGAAATAGAACAGTGACATCCCGCTTTGTTGCAGTCGGAAGGTTTTTAGCTAAAGCCTGACTTTATATTTGAGTGTTCGTTGTTCCTCAATATCACATCATTCAACGGTGAAGTCTTACTATGGTAGGTGGTACAAAGAAGGGCTGGATAAAGGTGTTACGCGACCCGTACCCTCCGTAATGTGATATCATTACTTGCGTAGCGGAGTTTATGCACAAGCAGACTGCTTTACCCCTACACACGTGGGTCCAAAAAAGAATTCCAACAAACATAGTAAAACAAAAATAACAGGGAAGACCGGCGCTCCGACATAGAAGCCGGAAGGAACTAGTTGTTCCGAAAAAGATCTCGTTGAAAACTCTAAGAAGACCCTTTTCATTGGTCACAAAAGCTATGCTTGGTCTACAATTGCTGCCAAGCTAAGTAGCCAGAGCTTGGCTATAAAGCAGAAAAGCAAAGAAGATGCCAAAAGTGAGGTTGCTGTCAGTGCTTGCGCCAAAGACTGGCCTATTATTAAGTTTGAGCATTCAACAAAAGCGAAGTATGTGAAGAAGCGCCGTGCTGTATAATTAATAAGAAGCATATATATACATATGTAAACATAACTTTATGTACTGGCGTACGATTACATGTATTTGAAATCACTGTATAATCTTTATGTCCTTTATACATTTTCCCGTAAATTTAACACACTGGGAACGGTACACGTGTATTTGTCGAAATTTTATATAGAAAAAACGTAACCAAATGTTTCTTATCACAACTTTACGCTCGAATGAGCTTAGACGTTCTCTTCTTCGCAATTTGCTATTGTGTACGCTTGTGTGTTAGAGTGTATACTCACTCGAATATACAAGCTTTCGTATTGGTTAATAGCCACCACTATTGTATATGCACGTATGAATATGTCTAAAAGGATCCATTAAGGTAAAATCGTTAACAGCCTATTGCCACATACACAGTGAAACAGTAGTTGATTTTATTTATTTAAATTAAAATGAAAATTTTAGGCAAACGACACTTCATTGTGGTTTAAGTAAATATTGATAAGTTTTAAAATGCTGTATGTTTAACAATTGCCAATTTTAAGTTCTTCGATGCACAGTATTCAAATTGACTACCAGAATTTTTTTATATACCTCACGGTTGACGCATCCTTCAATGAAATGAATGCCTTTTAGTCCATTATAAGAAAAACAACCCCAGACCATGCTGCTTACCGGGTGGCGTACTCATACTTTAAGGCATTCTCCACTGTTCTCATCTCGGTACTTTTTGGACACAAACTATATAAATCATTATATTCTTACAGAACTTGATGGTCATCACTCAGATGAAACCGGTTCGGGAGAGGGCGAAAATTCCAATGGCGGTATTTCGAATGTCGGGGCAAATGATGAGGATCAAGCTCGCCTAATACTCAAGCGCAAACTACAGCGGAATCGCACTTCCTTCACAAACGAGCAAATCGATAGTTTGGAAAAAGGTATTTATTTCGCTTCGTAATATGGTAAAGATCAATTACAAATACAAAGTATTCTTTTCATTTATACAACTGTGTGCAGAATTCGAACGCACTCATTATCCGGATGTTTTTGCACGAGAGCGGTTGGCTGGGAAAATTGGTTTACCAGAGGCCCGTATACAGGTATGGTTTTCTAATCGTCGCGCTAAATGGCGACGTGAAGAGAAATTACGTAATCAGCGGCATACCCCTAACTCGGCTGGCGGTGGCTCAACTATATCGGCCACCTCCGTCATAGATAGCCCCAACAGTAGCAGTATGAACGGCAGCGGCGTCACCTCGGTTGTGCCCAGCGGCAGTAAGTATACTAAATAGCAATTCTAGTTGTTTCGAAACTAAATATACTAAACGAGTAAAAAAAGCACGCATGTTTTTCGATTATTTTGGCTATGCTACACCAACAACAGATGCAGCGGCGCTACCAGATGGTGTAATGTCCACACCCCCATTGGCTAATAATTCAGTTTCTTCTACGGCGGCTGCTGCATCAGCACATACTTCTGTGGTGGGCGCTGGCAGCGGTCCTGGTACCCCAGATCATATTGGCGGCGGACAGCAGTCTTCATCTGGCAGCAGCAACGCCAGCGGTACGAGTGTTACAAATTTAGGCGCTGGACATTCCGGTGGACGGAACAGTGTTGGCATGATGGGTCTTAGTCCCGCTGGCAGCACCGGTTGTGCGCCCATTGGGGCAGTACATACATATCACGCGGCGACACATCATACACACCCACACCTAGGTGGTGGCATTGTGCCGTCGATATCGCCTCGGCTTAATATTAATAACGGATTTAGCAGCTCGATGGGAACTATGTACCCGATACATCATCATTCCACGATGGCTATGAGCGAACCATATAGGTAAGTGTTTTTTTTGTAAAAATATATTACTTAAAACCAAAACAATTCATATTGCAAAGCATGTGAATATCCATGACTCACGTAAACCTAAAGGTTACCCAAACCTGCCTAAATTAATTGACATCGAAGTCATCTAACGGGAAACCAGTTGTTTCGGCAATGCCGGACCAAAAGGAAAGAAAGGTTAGATTATGCAAAGAGGGGGCTAGTGTCATGCGGGGACTCTTTGCATGCAGGATATATGTATACTGGGTCAGGTTTACCTCTGGGTAGGTAGGATTTTAATCTTCAACAGTAATCAGAACGAAGTTGCGCGAGGATCACTATAGTTTCGCGAGGCAAGTCGAGGTCGGTGTCTGCAATAGGTGGGGAATTATCTTCAAGTACGCCATTCATGGGGAGGCAGTCGATGAAGGTGTTAATGGCTCCTCTGTGAATGGCGTTTAGTACTTGTCGAATGTCTAACGGTATAGTTCTGTATGTCGTCGACGTCGAGGATTTTAGGAAGGAACTCTTGACGGCTCTTGGTGGCGGCTCGGCTTCTAGCAAATGACTGCAGTTTCTACGAAAACAATTGAAAAATAAACTGTTTGGAGAGCATTTCATAAGCTCCTTCACAGGTAGAATACAGCCCTCATTATGTAGGTGCTCAACCGGAGACATCAAGAGGCAACCTGTGGCTGTTCGGATTCAGGTGTTGTGAAAAGTCTGAAGCTTCCCCAGCTGCGTCCTACTGTACCGTGGGATAAGGCCGTCGTCGGCAGGTACTTTCGTAAATATTGTCATTATTTGCACCTAGACGACCATATAGGGGTTGCGAAGTTTATGGCCGGTAAGTTGCCAACAAAATTTACCCCATGCGCTGACAGCTAGCGACTTAAGGCTCTTGTTGTTGTACCTTGGTGATAAGCGCTGTCAAAAGAGTACATGCTATCCAGCATAACACCCAAAATTTTGCTGTTATTTACAGTCGAAAATTAAGTACCATCGACAGAAATGCTAGGGTCTCCTTCATCCAATTAGTGAATATGGTCGCTGTAGATTTGGTAGAAGAGAATTTTAGGCATCTAGCAATAGAGTAACGAGAAAGTTTTGACATATCTTTGTTGACGTTGTCCCGTTGTTGTCTTAAACTTGAACTATTCCGAAGGACAGCAAGTATTTCAGAGTAGTAACTCAACTCGTGAACTATTTAAAGCTTACACATAATGAAAATATAACTGACGATTATTTTATTTGTATCACTTATTACAGTTCAATGGCGTCCATGTCGTCGTTCACACATCCCTCAATATCCTCGATGCCCGGCTCACCAATGTCTCAGCAACGTGACCTAACCCCGCCTTCACTGTATCAGTGCCATATGTCGCTACGTGCACCCCTACCACCACCGCCGCATCATCACCATGCAGTGGTTGGAGGTTTCGGCATACCCTCGGCAGGCGGTGCACATAGTAGTGGCGGCAGTCTCACAAATCAGCAGTCGGCATGCAGCGGCTATGACACGTCAGTAAGTAGTTATGGTCAAACAGTGGGGCTGCAACCACCACTGCCACCGCCGCCGCTGCCAACACCCGTTTCAAGCAATGTTTCTGCCTTGTCTCAAGTTTCCAGCGACAGCTCGGTGTCTGCCATAAATTGCGGTAGTGGCGCAATCACGACGACGACAAATCTTAATAATACCACCATATTATCGGCACGCAACTCACCTTGCAGTCCACCGACGAGTCATCAGCTAGGCACACCCAACAATGGCAGCGGCAGTGTGGCATCAACTACCACGGACAATTACTCTCAACTGGGATATGGCTACGCAGCAGCAGCCGCCGTTGCATCTGCAGCCGGCAATAATAGTGGAGCTTCCGCGGTCATGGGCACAGGTATATCCTCAGCAAGCGCGCAGAACCAAGCAGGAAAGCAGCAGCAGTTTTTCGCATCATGCTTCTATTCTCCATGGGTTTGAGAGGAATATACAACGTTAGTCAGGCCCAACGCTCAAAGTGGTTTAAAATAGGTATACCAGGATAAATATACATATACGGATGAGTTGTACCAGTACATAACACTCAACCCAAGGTTACTGAGATATATAATAAATTTTTTTAATTCGACTTGTTAATATCTCGCAATTATGAAAAATTTAAAACAAAAAGACTATAGAATACTTTCGACATATTCGAGAGCTTAATACACATATACATATATGTACGTATTATTAGTGAAAATTAATACGATGCTGTTTTATAATTAAAACTCAGCACAGTCGTAGTAATAAATAAAATTATATGGAAAAAGCACATAAACTATCTTCTCATTTCGGATATTGCCTTTTCCACTAGAGGAGTGGGATAGGGACATGGTTGTTAAAAAAATGCAGGAATTAGTATATTCACAGCTAAATCCAAACCAGCGGAACGAGTGGGAGGTGCAGGTGGTGGTGGACATCAAAATCGCCTCCCGACTTCCATATCACTACAGTGTTTTTAAAGCAGAGCTTACTGCAATCAAAGAGGGCCTACTACTAACAAATAAATATATTTATTTTTACAAACAGCCAGGCGGCCTGAAATCACTGGTGCAGGAATGCCTTGAGCTGTTACTACAACTAGGTACCTATTTGATGTTAAACCTGCAATGGGTTCCAGGACACAGCGACATTCCAGGAAACTGTAAAGCGAATGAACTAGCCAGACTAGGTACCATAATACACATAAATTCCAATAAAGCGGGAATATACATGCCACTGGCCACTTGTAGATATCTAAACGACAAATACGTCATAGACATAGCCGAAGCACATGCCGCTTATTGAAATTTAAATGAAACGACTTAAGAACTCTAGTAGGAGTATTAACAGGTCATTGTCTGATTGGTAGGCATGCAAGTGGACTGGGGACATCATACAATGACTATTGCAGAAGCTGCTAAGAAGTAGTTAGAAGAGCACAGACAAAGAAAGACAACAAACGTTCACAATTTTCTTGACGACGTCTCCGAAGTTGCTGTTATAAAACTTGACGAGAATGATGTGCGGCTGGTAGAGTTTCAATTGCCTACTCAGTCTAAAGTATCATCTGTTGGCAAGAGTGATTCTGCGTTTGATTTCAAGGCAGACATTATTTTTGTGTTAATGTCGGTTCCAAGATAGACAAAATTATCAAAAACCTCAAAGTTTTGACTCTCAACAGTGACGTTTGAAAAAAGAAGGGAATGCGCTGACTGTTTCTTTGATGACACGAGATTGTGTAAAAATATAGAGTTAGCCTAATGCTTGATACACTCATTATCTCAAGATAAATTTTCTATCGTGTTTAACAATCTAATAGACAGGCTCATACAAAATCGGACTCGTACTTTCGTTTTGACCTCGAGTAAAAGCGAGCGTGCCTGGAATATAGCAAGAACAGTGTTTCGAATTAAGATTTTGGAGGGCAAACGCACAGAAAATTTTATCAGCGCTAGGATTTCTTCAACGAGTTGCAATGTGGTCGCAAGCCGGTGTGAGCAAAATGAAGAAAATTTTACCATGTTGTATTGGCAGACTGCCGATTAGTGTGCGAGGTAAGCATCTTAAAAGACCATGTAAAGCTGCCAAGCGCAACCGATTCACGAATGATGCCGCTGTTTCATTTGTGAATGTCGACAATAATTTGAGACTAGCGACAGTCGAATACGAGGATTTATCTAGAAATCATAAGTCCATATTTCTTCAAAATTAATGCCGGTGAGACCGCAACCGTCAATGACGACCGTGATAACCGATTATTTGATGCCTGAAATTGAAGCTCGTGTTCTCAGCGACAGACTCCGCCACTTCCCACACATCGCATTAATCAATGGAATTAGTGAGAGAACAGATAATTTAACGTTTTGGGCCGGCGATTAGCCACCAAGGTCGTGTGATACCACACCGTTAGTTTTTTTCCTGTGGGGATATCAAGAGCCTACGCGGGCGATCCCACTTTGATTCAGGCCTTGGAGCAAAACATCACTGTGATTTTTTTTTTTTAAGTAAAGAACCTCAAAATGGATCATCCAATAAATTGGTTCAGTTAGATAACGAGTTTATACAGGCAACAGCACCGTTTAGACGTCGTATTAAGTTTTTTATATTTCATAATTATTTGAAATATCAGTCTTTCTATTACTGAGATAAGAAGGAAACTATTGAAGGAAAAAGTGGAAAATTAAGATCCAGTATGTTTAGGTATAATTATGCTTTGCCTCATAGTGTTAACATTTGTTTTTGAATATACATATATATAATATATATATACCTATCATTCTAACAACCTGACACTACTGCCCCCTAACAAGCGCTGCAAACAATGAGGGGTGAATAACATCAGTCTCATCTCTCGACGCAGATAAACGAGCAGTGAAAGGTCATGAAGTGTGTTAGTCAAGCACAATAGGATATTCATAAGATTCTTTTCGCACAGGCACAATAAGAAATATGTGATGATGATATTATCAACGCTTCATTATATTTATCTCAGATCATTACAATCAACATCAGTCCGACCAACGTTGATAGGATTCACACGACATTATGACAGCCGTGGCTGAGGAAGTAAACTAAAGCTTAAAGGGTAGCCAGCTGATGCGATGATGGGCACCGGCAGTGGATAGTACGTGCTGTTATGTATAACTTAATCTTGTCGAATACAATGCCGACGTTACCAATAAAAAAAAACGTGAACTTTCCAATTGTTATTGCTATGCATGTGGAAGTGTTCTGATTATTTGATGTTTTTGTTTTGTATGCAACAGTCGCTTTTTCAAATTTATTTACTTCCGTCAAACAATACATTCTTTCGAAGTTGCCGATTTCAATGAAAAGCACATTCATATGATATATAACTTACTTCCTTATACTCTAACTAATATATAAGTACCTTTAAGTAAATAAAAAGCTTGACCAATAAATTGAAAATTGAGTTACGCAATTCTAATTATGTTTTAAGTAATAGTAAATCACCAACAAATTATTTGCTTCTCTTATTGTATTGAGTATATTGTATAAATCAGCTGTGCTTCGAAAGGGTAAAGTTTCCAAATAACACCGTCCGATTTGCTCGTTTGTATGTGTGTACGTAGCATAAATATGTATGTACAAATAATCGAAAGAAGGGTACGTACACCAGCATCCCCAGGATGTTTTTATTTTATCTGCTGCTCACATTGGTAATGCCATAGTGGTGGAATGGTGTTATTTAGCTGACATGCGTCACCATGAACTGGCGATAACGCAATCAAGATCTGCTGCACGCGACACAATAAGGGGCAAAATTTGTTAAGAATTTAATTTCAACACAACATATTGGATCTCATGTTATGCAGTGACATCCTATCGCGCAGTGTAGTATTTCCATATTGAGTCAAACGAGCACATTACTTTTCTGTGATTTGCAGATAAGACTCAAGCAGTTTACCGGTTATGCACTTATGCACTTGTTACAAAGCGCTTTTATATGTGTTATCACAAATTAAGTTAAAGTTACTGTCCTTATTATAAATTTCGTACAGTAGAATATAGACGGTTGGGTAAATAAGTTTCAGCTGAGATTTGGTTTTGATTTTTGGCATGCTTTATTAAACATAATTACACAGAAATTGATAGAAACTCTTGAATGTGGAAAATGTATTTTATGTAATTGCTAAAAATCAGGTCTAACGCCAGATGTGCTTTATGGTGCAAAATTATTTACATTTTGTTATACTTTTTCGTAGAAATTGTTGTTTTATATTACAATATAAAATTCAAATTTAATGAAAATTTTCTGCTCACCGAAGGGTTCTCTCAATAAATCCATTGATTGATGCGACGTGTGTGTGTGCATCAAATAGTCGGTTATCATGGCACTATAACGGTCGCCATTGACGGTTACGCTCTCACTGGCATCATTTTTGAAGAAATGTATACCGATGATTCCACCAAACCGTTTTTCTTCCGCATGAAATGGCAGCGGCAATTTTGTTTGTTTACATACTCATTGAGCCAGAAATGGGTCTCATGGCTGAACAGAATTTGGCTCAAAAACGTCGGATCTTCTTATGGTCAAGAGGCCAATAGAGCGAAGCGATGTCGCTTGGGAAGGCTAGCGGCTTCGGTTCTTGCACAAGCTGTATTTTGTACGCTTTCAATTTAATATCTTGACGTAAAAGGCACCAAGTCGTTTCATATGTCAGTCCGAGTTTTTGCGAACGGCGCCGAATCGAATCTCCACGGTCTTCGTGAGCACTCTCAGCCACGGCTGCTATATTTTCTACACTGTGTGCTGGACGTGGTCTATTCGGTCGAATATTATCCAATAATGAATGCTGGGTCTCAAGATGGGTAATGGTGTTGCAAATAGTCCTCTCAGTAGGTCAGTTATGTTGACCATAAGTTGAGCGAAGTGCGCGAAACTCATTCTTTACAGAATGTGACAAACAAAAATAACATAACAGCTTGGCACGACTCATGCGTGATCGGTTAAAAAATGCCATTAAAAAGAGTTTCTCTACATGAGTTAATCCACATGATATAAAAAACAATTAAAAAAATTTCACTTGTTTTCACCTCTGGATGTGTGTCATGAGAGTTTGCAAAAACTCTGTAAAACGTTTACGCCCCTATAAGGATATGTGCAAGAAGTAAAATAATAACATACTTTTTAAATCATCAAAATAGCCTTGAAATATTTAAGAAAGCGCTAAGTTCGGGAGTAACTGAACTTTCTTTACCGGGCTTTTTTCCAACCCTTAGGAGTCCAATAAGGAGATAATGCTCTAGCCAGTGAATATAGATCACACCGAATTAATCCCAGAAAAGGTTCCGCTTTCTCATGCTCGATATGACTTTATAATTATTCTCAGTATGCTGATACGAGCCGAAACTACCCTGCCTGAAATTACTTATAAAAATGATATTTATGAGGTCTAATACTACATTTAATGTTTTAAGTTATGTATTTAAATATATTAAAGTTAGGAAGATGGAGGAAAGTCTCTGACTGTCATTCACTTGGGAGTGACCAGGAACGATTCTTTTGCATGTGGCTCAAGCAGCTCACGACTTCTGGTCTTAGACCAAATATCCTCTTGGTAGCCAATAGACATCCGTTTGGATGCGAGCTAAAGTGGGAAGACGAATGCCGCTTATGCGGTTGTGCGTATGGTTTGCGACCCACCACATAAAAAAAATCCCCCAATGAAAACGAAACAACAGCTTCGGATGAGAGACCCCAATTTTGATGACGACCAATGCTAACGCATTAAGGACTACGATTTAAGGGCATGCACCTGGAATGTCCGGACCCTTAATTGGGAAGGTGCCTCTGCCCAGCTGGTTGATGTCCTCGTAAGAGTAAAGACTGACATTACCGCAATCCAAGAAATGCGATGGGCGGGATAAGAACAGCAGAAGGTAAGTGACATCTACTACAGCGGCCATATAAAGGAGCGGAAATTCGGTGTAGTATTCGTGGTGTGAGAGAGACTCCGTCGTCGAGTCCAGACATTCACTCCGGTGGATAAACGTCTAGCCACAATCCGCATCAAAGCGAGGTTCTTCAACATATCGTTTATTTGCGCCCACGCCCCAACGGAAGAGAAGGACGATGTGACCAAAGATACTTTCTATGAGCGCCTAGAACACAGCTACGAGCGCTGCCCCCGCCACGATGTCAAAGTCGTGCTTGGCGATTTCAACGCTAATGAAAATTCTACGAAAAGATTCTGCGACTAACTGAAGGTTTCAAGACCGGAGCACATTCCTGTAGGATCCCCGGATGTGATCTAGTAGTTAATGACCAGCGTATACTGAGTTTGTGGAGTTTCGCCAGGAGATGGCATACCCGATTCCCCAATCGACGATGATTTAACAGATGTTCCATTGCCCGACCAAGAAGAAATTATAATAGCAATTACCCGGATAAGGAACAACAAAGCGGGGGGGGCCGATGGATTGCCGGCCGATCTATTCAAATACGGCGGCGAAGAACTGATAAGGTGCATACGTAGGAAAGGTCTAACTTGGGCTACTGTGGGGGTCAGCAGGTAGCTGCGAATATCCAATAAGCAGTCCCCGACCAAAGCAGCAGAGATGGAAGGTGTAGCTTTAAAGGCTACGTTAGGGTTGTCGAAAAAATATCGATACATCGATATAATTTTTTCAATGTATCAATATTTTTGAGCGATATTATTGTTTCGATATATCGAGGTATCGATATAATATTACAAGTATTGAAAAGGTATAAAAATCGATATTTTTATGATCAAAAAACTCTAAATCCATTTTTATACTAACATTTTTTAGCACTGCACAGCACTGTTTGTCAGTTATTCTATTATTTCATTCTCTTTATCTTCTTTTTAGAAATTCACAGTTTCAACTGAATTCATAATTCTGAGTTTCAAGAAGCGTCACTTATTGTTCAGACCCCAAGGAGAGTACAAGTGTTCGGAAATTAACTTCAATAAATAAGAAATTGGCTTTAATAAATAATAAAATACGAATGTTTAGAAATTAACTTTAATAAAAATAATCTTAATTTTTACATTGGATGTGGTGTTTCATTCGCCACACAGTCCATGTCTAGTGTTGTATGGAACTTTTTCAAAAAAATAGATAGACAAAATATTTCATGTAATGTGTGTGGAAAAACATATAAAACCAGTGGCAATACAACGAATTTATCTACACATCTAAAAAATAAGCATCACTATACGTTTTTGCAACTTAAAAATAAAAACGCAAGGTCAAGTGAAGTGAATACTACACCAAGAACAAGTTCACCCGTTTCGTTTACTAATTCAACTAGTACCATTACTAATAAACCTGCTGAGATAGAAAATAACCTCATGGAATTGTCTGAATCTGCGATTTACGATGATACTGGTGTAAGTATTTTATTTGTGTAAGTTTGTAGCTTTAGAATCTAAATATTTGTTCTTGTTCATAACCAATAATTAGTCACCTAATAATGTGTAATTACATTTTAGTATTTTCACTTAACCTTAATACTATTTATGACGACAAGTGTAATGAAATATATACAAAATGTTCAATATTTTTTTTCAGACTGAATTCTCCAAAGATAGTCAGAGTAAAGACTTGTGGAAACAGACTACACTCATAGATGTGTTTGAAAGAATATCCAAGCTATGAAGGTATTTTTGATTGATATCAGATTGCTGTCTTTTTAGTTGATAAGAATGTTCTAATTTTATTATTTTTCTCAATTTAGCAGGGGGTCATAGCCAAAGTCAAATAAATCAAGCTTTGGTCTACATGATTTGCAAAGACAACATGCCTCTATTTTGTGTGGAAAAATCAGGATTGAAAAGATTGATGAGCGTCATTTGTCCACGCTATAAGGTTCCATCACGAACTACAGTAAGCGAACTATAATTTAAAATTATTATCTCATCCTTTTTATTTTTACATGTTATTTTATTATTAATTTCTCATTACAGATAACTGGCTTAATGGAACAACGATGTGCCACTACCAAAGCCATTGTAAAACAAAAATTAAGTGAGATAAATAATATTGCTTTAACAAGTGATATATTAACTCTCATGAACTCGACACGAAGTCTCATCGTAGTAACAGCGCATTTTCTTAACACAGCAAATAACTGCACTCCTGAATCAGAACATGAGATGGTGACATTGACAGCACGAACAATGTATCAGGTAAGTAAAGTATAAAATAAATGCATCAAATAAAAAAAAATTGTAAGTTATAAAAAATTCCTTAAAGTGGACTAATATTGGTCTTCTTTCCTGCAGGCACACACTGCTGATTATATAAAAGAATGCTTTGAAAATATTACCGACGAGTTTTCAATAGAAAAGAATTGCATCTTATCAATTACTACTGATGGTGGTGCTAACATGGTTGCTGCAGTGAATAAATTTTTAGAAGATGGAAAAAGAATTCCTTGCATGGCACATTTGTTGAATTTAATAGTGGATGGCGCAACAAGAGATAATGCACCAGTTCTTCAAATTGCCAATCGTGTCAAAGCTATTGAAACATATTTTTTTAACAATCTGTGAACGCAATGGATGATTTGCGATCAGAACAAGAGGGACAAAAGAAAGAGGGAGAAGTATTAACACTTATACAATCAGTAAGCACAAGGTGGAATTCTTGTCTTGATATGTTGGAAAGATTCAATACATTATCAGCTATTGTGGCTAAAATTTTGGCAACCAGGCGGAACGCACCTGATGTGATAACTTCTTCAGAGTTAGGTGTCATACGAGATCTGAAAATATTGCTTACCCCATTTAAGCAAGCTACTGAAGAAATTAGCGGCGATCAGTACGTGACTTCAAGTTTTGAACAAGTAAAACCTTTCACCGAATTTGGTTTCAGAGTTTGCTAAATTTAGTTATTGCCAAACTAGAACCACTAGAGCGACATTTACATCTGGCCAAAGCAACAATTTTAGACCCACGCTTTAAGCGTATTCATTTTAGTTCAGCGCTAACTGTTTCCACTGCAATAACCGCATTGTCAAAAGAAATACGTTTAGAACATAGACGAAGAGGACAACTATCGCCTGAACTCAGACCCATTACCATAATTCCAAATTCTTCACGGTCGTTGTGGTCCGGACATGAAAAAATTATGATAGATATTGCTGCAGCTTCAGTAAACTCTTTACTTTCAACTTCAACGAGTGATGGTATGCCCAGCGAACTAAAGCAATATCTAGATCAGCCTATAATACCCAGAAAAGAGAATCCTACAAAATTCTGGTTTGATTGTCGTCATTTTACCCCAGTCCTTTCCGACATAGTTCTAAAGTGTTGGATATCGCCTGCGTCCTCGGTTTCCTCAGAGAGAGTGGCATCTGCTGTGAATCTCGCAGTACCCAATAACAGAAGTCGGCTTACAGCCGAGCACGTAAATCAAAGAGTTTTTCTTATGTCTGTATCAGATAAATATTGGTTTGATTAAATAATATTTTAATTGTTGTTCTTGATTTAATAAAAATTATGTTTATTCATTAGTATTTATCTAGTAATGTAAGATAATTAAAGTAGATTAAGACAAATATTTTTTTTTTCATATCATACCGATATATTTAAATAAAAATATCAATATCGATATCGATATACACTTGATCTCCTTCGTGCACGGTTAACTGGGACAGTAAATTACTCGTGTAAAAAAAAACGTGCAAAAAAAATCAAATTTTTATATAAAACTCACTATTGGGACCAATTTAAGAAAAAAATCGTGCAAAAAATAGAAAACGTGTAAAAAAGATCTAATTTTACATGAAATTCTATCTATTCGTACAGTGAGAATTTTCACTGTTGTTGTTATAGACTTTTCTGGTATTATATGTATGTACATATTACTGTTAGAAGGAACAAACAACAACTATTCTGGGAATGGTAAAAAAATAATAATTTTCAAAGTTCCGTCATTAATCGCTGTGTCTTCTATTTTCTTACTTCTTCATACAGCTTCATTTATTTGTTTACGTATTGAAATTGTTGCAACCTTTTCACTGGCTTTCGAATCTAAGATTTGTATTTTTTAGTTTAAACCTAATTTAGAATTTATTAAATTCTATTTACTGCAATGGATTTGTGACGTATTGACGGATGGAATTTTGATTTTATTGCAAAAAAGTATACAATTAAAATAAAAAATTCGTGTAAAAAAAATAAAACCGTGTAAAAATGGTAACTGGGAAATGTTCAAAAACACCGTGTAAAAAAAACCATACAAAAAAAACCGTGTAAAAGGGAGATCAACTGTATTCAAAATTTACCGAAACAATATATATCGATACTTTATTCTATTTCCGACATCACTAGGCTACGTCGGCCCGACGAAGTCCATGTGATGGGGTGAATCAAATCCAAAAATCCCGGGAAAGTCTGACTCAGAGTGAGCGGCTCACCGCGCAGCATCTGCCTCCAAAGTAGGAATGGCTGGAAAACACCTTCCAGTACATTTACAAGTTGACTGATGGTCAATGACAAAGCTGGAAAACAAACGTGTTACTAAACAGATGACAGAGTCTGACCCCAGTAAGACTCTGGTCAGACCCCACTCTCTTGGAAATAACTTATATCGGAGCTGACAGACATTCGGCAACTTTAGTAAACGGAGTGAAATCTTTCTGAAATGGCTTGCCTGATCCTAACGGAGCCCTTGTACTAGTGGTCAGAAAAAATCGCTCAACTGAGGGCGGAATGTCTAAAGTTTCGACGAAGTCAGCAACAGTTTCGGAAAAACGGAAAGAACAGCATAAAGCCATAGCCAGCAGTAAAGAAACGCTTTTAACCAGCTTATTTCAGAAGTAGAAAATAATCCCTGGGGAGATCAAGAGGTCCTCACCCACTATTCTGCGCAGGATAGTCCATACTTCAGATCCAAGACACCCACTATTCTGCGCAGGATAGTCCATACTTTGGATCCAAGACGAGAACCAATGCAAATACCTAATTTTATAATAAACTCGAAGGAAATCATAGAGCGTCCTCTGAAGAAGTAAAAAAATGTATTATCAAGAGTAAAGACTGGGAAAGCACCAGGTTTGAACGGAATACCCAATTTCGTCACCAAGCTCGTTATACGTAGAAAACCACTACTGTTTCGGAAAGCCTATACAAACTGCTTGGGGGAAGGAGTCTTTCCCAAATACTGGAAACGACAACGCCTCGTTATATTTCCCAAAACAGTAATATGTAGGCGGCTCGGACAATACACCGTACGGGTACGACGGTGTCCTGAGAGTTGCTGTGTCGGATGATAAAATAAAGATAGTAGGGTATGCGCGATATAGCGGATGACCCTTGACGAAGCAAATCATAAGTGTAACGAAACCGTAAGTAACGTTAAGAAGTGGCTGGAGAACTAGCTGCACATAAAACGGAAGTAGTACTAATACGAGGGTTGCTATATATATTTCTGGCCTAGGCAACACTAAGTGTTGCCAGGTGCAATCTGACATTTCCATTGGAAAGTTTGACATTTTTTAGCATAACATCACTCAGAACGTTTTGTCATTTAATCGTGAATTGTTTTATTTACAGGGAATTAAAAAATTCATCTCGGCCAAAAAATGGAATTAACTCGTGAACATTTTCGTGCGATCATTTTTCACAACTTTCGACGTGGATTATGGTGAACTAAAATCTTTGTATGGCTATGAAGCACTATCCTATAGCACTGTGAAAAACTGGTACAACGAATTCAATCGTGGCCGACGCTCGCTCAAAGACGAATTCCGTGAAGGTCGTCCAACAACAGCAGTTGTGCCAGAAAACATCGATGCAGTACCTGAACTGATAATGCAGACCGTCATGTAACATACCATCAGATAGAGGCATGCCTATGCATTTCTCCCACCAGCATACATTCGATATTGCATGAACACCTGGCCGTAAAAAAGGTTTGTTCTCGTTGGATCCCGCACAATTTGACAATCGCTCAAAAAAAGTGCTTCGAAAATTGGTTTGAGCGCATGCAAAAGTATATAAATCTTGATGGAGAATATTTTGAAAAAAATTTTCGTTGATAAATACATATTCCTATTTTCATTACGAGGCCAGAAATATATATATCAGCCCTCGTAACTAGTCATAAGAGAATTGAGACTATTGAGATCAGACTCTCATTCAAGCAGCACTTGATAATTGACATCACTAAGAACTTGCTGTGCACTTAGTACGGTTTCAGATGATGCAATAAATTTTATCCCGGGTAGACCTCCCATAGACATAGCAAATAAAAATAGAAATGCCTCTGTCAATGGCACAAAAGGTGGAATACTTACATTAAGGGAAGGTGATAAAGGAGATAAATTATTACTTTACTCAGGTTTTATCCGGTCACGGCTGCTTCCAAGGATATCTCTACAAATACAACAACGATGAATCTCCCTACTGCCTGTACTGTGAAAACTGTATTGAAACAGCAGATCATTTGGTGGTGGAATGTATCCTTTTTCGAAATTAAAGGCGAATTCTGTCTGAGAAACTAGTAAAACCTCTTCCTATATGTACGTAGTAGGTTTTATGTTATCGTCCCAGATTGAAAGGGATACCGTACGTGGCATAATAACCTACATTATGCAAAGGGTTCGTAAGCGGTAAGATCGAGAGTGCAGTCAGTAAGATGAATCAGATGAAGAAATACATTTAGAGGTTCATTATCAAGCAGGACCCCAAACTACAGATTTTGTCTTATTTTTTACAAATCGCTCATTTACTTGAATAGTGTCACAACTCAAAAAAGTAGATTTTTCAGGAGAGCGATTTAAAGTTTTCTATTGCCTCTTATTCAGCAAATATGGAAAAATCAGTTTATTGACAGATCTATTGGCCTGTAATATATTAAATACAATGTTGAGCATAAATGGACCAAATAGAGTGTACTAATGCTTTTTCTTGGGCATAAATGTGACCCACTTTGAATTATGTCGTTCTTTGTGAAAAATATAAATCAATTTCGGCGTCATAAGTCAAATGTGTGTTTTTTGCTGAAAAAAATCAATATGAAAAATTTAATTAATTTTTCACCAATATTGTTGTAATACCAAATGGGTCGTTCTTTCTGAAAAGAAAATCAAATTCACCTTGTCACAATATGTTTTAGAACACAAACTATGTCGTTATTTCGTAAAAAAAATTATAACTAATTCTTACACAACTGTGAAGTGTCGTTATTGTGGTTAAAAACTAATGCAACATAACAAGTTTAAGAACGGCACATTCTTATATCACGGTTTGTTTTCCTACACATCGGAATGAAATTTTTATACGTGGACGACGTGTGGACGATGAAATTGCGCACATTCCTGTATACTCAACTCGAAAATCGTGTTTTTGGAGTTATGACACTATTCAAGTAAATGAGCGAAATGTACCCGTTAGTTACCCAACCGTTAGGACTATTGCCCCAACGCCTATTGCCTCTAGATATCCCTCCCTTAGTACACTATCATCGGAAATAAAATCCGATGCGGCATACAGGCATGAAAGAATCTTTGTGGCGACCGAAGACCGACGTGGCTGATTCCCACATTATATAAGATACTTGGTGCGATTAGCACTACATCGCATCTTCACACTCTTCTATTGTGGAGTGAAACATATTGTTTCTCTTAGAGTCAGTTATAGGTATTTGTATGAAATACGTGAAGCTGAATCCATTCACAAGAACAATCGCTGAACGAACTGGTGTCAATCTTAATTTTAGAAACATAGTAACCTCTTCGTTCATCGATATGTTAACAGCCACATCTACATCCATTGCCGTCCATGCAGAAATTCCATCTTGATGTTCCAAATATATGGACCACAGATGGATCTCTGAGGGCAGTGGCCACGAACCACTACGATCTTCAACTCCCATACATTCCCAACATTAGTAGATGACCAAACCTAGCACGTTTCTTCTCCTGTAGAAAATATGCCTCCAACTCGCACTCTCTAACCTTGCCTAGTGCGTACACCACTTAATTTTCCAACCTTTAAACTTTCACACTTTTTAAAAAACTCATACAACCGAGCAATGTGCTCGTCCACCTCCTGATCTTCAAACGTTCTAATAATAGTTTAGTAATAGTTTGTCCATATTGGATCAAACTATGATCACCTAACATCAAACGCTCTATCTGTCTGATTTATAAGCGTCACATACATTTCACTCACATCCCTAGGCCCATCAAATGTATGTATAACATTCACTCGGTACATTTAAACTGTGGAAGCTATTATCCGCCATCCATTCACTGAATACCTCGCCTCGACTTCGCTTTGATATTCAAATGTATGCCGGGATACCTTACTAAACCACATGTAGGACGAGGTATTCGCTATCAAACATAGAAAAATTATGTACTTCCATCAGGGTCTGGCGAGAGCACTCTCAACAAACTTCAGACGGGCAGCTGGCATGACGAAATGCCCTTCTGGCTTACGTTTATATACACAGTTTTGTCCCCAACTGCATTAGATTTTGCCTTATACTGAGCCACTCTATTATCAAAACCCAAACACCGGAAGCAGCCAGCATCAGGGCTAGTCGGTTCCACTCGAAGTGAGTACCACTAGATGTAGCAATTTATCCAAACCATAGTGCTGTCATCAGGGGGCACCTTCCATGGGTGTGCCTGATCACATATATGTGTGACTTCCAGAACTTCTGAAGGTTATGCCGATATAGTTCTTCCATGGGATCTGCTGGGTAATTTCGGTGTGATTCTGCTGAACTATAATCCTGGTACCCAATTGCCCAATGCACGCTGCTGCGACCTCACTCCTTCGCCCGACGATCTTTCCATCACCACGGTTATTAGCCCGATCCACAGTTCCCTTATATCGAGATGCTGATGAGTGCTCTCAGAGATCAGGAGTACAACTCGGGTAAAAAATCGTTCTGCTGTCTGTGTGACTGCAGCTTCTCGATGTTGAGCCTTCCTAGTGTTTGTTTACGGGCGCGCTTTGCTACACAAAGCGCAGTGCGTCTTCGCTGCTACCAAATAGTGTACCGAGTCAATAATTAGTCCTCGGAGCGTACGCACGTCTAAACACTGGAGACATATCTTCCGTCTATCGTATGATTGGTTGCACGCGTTTCTGTCAGGAGACAGCCATGTAGCTTAAATAAGCGATGTATGTAGCGATTAGCCTCAAGTCATGAAGGCTAAATTTACCAACAGTTGTGCCGAGAGACCTTTTATACCTATCGTAGTGTTAAATACCTCAAGCACGATTTTGACATCATGGCGGGAGCAGCGCTCTCCGTAAACTAAATTACGCGTGAACATGTACTATCCAACAGTTAAATTAAATAACAATTTACAAATTAAGCACTATGTAAAGCTAACAATATCTTTTAAGCTAATGGCTCTTAAATATTGGCATATAAATATAAGGAGACCTAACGGCATTTGGGGATGAAAAAATATACAAGTGATATTAAAATCCGTTGCCATTAGAGTTCAATTTGGAATGACTTTATTAATATCGTCTATTGAATATTTGTTTATACCAACTGAAAAATAAAACAGTGCGCTTTTGTTGTAATATGTAATTTTGATGAAACATAGGGGAGGTTTATTGATGGGGTAAGGGAAATCATTGAAATTGCCATATGAATATCTTAGAGGATTATATTTTTATACTCTCGCAACAAAAGTTGCTAAGAGAGTATTATAGTTTTGTTCACCTAACGGTTGTTTGTAAGTCATAAAACTAAACGAGTTAGACATAGGGTTATATATATCAAAATGATCAGGGTGACGAGACTAGTCAAAATGCGAATGTCTGTCTGTCCGTCCGTCCGTCCGTGCAACGGATAACTTGAGTAAAAATTGAGATATCTTAGCGAAACTTGGAACACGTACTCCTTGGCACCCTGAGGAGGTTGCTTTCGAAAATGGGCAAAATCGGACCATTGCCACGCCCACAAAATCTCGCAAACTAATAAAGCTATATAAACCAAACTTTCTGCAGTCGGTTCTCCTACGTACCCCACCACACACCATGAAAATAGTTGAAATCGGATAATAACCACGCCCACCTCCCATACAAAGGTTAGGTTGAAAATGACTAAAAGTGGGTTAATTCACTAACGAGAAACGTCAGAAACACTAAATTTTACAGAAGAAATAGCAGAAGGAAGCTGCATTCAGATTTTTTTACAAAATGAAAAATGGGCACGGCATCGCCCACTGATGACACATGTGAAAAATGAATGAAATGGGTTCATAACCACGACAACTTCCCATATAACTCAATTTTGAATTCCATCTGATTCCTTCACTTTATAATGTATACATAAGGAAACAATGAAGATAGCGGAATAAAACTTTACACATATAGTACATATCATCTCTGGCTTCACTTGAGAAAAAAATTGTTGAAAACGGACTATAACTTTTCAAGGCCGCTGTTATCGAACATGTTGAACTCCGCGCCTAAGGGTAAATAGTCTTGGATATAGTGTACCTTGCTGGTGAAAATGAATGAAATCGGTTTAGAAATTTCCTCAGCCCTCATACACTATATAGGACGATTTTCGTTTGTTTATTAAACTTTGTGCCGAATTTATAGGTAAATTTGAGTGTTATCTTATTAAAATTTCTTCAATAAATTGCGAGAGTATAAAATGTTCGGTTGCACCCGAACTTAGCCTTTCCTTACTTGTTTACTTTTGTTTTGAAGCGTTCACGTGTTCAAATACGCCAGTTATGCTTGAGTATCAATTATAAGAAATATTTAAAGAACAAGCCATCCGCATTGTTTAAGAAATAACAAACACCATTTTTTAATATTAAACAAAATTAAATATACGAGTATTAAAATAATCCTCAATATACTACTTGAATTGTTAAGATTGCTCGTGAAATGTAATTTTCACCGAAACCATTTCACGTAATAAGGACACCTTGAAAATCGAAAAGAAAGTCCAAGGCGTTGAACTCGATCGAAGCATTCAAGTCTAAAAGAACTGATTCAGCGAGGAGTAAAGGTGCCATACAGCTGATTGGAACACCAACTCCGTGAACGGCCTCATCAGCATTTCCTCATGTCTGTTGAAAACGTTGGAACGGCTTAAGAACATGCACATAGAGGGTTGTCAATGATCCAAGAAGAATCATTGAACTGCTATAGCTCTATAGCTGTGTTCGAACTCAAAGTATTAAACTGCTGTTGCAGAGTCGCCCAGAAAATGTGAAGCAGTTTATAATTGACTATTGTATGTATGTGATTGACGTTGGAACCGTTTACCTGGTTATAGCCGAATCGATGATAGCGCTCCTCTCTTCTCTTTCCTTCGCAGTTCGGCGCCAGTTGGATATCCCAAGTGTAATCAGATCGCTCTCCACCTGGTCCCTCCAACGGAGTGGAGGCCTTCCTCTTCCTCGGCTTCCTCCGGCGGGTACCGCATCGAGCACTTTCAGAGCTGGAGTGTTTTCGTCCATTCGGATAACATGACCTAGCCACCGTAGCCGCTGTCTTTTTATTCGCTGAACTATGTCAATGTCGTCGTATAACTCGTACAGCTCATCGTTCCATCGTCTGCAATATTCGCCGTTGGAAATGTTCTGAGGACCATAAATCATGCGCAAAATATTCCTCTCGAATACTCCTAGTGTCGCCTCATCTGATGTTGACATCGTCCACGCTTCTGCACCATAAAGCAGGACGGAAATAATAATCACCTTATAAAGTTTGATTTGGGTTCGTCGAGAGACGACTTTACTTTTCAATTGCCTACTCAGTCCAAAGTAGCACCTGTTGGCAAGAGTGATTCTGCGCTGGATTTCGAAGCTGAAATTGTTGGTGTTATGACTGTCAACAGTGACGTGGGAGCCAAGACGCGAATGTGCTGACTGTTTGTTTGATGACAGGAGATACTCCGTCTTGTCCTCATTCACCACCAGACCCATTCGCTTCGCTTATCCAGGCGGGAAAAAGCAGAACTAACGGCGCGGTTGTTGCTTCTGATAATATCAATATCATCGGAGTACGCTAGCAGCTGTACACTCTTATAGAAGATTGCACCTTCTCTATTTAGCTCTGCAGCTCGTATTAGTTTCGCGGGGATACCAAATTCAGACATCGCGGCAAAAATGCAGCTCCTTTTCGTGCTATCGTTAACTGCTTTAAATTCGGCGATGTGTATCTATCCTCTTCTCCTAGATTTGGCGCATAGTGAATATCTGGAATATCGAAAGAATTATCAGTGTAGTCCGTAGTGCTCCATAGATGTTAATGCGAGCCGCTCTTTGTGGTCAGACTTTCCGTGCGTCCTCCACCAGAGAAATATCCCACAGAAAATAATGACCTGGCTATGATTTCGTCTGGCCAAGTCACAACCTATGGTTCTTTTCTGCAGCATTATAAGGAAACCGATAGCCTTTTCTATACTTATATGTATATAATTCCAATGAAAACACGAAAGTCTCGCCCATTGTCTTTCGAAAATGCTGCAAACTCTCCAGGCAAGATGATTCACGGATATTCAAACTATCTACAGGGAAGGTGCTGCAATGCAGCTGGTCAATGTCCTCGAGGAATAAAAAACCGACATATCGCACTCCAGGAAATTCGATAAACCATGAAACCATGCACAGATTAAAGAGCAATTCCGTTAAAGCTTGTAGGAAGCGAATAACGTGCTCTGCGACTTCAATGGTGAACCAACATCCACACAAGTTCGTCACTCTTTATGAACACTGGATGAGAGTTAGTGCCGGTACATTCACGAAAACGTTTGTGACTCGTAATTTTTAGAAGAGCGAGGGACGAGAAAAAACGGAGGCAATATGTTAATATAAGTATTTTAGAAAATGGTAAGGATATAAACTATATCTCAGAAACTACTCGACCGATTTCACTGATATTCGGTAATTGATATTTTTTCGATATCCTGATATTTCCAATGAAAAATGGATAAAATCTGTTCACAACCTCGCCAACGACACCATGACCACTTTCCATAAATTTTTAATCTAATACTACGTTCGAACCCACATTGAAAACCTCTTGAAAACACAATTTCTGGATTGTGGAACCAAAGTCGTTCTGACGAACATTTTGTGTTTTCGATGTGTTTTCATTGACAATTAACAAATTTATTTGTTTGTTTACATTTTGAGCAACGACAATGGCAAGTTTTAGAATCTTTAATATTTGGTTATAATTATTATTAATGATTAAATCATGTTAGACAAAAGTTTGTATAGGTTTTTACTGATGCAAATGTTTTCAATTAAATATAACTAATTACAGCAACGTAAGAATAATTTTTGGGAACACGATTGCCAATGAAATGGATCTGCGTTTTTTAAAGAAAACTTTCGAATGAACCGAAGTTCATTTAATAAATTATGCGACATCCTTCGGCCTCTACAAAGAATGGATACGAACTACCGAAAAGCTATTACGCTCGAGAAAAGAGTGGCTATAGCAATATTTGCTTTATGCTCATCTGCAGAGTATCGTATCGGATATGTTCGGGGTAGGAAAATCTACGGTTTGTGAAATTCTGCACTGAAATGAAATAGACTACTACAATCATCCTGTTTCAAAATGTTTCCACTAAATAGAGAAAGAATTGGTTAATATTACTTATAAATTCTTAAATTTACAATGTTGATCTAATAATTGTTTACAGACGGATACCACATTGAGGTTCACCCATCATCTGAACAAGCTGTGGATTATTACAATTACAAAGGGTGGTATTCCACCGTTTTAATGGCATTAGTTGATGCAAAGTGAAATATGGAAATCCATTATACATAGAAGTATATACATATATAATGTATGCAATGTATTTTCATATACTGTTTTATTCACATAAACGTCGGAAGTCCCGGGCGACGCAATGACTCTCAAATTTTTGAGGCGTCGTCACTTAAACGAGAAATTGAGAATTGTCCTTTACTAAGAGAAATGTCTCGAGAAATTTCAGGAGAAAATGTGCTTGTATTTATTATTGGGGATTCGGCTTTTCGATTTAGCAAACAATTGATGAAATCGTATCCATTTAGCATAAATCAAATTCATCGTGAGAAGGTATTCAATTACGCTCTTTTGAAAGCACGTAGAGTTGTCAAAAATGCTTTTGAATTAGTGGAGAAACGATACGGGCAGTACTTTCTACATATTTAGATAAATAAAATAATTTTATATATACTTTATTACTTCTTCCAAAAAGAAAACTTATTCATTTTTTCATTTGTTGAGAAATTCAAGCAGTAATTTGTTCATTTCTTTTGCGTTTTTTACATTCTCTTCCATCATTTGTCATTCCGTCATTTTCATAATTTTTTGGCTAGTTTCGTTAAAATCCTGATTTGTTTTTTCAAGCAGTTTTTCTATTTTTTCAATTTTTTTTAACATTAAGCTCTGAAGATAATTTATTTTTCTATTTACATTTTATTTTATTTTATTATTATTTTATATATTATATATATTATTATATATTTTATTTTTCTATATTTCTAAAGGCACGGTTGGCGACATCATGATCTCTGAGGGCGAAGGTACGCAAACCGGTGATTGCAATGGAGATTCAGCAACAAATGACGGTGTCGCAACCGTTTCCACCGATTTTACCTATTTTTTGGTATATGATAGCTTTAGTAGTAGATATTTACAAAAAACAAGACAGCAGACACAGTAAAATCACATAAAGGAAACAATCGACGAAGCTGCTATGCACCGAAAGCAAAAGCAACAGAAATCAAAATCAGCAAACAGTAGAGTACAAGAATGATAGAAGACAAGATTACGACAGGCTGAGCGTTCACGACCAACGAATGGGAATAGGCAACAGAAGAATTGTCAAATGGAAAACGGAAATGTGAAACATAGTGAACCAAATTGAATAATGTGCAGATAAAATATCACAATGAACGTAATTCTTAAAATCTTCATTTATAAAATGATCTAATATAATCATGCATATTTATAATTAAAATTATATGTTTTGTTACAAAAAGTTCGCCATTTTGCCAACTTTTTTGTTGGTTGGAAAAGTGAGAAAAAAATCTTTATAGACGACTTTTTTGTACTATTGTTGTTTAATTCCGCCATTGCGGACTTCCTTTTCAAATTAATACATTTTTCACTTAAAATTTTAAATAATAATTAAGCACAAGCCTTGACTTCAGCTCTTTGTTTTGGTTTTATTGTTTTATACCACAGTGCAATTTTGTTTTGCTCGCGTGTTCGTGGTCGTGAAACTTGTCACTCAACAGGACCTCAAAACTCAAAATAACTAACTGTAAACGCCTGTCGTAATCTTGTCTTCTATCATTCTTGAGTCGAGTACATCAATTTTTGATCGAAAGAAGCAGCAAAGCAAGAATCAAAAAAATTAAAACGGCGACTGTTGCTGCTATTTGATTTTTATAACTGTTTGATTTTCGCTATTGCTTCGAGTGCGATTTCGGTTTTTTCCGAAGCAGAAGTCGAAGCAAAAACAAATGAAATGAAATTGCTGGCAGTTTTTAAACACTGATTCTAATTCGATCCCTGTAGCAATAGAACACTTTCACACGGGACAACTCCTGTTGCGGCAATTCTTACTTTATAGGAGAGGCGGCGACGAAGAGAGGAGAATTGTGCCGAGTCTGCTGTGTTCGGCAACACGCTTTGTGTTCTTTTTCGTAACAGTTCGCTGCTACGTAACAGTGTTGCATTTGCGTACATTTTAAAATTAATGTATACAAAATATTTGAAAATTTGCATTTCATAATTTATTTTTTGTATGTAATTTGCAAATACATATAGAAATATGCATAATATAAATAAAATATGTTAGAAGATAGAGAATAACGATAAAATTAGTTAATGAAATATATATTTTGGTTTCGAAATGATGATATGAGGAGAATGAGAGAAAAACACGTACAGAGTTGTCGAACACAAATTCCTCGTGTGAACGCAATGAGCGACAGCAAAAGAGAATCGCCCGAGAATTAGCAACAGGTATTGACCCGTCTGAAATCACACATAGCAGTTCGAAAAGTAGCAATCACAGTTCAGTAGCAAAGCAGTTCAGGATCACAGTAACAATTTTAGTTGCGATTTCGATAATTTTGGGTGATTACAAAAGCAGTTAAATGTACCCAAAATTTATTAATTAGTAAATTGTGATTGCAAAAGCTGGTAAATTTTGGATATTGTTAAAATTAATAACTATAATAATGCAAAAAATTAAAAAAAAAATTGAATAAAAATTCTCTCTCATCACAGTGATTTAAAAATAGCAAAATCGCTCATCACTAGTTTACAGACCACAGCGCTGATTTGCATTAGCGGACTTGAGTTGCATTAACTTGCGCATTCGATCCATTTCATCGTACCTAAAATTACAAATTTTTGCTACTGTAAATAGTGAATGATACGAACAAGAATAAAATTACGTAAACAATTGAATAAAATTTATTTTTTACTAATTCAATTATGTACAAATATATCAACAAAAACAATTTTTAATATTTTTAGATAGCAGAAAATGCATCGCGGACAGTTTCAACAACAACAACAAGGACTCAACAACGACGAAAATGTGCTGATAGATTTGCTCTACTTTTTTCTAATGAATAAACAGATTTCACAATCGTTTTATTCAATAGGGAATTCTGGTAGACCAACTGTTTTAAACGGTAAAGTTGTTGTTACAGTTTCGGGTAATATGCTTAAGGATTTAATAAACGCTAATATTAAATTTCGTGTTGATTAACCGGACACAATTTTAGATATTATTTCGGTGTGAGTTTCGGTACTTTCAATGTAAGTGCAAGTTATTTATATATGAACATTGTCCAATGAGGAATTGTATGAGTAAGAAAGGGATTTTTTAACGTAAGTAGACAAGAATTTCGTGGCCTTTTGTGCATTCACTCTTAACTATCCTACAGAAACGTTTAATCAGTGGTAACACTCTCTGATAGCGTACCGATAATTTAAGCGCTACCTAGCCTATCGGCAAGTATGTATGGATTGTTTTACATATCTGGCTGTTTTCTACTAAGAAGAAAGAAATTATCGTGGAGACAGAGAGTAAGCAATGCTACCAACATGTATCAATATAAAATATAATAAAAAAAAATATTTTGTATAGGCTCGCATGCCAAAATATATCTTATGTTTAAATGTCATTATCTAATATTATGTAATAATTGTGCCGCTTTATGACAACAAATCTTGAATATATAGTTGAGGTAAATATATCAAATATTTTGGCGAAAATGTGTTACAGTTTTGCCGAAAGTTGCCATCTTTAGCTTTTTTTTCTAAAATTCGCAGTTCATACAAATTTGTTTTGTGTTTGTTTGTTTTTATAACTATGATCAACAAAATATTATTTTGGATTTCAAGCTTCTTACAAAGATTTGTGAACAATATATCTCATTTATTTAACAAAAGATTGAGCGACAAATACGGATATGTATATCATGCATGGTTATTTAAAAGGAATTTTTGTATTTCATATAATACATTTAATAATAATTTAATACGGATATGTATATCATGCATGGTTATTTAAAAGGAATTTTTGTATTTCATATAATACATTTAATAATAATTTATTAGTTTTTGTTGTTAATCGTTGATATAGTTATATTTTTTAATTAATTTTTTCTTTTTGAACGTATTTTGTATATTTTTTCGGTACGGCAATGCTCTTTTCTAGTAGGTCGCTGGTTGCGATTTGCATTTCAATTATAAAAGCACATTTAGTGTACGGAAACATCACTGATTACTACGGGGGTTGGTGTGCAAAGTTTTCAGTGCGGTAAATGGAGAAAACATCATAAATCTAATCCAGAGTTTTGTTTTGATTCTCGCGACGACGATACCACTTCGCGTCCGACGTCGGTCAATTTTAGAGAATAAACGCTCGGCTTCGTGTATCCCTCTAATATCGACAATAAAAATTAGATACATATTACAAAGAAATTAGGAAAAGGCAAATCATGATATAAACTGTTTTCATTTGTTTAACTAACTAAGATGTTAGTATGTGTCAACGGCATGATGAGACAGTTGGATAGTGATGTTCAAATAATAAATAAATTGTGTTCTTTGGAGGTGGGTTTCTTGTTTGTTTGTATAACAAGTCCGACGATGGCAAATCAACCAGCTATACGTAATGAAAAAAGTTGAAACAAGTATTTGTATGCATATATTGCCCGGTAACTTCTTTAAAATATCACAAATATGTGTATTGTGCAAAAATAAATAAGTGTATGTATGTATAAACATGTGTATATATTTCCGCAATGAAGCATTGTGATTTTCCTAACGCCAAAAATTCTATATCTGTCGTATTCATATAATCGCCTTTTCCTCTCTCTCGTCATACCTGTATATGGTTGTTCGCGAATATGGTTCATATGGCCGTGTGTCATTGTGAAAACATATACATCCAAACATATAGTAAGTATGGGTTGTAGGTAAAATCAAATAAGACTACAGCAGCCACCCATATAGCCCAGCTGAGATCTAGCATACTTGTATTTACATATATCTAAATATATATACATACATATATAAATAAATACACTCATGTGCACATCGCTCTTTAAATATATGAACATACATACATATGTACATAAGTAAAAACTTACCCAAATAACGTGTAACTGCTGGGATAAATAGGTTTGAACATAGGAGTGTGTGACTATCGTATTTATGAAATTGATAGAAACACAACAATGAGCTTAGCTAAGCACATAATAATTTCTACAGGTTATAATATTTAACCTATATACTTTTAGAGATGGAAGATTTGTCGTAAGCCGGGTTCCAGGAGCCCTGTAATATGTACATAGATATGTGGGTATATACCCGTCCCTATGCGAAAGGTTTATATTCTGTTGGATCTGTTAACTTGTATATTGTCATAGGACATTCCAAATTAATGAATTGCACCAAGCAGTGCGTATGCAGTTTATGTGCATACTGTAGTTTGAGGGGATCAAAGTCACTTAATTTAGCAAATTTATTGAAAATAAAAGTATATAAATTTGTTTCAGTTGTACACTCATTCTGCAAAGTCTTGTTTACGTTTAAAAAAAAGTATTTTTAATAATTTTATAAATGATTTAATAACTTGAGCCTTTGCTGCATGTTCCGTTTTTTGAAAATAGGCGCTTCACTTGGAATTACATTGATCTTGAGATTTTCCTTTGTGAGTTCCTTGCTGTTGTTGATTTCAACATCAATATTTTTTAAACAATTTTATGGCTTGCCGAAATTGTATTATAGTTTTAATATTGTTGTTGTTGTAGCGATTATCCAAATCCCAATTGGACGGAAAGTATAACTCAGGCATCGAGCTGTTTCTACCATAGATAGAGTCGTGTTAGATGAGTTGGGTTTATTGGGTATGCAAAAAAAGGTTAGTGTTATCCGGGGACTCTTTGCATTTTGGTAGTAAGCTTTTTCACCAAGGTACTCAATATGTAGTTGATAACTTTTAAAATACCCGAAATGTGAAAGACTCAAATTCCGACAGTGAACAACCCCAAAATTGTGGATGTTACTTTTAACAGTCTGACCTGTTTTACTCAGCATACGATCGCGATTATGACCAAAGGACAAAGCCGGAATGTGCGCCTAGATGCAGTAGGACGCAGAGAAGAAAGCTGGGGTGTTTTCTCAGAAATCATCCCTGCGGTCATCCGCTTTACGCAGAATCAGAAATACGAGGTAATTTTTACAATATGACGACGATATCAAACTATACGCAGACCAGACTTCGAAAGCCGGAAACTTCAGACTCGATTTAAACGCCACTCACAACGGAGCCATTAACACTTTTGTCGACTCCCTTCTAGTGAATGGTATCCTTGGAGTGAAACCAAGACTACGAGACCGAGCTGCTTCGTGAAACAAATGTGACCTTAGCGCAGCTTCATTCTGGCTATTGTAGCAGGTTAAACTCCTACATATCCATGTTTTAAAATTAAACTATTAATTCTGCCTTGACCAATGGATTTATAGAAGTTAAACCTTCCCGCTGGTGAAAGTAGGTGGCGCACTGTTATTGTTGGCGCAGTGTTACCATATATTTTGGCCCTGTCCAGCGAAGAGTACAGTATAAAACATGCTAAAATAGCTCATGCAACTCTACGGTCGTCGTGTCTCCTCGGTTCGGACAGGGATTTGACGGTAAACCAAAGCTTAATCTATATCGTCGCTTATGATTGTTTACCAGTTGCAGGATCTTCAAATCCCTAAAGCTTTGATAACAGGTATCGAACTGGTCACACTGGTTTGCTAAAACTGCTGTTAAAATTGGATCAGTTAACATAGATACGGTTGCCCACAGAAATGAAGTCAGAGAGTTTCTTAATCGAGATAATAATGGACAGATGGTCTGATGCTTGGATTAGCATAGGTCGCCGCTGTTTATCAGACCACCGCTATCTATGGTGATGTCTGGCGAGCTGCTGCCATAATTCTAGTGGAGTCTTCTTGGTTCATTTGTGACCTAAAGATGGAACGTTTTTTCAGATATATCTGCTTTATCAAGCTTTAAATTAAACACGTTAGGAATGGCTAATATCGGATGTAACCGAACATTTTATGCTCTTGTAATTTGCAAGGTTCAAAGAGGTAGGAAACTTTATGAAACTTTTTTATAATTGGGATACAGGAATCATACTAATGTTTAGCGATCCATCACCTTATTGGATATATGGGATCTAAGGGAAGGTCTATGTATACTCGACAACATATTTTCACGAACATTCATCAAGAAAACATACAATTTGATAAATAAATTCGGCATCAAATTTAACAGAATAACTGAATTAGTATGGAGGCTGGGGTGATTCGTAAACCGATTTCATCCATTTCCGTAAACAACCATAATTACACCTTCACCTAACTTGGCTGCATGCAAATCTAGTATACGACCACGATGGAACAATGCTCTGTGTACGTGTTGAATTCCAGTTGCATAAAAATCGCAAGTATATATTGAACGTACACCCCATTCAGTGGTTTGGTAGTATACTAGAGCGCATAAATGTTTTTCTTTTGATTTTGTTTAGTTTATGTAACTCTTCCTTTCCCAGTTTCTTTTTGTTTGTTGTCTCGAATCCAATAGTAAACGAGTGTACGGCCAAAAAGTGAACTTAGACATTTTGTTATTCCGTTCAGGCACGGCTAATTTTGTTGTGGCAACTACCCAACGAATTACTGCTACTGAAACTCCGATACAATGAAAGAATTAGCATTGACTGTAACACGCGTTGCTATACATTAGAAAGGGATGAACGATACTTAACTTAAGAAACTCGTATAAACTTTAACCGATATAACTGGTAGCCTCCATGGTAATTAACCAAGTATTAAGCTGTGCGCTGATTGACAGGGTAGTGGCGGTGCGTGGATTGAAGAGAAAAAGGTGTTATGAATAATGTTCGAGAGTAAATGGTTTTACAATTCTTTTAAATTTTGTGGTGTTGGGAAATGTACAGTGGAACGCACTGAACACATGGTGCGCTTCTAACACAATAAAATGTTTTTTTGACATTTTGACATCCAGAAGATAAACTAAATTCAAAATAAATTATTATCAAAAAACAAAATTTAAAAAACGATGCGATGTTTTTTGACAATTTTAAATCCAGAAGAAAAACTAAATTCAAAATAAATTAAATTATTTACATCAGCTGATGGATGCCAACGTCATAGAATAATACCTGTTTGTCACTATGCTTGTACATGGTTTCTTGAGTTTTGATTGTAGTACGGAAATCATATGTCAGATAAAGGAGTAGATCTCGGCAACTGGAGAGAGTCTTACTTAGACAGCTTCGGCTGTCCCAAATATTACTGACGGATCACCAAGACCCATATGTTTCGATAAAAAAGTGTCTGGACTCTATTATAAAGTTCTTAAGTCGGTTGAAGTCGATTCCAGTCCTTAGGCTGTGTACAAGCATGAAAACTTTTGGACACTATTTGTAAGACCTTAAAAGTACATCAAAAATATGATAATTTAGAAATTTTAGTAACACGACTAACTAAAATTAAACAAAGTAATATAATAGACAAATTATGTATTTACCGATTCTAGAGGAATATGCGCTTTTACGTGACAAATAGAGAAGAAACATACGTCAGATACGTCAAATAATAAGTGTGATAATACACCATTTCACTAACCTCAATACATCCGGTAAGTAATTTTCTTTGACTCTAAACTTTACACAACAGGCGTTTGAGTTGTTGTGAGCTAGGTGTTAATAAAAAAAAAAGACTTTAAACAAGTGTTCTTTTATACATTTTTTTATAGATACAATCATATATTTCATTTAAACAATTCTGCATATCACAGTTAAATAGGCTGTCATCAATTGGCTAAGCGTAATTCAAACAAACCTGCGCTAAAATGTCTAATTAATCATGTGCAATAGTGTTGCACCATTTTATTAGGTGAAGAAATCCTTAAATATGCACAAAAACATTTTTTTTATCCCTTTGTATCGAGCTGCGTCTATGCCTTACGTTTTATTTAATCAATTAAAATGTATTGCAAAGTAAAAACAACAAAAATATATATTTGTATTGTAATTTTTGTCAAAAATTTGTCCTTTGAGTCGTTTTTACCATTGTGAATAATCTACATATGTAAAACAAAATTTGGCAACACTCAGCAAGCGGCGATAGAATTTTTAATGAGGTATCCGCATACTCTCCTGCACGAATTCAACTAGATAACTTTGTTGTTGCTTTCACATGTAAAAGAGAATTTTTTTGATCGCGATCCTATATTTCGATATTTATTGAACGTTTAGCATGGAATATTGATGAATTACGATCCATATCACAAAATATTTAAATATTTTGATATCAAGTTAATAGATCGCGGATCGCGTGATAAATATTGAACGTGTAGCAATTTTGTGATTTACAAGTCCAAATTGGTGAATGGCAATAGTGCCAAAATTTTAAAATCAACTAATTTCTAATAAAATGAACATGAATTATAATCAAAGATAACATGATACGAAACTCTTTCATTCGTGAGAGAACTGTCAAAGTCCTCATTTTTTATAACAATTGGCAGTGGTGCCACTGCGAGAAAACATAAGTTAGGAGATTATTAATAGAGACTTCTTAACCAATATTACGCCAACACATAAACTTATAAATATATATTTTAAGATAAACAATAAACATCTACACATAAAAATAATCAAATATTATAATAATTAAAAGTCGTACATATTATAAGTCAACATAAACAAAAATTTAGTTTAGTTTAATTTAATAACATATATTTATTTATATTTTATAAACAAATAAACACCTTAATATATTCTCTAAAAGTTTAAGAGAAAATTTGTACCCAGATATGTATTTACGTAAATGGTATTTAACACTGCTTAAGTAAGTATATTACTTTGGTACAAATAGCCACCGTTTCTTAAATAATATATATATATTAACTCCATTTAAATAAAAGTTAATAATAATTCAAAATCACAAAAAAACGTATCGTACAAAAAACGAACTATTGCATCATTTATTTCTGCGGGATTCTTAGTGGTAACTCGTCGTTTTGACTGTCAGCTGTTCAGTAGCCCATGATCTGGCTTTGTTGCCAACATCAAAAATGAGTTCCTGGGCTCTCTCAACAAGCAAAAGAGAAGAGTTTCGTATCATATTATCCATGATTATAATGTTAACGGTAGAATCTTTGCCAGAGCTATGGAACTCATCTGCCAAGGGTTTTTTTTTATAAAAAGGCCAAATATTGCATGCACATAATGAATTGCTGTGGTGGCAAGAACAACAGCCAAATATGATTTTCCTACATTTTCTTCCAATCTATATATATAAAAGAAAGTCGTGTTAGTTACACTATTTATAACTGAAGAAGGCTTAACCGATTTGGCTTAAATTTGATTTCGAGGTAGCTTAGGGCCGGGGGCAGGACATAGGATACTTTATATTCCATTCCCGTGACGAGAACGAGCTGTGGAATAAAAAGAGCAACTGACATTTCATATAAAACAAAAAACAAAACACCGAATATTTTAACATATCTAACAGAAACTGTGCCTCATATGTATAATGCCCATGAGTTAGAGTGAAAAGGCTGTTTTTTCGATCCAAAATTTTGCATTACAAAATTCAGTGTCAGTGTAAGAAGCGGTAATTAATTGAGAAAGATTTTAATATCGCCATAATTGAATCTGTTTTTCTTTTAGTACAGTCCGTTAATATTTGGTGTATTTTTACCAAGTTTGCTTTTAAATTTTGTTTTTTTCTTGGAGTTATGTAACATTTGCGATATCAAACATTGTGCAAAGAATGCCATAAAAGATCAACTGCTGCCAACGAAATAAACGTTTGCCTCAAATCATCAAATCCATGGTGTTTTGTGCGGAAACTTCAGCTAAGAACAAACAGGAGAGTTGTGTTACTGAACGATAAATCTGTTAAAGATATCTCTGAGCAATTCCTGTCTATTGGTAATCGTCGGGTTCCTTTCGACGAATCGAACGGATTTCTTATTTCTGTAACTTTGTCTTATCGAAAAACGAACTCATAAATAAGCTATAAATCACAAAAATAATGAATGGTTGAGTGGGCGAGCAATTTTAGCGGCTAAGAATAAAGATGTACATAGATGACCTAAACTACAAAATTCAGAATTAGATCATTGGTACACTTCATTCATTCAAATCAATTGGCTGTGTAATAAATGAAGATGAAGCCGCCAACTATTCAATTGAATTTTTAAACTCCTTGGATGTGCTTGGCTTGGCCGTACAATTTACGGCTAAAGATTGAATCCGTAGTAATCATGCTTCGAAACTTAAACCAACTACAACTGTCCAACAACGCGTTTAGTGGTAAAAAAATGAACAATGTGAAGTTGAAGAAGTTCTCATTCCGAGGATTCCGGTGATCTCAACCAAATTTCCGATCCGTCTTGCATTGTCTATGACCGTTAACATAAGTCGGAAAAAAGTTCACCGTTGGGTCCGGTAGTATTTTATAAAAAAATGTACGAAAAAATAAACATATATATATATGTTTTTTTCTGGTGAGAACACAGCTAGCGTCGTATAAATATTGACGTAATATTTATTGAACGTGTAGCAAAGCAGTCGCGAAGTATTCACTCGCAATCCATCAATATTTAATATAGATCGCGATCCAAATATCACGATAAATATTGAACGTGTAGCAGGCGCTTTACATTGTAACTGACCTGGCCTAAGGGGCAGAACTTTCAAAGCCTCTATCTTTTAGAATTTTACTCTGCTTGATAAAAATATTGTTTTTTTTTACTAAAATATGTATTTTTTTTAATTTTGAAACCCATCAGTCCCCTTAAGAAACATTTAAACTTATAACGAAATCCAATTCATTTCTATCTAAAGTTTGGAGTTATTTATAAAACTGCTGAAACTTGGAAATTTAACAAAAGCTGCCATTAACATTTTCGTAGAGAGCTTGTTTAAAAAGGTTTCTTGAGAATTCGTGAAATATACATAGCCGATCTTAAAGGTCTAGTTAAAATAATTTTATACGTCTTGAAGAAAACAATTTTGATGACAACATAGTGTTTATTATACATGCATATGTATGTACAATATATTTAGGTATACATATGTATGTATAATGTACATATTTTTTTTATATATACATACAGATGTAGGGTTTTATAAGTACAGTGGCTCACAGCTTATTTCGTGTGCGCATTTATTAAAAAAACATTTACTTTTTTTTGTATATATTTTCTAAAAAAATCTTAAAATGCCCATTTAGAGTTACGTCATGAAACTATATTTCGTAATGGGTCTTTGTACGTCAATAGAAAAGCAACAGACAAGACCTAAAAACGGTATTAAAACACAGAAAATATCACCCTAATACACAAACAATCTTGTTAGCTCCATGCAAATCCGGCTTTTTAAAATCTGTTTTAAAGCAAAAAGCCTGCTCTACGAAATATCAATTTAATAAAAAATAATAATTTAATTAACAAAAATTTAATTCAATAAAAAATAATCATTTAATTTAAAAAACATTAAACATATAATTCTGAGCAACGTAAGCTGACATTTTTTTAAATCTTATTATTAGAAATTGTTTTGAAAATTTTTCTTTGTGTATGTAATTGTAAATAATGTAACTTTAAATTAAAATAACTTTAAATGTACATTTAAGATTTTTTTAAATAAAATATATCAAAAAAGAATATTACACATATTCTTTTTAATAAATGTGCGCATGAAATCCGCTGTGAGCCACTTGTAAATACGTGTGTGTTTGACTCTCTGGTTTTATGCACGATGCACAAGCATCGATGAGATCGTTTGAAATCGACTCGCACTTCAACACTAAACGTACTAACAATGTACATATGTGTGTACGTATATTTGCAATTTTGACCAAATGTACATACAAATTGACACAAATGTAGGTGTGTATATACATATACATACAAATGTATGTGCATCTATATAATTTCCCAGTTATACAGGCACATAGTTGTGCATGCATGCATACAGACAAATAAGTGCCCTGCAGGGAAATGTACTTCTTGCAAACTGGTTCGACTCTAGTATACAATCACCTGTTCAGTTTGCTAAGCTGCGTAATGGAAAGACGTCATATACATATGTATGTATATCTGCACTTCAAATATTTCATTTAATTGGAAAACAAGAAGAAGACACAAATAATCATTATATTATTCAGCGGTGTTGTGGAATCCAAGACATATTTGCTTAATTGTCAGTATGGCAAACAAATTATGATTCTAATTGGTGCCACAAAATCTGTTTGGTTTTTCAACTTTTCAAATATAAGCAAAACCAATATTCGCATTAACTGTGCCACTATGCATGAGACAAAATTAACAACTAGCTAATTTTATACGTTCTAAACACAACAATACTTACTAATATTCAGAAGAAATGAAAAATATGTTGAATTTTAGAGTTTATTTCAGCTTTTTTTCATTGGACACTGAAAGTAATGCAAACTAGAAACAAAACAGTTTAGTGAATCACAGTTATTTCATTTATGCTCAAGGGAAATCATAAGTGCTGTTTATATTTATGTAAAAATGTTTAAATATTTACATATATATATTTTAACATGTATGTAAAAATTTAAATTTGACTTAACTATTTTGTGAGCAGCTTAACATATCTCAATTTTTTCAATAAATATGTCTAGTTTCTTACGCCTTTGCATTATAATTAAAAAATATATATATATTCAAAGCGTTTTAACGTCAAATCGAAATAAATTTGAACAAAATATTTCAAATATATCAGCGCTGAGGTTGTTTATGTTAGTAAAACCGTTAAAATTGGTGTCCGTTACACCGAAAACCGGAAAAAATTGGATTCGAACATCAAATAATATTGGAATTCATAACCGCTACAAGCATTTTTATAAATTATATTTCTGGGAACTATCAGATACGACAACAACCCTGATTATACTGTATTTACAGTTATAATAGATGTATACAGTTACAGTTCAACTTCTCGAACTCCAATCTCCATAATCCACAGAAAAACTTCGAGTTAGAGAGACTTCGAGTTACTGAAGCTTATTTGTATGACATTTGACGCCAATTCAAGAGTTCGAATTATGGAGAACTTCGAGTTATGGAAGATCAACTGACTGAAGTTGTTAGCTTTTCATGACAAATAGTTTACTTGTATATGAATTTGTCAAAATCTTCACACGTTCGCCTAATTCGTTGAACCTATTCCCGGCAGAGTATGTGCATACATTCTCTGTATATATAAATACATATAAATACATAGGCTCAATGCATTCGTACGCAAGTGGTATATGAATCTAGTAGTGGGCTTGCAGCTTTTCGTTAGCGCTTAGTGTTGTTTAACTAAAAACGACACAAGATATTACGCACACATACTGGCAGACACATATATATTGTATATATATATATGTTCATATGTACGTACCTGCATCCCACACAAACTAATGCACGCGTAGTCCGTATGAACGGGAAGAGAAAATACAAATGAAATGAAGTAAGATAAATTCAAATACGAGTGATGCACAACATATGAAAACAATAGAATGAAAACATAAAAAGGATTGAGGCAAAGTAAAAAAAGATTACGTGAGACATATATATATATATATATATATATAATATACAACACTAAATGAAATGTGTTAGGTATATGTATAAAAATAAAGTCAAATTAAATATACATATATATATATATATTGGCCGAATAATGTCAACGAAATTGCGCTGCAATGTACACAGTGTATAGAAAGTTAGCATAGTAATTTGGTGTCCTGGAAGTACATATAAGAAACGCAATTTCTCGAACTAAAATTGCTAAACAGAAAATAGAAAAATGTAACTGGGGAAATTCAATTTAATGGAAGAATTTTAATTTTTATTTCAGTAATTCATTTATATTTTGTCTATTCATTATAATGAATAATAATTATTTATACAATTTCACTGGTGTATACTTATTGTACCAATAAATATATGATTACAGATTTTTTGTATGTTTATAAACTAATATCAGCTGTTTAACAGACTTAAAAAATTAGAAAATATGTGTAAGTTGAACATCCAGAATTCGAAGTTTGTTGTGGATTATGGTGATTCGAGTTAGGGAAGTTCAACTGTATTTAGTATAAATACGGCTTAAAGTAGCTTTCCGGTAATACAAATTGCACAATATCTTTAAAGGGTTAGGAGGATTTAAAAATTGGAATTTTTTAGTCACAATGTTTAAGATATTCTCGTAAAATATCATATCAGCCCGAGAAAAATTCTAAGAGATATACCCATCTTTGAAATAACATAATTTATTTAATGAACGAAGTATTTTTTTTATTATAATTACAATTTTTTTCCGAGCCCATATATGGTGATCTTTTGAACAAAAAAGTGAGTTTTTTCGTTAGAATTCTGTAAAAACTCAAATTTTAATATTTTCGTTTTTTCCAATATGTTTACAAAAAAAAAGTTATAATACCCGCTGAACCCACTTTTTTTCAAACCGCAGTATAACACTATTTTACTTTCTTAAATATATGACCTCAATTGCTGCAAAAAGTAGTCGAAAATAGAGCCACTCTGCTGCGCCAGTCGCGGCTCGAAATCTTTTTTAAAACATAACGAAAAACCATTAACTCAAATAAAACTAAATTCTTGGCCATTGGATGGGATAGATACCGAGAGCTGAAGAGGGAAGCGAGACGCATCTGCAGACAAAAAAAGAAATAGGCCGAAATGCGTGAGTACGAAGAGTTTGAGAAGCTGGCAGAGAGGGAGCAGACAGATGTTCGAAAATTTTATGAAAATATGAAGCGACTTAACGAAGGTTTCAAGACCGGAGCATCCTCATGTAGAGACCAAGGCGGTATTCTGGTAACCGATGTCCGGGACATACTGGGATTATGGAGGGAACACTTCTCCGACCTGCTGAATGAAAGTACAACACATTTACCCGCCTGAAGAACAACAACGGTAGAGTACCGTCCGAGCTATTCAAATACGGCGGCGAAGAACTGATAAGATGCATGCATCAGCTTCTTTGCAGAATATGGTCGGAAGAAAGTCTGAAGATGTGTGCTCTGCCCAATCCATAAAAAGGGAGATCTCACAATTGCCAATTACCATGGGATAAGCCTCCTAAATATCCCCTATAAGGTTCTATCTAGCGTACTGTGTGAAAGACTGAAGCCCACCGTCAGCAAACTGATTGAACCTTATCAGTGTGGCTTTAGACCCTTTAAAACTAATACGGTTGTGTAAGTTGACGTTGAGCAACACCAAAAGCTCCGTCAGGATCGGGTACGACCACTCCGAGCCGTTCGATACCAAACGAGGTCTCAGACAAGGTGACTCTCTATCGTGTGACTTCTTAAACTTGATGCTGGAAAAAATAATACGAGCTGCAAAGCTAAATAGAAAAGGTACAATCTTCTATAAGAGTGGACAGTTGCTGACGTACGCCGATGATATCGATATCATGGAAGCAACAACCGCGTCGTTTGTTCTGCTTTTTCCCGCATGGATAAGGAAGCGAAGCATATGGGTCTGGAGGTGAGCGAGGACAAAACGAAATATCTCCTGTCATCAAGCAAACAGTCAGCGCGTTCGCGTCTGGGCTCCCACGTCACTGTGGACAGTCATAACTTCGAAGCCGTAGATAATTTCGTATATCTGGGAACCGGTATCAAGAACACCAACAGTGTCAGCTTCGAAATCCAGCGCAGAATCACTCTTGCCAACAGGTGCTACTTTGGACTGAGTAGGCAATTGAAAAGTAAAGTCCTCTCTCGACGAACCAAAATCAAACTCTACAAGTCGCTTATAATTCCCGTCCTGCTTTATGGTGCAGAAGTTTGGACGATGTCAACATCAGATGAGACGTCACTAGGGGTTTTCGAGAGAAATGCGTAAGATTTATGGTCCTCAGATCATTGACATAGTTCAGCGAATAACAAGACAGCGGCTACGCTGGCTAGGTCATATTGTTCGAATGGACGAAAACACTCCAGCTCTGAAAGCGTTCGATGCAGTACCCGCCGGAGGAAGCCGAGGAAGGGGAAGGCCTCCACTCCGTTGGAGGGACCAGGTGGAGAGCGACTTGGGATCTCCAACTGACGCCGAACTGCGAGGGAAAGAGTGAAGTGGCGCGCTATCATCGATTTGGCTATAACCGGCTAAACGGTGTAACGCCAATCACATACATACATCACTTGGTGGAAACTGAATAGCTCCTTAAATAAGCGATTATTATAGTTTTCTTTATGTTGAATATATCGGTCAAAGTTTGAGTTATCATTTTAAAAGTGCGCCTAAAAATTTTCTCCTGAGGGGGATAAGGAATGAGTTTTGGTGATAAAGTTGTGCAAACGGCTTTAATTCTTGCAACTTTAGAGATGCCATAATATTTGTCCGCACTTAGCAAATCCCTACTTATCTTAGCTATATATATATATAATATAATCATAATAATAATTATAATCATATTAATAATTATTATAATGATCATTTTGGGAAAAATCTAAAATAGGCGTCTGCTTACCTTTAACTTACTGGCATGATGCAAGGAGATTAAAAAAAGTGTATGTTCCACTTAAATAGAAGACACAAATCATTAAAATTTAATGTCTGAGATATTTTTAAATTTTATATTACATAGTTAAACTTCTGGGTTAATATGGGCATAGAGAAGAAGATTTTCATGATCCAAAAGTGGAAAGCATACGATCTACATAGAATACTTATAACGTGTGTACCATACGTGCGAAAATGCCAAAATGCTTTTATGAATGTGAACATGTTTTAGTAGCATGAAACACAATTATGTATAAGAGTTCATATGCCTATCTAAAGTATTTATAGTACATACATACATGCGGGTGAATAAGTACATACAAATATCAAACATTTTCAATACAAAATTATACTATGTGCATTGCATACATTTAGTAAATGTTTGGGAATATATAACCAAAATACTTTCAAGGTAAACAATTGTATGTATATGGCATGTAGTGATTTCGCATGGCAACAAATGTATTGCTTCGTTTAGGCGTTGTTGTAAAAAAAATGAGTGCGTAAATGCTCTGGTAACTGTATACTACTCTCATACCCTCCACTCAAACGTATAACGAAGGAGCTGCATATTTCGGGGGTATCCCATACGGCTAACGCATATAGAGGGTGAACCATTTCGATCTTTCATCCTTTTTTCAAGAAAAAATACAGAAAATTCAAATTTAATAGGGTATGTTTATTATCATGCGAAAGAACATTTATTTTTTAAAGATTATCTCTTTCAAATGTTGGCCGTGGGTACGTCTTAAAAGGTACATCCGTTGAGTCCAATTTTCGATGCGCCCACTTTGAACTACAATTTGTTTTGTTATTCGCTTACTGTAGTCATAGACTTATGCAATGTGCATCGACAGATCCTCACCCAATGCAGCACGGTATAGGTATTTATGTCTGTATATACATAAATGCGAATAAACACAACTGCATTCTAGTTACATATAATAATTTTTGTTATAAAATTTCCGACAGTTATATAGTAGATATGCATATGTGTCCACATAGCTAATTGTTGCAGCATTATTGTCCGGCTAGGCTTATGTATAAATATATAGAAATGCATCAGGACTTGTACACATTTCTCTGCACTTGTACATATATACATATGTAACGTATTTATGTTACGTATGAGTTATTTGCAAAACACAAGGGATATCTCACAGCTTGGGTCAAAATCAAATATTTTTTGAGTATCACACGCTGAGCGTATAAGTAGTATGTTACGTCAAAATCAGTTTTAAAAATTAAGTTTTTTTTGCATAATATTTATTCCCTGTAATTCGTTACTATCATTTCTTCTACTCGCTGTTTGGCGCCAATTGGAAATACAGAGAAACCTGGTCTTTCCAACGGTATGAAGGTCTTCCTCTGCAGCCACCACTATGGTACTGCGTCGAATACTTTCAAAGCTGCAGTGTTTTCGTCTATTGTCTGTGGTATTCGCTGTTTCCAATTTTCAAAGGTATACATACATTGAAGAAGTCTTACGATAGTGAGTCACTCTGTCTGAAGCCTCGTTTGCTATCGAACGGCGCGGAGAGGTCCTTCCCGATCCTGACGGCGCTTTTGTTGTGGCTCAACGTCAGTTTACACAGCCGTATCAGTTTTGCAGGGATATCTAATTCAAACATAATGTCGTACAGAATTTTCCAGGTCTAAAGCCAC